>NC_086255.1:19969000-20586000 GCF_021018805.1 Prinia subflava | reverse complement strand
GTGTTAGTCCTGGCCAAAAAGAATAGAGTTGTTATAGCTCATTAGTTGTTGGGTGCTCTTATAGTACTGATGCACTTTATGACCCGTAGAATATAATATTTCAATTCTGGTTGTAGGAAAAATTCAGAGCTCTATTAGTCAGCTCTGATTTTATATTTTGTCTGGTAATGGGCCATTGTGTTTTTCAGACACTCAGCAGTGCAATGCTAATTCTGGATGACTGATGAGCGATGCTAGCTCATCTTGCTAAGTTTACAATGACTTTATGCTGAGCTGGGGCTTTCTAGGCACAAGCAGAACTCTTTTTTGTTGCTGTCTTGTGTACATGCTGCTAGGCAGCAGCAGCACCAAATTTCAGATGTAAAGCTTTTCTGACTAAGCACAAGTGAGGAGTAGAAGTCTGAAAGAGAGAATGTTTCAGTTTTTGAGAAACTTTACTGCCCCCTTCAATGACCAATCAGATAAACTTGTTTTCCCCTTGGTTCTGAAAATTGCTGCAAATGCTTCTGATACGTGGATCTCTCCTGTTGGTGAGGCACAAGCTTGTAAGGAAACGACTAAGCCATGTGGTGGCTGGTAGATTGCTGTGGTCAGAGATGAAATGGGCGTATAGAATTTACAGAAGTGCAGCACACAGCTGAGCTCGTTGTGGCTGGGCCTTAAAGTCAAGGGCAGTATGTGTCAATCTGCTGAGGGAAGTAGAGTGAAGGCATGCTCATGAGATATACTGTGTTTCTAAAAAGGAATCATAATTGACATTTCATTTGTCTAGCCTTGCCTTCACTTGCCTTCATTTTGAAATCTTTCTGTCACAATGAATGGAGGCTCCCAGTAAAATCCACTCCTTAACTGTTGACTCATGTAGATTTATTTTAGATTTTGTGACTTTTTGCTTATGCTGCCCTAAGTTTGAATCCATAAGCAATAGCTGCACCGTGGTGGTGGAGGAGACAAAATGAATACACTTCAATAGAAAAGAATACTGGCTCTATAAGAAATTTCTTATTTAAGGTTTGGCTCACACCACATTGACAAAATTACTTGCTCATCTCAGTGGTTCAGCTACTATTATGTCTGATTTTGGGTGTACATGCATTGCAGTGTCTAATTTAGGGGGAAAAAAAGCATTACACTCACTTATGTATAGAAATTTATTTATGAGGTAATGATTATATGGAGCCTGATTTGAGCGTTCAGGAACACTGACTTCAAGGACTACAAGCATTTGCAAATGTAGTTAATAAAAACTATTTGGAAAAAAGATGGTGATGAGACAAAGAAGCATTATAAAATTTACTCCAAATAAAGATTCTACCTCTGAATTTGTTAAGACTCTCCTTAAATCTATGTCCATGGAACTAGTGTTGACTCTCTCCTAGGGATCTTCATCAATCCCAAGGGATTACTTCAGGGTGAGCTAAAAAATGTTCTAGCATTATTTACCAGTGACTCATTTGTAACCATCTGCCACTCCTCTTCCTTGAGTAAATACTGGCAAATGTTATTGCTGCAGAAACAACAGTCAGCTTTACATCACAGCTTTCTCAGATACTGGCACAATGGCTGTGCCAGGATAAGGCAAAGTGCTTTTCTGAAGGCTGTAAAAACCATCTGGGGCTTTCTCACATAATGCCAGTCAGGGTAACCCTAAAACCATGCCATCTGATGAGGGGAAAATCAGGACTGAGGATCAGGAATCAGGAAATCACCAAGAATCTATTCCTCAGTTGTTGCAGTTGTGCCACAGGATCTGTTTTATCTTGGCAAGGAACAGCTTTATGGCTGGAAGAACAGAGCACAGACAAGTGATGCTTCTGTGAAATTCATTTAGGTTCTCATCTCTGGAAGCAGTTTTTGGAGGGTATTGATGCTGAGTGTTCTTGCTTTCTCCTGCAGGGCCATGGAAGAGGAGAGACCCTTCATGTACATTACTTTCATGCTGTGAGATGCAGTTGCATTTAATTTCTCTTTTCAGCTTCTATTACATCTTCATTGTAGAACTGTGAAATCCTCTGTGTCCTGATGCTATATATAAATTACTCAAAAAGTGGCATCTTGGTATAAAACAGCAGACAGTATTTTTTTCTTAGTTCTAAGAATTGGCCTGGTGGTTTTTTTCCAAAATGATTAGAATTTTTGCTGCATTCTTACTCAGTGATCTAAAATTATATCTTCATTGATTTGGCACTTAGCAGCTTTCCCAAATAAGACATTACAAGATCCTTAATGGATGTACTTTTGTGGTTTGGTAGTGGATTGGCTGGTGCTGTTTGCTTTCAAGGTAACCTTTCATGTTTGCTGCATTTTCAGAGTACTTTGACTGTGTGCCCCAAACCACCAGAGACGTTCATCTGTCCCATCTAACTGCAAAGGCTATTCCAGCCACTCTCATGGGCAAGGGAGGTTGTTGTAAGAGGAAGATTTTTCTAAGTGTTTTTTTCCCTCTAAACTGGTTCTTACTCATTGTACACCAAATCCTGTGCCTTGCTGCATGGAGGTGCCCTGCAAAACCTGGGAAATTCAGCTTGGCTGCTGGAAGCAGTTCAGTTATATGAGTGTGTGTGTGTGTCTTCACCCTGGCTAAAACTGTCAGCTTTCTGTTCGGTCTGGTCATTCTGAACAGTGTCAGTCAAGTGAAATGCAGCCTAGCCAACAAGAGGGAACAAAATACATTACTCTTTCATATTTTCATGTGTTATCCTGGTAGATTCTGGTGATTAGGTATTGGGTCCTTCCAAGCTGGCTTTTCAATGAAGAAGAAGTCACTGATGTGGAAGTCTGCTACATCCTCATTGTTACATACAAGCCTAGACTATAAGCTTTTCTTCTAAGATTTAAAACTTGCTTCCACACGAAGAAAAAAAGATTCTTAAGAGACAGTGGTAATATTGCTGGGTAATATGTAGACCTAGTTTGTGGAAATTAATTCTTCAGTAAAATTATTGGTTAAGGTGAAAATTCTTAGAAATAGTCAGGAGATATTTAAAGACTAAATTATAGCCTGCTGGTTGACTACAGCTTGAAAAGTAGGGCTACAGACTGGTGTGTGAAAAGGCCCATTTAAACCATGCTCTACTTTATTTAGAATTGTGTAGGATGAAAATTCACAGTAAATATTCATAATCTATATTCAAATATTAGAGCAGGAATTTAGATTGTCCTGAACCCTTGTGTTGTTACGGAAGTATGGAAATTACTTTCCTGCTTTCATTGCAGAGGGAAAGTAACAATTATTTTGGGAGCTTGAAAGATTCTGCAAGGCATAATTAAATATGCTGGTCTAGTTTTGTGGTTTTTTCATTTTGGTCAGGAAGTGAAAGTGAAATGCAAATGTTAGCAACCTTAGAGCCACAGATTTGTTTTCTGTTCACTTAGGCTTCTCTGTGGATGATCTTTAGAATACATTGCATCACAAATACAGCTATACAAGATTCAAGTATGGTAATATTGTGTGCAAGTCCCTCCTCTCCCCTTCCTCACCATCCTGCAAAATCATGGGCTTTTTATTGTGTGATCCATGGGGTTTTTTCACTTATTTCTTTGTGTTGTTTAAGGAAACACCTGAGTCATGATTTTACTTTTTCTCTCCAACCATGAGGAATAAGATTTTTCTCATGAGTAAAAGCTTAAATCCTTTGACTCTGGGCGCTGAGCTAAACAGTTATCATTACAAGTTCTCATAGCTTTTCTTATTCCACTTTGGATGAATGGTATTATTTCTAATTACAGACACTGTTAAATACCCTAGGTAATTCACAAAAAGCCTATTTAGCTTGTTCAGCAGTACAGGATTTTTGTTGACTTGTCTGCTTGGTTTAAGACTAGTCTTGTCTCTGGCCATGAAAGAGATGCTGAGGTGAAGGAAGACAAGAACATTGCAGGTTCAAAATGGGGACCTAATTTTATTTTCTGTATTTGACATACAAGCACCAGGTGAGAAACACAATTCAGTTGATTTAATTGCTGTGCCATGCTCTTCTCCAGTATGATAATAAGCATTTAGCACCTTGGTGACACCCTTACAAAGTTACATTAGGAAGGACTCTGAAGTTTCAGGGATACAGAAGCACCCTTTCATCTATTTGTACACAGAGAATAGAAAAAAACCCAACCTGTGTTTGCTGCATGTCAACTTCTGGCATCAACATTTGCCTTCCTGTCATCATGCAGATTTGCATCATAGGATTTCCCAAAGCTTCGTTATCCTAAGTCCACTGAGGTCAATGTCTGCTGAAGGAATGTAAAGACAGCTTTCACACTCAGAGCTTGCTGTCATTGGTGGTATAGTCTTGTAGCCTGTACACAAGAATTACCACTCATGAAATCTAAACACTTTGTTCCTTTTGCTTTATATGGGCTTTAGCTGTTATTGTAATTTTAAAAAATGTTACTAAGGGCTAACTGTGAGTGTCAGAATGTCTTTATATGAACATCTATCTTCACAACCAATATGCCATTTTTAAAGCATTAACTGCCCTTACAGATTCCAAATGAGGACTCCTCTCCCTGTGCATTTCCTTTGTGTTGTTTTAGTTTTAGTCTTAAAACTCCTATTTTAGTGAGTTTTCTGTCTTCATACACCACTAAGCTTAGTTTCCTTCTGAACATACAAGCAAGCAGCTAGGTGGAGAATACATGACATTGTAATATTGTTCACTTCGACTGGTAGTGCAGCTTTTGCAGAAAATTCAATCAAGGCATCAATTTTAGGCTGTGACGATGATGATAAATTCCATATTTAACAGAATTTATGCTTTTGTGCTTTTCAACATGACATTTTAATTAATCTGTGTAAGTGCTAATGAAATAACGAAGTGGTTCGAACCATAGAAAATAGCTATCATCTGCTAAGTACTATGTGAGAAACAAATAGCAGGACTTACCAGATGGATGCATAAATTAATGTGGCTTCTCTGAGTTTATGGTTTTCAGCTTATTTTATTTTGTATTTCCATTTGTCCTAGGAGTGTGTCACAAAATGAAGTAACGTACAGCATGGAAGTCCAGTGCAGAAAGTTAATGCTTAAGCTGTGTAATTACAGTCAGTGAAGTGATTTATAAGTGTAATTAGTTCTTACTGAATAATCTTCCACTGTGCCTTGAAATGGAAGTCCAAATGGGAATACAGATGAGAACCTACACAAGTTGTAGCTCTTTGATTCAGTCATGGTTTTGAGAAACAGAGGAGATGAGTTATCTGGCTTTTCATGATGTGCAGGGCTTCCAGTCTCAGTCAGTGTCAGAAGCAAAGCTGGAACCACAGGCCTTCCTGCCTCAGTCAGGGATTGAGCTCCATTTGTTCTTGGAGCAGAGGAGAGTTGGAGTCAAGTTGGTGACTCGTTACCAATCCCCATGAATCTGGCAATGTTGGCTGTTTGCTTTTGGTGGGCTCCACCTGAGTGCAAGCACTGTCTATTAGACATGAAGATATTTGTTGAATTGTATTCCCTTTGCTCGCTCGGTCAATGCTCGGAGCGGGACTCTTTTAGCAGATCCTGGCGCTGACTCACGGGACTCCAGCTGCTGAGGGAGAGGGTTGTGCGTCTGGTGTGCCCGAGGTCGTGTCCTGGGTTCATGTGCTTGTGGGAAAGCACAGAGCTGCAGGCAGCTGCCTGGAAAATGTGCACTGCTGCCACGTCTGCTCCTTCTGATCCACCACGAACGAGGCACAGCAAAGATCCAGAGGAGAATCCCAGCACTGCAAATACATGGAAGGCAGACGGAGGCAGAAGTGTGAAAGTGCATAAGCTGAGGTCTCACTGAGTGAGCCATCGACTCAGAACAATGAGACTCGACAAGTCTAAGTGAGGAAAGGCCCGGAAGGGCTCTTCAGAGAAAGAGCATTATTGCTGCCACAGTTCAGTTTCTTGTCAGCCTCTTGCTAGAGCTGCACCCTGGCCTTGAAACTATGACATGCAAATGTTTGCAAAATATAAACTGCGTAAGAAATTCGGAGTTAGGCATTTTGTAGTTCTGAATCTCTTGTCTGAGCATCGTCTTTGCAGGAGTTAGATTTTGCTGCAGTATATTTCTATTTCACAGCAAACTGGACTTTAGGGTAACAGCAAATTGCCAGATTCTGCCTCTGGAATGAGTGCATGGTGCCTGTTAGATTCTGTTGTTGGTGTTAAGGTGAGGGCTGAATATTTGGGCTTCATCCTGAAAAACAATTTGAAGTCCTTCAGTTTTATTCGTTGGGGCATAATCTAGACAAACAGGATTTCCTGATAATTTTATTTTTTATTTTTTGCGAGATTCTTTAGGATGTATTTCATATTTGGTAAAATAGTTGTTTGAAAAATGATGTGCAACCTAAATACCATTTCTGAATTTGACTCCAGCTGAGGAAGACACATGCAGAGGAGATGGAAAAATATGCATAATAAGAAATCTGACCTTAACCTACTCCCTTGCTGGGTTCATGCTCTTTTCTTCAAGAGATATCCATAAATAATAGAATTTTTAAATCATTTAACTCACATTTTTTAAACACTTAACTTAAACCACCAATGCATTTGAATAAATATGCTTAGCCATTTCTTTGCAACTAACAGCTGCCATGGTGTTTGGTTCCCCAACATTGCTGTTAAAGCAATTGCAGGCTAATTTATTCTACACCTACCTGAGTCTTGTCAGTTCTGAGTAGTCAAGCAAGTCGACAGCTTAGTTTTTATTCCTTTCCTGTCACACAGGCAGAGAAATAGCCCTGCTGCTGGGCTTGTTCAAAGATGAAATTGCTCTGGAGTCTCATTAATACAGTGAATCAATATGTTCTCCTGAACTGGCATTTTTTATGTACTTAGCCTCTCCTCCCTAGGAAGATACTATTATTTTGGAATTGAATCTATCCAGCAAACTAAAATTAAGTAATTTCCCCCCTCTCTTTATATATTTTTCCAGCTGAAAAGTATTCCAAGCATCATTCTAAATTATTCACAACTCTGTAGTCTGTGGAATTTTCAGTCTGATGGAAACAGCTGAAAAATAAAAACCACATGCTCCACTGGCTCTGCATACAAGACTCTGCATTTTAATCCAGAGCTGCTGCATACACTGTGGCATGTGCCTCAATTGTGTGGTGTTGACATCTGCATTATGATGAGAGGAATTATTCAAAGCCAAATTACTATTCAGGGTGGTAGTGTGGAACAAGGAAAATGAGATTGCTAGAGGGGAAAATATATGCAACAGTTTGTATAGTTAGGGAAGAAAATTGGATTCATTTGCTGAAGCACTACTTTCCTCTTTAGCAGAGTTTAACCCCTTTACAACAGCTAAAATAAAGCTGTGACATGTTTCCTGACAAAATTAAAATACTTTTTCAACTGATATAGTTATAATATTTATGGACCTAATCAGAAAATGTCCTGTAAGTAGGAAATACTTTGTTTAGACACACATCTACACTTTGTTGGAACAGTGGGAATAATTTGTATCAAAAAGTAAAATACAACCAAAGAATTATCATGTTTCATTTTATTAAGCTGTGAATGCATTGATTTTCCTTTTTTTGTTGCAAATGGAAAAGCTTTTCTTTCAACAAATAGATGTGGATCTTTAGTGAACTGGGCCCATGCATTGTGAATATTCCGCTGTGACCTGTAATGGTGAGCTTCATCGCTCAGGATATTAATTTCTGTCCCTAAAATAATTTTCTTCCTTAGCTAACCAAGGCAGTCTGACTAGTAAATGCTGAAACACAAGTTTGTGCTGATCTATACATCTTTTAGAAGTATAGTCCCAACATTCTTCAGCTACCCAAGCATTTAGGTGTCCTAAAAAAACTTTTGGACAGCCATCCTTGCCCTGTACTCTACTTCTGCAGAGAGGTTATGGATTCCTTCCTATATTTAAGAATTATCTACAATAGCCATAAATTAAAGAGTCTCTCTGAATGTTTTGGTCAGAATTCCAGGTTTGCCCATCACATCTCACAAAACAAGATATTTAGAGCATGCCACTGTTTTACAACTCCTTGGCAGAGCAAAATTTCCACCCATTCTTGAAAGGTTTATGGCAAAGTGTAGCTCTATCCTAATTGCTGCCTTTGAGTCCCCCCTCCTTTTTCTTACATTGTCTGTCCGGTTATTTTACAAGGGACTTCAGTACCTCAGGTCTGGGAGGTGACTCTGTTCCCATTTAATGTCTTTACTTCTTGAACTGTGCACCAGACCAAACACTGGCACATGGACACATTTGAACTGGTTGCTAAATAAGCAATCGACACTTGTCTTCCTCCTCGAGGGCTGTTTGCTTACCTGCAGTTTAACCTTACTTATGTGTTTTCTAACTGGTTGCAGTAACATCCTTTATGTGTGATTACAAGAGCTCACAAATTCCTTATTGACCACAGTGATAATTTTAAAGAGACAATAAGGAGCTGGAAATTCAAATTTAAGACCTGGGATAAACCGAATAATGGTTTTAAGGCTGGTTTTACTTTTATTAATGTTAGATTTGTTAATGTTTTGAGTCTTCATTTATACAAACAAACCTCCCTGAACTGAGTTGTTTCTTTTCCAGCAAGAATGATGAATTTTATCAGTGTACATTTTGAAGAGACCAGGAGTACTCCAAAGATTGCAGGAAATACACCCCTGGCTCCTGTAGTGTCTCTAACTACTCTTAGACTGAACATCTGATGCTGAGATTTGAGAATGAAATGTTTGATAGCTGAAGAGTGATGTATCTGCACTGTGTTCCAAAGATCTGAAGAAGTTATCAGCTATGTTTGTGCTTTGAAAAGCCCAATAAGCTTTGGTGTCCGAGAGTTAAAAAATCAGGAGCTGCCCATGATGGAAGACACTGGCAGAAGAATTAACATATGTAAGCCCCTAAGGGTGTTTGCACTAAGGTACAGAATTCTGTTTTCACACATATGCTAGAAGATAGCAGTTCTCTGGACCGTGTTCATCCCAGTGACACGTTAGGTATCTCCCATGGCTGTGCCTTTAATAACCTTCCTGCAGGTGCTGGAAGGCTGCCACACAGTGCAGCCCGGGCAGTAACACAGGAGCTTCTGCATTAGACCCCTTCTTCAGCAGGGCCTGGGAATGATGGCAGCTCAATTCCCATCCTTTGCGTGACAGAGATCTGTCCTGTCTAATGCAATCTGGAGTTTATGTAGCATATGTTAATAGGTCACATAAGTCTTCTGAGGAAATTCATTACTTGACTGTTAGCTTTCATTTAATTCATAACTGAATGCTCTAGAAAGACTTATGTGCTAAATTATCTTCACATTCTCAGGTAGAATTTATCCTTTAAGAAAAAAAGAAAGCTATTTATGTATTCTTGGCATTTAAATCACCAAGTTTTGCAAAAGATATCAATTCCAGAAATAAATTTTTGAAATCACTGAAGTTTATGACAATTATTTGGGTCTTCCTTTAACTTCTGAATCAATACTTGTTGCCACAGCTTGATCTCATCTGCTGTCAAAATGCAGTACATCATATATCTGTAGCAGAAATAACTCTAAAAGGACTGGAGGATTTGGCATAATTTTTGAACCTAGGTGATGTATGAGGAAGATCAATAGTAACCTAAAAACTGGGTAATTTTTATCTGCTGGGCTCTTGTAATAGTCTAACAGACTAAGTAACAAATCTATTTAAATGTTACAAAACCTGTTTCTAATGAGGGTGAGTAGTTTGTGAGAAATGCAGAATATCTCAGCATTCTGACTGATGTCATGTTTGCTGTCTGCAGAATGAGATGAAATAAGTGTTTGGTTTTGTTGATTTGCTTCTTTAAGCAATATTGAGTTCTGTTATTGTGTCAAGAAGAAAATAATCTTTAAAGTAATCTTGAATGGAATAATGAATTAGGATTCTTTATCTTTGGCATGTATCTTATATTTCTTTAAAACATGTTAAATTGACAATTCAGAGGCTGGAAAATTTCGTAATCTTACAATTTTCAAGTCACAGATGCTTTAACATTTTCTTGTTTCCAAGGTTCAGAATTATAATATTTGGGTCATGGGCTTCCTAAAATTTGGTGACAAGTGATATCACAAATCAGACAACTGTAGCAAAGGGGTGTGCAGACTTATTTATTAAACACATTCAAGTGTTCTCTGGCTGGATGCTCTGCTAATCATTGTGTTACACCTATTTTGATGTTGTAATGCCATTTTTACTTTCAGAATGGGACAACTTCTTGAACAAATTGATGAGATTTGTCATTTTAGCTGTGCAATGATGCCTGAATATATCACAATAATTAGTGTAAGATCAGTTGGGTTCTGAAAATGTTGATGGGGCTTCTGGTGGCAGCATGTTTTCAGAAATTGCTTGACTGTACTTCACTTCCCTGCCTGAACGTGTCAGATGTGAAGACCCATGAAAAGTAAATTGTAAACAAGCTTTTGCCTATTGCCTGAGTGTGAGAAGCGCCAGCATCTCTCAGGGGATAGCAGTCAGTTGGTTCCTATTTAGACGCGGCCACACAGCCTGAAGTTAATGTTCTTGTAACAACAAGGGAATTGCTACTTTCAAAAGCGGGGTTTACAGCCTCCCACCATTGCGGATGCTCGGGATGTCCCTTGGGGAAGGCACCATCCCCTCTCCACGGCGTTTGTATGACAACACGCACAGCTGCTGGGTCGCCCGGCTCTGTCCTCGCACGCCCCGATGGCCGGGGGCTTCCTGCTGCCGCCGCTCCCGTCCCGCCGTTCCCGTCCCGCCGCTCCCGTCCCGCCGTTTCCATCCCGCCGTTCCCATCCCGCCGCTCCCGTCCCGCCGCTCCCGTCCCGCCGTTCCCGTCACACGTTCCCATCCCGCCGCTCCCGTCCCGCCGTTTCCATCCCGCCGCTCCCGTCCCGCCGCTCCCGTCCCGCCGTTTCCATCCCGCCGTTCCCGTCCCGCCGCTCCCGTCCCGCCGTTTCCATCCCGCCGTTCCCGTCCCGCCGCTCCCGTCCCGCCGTTTCCATCCCGCCGCTCCCGTCCCGCCGTTCCCATCCCGCCGTTCCCGTCCCGCCGTTCCCGTCCCGCCGCGGGGCGCGGGCGCCCCCAGCGGGGCCGGCGGCGCGGGCGCGGCGGGAGATGCTCCCTCCCGGCCGATGCTCTCCAGCGGCAGCAGTTGGCGGGCGCGTTTTAATGATCCGGCGCTTTAGAGCGGCTCAGGGAGGATCACTGTCAGCGCTCCCACTTAACACAATTAAAACTGTTGCTCTTCTTAGGTAAGGCTTAGTGCTGCCGCGTTTGCTTGTGCTATGTGTGCCAGCTTATCTTTGCCTGTGCTATTTCAGTGGAATTCGTGCTTTGTTGGAGGAAAATGGTTATGTGGTGCAGTACGGTTTTGCAGATTCTTCTTAAACACTTTTCCCGCTGTTTCCATGCCTTCCACGACTTCCTGTGAACGTGACATGAAATAACTTGCTTTTGTTTGGCTTTGGTCGTTGGGGATTTTTGTTTTGTTTTGTTTTTCGTTTGTTTATTTATCCACGAGTAACTCTCTTTGTTGTGGCAAGGGGTTCTCATAAGGACAGCGTTCTGGCCATACTGCTGCTGTAAGGGGTGCTAGCATTACCTGAAGTCTAGACAGATGAGGAAAATGCAGGATTAGAAATGTCAGTGAGGAATCACAGGCTTGTCTGGCAGGATCATAATTAGAAGTGCCGGGTTACGTACGTAAATGGCTGAGTAACTACTGTTTGTCCCATGCTCACCTTTTTATAAGTACCGGGGTGGAAGAGGGGCAAAAGTTGTGCTATAAATAAAACCTCTTCACTGTGATTTGCGTGCTCAGTGAATTGTCTGTGCATTGGCTGCGGGCGACAGCGCCTCCTTTTCCGAGGCTGCTGCCCCATCTAGCGGCGGGTCTGTACCCTGCCTGCCGGGACAGGGATGGAGATGCTCCCGCCTCACTGCGCGCTGAGGCACAAAACTCACTCATGGATTTAAACAACAGCGAGTGCGGCCCATCAAACCTGGAGTCTGTCTAGACCAATCAATAAAAGACATACTTAGTTTTTCTGCAGACGTTCATAAAAGTTTTAATAGAGAAGAATGGGATTTAAATCAAGGAAACTGCCTTGTCTGCTGGGAGCTTTGTAAGTGTGATATTATTTCATGTAAAAGGAGAGATGAGGCTGGCCCAACTACAGTACTAAACCCGGAGATAAGAATTCAATCACTCTTGTAGATCATTCAGTATTAAAGGTGTGCTTGTCATTGCTAAATTTACATTCTCCCTTTAAAACATTATTTCTCTAACAGCTCACAAGTCTCCAAATAGATCTGAATACCTGTATCTTTGAGCTGAAGACTTTTACATTTCTTTTCTGTAAAGCTGAATGTATAAACCCTGTCTTGATGCATCTTTGTTTCCATAGATTCTGTTACTAAAAATGCAAGATTAAAACTTCTGTTTGGCGGTGGATTTGTTATTAATAAAGATTAGCCATTGGCTCCTGTGCAGTGATACCAACAACATGGTTGGGTTACTGGTAACCTTCTATGAGAGAAAGCTCATACAGAAATGTTCTTTGCCACTGGAACAGTCTGGAGACTGTGATGTCAATTGTAGTGTCCAGGCCAGTTTGACAGATACTAGACAAAGAAAACCCAATAATTAAATAGCATCTAATCTTGATTGTCCCTACAGAAACTAGAAGATACCAGCAGATATAGCTATTTTCTCATTCAAGTTGAATGCAGGAGCTCAGATGCTGGATATTTGTGGGATTCTTTGGGATTAAGTCAGTAAAATACATTACATATATATAAAAACTTCAGCCCTTTACATGAATGAAAGTAGGAAAAAACATAGAACAAAGTCTCTGGTAATTATGAAATTTGAACCTTGTTACCACAATCTTTGTAGCTGTGAAGTTGACCCATCAGGCAAAGATAATTAACGTATTAAACTAATGTAGTGAAAACTATAATATTACATTAAACCTGTATGCTTGTCTCTTTAGTTATACTGACACAAAATCTGTCCGTGTACGTGCCAGCACAGGTATGTATAGCCTGGCCCTGCAGTCTGGCATATTTTCATTGAGATTCTGTATCTGGTTCCAGAGAGTTCTTTAAATGTTGCTGCTTCCTGGCATTTTCAATGTATTACTAACACATCTTTTTATTATTATTGCAGGTTTGTTGATATAAAAGCCTGCTGACATAGATCACAGTCAGATGATAAACTTTGTTTTTAAGCTTTGCAGTTAAAAGCACTCATAAACTTGGGAGGCTGAAATTCACTGTTTCTTTATCTTCTTCCACCACTTATCGTCTTATATGTTTGACAGCTCTGTTGCCTCTGAACAGTCAGTATTTTTCCTGGCCACATCATTGTTTTCATGCCTGAGGAGGACATATGTGTATTTTATATCTAGAATAGGACTGTAAAAATAAAAACTGTTCCAAATTTTTAAGAGTGAAGCTAGTGGCTGATATAATTTCCCCTCTGACTGTTTTAAAATCCCTTTAATATAGTTTTGAGGCTGAGTCGAGTTGACCATCAGAAAACATTTCTGTAGCCTGGTTTCAGCTACAGAATGTAAAAAAATTCTTTGATTTGTCTTTCTGGGTAATAAACAAAAGATATCTTGATGCAGTGTGTATTAAAACAAGCCCATTGTAAACAGAGGATACAGTTAATGTAAGACAGAGCATTCTTAGAGGGCAAAAGATTTAAAATGTAAGATAAAACTAATTGTAGTTATTTTAGATGGAACTGGGTTGATCTGGAAAAATATTTTGAATTTATCTGTGTATGTGTAATTTGAAAATAAACCTTAATTTAATTAAGGTTAAATTTAAACTTAAACTCCCTTGCTGTCCTGCAATGTTGGCTTAGGTTCGGTCTAGTAAGTTTTAGAGCAAAATTTGAGATGGTCACAGGCAACTGTTCAAGGCAGTTCTTCATGTGGCTGGGGCTGCTGTTAACATAGCACATAAGCAAGTAAGCATCTTTAAAAATAAAAATATTATCCAACCACACAAACTTGCAATGTGTCAGACTTTGCAGGTGCATTTGAAGATGAAGGAGTTGGGACATGTGAAGATTTTTTATCATGGGTGCTAACATGCTGTAGTAATGCCAAGTACATGCTGTGATCTTCATGGAACAGCTGCAGTTTCAACAGCTGGAGTGATGTTCTGGTTTATGTCATTGGGGATGCTTTGTTTCAACTTAGGGTAAAGTTTTGTGCCACGAGGCAAGAAAATTTAGGGAAGAATTAGTGGTAAGGAATTGTTAACTACTACTGTTGATGTTATGAATTTACTGCACTTGGAACATCCCAGCTGTGACTAGCAGAGATACTTTGGTTCATTTCTGATAAATGTGAAACTGCCTGTGGATGTGTAAATGTGTCCATCTGGTTTTCTGGAATTGTACTGTCACCAAACAGGCACCAAATCCCAAAATGCAGTCTGTGATTGTCAAAGACTCGTGGTTGCCTGTAATTTTCATCTTCTTCCATGATTGCCTCTTATAATAATACTGAGCTTTGGGAGATTTTATCACACACCCAGAGGTTTCCAGCTCAAAGCATGCTGAGGTAATTCATGTGTACGATGCCAAGTCATAGCATTACATACAAACCACTTTTCAGTTACTCAGTAGAAAAAATAACATTTCCACTATCCAATGGGGGATAATAATTTTACTCTCTTGCCAGTTTCACGTTATTCATTGACATTATTTTGTCCAGTGGGATATGGAAACAATTAATTTGATTCTAGTCCTTTCTAGAATATTATCATTTCAGAGTCACTGAAAGGTTTGCTCAAAAATCTTTGTAGTTATTCATCTATTATTAAGAGGTTTGCCTTTAATTGTTAATTCAGAAATCCAGACTATTTTCTCTCATAGGACCCATTTCTTACAGTCACTTTTTAAAAAGATGGGTAAATTGTGTAATATTATTTCTAAATTTCCCTGCAACATCTGTATTTTCATGTAGTCATCTCAGTCACTGAGCATGTTCATTGATTTCATAATAAATCAGGGAACCTGAGGTTAGATGATTTCTCAAAATACCTTTCAGTTGCATTGCAAGAGCCCAGACCAATTATTTTATTTCTCTTTAAATTTTCTGGAAAAATTCCAATGGATGAGGCTCAATACCACTCAATTCCATTTATTCCATGCTTTACTACTCTTACTAGTAGAGTAATTTCATAATAGTTCAGTTCAATTTCCCTTCCTGCAACCAAGATAGTTGCTTTTCACCCCATCTCCGGAAAAGGCAGAGAACAGTTTATTCCCTTCTCTGTTTCAGCCTTTTCCCTTTTGAGGAAGTTGTCCCTTGTAGATTTTGCTTTTCTAGATAAAATAAAGTAAATATTTTCAGTCTTTTCTCCTTGTCATGTTCTGGGCCACTGAGTACTGCTGTCTTCTCATCAAGAAGCATGACACTCAAAACAAAACACAGCTGAGTCTTTGCCTTGGCTTGAGGTTTACAAACTGTGCTCTGAGGTATGTGTCAGTATGTTTACAGTTTTTTACTCAGTACTGTTGACTTAAATCCAGCCTGTGATCTGCAATGCCTTATGGATCTGTTTTAATACCAGTTATCACTGATCTACTTCTGTGCATTTGGTTATTCCTGTTTGTCTTTATTATCTTGTTCATTTTCAATGACTCTGGATTGCTGCATTCTCTCTGGATTTCATTTGAATACTGGTATTTTCACAGCCCTTTCCAGCTTCAAAGATCATTAGTATATCCTATCAAGCAGGTGCTGCCTAAATCCAAAGGAATCAACTTGTTGGCTGTAGCTATAGAACTATACACAGGAACTGAGCGTACTGCTCATGTGGGTCTGCATGTGTTTCATGCTTGACTTTTGGGTCTGCATCTCATTTTGCATCTGTTCAGTAGGCACATAGTCCTTGTTCCTTCAAATTCATGGATTTCCACTTCTCATAGCTCCATTTCATCCACTTGCCAAAAGGTTAAACAGCACAACCCAGATTCTGTTCAGATTGTCCACTTGTATACTGCATGAGATATGATGGATTTGGAAGGGCTATGCCAGACAAAGTTTGAATCCAGATGTTTTCTTCAATTAATATGTTGTTCAAATATATCACTTTTTTACTTCAGCTTTAGATAGAGATATCTGAAACTTGAAATTACAAGACTGATGGCTGCAGGAAGATTTGATTCTCCTTTTTATGGATAAATTCTGTAATCATTAGGCCTAAAGCAAGGGCTGTGGTTAGGTGTTAGAAGTGAGCCAAAGGCTTAGTGACCACACAGTCATGTTGTTTAGTTCAAGTTTCAATATGCACAAACAAAATCCTCTCATGCATACAGTTCCATGTGGAAGTGGTGTAACAAACAGGTGATGATGTATTGCGTTTCCTCATCCCTTAGTTTATTTAGAAGGGATTTTATTTTTAAGTACTTTGAGTCACATTTTAGTTTCACTTCCATGAAGGAAGCTTCAGCTATATAAGGTCAAGTGGTCTGTTCATTTAGGATGCATCACTTCCTTCCAAGAGCTGACAGGTTAAACACGCTTCCTGTGCTCTGGACACATTGGATACTGCTTTGTCCTCTTCATTTGATGTTTCTTCTGTGGAAGGATTGAAGATAAGTAGGAACTTGAGATCATGTTAGTCATGCTTCTAAGGCTTCCAAGAGTATGATCTCTTCACTTGGGCTGATGCCCACCTCTGAGCTGTTTCTAAATACTTGGTGGACTCCTATTCTGCTCCTCTCTATTGCCAGCAAATACCTGAAGTCAATGAACCATATTAACTAAGAGTAGCTTTATCATGTTGAATTTTGTCTTGCATGTATGATTGTACCCAGCAGATATCTAATATCTTCCAAAACCATTCTCTCTCTGGTCATGCTCTTGTCATTCTGCAGGGGTGTTTGCCAGCCCCCATGCAAAGTTCTCTAGGCTGTTTCTCTCCATCTTCACCAGCATCTCAACACCAGCTCACTCTCTGTAACACAGAAAGAGAATATTTCCTGTGGATTCTGTTGCATGAAGAGGAAATTTTGCAAAACTGTGCTCTCATCCTTGCCCTTCATTTTCCCAGGCTCTGATAACTAGCGAGGCAGCTGATACTGTATCTGTGAGGCCAAACTCGTGCAGAGAACTTGGAAAGAGGCTATATAAAATGGTAGAGCAGCCAGAGCAGAGGTGTATGTATGTTTCTCTAAAGATTTAATCTTTGTTGGAATAACTTATCCAATATAAACTAAAGAGCAAATAAGATTGCACACCCAAACAGCATCTAAATGCTCTCTGCTTTCAAGATCCTGTCTTTATGTATACTTTGCTTAGAGTGTCTTAGACCTCAAACTCAAGGAAACCTAAACACAAGTTTTACTTATCACTCCTTTTTCATTCTTGCTTTTAATGTTGGAAATAAGTTGAAATTTAAATTTTATCTCTTCATAGAAAAAGCCTGGAGAAGTTGATGACAAATGTGCTGTTCATTGTAATGAAATTTATATGCAATGGCCATGAAGGTATTTATATTCTCCACCTACAGGAGATTCATTGATTTAAGTATTTTGATAAGTATTAAAGTGGAATACTGAAGTAAGAAATTTATAGCATGCCAAGAGACATGCTTAAAATCTAGTATATTTTTGTCTAGAACTGTATTACCATTGCATACTTGGGCCTGAAATATTTTCTGCCAGCACTGGTCAAGTGGTCCTGGTAGGTGCTGTCAAAAGAAGCAGTGAGGAGGTGCTTTTCTTTTCACAGTCTCCAGTCTCTCCTGATCTCTAACTCATTCTCCAGAAACGATGTAATTGCAACCAACTCCCTGCACAAACTTAAATCAGGAGTCCACAAACTTGCCCCAAATAGCTCTACCACACACAGTGGTTAACGCTGCTAATAAATTTCTTTGCAGATCCCAACCCCAAATTCTCTTGCCTAGCAGTTTGACACCCAGCACTGTCAGCAATCATTTCATGTTTCAGTAGTGCCTGGTGTCCCTGTCCCCCACGGGGCTGTCAGGGCATTAGTCACAGTCCAGTCACACACTTGTCAACTCTAGCTCCTGACAATGCAGAGGCAGGCAGAGATCTGTGGGAAAAGGGAAGTACTGTCCCACCTATCTTATAGAAAGAGGGCTGAAGGATAAGGACACGACTTAATAACAACACTGCAAAGACTGGAGATGTTACCTAGTTCAGTCTTGAGTCTTAAGCACCAGACTTCATCAAGGTTCTTCCTCTCATTCCATCACCAGTGTGCAAGGTTCATATACCCAGACTACACTAAGCTAAAGCTGTAGTATTTTCACAAACAGCCCATGTGCTTTTTGGAAAAAGAGAATTTAGCTTATGCATATCAAATACTTCACTAATCACAGAGTTCATGTTTTAGTAAGGAAGATTACAGTCAGATTAGAACTTCATAATTACAATTCTCTTTTGAGTCATACCCTTCTATTTTCCCAAGTGGAGAAACAAACACATAAGAAGAAAGGTTTTTTTAATGATATTTAACATCCATAATACAAACAATAAGTTAAACAGAGTAAAAATAAATAAAGCTTGAGGTTCCAGCCCTCATACAAATAATTAAAATCTACAAAACAAAGACAAGTTTAAAAATAAAGCCAGAATAAGTCTTGAGACAAAAAAAATCATGTCCATATAGTATCAGTTAAATGAATGGAAATAAACTTCTGACTTTTGGTGCCTGCAGCATTCAACAAATGCCAAGTCCTTAAATCTTCTCCAGGGTGCATAGGTACATGTAGAGTGGTTGCATAATCAGACTTTCCAGGGGACTCAGACACCTTCACAGGTGACCTGGAAGTCCACTGAGTTTCCAGTCTGCCTTCTTGCAGCACAGTTCTTAAGTGAAATACATTAAGAGTTTGTAATGCTGACTCAGCTACTGCTTTTTTTTTTTTTCCCCCACTTTTTGATGCCAAGTCTGATCACTCTCTCAGTACTGGTCTTAACAGGTTAGGTTTGTGGGACTTGAGACTTAGTATTATTCAGTACAAGATGAGGGGAGATTTTAGACTCAGGTCATGTATAAAATGAATACTTGAGTTTAGTAAGTTCAAACTGTATCAACATTTCCAGAACAAATGCTGGTTGATAAATGAAGTAGACAGCTAACTTGCTATGCATAGTATCGTGCATGGGAATACTCATTTAAATGTTAAATATTTTAGCTTCCCACTGAGTGATTTCCAGGTAATTCAAAGTAGTAAGATAATATATCAACCATCTCTCTGCCTCATGCCTCAGGAACACTGATGTGAGTGACTGACCACACAAGCATTCAAAATGAAAGCCTCTTATGACATTCAGGTCCTCACTGTCCTGCTGTTGTCAGTATAGGCTGAATTTTGTTCATTTCAGTCCAGCTGTAGAAAAAAGGTCACTTTGGTTCAGGAAGAAAACGACTCTTGGCAAGTAACCCATTCATGCTGGAGTCGATCCAGTTAAGGTATTGAGTAACTCTGGTGTAAACACCAGGCTTGTTTTCCTTTGCACAGCCATCTCCCCAGCTGACAATGCCATAAACCATCATCCTGCCATTGTGCTCACAGACCATGGGGCCACCGGAATCTCCCTGACAACAGAAAGAGAACATATTAGGTCATTTTCTGCAGATGGAGCCTGTGATTATTGTTTTTCTAGAGTTAAACAAGCTAGTAAGTACCTATGAGCTAAAGCTTTGATCTTTGAGAACATTGCTTAGATAGAACAGAAGGTTTGGCATCTGCTGTGACTTCAACAGTCTTTAAAGCTCAGAAGTTCTCTAGTTCCCTCGATCCGGCTACCAGGAGAATAGTTACCTTGGAAAACAACCCCCCATCCCGTCCTAGGTTTATAAGCACAGATATCAGACTAGTGCTACAAGGTCAAGGCCAACACACCCAATTCTTCATCACAGAATCAGCTGTCTCCCTGTGCATAAGGTACTTTTACACTTGAGGACGCTTGTTCTTTTCAGTGGCTCCTATGGCTACTCTGCCCAGTAAGGTGCAGGGAAATAAATCTAGTTTTGAGGAACCTGGAGGAGCTCAGTGTCCCCTGTAATCCACCCTTGCAAAGCTACAGTTAATAGGCAAGCTGAGATTAGAACAGTTGCTATATAGCTCTGATGGATGTCTATTAGTTATTGCTTGAGTAGATTGAAAATAAGGCCTTGAGGAAAAACAGTTGCTAAGATACTGCACTTCTTGCACCTCCAAAGGAAGGCCTAGAGGGGGTAAAACCTAACTCTGGGTTCCAACTTTATTCCAGATGTTTGGCCACACTACAGGTCAACTCCACTTGACACAGTAATTTCCAGTTACATTAGAGACTCTTGTGACTAGTAGAATTACAAGATGCTGCTATATAGTAGTATATGTGTATTTGATATTATTTAGAAATGAAACAAATTTTACCTTGCAGGCATCAATCTGCCATGTGGGATCCCCAGCACAGACCATGTTGTCAGTAACTCTAATACTGTCATAGTATTCATATTTGCATTTTGTCTGCGATATTAAGTTCACAGTGGCTGACATCAGTCTTTGAGCATAGAAGATGTCATCTGCAAAAAAAAAAAAAAAAATTCATTTTTTCACCCTCCAAGACACAAAAGCAAGAACCCCCCCAGAATTTCTGCACTTGAATTAGCATAACCATTCCAATTCCCACTGAGGTTCTTAACTCCACCTTACTGTTAATAAATAAGTTTCAAAGAGAAAAACAAATGTTCCAAATACAAACTATAAAGATTAGTTTTTAGGGACAAATAGTTTAATAATTTTTTATGTAATTTCTGCACAAATGGAATCCTTTGCTAATCTTCCTACACAGCTTTAAATTTTTTCTGCTCCTCATCACATCAAGCATGATAAAAATCGTGTTTTACACCTTGGCTTACTTAGTATGGTTGACAAATGAGAGAAGCATCAGATAGGAGATGCTGTAGGCAACTAGAGAAGATGATAGCAAAGATCATCTTCAAGAGATGCACATGGAATGCATACAATAGAAAGCAATCTTCTTTTAATACTTCACAGATCACAGGGTAAAAATCATCATATTCCCACCATTGTGGAACACCAACTTAGGGAAGAGAAGTCATTCACTTACAAAAATCCTGTTTTCCATAGCCAGCTATTTCACAGTGAGTGTTCTCTTTCAAGTAAAGGTTCCTCTCCGGCAAGCAGACTGTTCTGACATACTTGGATTCTACTGCACACTGTCCAGAAGTCGTCCTTATCCTTATCAAAGCTATGAACCAAGTCAGAAAAGATACAGTTAGATTTGTAAAGCAAGTTTTCCCCCTCAAGAGTGACAATAGAAGTATTGGGTACAGTTAATGGGAATAGTTGCAATTATATTTTGTTCTGGTTGCACATGGCTCCTCTCATTGCTTTTGGAATGAGTCATTACTTAATAACAACAACATTTGTTTCCCAACACTAAAATTGACAAATGTTCCAACTTGAGCTTGCTTCCTCAAAGGAGAGGGGCTGATAGCTCAGGCAGAAGAGTCTTCTGCAAGCTCATCTTTAGATGTTTTAAAATACCAACTTTCTAACTGGCTGTAGAGGGTGGCACACACTACCCTGAATGGCTTACAAAGATATTCTTGGATTTTCTTTATTTTAGCAGCAGCTGGAGGAAGGTGGAAGGGGTGATGGAGTTCTAAATGTCGAGTGCAAGAGTGGCAAGTCTGTTCCGTGCAAGTTGCAAAAAACCCTCTCTGAAGTGGTTGCTTTAGGAATAGGCTTGTGAAACCCAGACTTCCATAAAAATCTGAATTAATTCAGGATAACCTTCAGCTAATGAGGTGCCTGATATGGCATTCCCATGCTATATGGCAAAACCTACTGTGCCTGCATTTTTTCATCATTTACTATAGTGTGATCTCTAGGCACATAATAAAACAGCAGAAATGGAATGCTGCCAGCAGTGCTTATGGAAAAGCCATGTCTTCACAGGTGCACAGACTGCCCACCAGGCAATGCATCTGATACGTACCACAACCCAAACTTACACAAGTGCAAAACCCATCAGCACAGGCCTGATTTTCAGGCTGTCCCTGTTCCCCTTCTTCCCAGCTCTGGTTCTACTTCTTTTAGAAGATATATGCCACAATTATGTAGCCTTCACCTATCCCAGTGTTTTAAAGGCCCATATTAAGATGACACTTACCAATATCATTCTCATTGCCACCTGTGTCATCTGTAAAGTCAGGGTGAGAGATGATCTCGTCAACCATGAATACTTGTTCCTTATCATCAGTAACATTCAGTATGGACTTTCCAAGGAAGACTTTGTAGACAGATTTGTTTATTGGTCTTCTTGACCTGAGTGAGAATAGAGAGATTGATGAAGACTAGTGATTTCTGAGAGTAAGGTCAACAGCTGAGATCCAGTCTCAGCTCTGTTTCATATTTATTTTGATGCTGATAAGAAAAAGTAAAATTTAGTCAGCTTTGAAAGTTGATCCAATATTCTGAAGGAATGCATCCTAATTTTCCATTTGAAGGGATTAAGATAGATGTTCAGACACTTTGAAACACGCTTAACTGGTTGCTACTAATGCAAGGTGTTGACACTAAGAATCCTCTGCAGGCTGCCAAAAGGATCAGCTTTCCACAGAAAAGTCAACAAAAAACACCCATAGATGCATTAGACAGCTCATCACCATCAGTACAATTACAAAGTTTGGGGAATGACTAAGGTAAAAATTAAATCCTGGCAGCAATATACACTAAATATTTAAAACTGCATCCCACCCAATTGTCCACATCTTGCTAGTTCATTCTGCTAGATGTGGGCTCCTAGAGGCTTAATGTTTCTTTTGCTGCTCTTGTTTTGTTCAATCAAAGGAACATTTTTACTGTGGTGCATTCCAAAGGTTGCTCAGTGAGCATCGCACCAAGAAATCTCTTAAAGAAAGTTGCAAATGAGAAACCCATGGAGCTGGAAACTTACGGAGTGTGGAAGCAGTGCGCTGCTGTGAGCACCCAGCACGGGTCAATGAGGCTGCCGCCGCACAGGAAGTGGTCCATGCCCCTCACGGTTTGGAAGATGCCAGCGATCCACGGCTGGGACTCCACCTCTGCCTGCCTTCCACCAACAATCTTGAAGGTCCTGCTGATACTCCTTTGACCACACGTAGGCCCTGGGAAAAGAAGAATTTTGTTCAGATGTTCTTACAAATAATCTCCAACCTTGTGCTATTAGGAATAAAATTAAACAAACAAAGCACCAATTGTGTTGAAACTAGTATTACTTACCACACTTCTCTATGTTGCAAGGTGTTTCTTGAATGGTAGATCCCCTTTTGGTGTAACACCAGGGCCTGTTCCTTCCATTTGGGTTTCTAAAACATAAGAGTGCTCTTTTCATAAAGACAGTTTTAAAAAGTCATAGTATCTTAAAATTCCAGGTGTTCTGAGAAAACCCAAAATGTTTTGTTGCAAGACACGCCAGGGAGAAAAATGCTTTGGAAAGTCACATTTCAAATATTTTTAGTCAATAATTCAGCCCTGTAATGTTATTTTTTAAAAACATGTATCTCACTGAAGCACCCCTGGGGCTGTGATAATAAAAGTTATCACAGGAAGAGTGATGCTTTTCTTACCTGCAGTAGCTGTGTTTGCCCAGCCCAAGCTGCAAAGCGTTCTCTGAGTAAGCATGGTAACGACCCCTCCTGATTAGTGAGGGCGAGTTCCATGGCAGACATTTGTCTTCTGTTGCCATCCCTCTGTAGTCCTCTCCATTTTCAGTATAGCATGTGCTGTCAGTGTCTGAGAAAATAAATATTTTATTAGCAGCATGTTCATGTTTATAATTGTTCTGTGACAGACATGGACAAATCTTTCCAATAAGGAAAAAGGTTCTTGTATTACACTCAAAAACAGATGCAAAATCTAGACTAACTAGATATTGTTATTAAATTTGCTCTGTATGAATTTTGAGCATCAGGTATCTTACACTTTAAAGCATGCATATTAATTCTTTAACAGTTTAAGTGAACTTCACAATCTGATAAGTTCTTCTGTTTCTGAACACTCACAAACTAGTTCATTTTTTCTGCCCCACACTAAAAGTAAGGTTGAGGTAAGCAGCCTTAGTGAGGAGACAGGGACAAGAAAAATTAGTGATTGTGATTTTGCACCAACTTTTACTTCCTTCTCCTCATTTGGTCTGTTAACATAAACTGCTAAAAGCTATCCAGTCATATTTCTGGGGACTACTTCCACTTGGCATTTCATATTAATTCTTTGACTATCTTTTAGACCTTTCCAATCAATTTAGTTAGCATTAAGGAAGGAGATACTCTACCTAGCTCACAGTGAATCCCAGTGTATCCGTCTGGACATATGCAACGGCCAATTCCACTAAAGAAATAATAGGTAATGCATGTTCCTCCATTCAAACAAGGGCATTCTGTAAGTAAAAGACATCACTAATTATAGGCAAAACATTTGAATGCAGAGGTGAAATGTAATTGAAAACTAAGTTTTAGGCATTTCATATTATTCAAAGTCTCTCTTCTTGTATGAAGGCATAAGTACAGGATAATAAGTTCTTTCTAGGTTCAAATAGAACAGGCAGATGCTTACCCTTGTACTCTGATCTGCGTTTATATAGCTTGTAGTACTTCCAGCTATAAACCTACAGGAAAAGAAAAAAAAGGATTTTTAAGGAGGCAGTTCCTTTTATGTGGTTTGGTAATCTTTTCCCTACTCTGTTCTCTACTGCATACCATCAACAGTTTAAGTTTTTGCATGTAGCTACCTGCTGTGTGGAATCTGGATATAAAAGGGAAGTGGAGCTCTAACTAAGCAAAGCAGAATGGGGAAGGAAAACCAATCCCATCTCATACAAACAAAAACCACCAAAAAAAAACCCCAAAAAAACCAAGTTCAGAAAAGTCCCACTGAGCTGTGCCTCTGCCTCAGATCAACATTGTAATTATTTATGCTCTAAGAACCTAAGCAGCTCTTAGTGGTCACTGTCCCTAAAGCAGGGAAGGAAACCTCACCCTATCCACCAAGCAGTGCAGCAAAGATGCAACATGCATCAATTGCCCCAGTCATTTTGGTGACCTTGGTGCTTCACATTTGTGCCATAGAATAAAAGCCAGAAAATTTATTCAGCAATGGATTCTTGTTCTGTCCTTCACGGTATTCCCTCTGCTTTGCAGGCTAGGTATGCCTTTCTCTATGAAATAAGATTAGGCTTTTATATACTTAAAACTTACAGACTCTAGTCCCGTGACAAGTGTGCCCAAGGTTACTGTGAGGAAGATGAGTAACTTCATGTTGTTAGTTAACTTCTCCCTTTGTTCTTTTATCTTTGATTCTTCTTCTGTTATTTGATTCTGAAAATAAAAGAGGAATTTAGTGTCATGCTGTAGCTTGTAGGGTCAGCTTTCTTGTTTCTGTTATCTTCAATTGGTTTCAGAATAAATTACAACACGACTGATGAAGAGTTAAGCATTTACTTGCAGTGGAATATCTGCTTATTATTGCCATATATTAAATTACAGGTTATACTTTGAAGGTCTTTTTGTACAGGCAGCAATACAACCATATCTTTTTTTAAGTGTGTAAATGAAGAAGGGAAAGAGAACTTGGGAAAATCCATACTCCATTTTTGCAGTATGGATTCAAAGCTGGAAATTGGCAGAGGAATTCAGCTGATGTCCAACTGTTTGTACCTATTTAACTGGCCATTGCTACCATCAACAAAAGCACTGAGCATGCAGCTTCAGGATATGAAAGTTCCTTTTTTCAGTACCTCTCTAGCTATCAGCTGCATCTTGTTGCAGCTCAGCGTTTAGGTAAGCCTGGCCACCTGCCTCTGACCACTGCCAATTCTTCAAAGTCTGCTGGTGATACTGCCTCACTTATTCACAGTATTAGAGTATTTACAATATTACTTGCATGCAGCTGGATCTTGTAGCTAAGCATGCAAAGCAGTCTTACCAATGGTAAATAGTTATCTTGTAACTACAATGGGAGGCTACAATAAAGTCCTATATGCCTTTTTAAAAAATTGGAATGTAAGTCATGGGAGTATTTTTTAAAGCATTCTCACTTCTAGAAAACTGTAAAACTTGATGGAAATCTCTGATATATTTAAATTAGAAAAAAAAAAAAAAAAGGCAACGCAATAGAACAGGATGTACAGAACTGAGCTGGTGCTGCTCCACACTGTACCTGCTTCAGGTTTCTACACTGGACTAATTCCAGTTTGGTCCTGCAGACTGAATGGCTGCTGATACATGGATTGCACCCTCCAGTTTGACTTCATTTGGAAGAAATGGAGTGCAAATACCCTATAGCTCATTCCTGAACACTCCTAACACGCATTACATTCACACACTCAGTGGTGTGACCCAAAACATGGGCTATAGAGAAGATCACTAAATTCATTTGGAAAATAGACATTATGCAAATGAAAATGCTAATGCAGATGCAACCTTTGCTTGTAAGCAGGTGCCATAATGCAAGAAAGCAAATCGTGCCCCAGGTACGTGGCTGTGCATGCTATTCAGATTCAGATGAGATTTCAGCAGCTATACGTCCCTTAAACATTATGACAAGTATTTTTAGCATTTTTGGCAGCAATGTAAACAATTTATTCTTGGTTACCATAATTAGTTTCACGGGCCCAGCCTCTGCACCACAACCAGCAGTACTGCTGACTCCTTTAAAAATTCTGACACACTGTGGCAACTAGAAATGACCTTCCCCGCTGCTGCGATACTGCACCACAGCAGCGCTTTTCTTTTTCTAAATTTCAGTGTAATTCTAAGAGCAGTCGCTCCCTCCCGATCGATTGGGACGCGGCAGTGGCCGGGTTTCCAAGGCATGGCACTTACCGGCGGCGGGGCGGCGGTGCCGGGCGGCGGAGCTGCGGCGCTGCCGGGGCGCAGCGCGGCCCGCGCCCTATAAAGGCCGGGCCGGGGCGGGGCCGCCGCCGCTGCCGCCCTGGGGCGGCCCCGCACCGCCCCTGGGCACCGCCGCGCTGCACACACAGCGCCCGGGTGACTCAAGGAGGAAATTCTATTTGCTGCTTTACAGTTTCGGGGAAGGGGGGTACGGTCAGGCCGAGCAAACGGCTTTGTACGGGGGAAGATTTCTGGAAGGGGCTCCTTGGCTTCCCCGCGGCAGTCAGCAATTCCTTAGGGATATTTATAAATGAAAAAGAGAAATATGAGTGAGAGCTATGAAAAGAATGTCTAGAAACACGCCTGGAGACATGACAGAGTGATAGCAATGATAACATGTATGTGTATATGCATTAGCAATTACCACAGAAGGACTGTGAAGCATGCCTGGAGATACAGGCAAATGTGGTGTATTTTATTCATATGGTGCTAGGCATAATGAGAGAAGCACGAGTGATCTTTGAATTACAGAGGATTAAATTCTTTCAGGTGTGGGTTAAACACAGCCCGCTGGGAGGGAGTATTGGGTCAGAATGTCCGCTTGAAGTCCTGGGTGTGTTTTCAGAGAGCTGTCTTCAGCTGAAACACAGGACACTGGGGCGAGGTTCTCATGCCAGCTGGAATCTGTTAGGACACGGGGCTTACAGCGGGTGCTAAACTCATCTCCTCCAAATTACTTACGCTCCCTTGGCCCTGAGCAATCTTCTGCTTGTGAGAAACTGGTCATGGTTTTCTTCTAATTTCTGTCTCCCAAAGAAGTATTCAAAGCAGCTCATTTCATGAGATGAGGATTTGAAGTGACAGATGTCTAAGAATGCAGACCCAGCACAATAGATAGGCTTTCCTGGCCCAGTTAAGTGTGATTTTGTTCACATTATGCTGTGATGTTACAGCAATGCAGGGAATAACAGCAAAACAATACATAATATTTGTGGGTGTATTCATAGGGTTTAGCTTCAGGTAGTGCAGGTGACTAAGGTGAGGTAGGTCTCCACAGGCTGTGTACCTCATGAGGAGCAGTTTCTTTAGAGGTCAGGTAAGAGGAGTTGACCTGAAATTCCCTCAAGAGAAATGTTTTCATAGCTTGACAATTCAGAGCTTAAGGAGACTACCTTTTTATGTTTGCCATGTAACAACTGGTGAGAGTATGGCTCAGCTTTCTTCTTCCCTCCCCATTTTCTATCTGTGTCAAGTCTGTGGTATAACCATACCTTTATTTACGTACTGTCTGCTTACATCCTCTATTCCTTTCTGTTCAGATCTTCAGGCTCACATCAGAACAGATCTCACATTTGCAGAAAGCACACTGAGTTCACAATGGCAGGAACTGAGTCAAGAGAAACAGTTCTTGTTCAAGTCCATGAGTGAACATAGGTAAAGAGTAAGCCTTTCTGGATTTCAGGAGAGAAATTTGTCTCACATTCTGTGGCGACTTAATATATCAACATCACAAGTAAACCCTCAATTTCTTAGACCCTCTAAGAAACGGCAGAAAGTATCAGGGTAGAATCTCCACGGCACTCTCTCCATTTCAGAGGAGTGGCTATCAACTAAACTTATCCTAAAGAGTCAATTCTGCAGAGGGGGAAATAACCCAAATTTTAAAAGCACTCTGGAACATTTACTCAATTAATTTTAATACACCAACCTTACACATAATAAAGGAAGAAATAGATCATGGTTTGATTCAGCAGGGAGAGCAGGGAAGAGCCTGGATGCAGGAAGAGTAGGGCTCCGCAGGCCTGGACAGCACCTCTGCTTCCTCCTCCATGCTCCCAAGGAGGGGTCTCTAGGCCTTCCTCAATATTTCCTTCTGGAAAAAATTCCTAGAGCAACTGTGTTTCCTCTTTTATATTTTTGTTTCCTGAGAAGTGTGATCAGTTTTCCTCTCCCTGAACCTTTGACCAAGTTGTGCAGATGGCCCCCGTTCCTCATTTTCTCCTTAAAACCTGCAGGTTCATACTTGTTTTCCAGATCCAAGAACCAAAAACCTTTGTTGTGTTCACTGACAGAAAATACAGCAAGATTCAAATTTCCCTTTTCCTGCCATTTGTCATATATTCAGATTTTACTGAAATACTACACTTCTTAAGTACATCTAGAAGGCCCCCAGGAGCAGTGACTTGGGCTGTGGTGTCACACTGTTTCAATCAGACTGGTGACAGCTATGGATCAGAATTTCTGACATGTTTGCTGTGCTGCTTTAAAGCTATCAAATTCCTTTGGTCTAAATATTTGTACTGCCCAGATAGGTAAATGAGTTGACACTGGACTGGACTGAAAATGGGGTTTAATAGAAAGATATCCAAGCCAGCTCCAAATAAGTTTGTTTTGGTGTTCCAAGTAGCCTCTCAGCTGCATTATCTTTATGATCATTAAATGACTCTTAGGAAAGCAGAAATGCATGGGATAATTTCCAGTATCTAGATTCACTGATCTGGCTGATGACTGGCACAAGAGCTGAAGTGAAGTTTCAGGTAAAATCAACCTTCAAACCTTGTTATATGCCCTGCCTTAAGGAAGACCTTAGAAAATCTCTAGCATGGCACTTCTACCATATCTTCCATCTGACCTCAATGCTGGACCTGCCAGCAGGGATGGGAAATGCACATGCTCAGGGAGTGGCAGGGATGAAACAGGACCGGTTCTGCTGCCAAGGGATTTTTGGTAGCTTCAGGGTCAGCATTTGCTCTCTATTGCATGTCTCAGGAGTTTAGAAGGGCCTGGTCACAGGCCATGTCTTCTCTCCAGGAGAAGATTGAGATAGGACAGAGGAAAACCAGGGCTTTATAACTCAAAAGCAAAGTTATTTGCGAAGAAGAGTGAATAAAGTTAAATGCCTACTGCAAGACTCTCAGTGGAAGTGGAACTTAATTGCCCAGTAGATACTGATTATGAGAAGTCATGAGGCTTGCAAGAGACACTTGTACAAACTCATGAACAAGTTTTGTATTTTGTACTTTCCACAGTTTATTTCCTTTCCTTTTACATATCTGTGGTTTCATCACTTTGGTGTCTTAACAAAATTTGGCAGAGCTGTAGGCAGGATGGAAGGAGGAAAGACTTCTGAAGAAAAAGGAGTGGTAAAGTGAGTGCTAGAGTGACCCTGTGGAAGGCACTTTACCTGCTTCGTAGGAGTACAGCATCTACATGAGAAAATACTATTCACAAAATCTCGCTCATTTTTGTAGTCAGGGCTGTTAATAATAGGGCTTTATATATTTCTCATGTTTGCACCTGGATTATATCCCAGTGTAAAGAAAATTTATACACCTACTATGAACTCCTAATGTGATTTGAGTCTGCAGTCATACAGCACCTCTCTAAAATGGAAGTCAGATGCAGTGGATCTAACCCTGAAGAGCAAGTAGTATCAGACCCACAGCCAGGCAGTTCTTGGATTACTGTGATTTTGTGTTAGTTTTCAGTTCCAAATAAAAATCTTGCTGATTCTTTTAATTTATTGTTGAAGTAACTTGAATGTTTCAGACTAATCGGCCAGCCTGACTTAGCAAATTGGGAAGATAACATTCCATTCCAGCTAGATGAGAACACTGACCCTCAGAGAAATACAAGGGTTTTATCTCATGGTAGTGCATTGAAAGAGATTATGAGGTTTGCATTGTTCTGCAGAAGTTGCTGGGGTGCAGGTATTATTGGTTACAGTGTTCATTTTCACAGCTGATGGTAAAATGTTAAAACTCAAGAGAAATACCGTCTACCATACATTGACTCTGGTGGTCCATCAGTAAACCCTAAAAAGCTAGAACTCCCAGGGAGGTAAATAACTATGAATATTAGTAGCAAGAACTGCTACAGAAGGGCTGTTCTACAAGGAAAATTTAAGCCTGAGGCTTTATATTGCCTGAAGTCTGGTGGTCATGTGGTGCATGTTCTGTTTTATATCCAGTATAAGGAACATCAGAATTAGTCCTTTGACTAGTAAAATGTGTCGTTTGCAAACGTACATTTCAAGTCCTCTCTACTCATGGTACATTATGAATGGAGAATTTGAATTTGCATATGAGCAGTTATGTGTGCTTAAACCTCTGTCATCTCAAATGAAAGAGCAGGGTTAACCATACATTGAGTATTTGCTCAGTGATTAAGAATACAAAAGCTAAGAAAACACCTGGAAGTCATGCCAAAAGATTGACATGACTTGTCATCTCTATAATGATAATAGCTTGTTGTTGTCAGTTTTGTTAAAAAAATTAGTTTGTCGTTAAGTAGCCCCAGCTGTGGGCATAGAATTTAAAGAACATAGCTATATTTACCATTGCTTTGCGTATTGGAATGTAGCTTCAAACTCAAACTATATTTGGTTACAGTTAATTCGGCATTAGGGTAGAAAGGATTTTAAGTCAGTCAGAAAATGTGTTAGAAGTTTAAGGGAAATTTTCCAGTATAAAGTTGATTCAGATTATTTTGTCTTCGTCTTGAAAAACATGGGTACTTTTACAGTAAAACGTTTTGTATTCTCTCTCTGATGTTATCCAAGTTAAATTTTTTAATCAGTTTACTTCTAGCTCTTGAGATAATAAATGGAATTACTGAATAAACCATTAGATTTTGAAATGTAAACAAATAGATTTCAAATGTTACGTTATCACTATTCATAAAGTTAAAAATATAAAATTCGCTCTTTAATCTTATTTTCTCAAATTACTGTTTGTATGAGTCCCAGGAATTTCCAGAGTAGCTGATTTTAAGTTGAATGTGATTCATAAAAATTCTTCTTCTTTAATGACTCTTGATTACTTGTCAGTTGTTTGTGGTTGGAATCTGAAGCAAATGATGATCTCATTTCCTTTAGGTACAATTCAGCTACTCAGGTTTCTTTATTTAATTTTTTTTTCCCTTTTCCTTGCTGCCTACTGCTTTTCCTGTTATCTATGTTATCTGTGTGCACAGAAGTGGCAGAGCATTCCCATCTGAGGGCCGCTGGACTCCCTCGGGTGCCTGTGGGCAGTGCCTGTGTCTCTGCAGGCAGCGGGAGTGGCCAGGCTTTATCTCTGAGCTCAGGCAGTGTCACCTTGAGCGCCTGTGAAATCCCCGGGCACCGAGCCCCTGCCAGTCATGCGTGGAGAGAGAGCAGCTGCCACACGAGTGCTCCTGGGTTTGGATACAGGGATCTGTTGTCTCAGTGAGCTGTCCGGATACGGATATTTTTCAGAACAACGATGATCACATCTGAGGGTTTCTTCATCAGCCTGGTGTGCACCTGCTTTTAAACTGTGCTTTGTATCTCATTTAGCATTTATGAAAATTCATTGGTTATGAAAATCAGCAATCTCTTTGACATTTGATCAAATTGCTTATTTGAGACAGCTAATACCTAGAATTTAAAGATTAGTTGAGCTACAGGTCTTGCATCCACATCATAAATACTTGAAAATTCTGTTTGTGTTTAGGTTTAGGCCTGTCTTTAGTTGAAATCAAAGTGCTGGTAGCACTGAGGGAAATACAAAAAAATTTCTGAGTCTGAAAGTAGAAGGCAGAAAACAAACAACGAGGGTTTTTAGGGATTCAGTTGAGCTTCATTTGGTGGTCTTAAATCCTGAAGTAGAATATTTTTCAAAGGAATCCTTTTTCTACCCTACCATTTACTGGTCTGGAATAGCGCATTGAAATCCAGCATTGGAAATTTACAGAAACAGCTACTTTTGGACTATTACTTCTGCAGTGCGTCAGTCAATCAGACACACATTCCACAGGGAGCCCAACAGACTGAAAGCATGCCAGTTAGCATTTTTCTGGAGAAAAAAGATTTGTAAAATCTTGGAAGAAAGCAGGTTCTGGGGATTGACCTTTGCAAGCTGTGTCCCAGTGATGGCGTATCCAAGAAAGCAGCATACCCTAAACCCCCTGTGCAGTACAGCCGAGGTGAGAAAACTGGCGCTGTTCATCTCTGTGAAAGCTGCCTGGGAAGATCATTTAGGATTCCACTCCCTCTAAGGCATTAATTATCTAAATAAATACAAGATACAGGGAAAAAACCTCTTAAATCTTGACATTACTGACATTATTAATGGACTGTTCTGAAGAAGCTCTGAATAGAAAAAGGCAGCTCTGTGAGTTTATAGTTGAAGGAAAATGTTGCTAAATGCAGAAAAATGGCAAAGAACCCATAATGGTAAAGATTTCAGTGTGTCAGGGAGTCTCAATACACTTGCAAGTGAACAGCTGTTGAACAATTCAGAGGATAAAGCATTTTAAGGAGAAAAAATAAGTTGCTTCCTGGGTGCTGTTGAATAACTGCATTCTTCTTGCATAAGCTCATAAAGAAACTGTGCTGAGAAGAAAGAAGAAATAGAATTAACTTGGGTACTCTTGGGTAATAATGGTGTGTTATATCGAGTGCTCTAATAATAGTACTTATCTTCCCCCCACCTCCACTCCTTTGGATGTTTTGACTGTGTTCTTCCTCTTTTTTTAGTTTGCTTCCTGTAACTTATTTCTAGTATGGACACTGTGCTGTTTTCCCTAATCTCTGTTTGCTGATAGTTGTTTCAAGTTTATAGGTTATAAGTAAATACATCTCTGAAGAAAGCTGTGCTTGCTCTCCTTATCTGTCTATAGCAGTTGCAGATTTTATGGACAAATGAGGTGGACAAAAAAAAATCCAAACCAAAAACAAAGAAAAAGGGAGATTGCAGAGCCGTTTCATGTATCATAAGCCCAACAGAAAAACAGAACCTACAAAAATATGTTTTGTTTGCAAAATAGGCCTTTTTTCTTCTTTGTGCAAATTCTTCCAGAGGGAGGTTCTGGCACAGAGTGACCTATCATCAGTACCAGCAGGAGTATTCCTGCCAGAAAACAGAAATACTTACTTGCTGTCTCTCCCCTCTGTCTCCATGGCTTTTTCTTGGCCCTACTCACTACTTATGCCATTCTGTGATTTTGGTTAGAACGGCTGGAAATTACAGTGTTTTTGTCTTCTGAAACATAAGTGTGTTTTTGACCAAAATATCTCAAATTGAGATACAACAAAGTCTCCATCATGTGGAGTTTTTGGAGTGTGTCTTGCCATTGTTCCCCAAGAGGTGCCAGGAGTATGCTCACTTCTTTCAATGGACCACGCATTGAGGGAGACCGTCATGTGTGGTGGAGCTTTGTGCATGAACAGGATGGAGCCATTGCTAGATGTTCCTCAAACTTTTATTGTACCATCAGTCTCATAACAGGGTTTTAGATAACTGAAAGATGGCAACAGCTCATGTCTTGCCAGCAGCAGCTGAAGATTTCTTTGTTACAGGGCACTTTAAAAACTTTCTAGCCAACAGCATATTGCTAAAGCATACAGACAATTGTTTTGGCCTATCACTGAAAGCACAGGTACACCTGCTTCAAAACAGTGCTTTCTTGTATGCTTTCTGTTAACAATTAACAATACTCTTATTAAGATTAAAACCTTCTACTATCTTGCTGGGCATATTTTTCTGCAGCCTTAAGGTCTATCCTAAAACTCAAACTATTGTTTCATGGCCTTGCTTGCTGTACTATTGTAATTTTTTCCACTTTCAAGCTTTGCAGTTGCATCTAATTCTAAATTCTTCAGCTCTTTTTGTTTCTGGGGCCCACTTCTACAGCTTTCTGAAAGCCTTCTTACCTTTAATATTTCCCACAGTCATTTACAGGGGAGATGAAGGCAAGGTGGAGAGCAGACTCTGTGGTTATGAATCTGTGAGGCTCAGAATCGTGGGCTGCAAGCTGGTGCTGTTCTAGACATGATCAGAAAGGTAGGGAGGGAAGTGGGGAGATGGGCCAAGAGGCAGTGTTAAATGTCGCTTGCAGGGAGAAGGGTAAAAGAACGTTCTATTGTCAAAAATGGAAGAACGCGCTGCTGCAACAAGCTGAAAAATAGTTATCTGTGGACATAATACCAGACAAACTACTATCTGGACAATGTAGGTTGGCCACACAAGTTATTCAGGAGGACTCAGCATCCAAAGGATGAGTGTGAGAGGATAGGCCTAGAGGGCACAGGTCAGGAGGTGCTCTGAGAGTGAAAACAAATTAAGTGTAGTTGACTCAGTGAAGAACAGACATAAGAGACAGGATGACTTGATCGAAGAGAATTCCACAAGAGATGCCGTTGCAGGAGCTTGTCTGAGAGCAGACAAAAGAAGCATAATTGCAATTTTGAAGGCTTCTGTCAGGCAGAAAAGTTGCCTTGCTTTCAATGACACCAAAGAAAGTGGAGGATGGTTGTTTTGGACCAAAAAGGACTAAGAAAGATGGAGCTCTGTTATAACTGAGTTAGATCTTACGAAGGGTCTTATGAAAAGGTAATACCAGAGAGATGTTTGAATTTACTCTTTGATAGAGTTTACAGAAAGTTTACAGCAGAGATGTAACATCACCCACACAGAGATGGCAAATTAGTTTGTGTTTCCCAGTGAAAAAAGGAAACCAGAAGAGCCATTTCAAAGTAAAAAATGTTGTGTTAGGAGAGTGTGAAGAGGTTCAGTGAAGAAAATTGTGCAATGTGGCCTGTGATGTGTGAAGGAAGCTTCCAAAGCCTAGAAAAACAAGGATAGAACTCTGCCTCTTACCAGTTCTGTGAGAATAGTTTGAATTCCATACAAAGGACAGAAGATTGGAGGAAGCCTTAACTGTTAGTTTAAACTGGAGTTGGAGGAGAAACTCCACTGTTAGGTTTGTATTTGGTAAGCTTTAAGGAGATCACCGTGTGAAGGAGTTGCAAGTATACAGTGGGATATTGTTAAGGTAAGACTTAGTGTAGGAAAGAACTGGGTTTTCCCTCATGGCACCTGGTGATGAACATTCATGTTGCCATCCAATGGAAAAGCATTTGTGGCCCATGTGAATTCCCCTGAGATAAATGGAAATTTCTAACGTAGTCTTGTAATACAATTCATTATATGGAACTACTCCTATGAATAAGCATTTACTCAGGGGGTGTAAGGAATGTCAGGATTCTAGGCTACTATATTATGCTGTACTGAATAGTACTTAAAAATCACCTTGCGCTGCACTGAATATTATTTAAAAGAAAAATAGCTTAGGTAGATGCTAATTTTCTGTTTATTTCAATGGAATATGTCCAAAATACCTACTAAACCAGAGACAGGAACTGTCTTCTGAAACACATGTTTATAAGCTCAGTTGCTCCATAGCATCTTTATACTACTCTAACAGGGGTCAGCATTTGGCCCATGAGAACTCACTACTATTTTCTTGTATCCACCAAATTATAGAAAAAGCCCACTGTAGAACATATATTCCAATGGAACAGCTTTTCCTGAAAGCTGTCTGGTTATTCAGTTGTCTCTTGGGCCTCGGATCTGTTTCTCTCTCTGCAAGGTCTCATCAAAAAAAGGTGGAGATTGGCTCCTGCCCTAGACCACCTTTTTCACAAAAGCTAGAAATTCATGCCTTAGACTGACACGAGCCTGGAATCCAAATCTTTCCTTGCAGGGTAACTGCAAAAAGTGAGTGCTGCTACTGCTGGTTCTTTTGTCAAGCTCCTGCCCTTAGAAGGTAACTTCATATGCCTTGAGAAGGAAGGGTGTTTGTAGAGCAGGCACTGAGTTGCAGTGATTTTACAAATATACCAAAGGACCTGTTTAAGGTTTTCAGGGAGTGCTCTCATAGGACATAAGGCCATCAAATACCTACTTTAGGCATTCTGAACCAGGTCAAGCAACTTTTTTTTTTAATGTTTCCATCCCTAAGTTTGAAACATATGGAAATTAGGCTGGTAAGAGTAATGATTTTCGAGCTAAATTGCAATAAAGGCAATGTAGGCTACTAGGTCACTTGCTTCAGATAGTTTTAGGTGATTAATTGCTATTCCTCTGCCTTTCATTCTTCCCCCTGTGTGATTCATAATGAAAAAGGGATTTATCTTGTCTTGCACAGTATGGTGATATATTAGTAGGTGATTCCACAGTAGTATTCGGTGCCAGGCAGAGGTGTTTCCTTTGATTCCCAAAGCATGTCACCACATTAACATGAGATCATTCCTCAAAGTGAGGTTCATTAAACTCACAATGCTGCCCAGTTACAGTTTCACAGCTCTCAGTTCTGGAGCAAGATAATTTGGCACACTTGGAGCTCTGTTTCCATGCATTGACATCTATAGGCATGTATGACATTGTCTCTCTAGCTGCGGAGACTGATTCCTAAGAAAAAAAAAAGAAAATACAGAAGAGGAAAGACACAATCATTTAAGGAACGTAAGAAAACCACAGTCTGAGCATGTGACATTCAAGTCTGTGCAAGCATATGTCAAGTACTAAAAACTGAAACAATTAGTGTAAGTAACTTTAGACTAGACAATGGCTAACTTTACCTTTAGCATCTTCAAAAAACCCCTATTAAACTATTAGATTATATGTATAAGCTGTACTACATATGTATGTAGTATTGACAAGTCAAAAGGCAAAAGAAATAGTATAAGCTATTTTGGTTGTTAACAAATGACATGGACATTTTACAGCAATTTCATGAAGTGAAAATAAGAGTTGATACCTAAACATCTGGTGCGACTCATTTATGAGACGATTTCTTCAGATGTTAACTGGACCAATGCTGGTAGAGCCAGCAGAGTCCAGGAGCTGTGACTCATCAGGAGTGCTGAGAAACCTGTGATTTGACAGGTAGTTCTCTGAGTCCTGGCATGAAAATCATTTTCTGAAACAATGGTAACACTTCTTTTAAGAAAGTCCTTCTAGGAAAAGAAGGAGGTAAAAAGCTGAGCAGCTGGAAGTCAACATCATGTTTTCTTTTTAGCTCTTGATAAAAAAAAGTATTTATAAGCACTGCTTTTAAACAGCTGGTTGACAATAGGGGTGTGTTGTTATCTGTTACTCTATTTCAAAGGCCTGGAATGGTAGATCTTATGAACCATTAAAGAAAACAGTGAACTCCTGAGTTTCTGTAAGTATAATTAGCATCTCATCTCTACTGAAACCTGTGTTTCACAGCAGGGCAATTATTTGCAGTGCAATGTTAGATAGTGGCTATGGGAAACTCCACAGTAAATACTTAAAACCTGCAGTTTTAGAGGTATAGGAATATTGGGAATGCTGTGATCTATTTGGGCTGCCTGTATAAGAGAAAATTATATTAAATGCAAAAGATTTGGTTCAACTCTTAGTGCCTGGCACATATGCAGCCCACCTTAGGTCATCTGAGAATTTCTGATTTGAACTTCTGAGTTTGCCAGTGGTTCTTAATTTCATCATTCAGGTATGGAATAGGGTGTCAGTGCTGTTACTCTACTGGCAAAAATAAAATAGTGTCCTAATTCCTTGAGCACTAAATCTCAGAAAAATTTGAATGTTTTAGCAATTCATGGTTATGCTTACACAGTTGTCTTCTCATTCCACGACTCTCCTTTTGGGCAAGCTTCTTCAGAAATCTAGTAGTTAATTGAGGCTCAAGATTAGTAATATCTTTCAGAAGGAAAAATGATTTAGTGCCAATTAATGAAGATGTGAAATATTGGGTACTTTGGAAGACATGCAAGTAGTCAGATATATTTTAAATAAGCTCTGAAAGGAGAACTTAGAACTGGGCTAATAATGAGAAATCTAAACAGAAGTATCTAGTGCTTACCTAATCAGCCTGATTTCATGCATATTCCTAGGATTTTACAAACATCTAAGCACAACTTGCCAGAACCTTTGCTAATGGAAATCATAGCAGGAGAGTCACAAAACTGTAGGAGAGGGCCTAGGCTGGGCAGGGTTGCAGAAGCAGCCCTGCAGTCCCATGTGCAGCTGAGGTGGTTTGGACTGGCATGCAGGCATGACCTCATGATAAACTCACTGATCCTCACTAGGAATTAATCATTTGGCTACTTGCAACCGGAGTCCACCACCAAGAGGAAGAGGCTGCTGTCTTCCTTCTGCATCTCATAAGGCCAAGTACATTTATCAGCACTGTTGACCAGAGACGTCGCAATGAATTTATGAGCTGATTTCTGTCATTTCTGATAGTAGTACCATGTAAAATTTCCCCACTAGTAATTTATTTGTTTTGGAGATTTGTAATATTATAGTGACCTAAGAGTTGCTTGTTTTGGTTTTGTCTCTTTCTAAAAGTGTTGTTCAGCCAAAGACATGGAACTCTGACTGACTCTCAGAAAGATTGAGCTATCATGACTTACTGATAAGGAAAAATTACCCTAATCAATAACATATCCATTTTATGAATTATTATTCATTCTATCCATAACAAAATGCTTTGCCATGCCATTGAAGAAGGCCATAAAGCAAGAGAAACATAAACATGTTTTATCAGTTTTCTTTTGAAATCAACCCCTTTTTTTATCTTCCTAAGAAAAAAATGTTATGCCTTTGAATAACCTCATTCAAAGTCTAAGGGATGGAATAGTCCATTTTGAACAAATGTTACTCAAGCTGTGTGTGTTCTGAGATGTTATCGTCTTATGTTGTGAGGCTGATTTTCAGCTAACCAGCCAAGCAGTCCTTGGAAATACTACAGGCAGCAAGAGTCCCGCAGGAAGTGGTATTTGTGATTCAGTCAGCGGCACCTTGCCCACTGAGTCAGTGTTGAGCCAAGGTCCAAATGCGTTTCTAGAGTGTGGAATATAAAACTGAAGTCATGACTGCTGCAGCCACTGGGAAAATTCACTGAACTATTGACGAGAACAGGGACATTAACCGCAACATCCCAGATTCCAGACAGGGATAATTACAACTTTCCCCTGCTTACTTCACTGGGAGAATAATTCTTCTAATTTTCTCTAAGCCTTGTACTTTTTTCCTGCGCTTAACAGATCACCCTCCTCTAGGCATGTTGGAAGGCTGAGTGCCACAACTCAGATGCGCAGTCTGTCTTTCTGTGGGCTATGCTGGAAGTGACAGGTGTGGCACCTGCAGTTTTGCAATTCCATAACTTATCCCACTTAAAGATGCCAATGGACACCATCATTGCAGCCTACCTGAGCTTTTCCAGATAGTTCAGTTTTGCTGATAGTTCAGCTGAAGGGATGTGCTGAGGCACTTGCAGTATGTTTCCTCTCCAGGCTCATGGCCCCCTAGATGTGAGTCAGAAGAGCCTTTTCTAAACCAAGTCTTAATTCATGGGTAGGAATCGAACAAACCTCAGCTAAGTTTTAACTGAAGATGCTCCGCGTATGCGATCTTTCCTTCTGGCTTTGACATGTCCAGTACAGAATTGTTCTCCACTCATTAAGTTGTCTGGTGATTTCCTTTTTTTTTAATCCAGTTGTTATATATACTTTAAAATTTAACAAAAATAAGTCTTCAAAACAAAATTTTTAATGTCATTCATTCATATACTAATTTATGTGAAGGTTTGTGTTAGTAAATTTTGGCATCTGGATTTCCAAAATAATGCCAGAAGTTGCTGTAAAAAATCACAACTACAAATCTGGAGTTGTCCAACAGGCAGTCTAAGTGCTCTGACCCTGTGTGTAGTTGATGATGTAGTGCTTAGAATTGTAAACATTTTTCATATCAATTGTTCACAGAAATATATTTATCCTTTTACTGATTTTAATTTTTTGTAATTATGAAATAATATCTACCTGCATTTGACTTAAATTTAGAGAAAAAATAGTAAGCCTTTTGGTAATGCTGATTTTGGACCTGCTAACATTTTGATTAGAGTAATTGCTAGCTACGTATAAATGGATCAAATTTTGTAGCAGGTCAGTGTGGTTTGAACCATTTAGTTAGACTATAATCTATGTGTAATGGCTAAGTGATTTCGAGGGTTATGGAACATATTAAATATTAAGTAGCTCATTTAGCAGGGGGATAATTTCATCAACATGTGAATTTCTCCATTAATGTTGGGAATGTGTTGAAATGTTACACATTTCATCTTGGCTAGAAGGGGCTCATCAGCAGGTGATGCAGTAGCTTCCACAGCAGACCAAGGCACATAGGGATGCAAAATTCACTTCCCTGGACACGACAGTACTACCTCTGCGCACCTGCTGGATCCGTGCTTGCAGGTCCAAGCCTCTTTGTTCTTCATTCCATTGGAGTGAGGAATAGAGGATTATTCAATGTGAGAAACAGTGACAAGATTTCACACTGAAGCATAACAAGTTCTCATGGTGTCATATGAAGAACACAAAGATTATGCACAGCACACCGAACAATCCTGGTCTTTCCTCTCTCCTTCCTTTATCTTTCCTCCACCCTTCAATACAAAAGTTTCCGCTTGGTCATGAAGGAAGTGAGGGAGCCTGGATGCCACCCTAGGAGAGAAAGCTGGAGGAAGGGCTGGGTGACTTAGTCAGGCAAAGGGGAGGAGAAGGAAATGGTCATTGAAAAACGAGGTTCTAAATACAGGACTTTGGATGAGAAATATGTGGAAACATTTCTTTAGAAGTGAGGAATAGGAATAATACATATAAAAGAGTTTAATCATGTGCAATTAGTAAATGGAGATTTGAAGGCCTGGGGCCCTGTGTGAGACCAACAGCCAGCAATGTGAATTTAGAGTGTCAATTCTCACTATGTATTGTACCAAAAATGCCTATTTTTATGGAATCCCTGGTACCACTTTGCCCTGCAGTCCACCCACATGAGAGTCTGGTTGACCATAACTCCATTTTGATTGGAATCCTTGCTGATGCCTTCATCATACCCTGCCTGTTGCAGCACCTTTCTTTGTGGCTTCTCTCTCTCAGATATGATGATTTAGGCTGTCTGCATTCTAACACTTAAAAAACCCACAACACCACAAGAAAAAGATCGTGTTGTATGCAGTTATTTTGTATGTGTTTATTAGTATCTGTTTAATTAGAAAACCAAGTAATTGTTGGTATTTATAGTGTGCTAACTAATGTATTTTGTGTTAGCCCATCCTAAGGTTTTTTCTCTCTTTTTCAAATCTTGCTTGGCTTAAGTGTTGTTTTTAAGGTATTTCTTCAACTAGCATTTTTCCTGTAGTTCTGTGAGCATCTACAGGAGCCAGACAAGCTGCTTGTGAGCATGCTGGGGTTTTGTAAGTGTATTGCTCCCATTTTATAATGCTTGCATAGTGTAGAAAATGAAAAACTTTTAAGTTATTCAGTGAGACATGCTGGTATCCTGCACCTGTATTGCCGTAGAATGGAAGCTCACAGAGTGCAGGTGATGAGTTGGGTCAGTTGGCGAGAGCTGTGTGATCACAGACAGTGGAGCCCCTTTGCAAGCACGCAGGCTTCCTGAAAAATTCTGCTCTTAAGGGCTGGCAGAAAAGAATAGAAAAAATAGTAACAGTGGTAGATTTTATGACTTGACTACCTCTTTCCTATCCTGAGCTTCCTTTCGGATATTCTTTCACATCCTGGGCTGCATCAAAAGCAGTATGGGCAGGAAGTCAAGGGATATGATTGTCCCCCTCTAGTCTACTCTGGAGGGCTGTGTCCAGCTCTGGGGTCCCCAGCAAAGGAAGGACATGGACCTGTTGGAGCAAGTCCAGAGGAGGGATATCAAGGTCATTAGAGGGATGAAGTGTCTATGAGGAAAGGCAAGAGAGATTTGGGATTGTTTAGCCTCAAAAAGAGAACACTTTGAGATGACCCAGTTATGGCCTTCCAGTACCTGAAGGGGATCCATAAGAAATATGCAAAGAGACTTTTTCAAGAGCACACAGTGACAGAACAAGGAGGAATGGCTTCAAGCTGAAAGAGTAGGTTTAGATTAGACAGTAGGAAGAAATTCTTTGCTGGGAGGGTGATGAGGCACTGGAAGAGGTTACCCAGAGGAGTTGTGGAGGTCCCATCTCTGACAGCGTTCAAGACCAGGTTGGATGAGGCTCTGTGATGTGTGTCCCAGGCCATGACAGATGGGGCTGGAACAAGATGATCTTTAAGGTCCTTTCCAACCCAAACCATTCCATGATTCCTAGCCTTTGGGGAACTGTGAAGATATCAATACCTGCTGAAGTAGTTAGTTCAAGTTGCAAGGAAAAGTTAGTAGTGGAAGACTTATTGGAAAGATCTTGCATTCCCAAGTAGCTAAGGCAGCTCAATTGCTTTAGGAAGATTTTTTACAGTGTATCAGGGAAAAGTCATTGAGGGAACAAATTGTGTTGTCCTTTCCTGTACAAGGCCAGGTTCATGAATAGAATTTTTTGCCCCTTCCTGCACTCTGCTATTTCTGAGCCTCATGGTATTGTGAATAGGCAAATGTTATCTGCTTAGGAATTGAAAGGGCGAAATTATTTCACCCTCTCCTTAGAAATGCAGGTTGAGGATAAAATGGTCAGAGTATGTAAGATGAACAGCTGGCACCACTCCTTGATGGCTGTTTATATTGTGCTTATATAACTCACTTGCTTACAGTGGACCTCTTCGCTTTATCCAGCCTAATCATCAAGAAAAATTAGGTTCTGTCTTCCCTAACTGTAACCTTATTAGCCAGGGTACACACAGCTCTCCAGAATGAAGATTAGGAGACTGAAAGTCAAATATTGAAGAGAAACATGTCTTTTACCCACAGATTTTTTAGGCATATCACAGCAACTTCCCCATTTCCTTCAGACACATAAACAAGAGCACCATTTTTAGTGGCAGCAGGAAATTTCTGTTTCTTCACTTCCTGGGAAAGTACTTTTCTTAATTCTGTTTTCCTGTAGCAAAAAAAGCTCTGCTAGCAGATTCTTCCCCAGTGGTTCAGGCTGCTGACAAATTATTGTCAGCTCATTCCCTGAAAGCAGCTAATGGAGTTGTTTCCAGGTGTAGGAAGATATTAAATGTTCACGGGTCTCTTTCTAGCCATGAGATTTCTTTCTGAAGTGTGTGGCAGTAGGAATAGCCTCCAGATGAAGATTTTTGTCAGATGCAGGCCTCAGTACACCTGCATATTACTTGTCAGCTGAAGATGCTCATATAGGAGCATCTTGCCTGTCTCTGCCTCACATATTCATTTGCTTTAACTTCTTACCTATAAATGCAGGGGGAAAGTAAAGCAAAATTTTCAGGTCATAAGCATTCAGATTGAGGAGTAGGGCAGAGATCTGCCCATTGTTCTAGTGCTTGAATTTTAAGCCTGAGGTTTCCTGAAACTGCTGCCTGAAGAAACCTGGGTTTTTTTTTAGTACGAGTCATCATCCTGCTATTTCCAGTGATCTAAAAAAACCCCCAAACCCTAAAACTTTAGGACACCCAGCGGTGTAAAAACATACAGAGCAGTCAAAGAAAAAGATAAGCTCAACCATCTCCCCTCCAGCCTTCCAGGGAGAAGTAAAGTAATTTTCAGGCCCATTGGGTCAATGTACCCATCAGCCATTTTCAGGACAGCAAAGACTGGTGCTGGAAACAGCCATATCTTTAGTATTACAGCTGTTTATTCATACCAATGACTGCACTTCTCTACTACTTTTTTGAGTTTCCATGGCTTTCTAGGGAGGTTGTGAATGTAAATGAGAAGTGGGCATCTATTTGCAGCTATGAAAGAAAGTAATGTAGGGCAAGCTTCCTGTTGAGGTGTGATTCACTTGATCAAGATATTTCTGAAGAGTTTTTTGTGTGTTTCATGGATAAAAAGTCAAATACCTTAGAATGGATGATATTAAAAGTTAAGTTCATTGTCTCTGATGGAACTTGATACAAATTGAGTTCCTCCTCATTGTTCTTGTTTCAAAATAAAATGGTAGAAATGAAAGTCCAGGTTTAACTCTTTTTCTCTGACTTAACGCAATTGAGTTCTGTTTCCAAGTTGTGTTTTTAAATGCTTATGAACCATCAACTTCAAAACATGAGAACAAAAAGTTGATAGTTTTGACCTGATAAGAACTGGGATATATCAGACATCCTGAAACTGATTCCGTTCTTGAGGTAATGAGACAGGAATGAGTTTCACATGGTAAAATTAGTCAGCTTCAATTCTCTCAAATAGTAAAATTAATTATTTTGACTGTACAATTAATAAATTTGATTTCTTTAATTAAAACACCAATAATCTTTTCATGGAAATAATTTCATGAAGGCCTTCTAAGAAAAAGAAATATTTTTAATGCAGCTGCTTGCCTCAAAAAGTAGCAGGATGTTCTGCAAAGTATTATTCATGAAGATCAATATTCATCAAGATTCAAGATCGATATTCATGAAGATAAAAAGTAACTGCCACATCTGGAAAAGAGGTAAGGAGAAAGAGTTTCATGGAGGGAGGCTAGAGATCATTTTTCCACTGCACTGGTCTGGTAGGTTAGGAACTAAACCTGTTGCCAGTAGGATATTTTTGGGAGGAAGCATCTTGGAGTTCCAGACAGATCAATGAACCAGTTTTCACCTGAAAGTAAGGTGTAGCTGGGTATTGCCACTCAAGCAGCAATAAATGAAAGAAGTTTATTTTTCCCATGTTAATTCTAGAATTTATCTGACATGATAAGAGTGATGGGTTGAAATGACATAATGACCTCACAAGTACAAAATTATTGTGTTACTTCAAAGATATGCAGAAAGAAGGCTCTGTAATATGTTTAGAAGTAGTCTGTGATATAACAGAATTAAAGAAATGCTCAAACTCTAAAGCAAGGGGCTTAATTACCTGACGTTGTATTAAAAAGCAAGGTGTACTACACATTATTTTCTGTCCTATTATGGAAACTGTTTATTTTCACCTTTCCAAATGAGCCAAAATTTGCAAATCCATGTGTTTCAGGGAATGCTCGCAGTATGGGTTTCTCAGTGCAATGCTTTGTGTGTTCTCACTGCTAATCTACATCATCTCAGAACTCACCAGTGCATCCTGCTGCATGACATTGCACGGACATTTGGTCACGTTGTATTTGAACTGGTTTGGGATAAACAAGAGGGGGATGTACAGTTTTGTTTAGTTTTTCAAGATTTTTAAATTACGATAAGAATAGTCCAGTGTGTTGAAATAAATGCCTTGTGGAGTTCAAAGTCATTGTTGGTTTATCTTGTAATGTAGAATTAATCCTGCCCAAAAGTATGTAAACACAGCTGAAATTGATTAAGATATCTTCTTGGGTAAAAAAGAAAGAACATGGTTTGGACTGGCTTCTTTTTAAAATATATATTTTTGAAATAAAATAATGGTGAACAAAAGAGTTCTTAAAATTATTTAATTACTTGAATAACCAAAGTGACCATTTAAATATAGGAAGATTGAAGCAGGTAAATTCTGTATTATTGTGAAAAGTAATAAAACAAGCAGGCTTTGGAAGAAAGATTTGCAGCTGTCACACAGCATGTCCAGTTCTTGCTAGATTTGACACACATTCAGGAACATTTATGCTATTAATGCATTAATGCTATTAATGTTAAGGAACGTTAAGGTATTTTGGGACACAACCTAAAAAGAACTAGTTAAGTCCCTGCAAACTGTATGTGGAACTTCCTGCAATCCAGATGTGAAGCACAGTGGGTATAGGTATGCCTGAGGGAGCTTCACACTTGCTAGCTGAGCTCCATCCAGTAGAGCTGCAGGGGCATGGAGGTTCCAGTGTGAGGCCTGCAGTCCCTTCTGGCCATGCAGAGATCAGGGTGTCCCAGCTGTGCTGGCACCAGTGAAGAATTTGTGCTTAAAGCTTTTGGGATATGTTTACACAAGTTGGATTGCCACTGGGTTGCCCAGTGGCAATGCAACTTGTAGTAGACACATCAAAGTGTGAAGCCCGCTCAAATCTCTTCTGCACAGCCAATTTACAGCCATTTCAAACTGCTTTTCTGTGGGCCCCACCACTGTCTCATACCCACGGAGCAAATCTCATTGATCTCCTGTCCTCTTGGAACACTCTTTTGCCAAGGCTCACAGACAGATCCTCTGAGCAGCACTATCCTGCTGTCTGCTCAAGTGCCAACTCAGTGATAATCCAGCCTCCAGGCATAAAGGCAGTGGGATAAATTATATTCTCACCTAAAGTATGTGTTTCCTTGTCCTGTGTAATTTTTGTATCTCAGTTCTGAAATTAGTTAAGCTGTATGTGCTTCTGCCATTCAGTTTGCTGAGATGCGTGGAACATACTGTACTGAAGAGTTTTGTCATGAAATTGCTTGTTGACTTTAGAGTGCAGGAAGCTCTTCATTGAATCACTAACTTAGAAGAGGAGAAGCAAGGTAGTATGAGCAAAGTAGCTGACTGATGGAGGGCTGTGAATTAGTCATATTTACTGTAGAATATCATATTTACAGTAGGATGTGTTCCTAAGATGAGGATACTCTGAGAAATTTGTGTGAAAGGTATCAATGACTTGTCCATTTTCCTCCTACCTCTGTGCTGTGCACTATCTAACCACGTTCAACTATTTTCCTCAGCTATCTCATGATGGGTGATCTTTTCCTGAGCAGGCCAGAATATCCTCCCACAGGGTAGGATCCCAGGATCCTACCCTGGTAGCATCAGAGGCATGTCCAGGGGAAGCCATTAACCCAACTCCCCTTCCATCAGCTCCCCACCCCTCCTTACAGTCTTTGCTTGCCTCCTCTCATCAGATTGTTTGCTGTTTGAGGCAGTCGTGTGATTATTGAAATACAGTGTTTTTCTGGTCTGAGTGCTGTGTGGAGTTGTGACTGGAAAGTTTTGGCACTCCACAAAGATGGGGCCAAAAAAGAAGGGTATCCTTTACTTATTTTCTAGCTGTATGTTAAATGCTGCTGGATTGACTATTTGACCCACCAATTTATTCACAGAGATACTGCAAGAGTGAGGGGATCACAAATTGCAAAACTAGTAGACACTTTTCAGCCTATTTTTTTAAGTCAGATTACTATTTTCTGCAAAATTACAAAACAATTTGGAAGTTAAGGCTTCCTATTCATCTTGGTTTCCATCTGTGTCTGAACATTTCTATCTGATGATCACTCCAAAGTCAAGAACCAGTGTAGTTCTCTCAAATATCTATCATAAGAACTATTGCTGCTGGTTTTGAACTTCTGAGTTAGAGGTGGAACTCAGAAATGGCTCACATTACCAGCTGGGTTGAAAACTCAGGAACACCAAAGTACTGAGTCCCCAGACAGGATTTCAGTGAAAAATCAGTATTCACAGATGGACTAAAGAAACTGTCACAATGTCCTCAGTCTCAAATTCTTTCATAGACTCGACCAAAACTTGTGATTAAAAGTACATGAACAACTTGCCATTTTAACTTTCTGGTGTTTCAGAAAGAACTCAGGCTGTTGTATCTGCAAGTTGCTGCTTATTGATTCCCATGGGCAAAGATATAGCCTAGGGCTGTGCAGTCTTGACAGCAATTTTGGAAAGGTACTGTGGCACTACCAGGTATTGTGCTTGTCACACTGTGTTTTAAAAGTAAACTATTCAGTGCATATAGGAAGAAAGCAGCCTTGGATTTTTGTAACTAATGTATGAATAGTACTTCAATAATTAGAAAAATTTCTGAAAAGTGGTAAACATCCTATACTGTGATGAAGTAGCTCAGTTTCGGACTGGTCATTAGAGGGATCATTTACAAATAGTGAGTCAAAATGTGTCCCAAGCCACACCCTTACAATGCCACTGACGTCACAGGTTGTGACCTTCGAACAGTTGTATTCACTGTTCTCAGTGATGCAGTTAGGAAATGTAATGATGGTGGTATTGTATTGCTACTTTTACAGAATCATTAGTTATAATAGCAAGAGCTCTGGTACAGTTAGTAGGAGGAAGTAGCACTAATAGTCACAGCAAGCAAATACTTCCTTGTGTTGCTTTTGGTCAACAGGCGCTCCATTTTTATTTTCTTTACCTTTTTTTTTGATAAGGAAGTGGGCCAACTATTTTTAGTCACTTGAGATGAACTGGGAAGAAGGGCATCCAATTTTCAAGCCAGCTTTCCCTCAGTTCCGTATAAAATTCTTACTAAAAATAGAAGTGCAAGTAGAATTTTATTTGCCTTTCTCATCAAACAAAATTTAAAGTATTTAAATGCTTCCTAGCTAGCAGGTCAGCCCTTTTTAAGAACAAAAGACAAAATTAAACCCATGTGTGTAAAACTGGCAAATACAGTTTAAAAAGAGAAGAGAGACCAACTTGTTTTTCCTGCTCTCCAGTGTAGGTGAGAGGTGGAAGGAAAGCTGTGGCAGACAGCTGTAGCTAAGGGTACATATTCCACTGATTGCCAGCTGGGGCTGGCATCTCGCACACCCTGATCCTTCCTGTAAGGACAATCACAGGAGCACATTTGATTGCTTGCAGCTCTAGTCATTACTCATTTCCAGTTGTGCCCTGGAAATCACCTGCTCTATGCAACTGCTGGCACTTACCTGCACCGAAACCAATCCCACTCAGAAATGTAAGACAAAGTGTCCTTGCAAAGTTATAAAGTTCCCCTAATAGTCTCCGTGTTAAATTTCTGTAACACGTAATCTAGACTAAAAACCCTGATAAACATACTACCTTTGTGGGGAGGACCAGCTGCAAACTGCATCAGATGTTCTGCATACAGGAATGCATAAATAAATGGTTTAGCTGCAGCAGGAGGCACCAGAAGTTTAAATTACATGGTTTATAGGTCAGTGGAAAAACAAGGTGCAAATTTAAGTCTTGAGTTGCATTCCAGGGTTCTATTTAGATATCTCCAGTGAAATCATGTGAGCATTGAAGTGCCCTGAGGGTTGTATAACTGTGCATGATATTTTTGGTTTTGTTATTTCCATTTTTAATGGCTCCACAGTGATTAATTTCTCAAATATTATTTCTGTCAGAAAATATTAAGAAAAGTAGCCTCCTGTTCTAGAAAACACAAGGTAGTTATGAAAAATATCATTAATAACAACAAAACCCTTTGAAATTAAGACCCTTTTCTGATGCCCATATTTCTCTGACTCCTGTATCAGACTTTCCTTGAAAATGTCAACCTTATAATTTAAAACTAATGATAAATATTTGTATTTTTATGTTGATGCATAGCCCACATTCTTTCTTAGCATTTAATGTGTTCCAGTTTATAAATACAAGTTATTACAGGAATCCTTAGTACTTACTAAAACAGCTTTGTTTATTCATCGAGTTTGAAATAAAGTGGCCTGTCAGCCAAAGTATACAGTTCTTCCCCCAGCACTTGGGACATTGCATGTGCTCGCACGCCTGCTGACTCTGATGGAGTCAAAGGAGCTCTGGGTCATTCATGGTACATTAATTTACTTTGGGTGTGGAGTAATTGTTGAGATTACATAAAGGACCTCGATATGTGTGTTCTATATTTAGAATTAAGAACCTAGCGAAAGTCACGTGCCGTGCTAACAGGGGATTCACATCCATAAGGTGTGTGGAATTACCTTGAGTACATTGAAGTGCTGAGGGTTTTTTTAAAACGTGACTCCTTCTTTAAAATTCACCTCTTTAATGATTTCTTGGAGTTGGCACTTAAATTTGATGTTCACTTAAGTATCTTAAGCTGATCACCCCAAAACTTTGTTTTTGGGTATTTTTTGAAAACTCTTGCAATCTATAGATATTTTCTTTATTAGTTCTTCAAAAGCCTACAATAGAATAAAATTTTGTGGTTTTAAGCATTTTATAGATGTGTAGAAAGTCATGCCCTAAAGAATTCACAACTCAACTAATATACCATTATTTGGTAGGAAAGAAAATGAGAAACTAAGTAATGGGAGGTTCAACTGGCAGAGCAAAGTAATAAAATTGAAATACAGAAAAAGTAATCAGTGACACTAAAATAAAGATTTCCCAAATAATTTCCATCAGCTGCAAAGTCAATTCCTGTGTATCTCTGTCCTCTTAACTCATAGACATCTGCCCACCTAATAGAGATCACAAATACTGATAAATGGCAATCTTCAGTCTCAAAGATGGCATGTCTAGCACAAGCAGTCTTTGCTATGGTATAATATGGAGGTAATTTTTATGGATATTAGAGGTTTGTGCTTGACTGAGTTCCTCCATTTGAGACATAGTAAATCAAGAGTTGTTTACTTTCCACTGATATGGGGTATTGGCATTCTAGCTGGAATGTTTAGTGGCTGCCAAAAAATGTGTTTATATGCTAGTTTTTTACAGAACAAAATATCTGAGAAGTGAAACTTCAGACTTCTAAAAAAATATATGCATACTTAACAGCAGCAGTCCCTTCTGCTTCTTCCCAGCTTTAGCACTATTATCAGCCATTATCTGTCAATTCCTGGAATTAGTTTCTCCACCAGAAGAAAATCTGGGTTCTTGTTCTTTGAACTACCATCAGTCAGTACTGATAAGATAAGTACACTTTTCTAAGTTTGATATTTTACAGATCCTGCATTTTTCAGGCAAAATGTTGTTCAAATTAGATTGCAGTGTCCAAAGAAAAGAGCCCTGTTAGGAAAAGGTTTCCCATGTGGAACACAGAGTCCAGCAGCTGGTAATGGTAACAGTGCCTTAATCTGATCACTGTGAAACGAGGAACAAATTTGAAATTTTAACTATGTGGAATGAGGACTGCCACAGAATACAGATTTTAGAGTAACCAAGGCCCAGTTTTTTTAAGAAAATTACAAGTGTCTTCATGTGCTGGTTTATGATGATAGATGTTGTGAGTCATTAGCAAAAACCCCCTGACTTCTGTAGAATTCCTGCCCCTAAACTGGAAAGATGGTTAAAGGACTTCTTCCTGCATATAAATTTCTATCATTACACCCTTAAACCTATACAAAGTTAATTCAGCAAAGATTTTTCGTGTGCCAAATGTCCAAAGGCATAGGTAAATTCCAACAATTCTTCTGCCATCAGTACCTTATTTTCATTTTGATATGTCTGGGAAGGTTAAGGAGAAAAGGCTAAGGATCTGCTTGTCTTCCTCTTGCCCTCAAAGTGTTAATGACTGAAGATTGCCCTTTAACTAATTTGATACTAATATAAAATACTAAATGAACTTCAACATACTTTTCTTTAAGAAGAAAACACACTTCCCCGGGCATTTAGCAAGGGTAATACAAGGATAATTAGGAGATATAAAGTGAGCAGTTTTCCTCTGTTCTACATACACAAAGACTTCTCAGAGTCTGTGGGGATTGAGATGGGCATGTTGGAAAAGGCAAATACCATCCTGCTGGGACAAGTGGAGGTACAACAGAGATGTTAGTGCCTGCTAGAAAGAGTAGGGAAGTATGTTTGGGGCCTGCTGGGAGGAAGCAGTTTAATTTTAATAAAAACAGCATCATTCTGAAGTCTGGATGAATATTCAGACCTTTTGGACCATGGAGGTTAAGTACTGACTTTCAGAATGTTTATGATTTTGCCAGGATTAAGTTAAATTGAAATTATACTGCTTTCCTCACTGGTTAAGAGGGTGTTTGCTCTTCTTCCACAATGAACTGCTTGCTCTGGTACCACTCATTAAATCACAGAATCTTAGAATCATAGGTTGGAAGGAACCTTAAAGATTATCTTGTTCCAATCCCATTTGCCATGGGCCAGGAAACCTTCCACAAGACCAGGTTGCTCAGAGCCCCATCCAACCCATCAAACACTTCCATGGATGAGGCACATACATCATCTCTGGCCAATTTTTTCTAATGCCTCACCATCCTCACAGTAAATATTTTCTTTCTAATATCTCATCTAAATCTGCTCCCTTTCAGTCTGAAGCCCTTCCCCTTTTTCTGTCACTATGTGCCCTTGTAAAATGTCTCTGTCCCTCTTTCTTGTGGACTCCATTCAAGTACTGGAAGGCCATAATTGGGTAACCCAGAAGTTTTCTCTCTTCCAGACTGAACAGTCCCGGGTCTGTCAGCCTTTGCTTGCAGCAGAGCTGCTCCACTCCTCTGGCCATCTTGGTGGCCTCCTTGTTCCAACAGGTCCACGTCTTTCCTGAGCTGGAGACCCCAGAGCTGGGTGCAGCACTCTGGGTGGGCTCTCACCAGAGCGGAGCAGAGCGGGAATCACCTCCCCTGACTTCCTGCCCACGCTGCTTTGGATGCAGCCGGGATGTGGTTGTTTTTCTGGGCTGCAAGTGCTCATTGCCAGGTCTCCCACTGCCTCTTGTGTAAGGCCCCTTTTCTTTTTCTCTCAGTGTTGTGCTGTCCATTATTCTATCCTTAGACCTCTTTCATTCTAGCATAGTAATACCAGCACAAAGATTTATACAAATATACAAATATTATTAAAAGTTCTACTTGATTGTCATTGGTAAATCTTTCTAATGGAACCTGAAAATTCCTTTTAATCTGAAATTTTGAAAAGTTAAAATCTTTAAGTCTTACAGATGTATTCCTAGGTTGTACATAGTCTGTACTAATAATACATAATAATGTACTGGTCCTCTTGCAACTCTCAGGGAAGAGTAATGACAGGTGCTCTTAACTTGTATATTTTATATCTTTTCTTCACCAAGAACACAGGATTTATGTGTGTTAAAACTTCTTGGTTTCTGAGAACAATCAATGCTAATTAAACTTGAACCATTTATCTGATGCCCCAGAAAGTTCTTACTGACAGACTTGAGCATAATGAATTCCTGTACTGCTTGGAGCTCTGTGTCCTGCTCACGCAACAGACCTGTCTCTTCTCTTTAACAATACTAAAAGCCTGTGTGTTTTACTGTCCTTGTCAGGAGCTAATCTATAGGATTATTTTCTTGTTGCTGATATGCACAAACAGAATCTGACACTTGCAGCCACACGGCTGTGGGAGGTTTACCCACCCAAAATCTTTCAAGTAGATTTTTGTTCTTAAATACGTACATTAAAATCGACATTTGAGCTTAATGTGTATACAATATGCAGAATTAAGTTCTGAGATTCAGTCATATAAACTGCGGAAAGAAAAAAAGTATTTAGATGAACTTCTTGCATAAATTTCTTTTGATATTTTGTAGATATCTAAATGTATAGTGAGGGTCTGCAATGCATCATCTTTCATTACCAGTGCTTCTGTTGATGACAAGAGACTTGAAGTGCTTATATTAGTAATAGACTTCATGATATGCCTGATCTGCATAAGAAAATTTGATATAACACCATGCAAGTACAGCTTTGTAGGCAGCCTTCCCTATGTTTGTGTGCCGAATGGCCCATGATAAAAGTCAAGATAAAAATCAATGTATAGAGATGTACCTCTTTTGACAGTACTGGTGCCAGAGCAAGCACTGACTGAGTTTTCCATCCAGTTATCAAAGAATTCAAAATCTGAGTCTTACAGGAATGAAATATTGATTTAGTTGTATCAAACACAGGGTCTGAAAAAGAAGGCTCCTCTTGAAGTATTTCTCAACATTTCAAATATATAGGAAACAGCACGACTCTCCTGAAGCATGTTGGAGTTCCTCCTTAGAAGCCATACCATATGGTTTCTCCTCAGGTGTCACCTTATCTGAACTTGAGGCCACACAGGAGTATAGGCCACATGCTGGCAACCCACGACTCATTCCTCACATCCAACATAAAACTAAGCTTTCTTTGCATGTTCAGTGTTTCTGATGGCAAAGAACAATTCATAGATATATCTACCCCTTGGTGACTTTGCTGATCCCCACAGGAGCAAAAGGATTGCAATAGCATGAGAAAGAGGACTGCCTAACATCAGTCAGGTTTTCAACATATTTTTCAGCTGCTTCCTTTATTTACATTGTTATAAATAAGTTTATGCAATCGTGACTTGACGCTAAGTCTCTCTTGCTTTACATAACTGCGGGCTGCCTTTCCCAACAAAGTAGGATGTGACTTAAGAAGCCTTTTAGACTGAGAAGACCGTCAGCCTTGTAGGGTCATCTTTATTCATTTCCTCTGCACAGATACTGCATTCCGTACATTGAGGCCTCTTTTGGTCTGTTGTGTGCAGTTTGGTAATGACTATTAACCAGCAGTCAAATTGCATTTTTTCTTTCCTTTGAATTTACATCTCAGGTCTTGACTAATCTCTCCACATTCCTTCACTTACTTTGTGATTTTGTTTCAGGTTTTTTCCCCTCTGGCCTGCCTTTTTTGGTGCCCCACTTCTATGGCATTGAAGCCTGATTATTTGACACTTGTGCTTTTTAAAAGAATCATTTGCATTGGTATGATGGATCGTGTTTGATCCTGTATGTGCCCAGTTTCAGTTAATTTAAATTCCTTTAAAAGGAACTGGAGCAAAATACAGAAGTTTGAAAAAGCATTTGCTCTGTTCAGTTTCAAAGAATTGTTTTGGCTACATGGTGAGGTTTGAAAACCCACTAAAGCCACACACAAGTCTTTGATGGGTGAAATCAGTAAACTGAAATAGAAATTTTAAGGGATTTAGAGGTAAAATATTACAAATAATCCAGAAAAGGGATTAATGCTGTAAAATCAAACAAAAGAATCATGTGCCAGCTCAGGTTTATTGGGAAAGAGAAGCCAGTGATTCATTTGGTTAGCCTAGAGGATCACAAGATGTTAGGAAACATGAGGAAATGTAGACAATTGCTTGATTGCAAACCAACTTTCTGTATCTATCTTCTCTATTTATTGTGGAGATGCACCTGTCTTAGACATGCTTTCTCCTTGTAATGTACATTAAAAAAAGAGATATCAAAAAGAGGAGTGCCTGATCAAACCAGTAGTTCAGAAAGAATCAGCACTGTTAGGAGGTAAGCAGCATCTCAAAGAATTAACTTTAATGTGAAGTACAGGAATGTTAAAAACGATGCTGCTCCTCAATTAAAATTGCTGCTGCTGGGGATCAGAATTAGTAAGTAGTGCTCTTGTGGTGAAAAATATTCCAAGGTTCACTCAGAATTTTATACCACAAAACCTTACCTTTATTCCCAAGAATTTTTTGAAACTGTAGCTCTAATAGAGAGAACACTGGAAGATGATGTTCTCAAAGTATGAAAGAAAAGTTTTTGCATGGGTAAATCTTGCGTCTCTTATTTGACAATGGCAGTAGAGTGAGGAATGAATATGAATGAGATTATATCATTTTATGTTTTAGAATTTTAATTTTAATATGCTGAAGAAACAGAATAACCTTGTGGTAAGAACCAAAAAAAAAATTGGAATGGAATAAAATAAGTAACTTTTTGGACTTTCTGTTGTTTTTCCTACATATTAGTATGGCTCCTCTGATGGCATTGATGTGGAACTAAACCATGATTATACTGGTTTGTTCTGTAATGGAAATAGTCTTTCAGATCTGGTTTCAGCTGTTGGGTGTTCTGTTAACTGCTTATGGAATTCATGGCAAAGCTGCATAATTCAGGGACATGTTCAGAGACTTAGCCCAACCTAGGAAATAAAATAATCCTCCCATAAATTATGAGTATATGGAGAAAGCTGTCACATTGTTTTTTTGACTAGTTTTAAAAGCTCAATAGTATTGATCAGACAGGAGTTTCTGTTCTTTATATTGGATACAGTGTGATAGTTTGAAGTACCTTGAGTGTAGTTCTGGCACTATGCAATGTAAATGTGTTATTATAACAATATGCGATTGGAAAAATGTGTTGAAAAGGACAAATGGAGTTTGGTGAATCAACACTGCAAATACTGTAACATAGAAGCTCAGTAGTTTGTGAGATTTCATTCAAATAGTTTTCAGGTATTTGTGAAAATGTTATGATATGTTCACATGACCCACTGACTAGATATGAAGAAATCAGAAGTGACTCATGAAATATTTGCAAACCAAAAATGCCTTCAGTGTGAATGTTAAAACCAAACCCATTTACAGTGCAGTCTCTCCTTTACGGGGCTATAACAGATCTTTGTTGTATGGAAAAGCATGGGATTTTTGGGGTAGCTATTGATACAGCTACAGTGATAAACCACCCTGTAGCATCCCTTGTTCCCAGATACCAGTGATATACTGCAAAAATAGAAGCTTCAGACCTTTTCCTTTGAAAGGGGCATTCAGAAACGCTCTGTTGAAAGCTAAGGTACGCTCCTAAAATTCTGAGATGAATTTGAATTTTACTGGTTGAATTTCTGTGCAAGTGAAGCAACTTTTCCTTGCCTTTGTCAAATGACATGCTTATCAGTTACCTGTCTTCATCATAGTTCAGCCATCTTAACCAGTGGAGTTCTGTATTTCCTAAACTCAGTTACTTATTGTCTGAGATTGCCCGAGAATCATTCGAAGGGGTTTTATAAAAAGAGACAGTAAAATCTCCAAGCCTATCTTTTCTCCAGGATGTAATGCAGATGTGCAGGAGTTTACTCAGGATTTTAAAGAGCTCTCCATGAGTCAGTGTCCCTGGTATTGCTCTTGGCCCTTTTTTCAGAGCTGAGGTTGCTGGGTCCATCCGCTGTGACCTCTGGTTTTGTGGGTTTTATTACTTTGGAGGCCTTGTTTAGAAAACCATTCCTGTTTGACAATTTGTCTATTAATATGTTCGTCTTTAAGAACATAGCATATCTCTGAAATTTCTTGAATGTTAACAACTTCTATCAGATCAGAAGAGGCAGATAGGAAAGTTCATTCTGAGTGGTTATTTCAGATGCAGAAAGGTGAGCAAAAGCCATCATGTTATCACACCAGTGTATTGGGTTTTACGAGTGTCTTCATCAAATTGAATGAAGGATAACTGTCTTTTCAGACAGACTTTTACAGGCAGTAAAAGCTCTGTGCTAGTTGTCTCAGTTATCCAGCCAAGAACCCAAGATCTCCCTGACAGCAGGATTATGTAGAATCCAAGTTCTCCTATTGCTTGTAGTGCTTGCACTGTGTAAATCTCTTTCCTTAGCAGATGGTGGGAATGTCTATTTTTTTCTCTTCTGCAGCCTGCTCTTTGCAGGATTGCAGTCAGGAAATGACATTCAATCCCTTGATCCCAGTATCCTGAACCCTGAGTACGGATGAGATTTATGTATACTTTATTTCTCTCTTGTTTTGAATCCTCAGTCAGCATAAAAATGCTCTCATAAGGATTTTCATTATAGTAGTACTGCCACCTGTGAAAATTAATCTTTAATTTCAGATGTTCTCATGAAGAAAATGTATTTATTGAATCTAAATCTCTCTTACCTTATGCAAATCATTGAAGATTTTTTAGAAATTACAGAAGCCATTTTTAAAAATGAGAGAAAGTGAGGATTGTGTTTTTCCTGGTTTTCGGATCTTTTTGAGATTTTATGGCTACTGGAGGCATCTTCCAAATAATACCAAAATTAAATACTGATAAAATATTGTTAATTTTCAAAGCTGTGTGTAACAGGATCAGCTTATATGCTTTCTAGACAACATACTACTTAACCAAGTCCCTCTTTTTTTCAATATTGACAAGGAAAATAATGTTTTGAGTATATTGTGATGTATCTGTTTAGTGACTTTTCTTTGACAGTCGTGGTTTTAAGCTTCAGTATTCACAGGAAATAAGGACTGAGGCTTAGGGAAATTAAATAAACCTGCAGTCATGGCAAATTAAATAGTTTAACTAATTCCTAGGTTTCTGAAGGCAGTGTGTCTCACTGAGGCTTTGGGCTGTGTAATGGATTATAATGTTAGGCAAGGAATTCATTTATGGAAGGAACAATGTTAGAAAGATTTGAGGTTAGTGTGTCAAAGATTTAACCATTTCCATAATAGGCATTAACCAGAGAATATTTTTTTTAGTGTTGGACAGAGAAGGAACCTGTGTTAAAGAGGAAGAGAATGATTTCCTTGAGGTTCTTTTTTTCCCATGTTAGTATTTTTTTTCTACATATCATAACAGGAATTGGTAACATTCACAACCACATGGTCTTGTGAGAAGGATGTCATCTGAGAGGCAGAGAGTTGTACATAAATTTTTAGATTTGTTTTCTTTTATAGTTGTAAGTTCAGGAATGATCCATCTGCAATAAATTATTAAATGATAAAAATTAATTACATTAAATAATAAAATCATATTCAAAGTAACCTTGGGTTCATCCCTCTGTCCAAAAGCAGGGTCATTCTATCTGTGACGTTGTTTCACCTGCTTTAAAAAACCTGTGGTAATAGAGGCAGTATATGTTCCTCATCAATTTATTCTGGAGAAAACAGACACTCCCGGTGAGATCCATTAGTTGTTGTCCTGTCTACCATGGGCATTTAAACATTTCCTTTCTAGACTCCTCATGTACTGTATGACTTGTGTGGCATCCCTCCTCCTGCCTGTGCCTGTGGCTGGTGCAGTGTGTCTGATCTCTGCCCAGAGCAGCATTTCCTGAACCCCTGAATGCATTTGTTGGCTTCCTTCTGGCTCCTGCTGCGTGTCCTTCTGGGCACCTAGAGCCACCCTCAGTGCTTCAGCTGAGGCTTTACAAGTGCCCAAGTGGCTGGTGAAGGTTTCACAACACCATCATGTTATTGACTCATCTGTGAATGATTATAACCCTGAGATCTCTTCCCACAGACCTGCTGCTGGGACGGTAGGATCCCAGCCAGTGCCATCTTCTTGTTGAAGCTCATTTTCTTGTATTTGCCAAAAGAGATTAGCTATTTTTAAACATTGCTTTTCTAGTTTGCCAAAATTTCCAAATTATAACCTGATCTTCACCAGTATTTGAGCCCTGTATGTTGAATAATGATAATCTCTATTTTACCATTCTTACTGTTTAGAAAATACTGAACAGTCCTGGGTCAAAGGCAAACAAGTTTTTAACACTCTACCCCAGCCCATATCAACTCTATGGCAATTAAAAACAAGGACAGCAGGTTTCTCTGGTTTGCTCTGAAGAACATTTGGTGTGCTAGGATAAGAAATCTGGTACTTATTGTTCATGCAGGCCAGCCTGCAGAGGCTGTGCTGTCTGTGGCGAGGAAAGGAATGTGAAGAGCAGCCTCCCAGCACAAAAGGAAATGGAGGTATGGCTCTGGTTGGCCACTGTGATGGCCCTTCTCTTCATGGGGGCAGACTGAGTTACAGAGGTTGACACAGAGGAGTCACATATTCTTTCACAAGTCTACAGGCACCACAATGGAATGAGACAATGGTGGTCTCACATTGTCTATCCATAATCCCTGCTAAAAGAGTGAGACTACTTAGCATTGTTACTATAGTTGGTCTGATTGTTCAGTACCATTAAGTTACCAGTCTTCACACTTAATATATGAGGGATAAAAAGGAGGAAGAAGCTGGGAGTTTTCCTGACAGTTTTGGGAATGCATACAAATTTGCTCAGTGCTGTGGGCATAGCAGAGACTTCCCTTATAGACAGAAATTGAAATCAAATATTCTGTGTTCTCTCTTGGCTCTTTCTACACTCCCTCAGTTTAGGGAAGTTAATACTTCTGTTTTGTTTTTTCCTATATGATTAAAATGATACAGAAATGTGAAAATGAAAGGGAGGTTTGAGAGGTCATGTAGCCTCCCTGCTGAGGTATCATTAGTTATACGTTCCTGAGACATATTGAAGTTCAAACCTGTGGTGAATGGGACCTAAGAACCTCCACAGCTAACTTCTTCAAGAGCTTTTCCCTGCAGTGTTTGTACTAACCCTCAGCTTCTACATATTATACTTACTTATTGTTTTCTCTACCATTAAAGATGGAGAAAAGTGTATTAATATTCTTTTAATAACATCTTTTCTTATCTTAAAAACCTTAGACCTTGCTTTTTCCTCATGGTCCTTCATAGTTGTATCTTTTCCAGATGCTGTCACCTCAATTTCTTCAACCTTTTCTTTTAGTCCATGTTTTCAGTTGAGTCAGTATTCATGTTGCCCTTCTCTGGTCTTTGTCCAGTTTGCCTTCATCTTTATTTTGCTTGTCTTCAAAGCAATACATATTGTTCTTCACCAGCATTCAGAAGTACTGATTTTCACCTTGACTGTCTAATCCACAATGAAACTGTAAATTTAGAACAAGTAGAGATTTACCTTTTTTGTAGTCATCTTGATATAACTTACTTGATAATCGTGTCAGTATGGTAGGAGAGCACTGTGTAATTAAAATGCAAATTGTCTTGATTCAATAAAGCATTTCTTTTCAGACCTGTCTGTAAGTCACATGTGTTGGAAATGAAAAATCTGCTTAAATGCATTTTTTAACCAGAGTTTATGCATTTGAAGTATTTTAAATGGAAGAAAAAAACCCCATGCTTTTTGTACTTCATCATGATACTGTGTAACCCTGGCAGTTTTCAGAACTTCTCCACAAATTGTTGTTTATCACATACTGACTGTGGTAGACTGGAAATAATTTGTTTATTTTTAGCAGCTTGTCTACACAATCATGCAAATCTAGAGAATAAAGTTGTCAAAACTTCTAAACATAAATACCCTGGAGTTGATTCTGCAACAGATGGGAAAGTGCCAGAACTACTACTGACATGAGGGCAGCCTAACATTAGGGGTGAAAGTAATTTATTGTAGAGTGGTTACGATGTAGTGAACAGAGGGTTTGCATTTGGGGAAATTTGTGTTGCCTTCTTCCATATTTCCCTCTCACAGTCATGACAGCTAATCAAAAACAGGAGGTGAGACAATAAAACAGCTTAATGAAGGATGGATAAGATTTTTCTGGTTTATGTTCATGTTTGGGTTTTTTTCTTCACAGGTCACATTTTGAAAAACCACTTTTCGCTTTCCTGCTACCCTTTCTTTTGAGAACAGACATTGTATCATCAATGACTTATTTCCAAATATTGCCCCACCACCTTTTCACAGTGGACATTGTCTATTTCTTGTTCTCCTTAGTCACAGGCTGTCACTTCTTTTCACAGAAACGGGGAAGAAGACATCAAATCACAACGCATTTGAACCCCCTCCCCATCCCCCAAGGACATATTTTTACAGAAAGAGCTGGCAGCCTTTCAGAGTTCGTAGAATTTTTCCTTTCCCTATGGGTTGAATCAGACCTTGGCCAAGCAAACCCAGTCATTAAAAACAAGGCCTTGTAATAGCAGTGCAGCTGTCAGATGTGACATTAGGCTGTGAGTGGTATTGTAGGTGGTGCTTCTAAGTAATTGTTTTGTTACTTCATTGTTAGCGAAGAGCTTAGGGATAAGGCTGAGAGAACATGACCCTTAGGAGACCACGCATCCTCTCATGTACAAGTCTGTTACATTTACCCAGAGGGTGCGCCAAGTCTGCTTGCCCTGAGTTTTGTCATCCAAAGCACGATGCAGGCACTGTTGGTCATGGTAGTTCTGACATCGCTGTTTCTGAGGAATCCGCGTCCTGCACGCGTCGCGCCAGACCCGGTGCGGAGATGTGTTAATGCTGCCCTGACCCTCGGTAACCCTGTGCTGGAGCACAGGCCAGTGAACAGCCTCTGGCCAACTAAGGCAGGCAAGCTCAGGGTAGCTCCAAAGGATGTTGCACTTTAATGGTTTATGAGGCTTTGGTTTTGTCTTTCCAGAATTGAATGTGACAGTGATAGACCCATCTTAGTGCAGGTAATTTTCCTGGGAAGAAGCTACAGTGGTCAAAACAGAGAAGAGCCAGCATGGCAGAGCAGGATATTGAAGAGTTCTGATGTCAAGAGGAAGTGTTCCATCCCACAGTCTGCCCAAGTGGGCACTCCAAGCAAAGCACGTGTCTCTCTCAGACACCGCTTCCTGATAAGTTAATAAGTGGAAGTGGTCTGCAGGGGAAGTGATGTGTCTGTCACAAGTATGAAAGTCCAAGGATTTGACTAGCAGGGTTGAAGCCAGCTGTCAGGACTGCAGCTGTCAGTTCAGAACCATTCTGTAAAATTTGATTTCTAATTCACCACAGTGCTGAGAATGCCTTTTATTTTATTGTTGGGTTGGGTTTTTTTTGTTTGTTTGGTTGGTTGGTTTGTTTTGTTTTTACTCTTTACCTTCTAAACATATCTTAATTCTTACTTGCATAAGAAAGTCAGAGGCGCAGAACCCAAACCTGCTTACAAGGCACTGGGTAAGGCAGTAAACAAAGTAAATCAGCCCCAATCAAGTCATGCAAGCCACTCCTTTCTCCTGAGGCTAAATATAAGGAATTTGAAGAATTCTTAAAGTTAGTTGCCCAACAATGTTGCACCTGCATCTCCACCCTAGCAGCACAGATTAGGGAACACTGCAAGGAGAAAAAACCCATGTTCATTTCAGAATTTACGAAAGTTTCAATAAAGAAAGGAAAAAAATCAAGAATTTTGAGATCATGCTGGTCATGTTTAATAAAGTCATGGAAACATTTGAGGTGTTACATAGAGACCATGTCACAAAGTGGACCCAAAGGAGTCTGTGTAATAACTCGGTTTCCTTGCCTGGCTGGGTACTCCTATGAGCTAATTATAAGGGAGCTGCAAGCCACCCTCGTTTGTCAGCATTGCCAAATTTCACAATTTCATGGCAAGACACTCTGCAGTTGCTTTAATACTTCAAGGTTGCTTGGTGTGTCAAAGCAGTGGAGAATGTCAGTTACCTTTTTCTACCTTCCTGAATATTGGAAAAATGAATTGAAGCACAGGAGCATGGATTTCATATAGGAAATCATAGGACTCACAAAATACTGTATTTTGAAAATATCATTAATTGAAGCAAAATCTTTCTTTAAAGCATTTGAGGTGATACTTTTTCTTCTTGCAGTCATTATCAGGCTCTGGATTGATGCAGGATATGATACACTGTAGTACAGCTGGGTAATGCCATGTTGTGATAAAGTAATGATGCAAACTTCTGCCAACTGAAGATTGCAAGCTTGAGCTGGTGACTTGTCTTCCTCTCCTGGCCACTGATCAGTTGAGCCAAAGAACGAGTTGATGGGGATAAATCTGCATTTCTGTGGATTTTGGTTAATTTTTGTATATTCCATTTCAAGTTCAAAACCACCAGCTGCATGTTATGCAAAGTCCTGGCCTCTGCAGCTAAGTTTTTAAAGCACAGGCATCCAGTGAAATGTTTATAATCAGCAGGCACCATAGTGAGTCACCAGTCTGAGTCACTGACCTAGTTCCAGTGTGTGGGATTGTGAAATGGGGTCAGATTTCCCTCTGCCACACGGAGAGGGTACACTCAGACTGGCATCTGCACTGTGCTGAAGTGAGGATGTGGCCCTGGATGATGGGTACTAGGAGGATCACAGAGCGTGTCCTCAGAAGTTTCTCCACAGGTTGATGTTAAATTAGATGCCATATGAACTTTAAATTAGAAATTGCCACCAGCAGCAACAGAATCTCCACAGTCCTGAGCACACTGAGCAGTGCTCTGTCACCACCCACAGTGTTATCCTGATCTTTTCCAAGTTAAGGACAGTTATGAGCACAGCCAGAGGGGGCGGTCAGGCAGGCTGTACAGTTGTGGTTCAGCCAGCTGTCCATCTACTGAGCTTTTCTTAGTGTTGCCATACAGTAAGGGAGAGAGCACCCCAGGTCAGCTATCAGACTGGCAGGCTTGCCCTTATGTACAGGCCACTTTCTCCCTTAGCTATCACTAGGCCTTGTAAACACTCCTGAAATGATGGACAAACATTTTGTCAGTTGCAGACATGTGTTTGGTGTTGGTAGAAGTTTGATGTAAACCAGAAGGTTGTCATGATGGGTTGATTACATTCTGTTTACTCATATCCAAGCTCATTTCCCACTGGGAACTGGGGGAAATGTATTTCACAAACACTGTGCAAAGATCACAGCATTTCAGGCATCTTTCCATGAAAATGTTTGATGAAAAGAGCAATGTAGAAACTTACAGTGAGAATGTATGCCCTGCACAGGCGATATACCAGAAGCTGCACAGCACTCTGGTGTGGGAGAGGACATGAAAAGAGATGAGGCTGGCCAGTAGCAAGAGGCTTACAGAAAAGAAGAGACAGTGGAAAAGAAAGGGCTTAGTTGCAAAACCAGTCAAAGGGTGAATGTTATGGTGTGGTGCCCATTCACAGAGCAGCTGCCCTCAGCTTGACCACCGAATTGCTAGACAGTGAACTCAGTGAATCTCACAGATTGGGCCAACCAGATGCCATAATAATTAATTCCAACTGTCCAGTAATTGAAAACAACATAGAGACAGCAATTCCTCGTTGTCAACATTAATAAAAAATCATCTTTAGTTGGAAAAGCCTCAGGTTTTATAGTTTTGAATAATGCAAAAAGAAAATAAAATTTAGGATTCTAAGATAGGCTTTGCCAGTAGTGTTGTGTCTCTGAGAAGGGACTTGCACAGCAGCCGTAATTCTAAAATACCACTTTGAAAGCTGGTGTCTGTGTGTAAGGCAGGGCTTCTTCACAGGTATCTGTCTATTAAGAAGCAATAATTTCAAATCAGATTTCACAAAATACTTTGAAATTTTATAAAGGATTGCCAAAAACATAGGAGTACTTTGCTTCTTTTGTGTCAGTTCTAACTTTATTGCATAATGTAATTATACTTAAGGTAAATCATTCTTAAGCTGCTGTTTTCTTATTTAAACATGATATTTTAGTGTGTATTTTTGGCTGAGGATTTAAATGCCCAAATTGCATTAAAATGCTTGAGGGCCAGAGCACACAGTTCCTGTAAAAACTGTTGCCTCTATTAGTAACTCCAATGTTCCAAACATTACATTAGTAACTGCAAAGATTCAAAGTGAGGCTTCTTGTCTGCATATTCCCCTTCTGTTTTTCATTTTATTTGAAGGATGTTAAAAATGAGGGAGGCAAAGATTGTGCTTGTTGATATGCATAACAGTGCATGAAGAGTGCTGGGTCTTCCCTTTTTCAGGATGAAAGCCTTTCTGTAAAGTAATATGGCATTCATTTGCATCTGATCTGTAGTGTTCAGGTCTTTTAATCAACTAGCAAAGTATGGTCCTCAGGATACCACAGGAGTTTAATTAAGCAGAGCTACTTTGTTTACATGGTGCAAATGCGAGCAAAATTTACCTGCAGGTGAGACATGACTGAGATTTATGTTTTTCATCAGCAAAATAATACTATCACTTGTAAGACTTTATATATATATATATTTAAGAACGCTATCACTTCTAAGATTTTTATGTTATTAATTGTAGATAGTTTAAGAAATTATTCATTAAAGAATTCACATATAATTGTTGCAATTACACTCTTTCATCCTGCCTAGCACTTTAAATGGAAATCTCAGAACTTGGTTTTACATCTCTTTGTTTGCCAGCAGGAAGTAAGGAAATGAAACAGATAAATAATTAAGGCATTAGCTTTAATGGGAGCTTAGGGGTTTGGTTAATTGTTTGGATTTTTTCGGTACAATTTATACATGGGATTATAAAAAAACCCCAAGAACAAACCAGCCGAAACCAACCAATAAAATGCAAACAACCATCTAGCACTTAGTGTCTTTAATGCAATAACAAACATTTCTACAGTTCAGCACTTGTGAGCAACCCTAGAATAGCAAACCTGTGCAAACAACTCAGATCTTCTGGGAAACTTTGAAGTAAAAAGTTATTTCGTGCAAAACTCAGCACTTTGTGACCATTCAGATAATGGCAAACCAATGTTCTCATCTCAGCACTTGCCTACTCTTCTGCAATAATATGCCAGTGTGAATGTATGACAGAAAAAAACCCCAAAAACCAAAAAAACAAACACTTAAAGATTTATTTTCCAAGTTCATACAGAGTGAGTAAAAACAGATTTGTTCATTTATAAATGCATTTTATTATATACAGAATCAAGTGCAAAAAGTTGTACCTGAGATTTTGATATGCTGGAATACTTGTAGTTAGTACAGGAAAATGTGATATTTTTTTTTCCTTTTTACCAGAATCCTGATGCAATACTAAATAAAGAAGGGTGAGCTAGGTTGGGGTAACTCACAAGCTGAGATTAAGAATTCGTTCCTTTTCACAGCAACTTCAGGGTGTAATTCTACTGCTCACCCTGATGCTTCCAGGGTGCCTTTCTGGCTTTTAGCTGTGTGCTGCAGGAAGCCATTTCAGTGTGTGCTGCGGGTGTAGCCGTGTGGCACGGACAGCTGGACAAACTGCTCCAGTCTACAGAGCTGCCTTCCATCCCCATTCTCTTCCTGGTCTGAAACATGACTGCCCTTTTCCCATATTCTCTCTCCCTATTTCTGACTCACCCACTGTTTCTTTTTATATACAGAAAGGAGTTGTGCAGGAGAGGTCAGAGCTGCTTCTGCAACTTTGTGCTGCTCACACAAAGGCCGTATCTGGATACTTTGCACTCACACAGTGAGTGCAGACCTGGGGGACCAAAGTATCTGGCTCACAGCAGACTTTTTCCTACAATATTCAGCTCCTCTCTGTGTCTCATCTCTGGGTGGCAATGGAGGAGGGGAGGGAGAACAGAGCAGCTAGATTGGCATTTGTCATGTGGCAACAAAAATAGCAAATCACCGTTATAACTTTGGCCTGAGTTGTATGAGATTAAAGGATTTTTTCATGATGCTTATGAAAGTGACCTTTAACAAACGTTTTGTGGTCAAATAAATATGAAACTTATGGAAAAGAAAGGTCCAATTGTGTACAGAATGTTCTCAGCTCTTACATAGAACTGGGAATCTAACAATTAGATTACTGATGAACCAGTAGTTAGAACTTTCACAAACTGAAGTTAGTCTATGGAATATTTATCAGGGATTTAATCAGAAAAAGCCTGGAAGCTCATGTGGAGCACAAGCAGCCTTTGTTCAGCAAACTGCTGACATGTTCCTTCAGGCAAATTTTTCCTTTGGCTGGATTAGTTAAGCAAATAACTATGCAGAGTGCTTAGTCCTGGGTTTGTAATTCTGAAGGAAATTTATCTCCTTTACAGGTGCACTGCATGTGAGTATGTCAAAGCAAGATCAAAGTCACAGTCTTTGGGACTATGTCTTGATTCAGTGAAGCTCAGGTCCTTTGAAACAAAGGAGAACTCAGGTTCTGAGTTAGCAGGACTGCTGGTGGTCATCACCAGGGGGTTAAGAAACACTTTTGATACCGCTGAAGTCCTGTTCATATTTTTGTGCCCTTCTAAACAAGGAGCCTTGTAATAATAAAAGATATAATTTATGATTTACAAATCCTTTAACAGACAATCAATTCAGAGAAAGAGGACTCTGTGTATGCAAGTGCTTGGTAGTGAGCTAGCTCCTGTACAGCCAGAATTAAAAAAAGCCAAACACTTTTCTTGGGAAAAATAAAGTCATTCTCTCTGTATGCCTTTTAGGAGTTTGCAAGGGAATGTCAACATTAGTAGAAATGATGTAGACATTCTCCTGAAATACCTTATTATGTTATTAGCACTACCTGAGAGATCAATTTTGTCCAAAGGTATCCAGTGGTGTCTTCACCTAAGTAAGTCTTAAAGTACAGTCCACAAGTATTTGGCAAATGGTTAAAATATGTTTTTCTTTCTTGGCTAAAATCTATATTTTCATTTAACCCAAGATGCTGTATTAATTTTTTAATGACTACCACTCTACTATAGAGACTTCTTCAATGAGGTACCAAAAGTGTACTCTTTTTCTGAAAGTGTCCTGCCTACTTGATTTTTTTCTCACAATTTTTCACAGACTCATTAACTCAATCCCAACCCCTTTGCCATTAAGAAATTTGCATTGCCATTCTGTGACCACTACAGACTTGCCTGCAGCTGCTTTTGGACTGTGGCAACACCCAGTTGTTGTTCATAGGCCTGAGTGATGCTCTGACTTGACTGGGCCTGTGTCTTGTTCTGCAACGTGTAAGCTGTGCTTGTGTTGTGCAGTTCATTGCCCCACTTTACTTCCCCTGAGTTCCCTTCCCCATTGTCTTTTGTGGCTCAGAGTGGCAGAGCTGAAGTCAGTGAGACTTCTAAGGAAGGAACTGGTCACGTCTGCCTTTCCTGTTGAGCTTTTTCCCTTTTACAGTTCTAGTAGCCCTATTAACACATTAAGGAAAGCCGGGGAGTCGTTCCCTCCTACAGAGTCCTTGTGTGCACCGTAGTGGAGATGTCTCCTGACACCCCCTCCCTGTGGGCATAGTGGAAATGGAAAAGCACGCCTGGCTCTTACGAGGGGCTCTGAGCATCGTAAGTCAAAGTCCACAGTAAGGTGGACAAGGAATAGAGATGCCAGGTCTTTCAGAAAGCATTTTGAAAATTATGAGCAAAACGGGAAAGCAAACAATAGGATGAGTACATCCTAATACATCCTAATACATGCCCTGCACCCTGGTGAGAGGAGTTAACAAAAAGCCAGGATGAGCTTCCAGGAAGGACTACGCAAAGGCTTTGTGTGGGGCTGAAGAGGTTCGGGCATCTTGAGAGATCCTGAGAGCATGAACAGAGGAAAGTGTAGATTGTGTCTTCAACTGAGGCTGGAGGGACTGGGAGCTCTTTGGAAAGTGAATGGGCTGTGGTGGACGCAGAGTCTGGTGTTGCATACATGAAGTAGGACAGGGGTTTGCAGAAAGCTACTGGACCAATTTTGGAAATAAACACACCAGCCAGCCCCCTAAGGAGAATGTGGAGAGACAAGGGTCTCCCTGTCCCACAGCTAGTAGGATTACCTATCAAAAAGAGAAATGGTCTTATCCTGTCTTGCTCTACAGACACTTCAGTACATTTCCCCAGTTTATTGTACCTCATGTACTCTGCCTTTCAGGAGCTCCTATGTCCCTCTCAGTTGTATGAAAGGATCATGCAAACAGACAAGGTAAGGCTGAAAGAAAAAAAAAACACCAAAAACCCCCCAAATGAGCTGGGATTCACAGCCAAGAGAGAGGAAGTTCACCTTCCTCTATTTCTATGTCATATCTTACTCTTTTACACCTGCTCTTCAATGGTTTTGTTTCCTACTGAATGTTAGCTCTTTCCAGCTGCAGCTGCCTTTTAGCAGATCTATCTCCGATGGCCACGTTGCTCAGTCTGTTTGACCAAGGTGATATTTGATAGTGGCAACATCCAGGGCAGCACTTTCAATATAAGTTACACACTATCTTTAGCTGTATCTCTGTGATGAGAACTGAGATTATGGGGTTGTGAGAGAGAAGAAAATGGCAACATAATGGAAAGTCTACAGATTTCCACCTTTTTTTCTGGAAACATCTTGACAACCTGTTGGGATTGTAGCTCTTCTTCCAGCTCTGGCTGTCTGTGGAAGGCACCTCAGCAAAGAGAAGGTAGTTCTGACTTTTTTTGGCTGTCTGCCCTTGTGTCCTGAAATCTTGCTAAAGGAGAAACCTTATAAGCTTTCTCTTTGCAGTGTAGAGGATTGCAGCTCCTTGGAGAACATTTATTTCTTTCCCTTGGTTATTGGAGGTCTATTGGCTGTTTGGTTGAGAAAAGCTCAAAGGAGCAGATGTATTAAGGTGGATGTCGCACTTTCATTTAATGCCCAGGCTTTTCTAACCACAAAGAAAAACTGTTGAGGACTGGCCTTCTTGTTAAACGTGTGAGACAGTAGAGGCTGTGTGGCTTGACTCATGGGTTTGACAGAGGAGTTAGTAAGTTTACCTGAGGACATTCTGAAACATCATGAGACTGGTAGTAGCTAAATATAAGGCAAGTCTGTTGGTGCCACCCTGGGAAACAGAACCGATGGGTGTGTGGCACAGAGACAGCAGAGACAGACTGCCCCACTGACCTCTTGCAAGGTGTCACAGCAATCAGACTCACTCACAGTTGTGAGCTGTGGCTGGAACTAATAATACCCAGTACCTGTAGGACATTAGGAAGGAAAGAAGAAAATATAAAAAGATACAGTAGTTAATAGGATAAGGAGTACAGATAGTTAAAAATGGAGAGTTTCAAGGGATTCCAGATTCTAGGATTTTGCATCTTTGAACCTGGAAAGATTCTCACCTAAACTAAACATAGATCAAAATAGCCAAAAATGGACATCTGCTGCTTTTCTTTTGGCTGCATACTGATTCAACTTTCTACCCTATAGCAACTATACTGTAATACACATAGGCCCAGATGTTTTCTGAGAATGAAACTGTTGCTTTCTAATGCTTAAGGAAGAAAGATGTTAGGTCTTCTTCAGGAAGAGAATGGTGTGTCCTGCTCAATGCAGCTGGACAGAGTTAACCAGCCAGAGTATTTGCTGTAGAGAATAAGCCAATCTCAGCACCAAACAGCAGTCCCCAGTGCCAGGTACTGTATTAACATTCTCTTTGTCACAGCTATAAGAGATGTGTTCTGATTTTAACCTGCCTCAGATCTGGCTTCCAGTTATGGATGTAGAAGGACTGTGTTTTGGAACCTGAGTCTACCCACAGGTAGCTCTCTCTCACTGAACAGTTCAAGAATTTAACTAGACTATCTACCTCTGAAGGTCTTGCCATGTGTGTGTACCTCTTGAAACTTAATGTCTTCTCAAACTGATTCTCAGCTATCAAATCAAGATACCAGTGCTTCCTTTTACTCACTGCTTTCTTTACTTTTTCTTTCTTACTTAGAAACTGAAATATTTGTGGTTTATATTCTTAGGGCATAGCACTTCAGCTTCTCATTAGTACTTCTGAAGCTTAAGGGAAGACACAGAAACAGGAGCATGTGTGTGGGTACAAGCCGTACAAGCCCATCATCAGTGAACGGTCACACAACAAGGTTTCCTCTTTCAATGGCTCCAGGAAAGGCACGACCATCACAGCTTGCAGATGAGACTGTCACCAAAAGAGAATAAGAATTAAATTGTGCCTCGTATTTCTGTGTGGTCAGCACCTGATCACTGAGCTGTATGAAAAAGCCACACAGAAAGCAGCTACCATAGTGGAAGTCAAAGCATACTAATTTCCAAAATCTGAAAAACATTGGGGTTTATTATCTTTTGGTCCAGACTTGAACTAGGGGACATATCTTGAAAAGAAGTTAGAAAATCAACAAGGTGTCTCAAGAAGTTAGAAAATCAACTAGGTGTCTGTGACATATATTTTCAGCAAGCAGCCAGAGGGTGGGGAAACTCCCAAGTTAGCAATCCCATGAAAATTACCATCTTCACTGGCAGCACCCACAGAATGTCCATCTCCCTGTAGAAACTGGTTCTGCTGCTACAAGCACATTCATGTTTAGATCATTATCTACTCAACAGTTCTTGATTCCTTGTACTTCAGGAGAAATGCTGTATCTGTTTTGAAGGTGGATGGCAGAGAATGTGCAGATTGACTTTATATACAGGTAATTTAAAACAGTATTGCACATTTATTTTAAACTAGAACACCAGTAGATTTCATGTATACCATCTTATGCCAGAATCACTCTCCCTAGCCCTTCAGAATTTAAAAGAATATTACAGACATAGAAGATAAAATTAAACTCTTCTATAATTTTTTCAATATTTCTATGACAGATATAAATATTTTATAACGACTTATTCAGGACTAGTAATATCTATGGACTTTTCTTTCTCGCCAAATCTTATTACGTGAATAACAGTCCCAAGTCTTTCTGTTCTGGCTACAAACATGTTTCAAGGGTGTTTTCACCCTATAGTTGCAGGTACAGCTGTTTTTCCAGCTTCCTTGTGCCTGACCACTTCCAAACAACTTGTTTAGAAGAGAGCTGTAATTTTTTGTTAGTACAAAGACCCAGAAAAAATGATTTATTACTTATACATATAGATGACAGGAGTCACAGAGGAAAGACACAACAATAAAAGGCCAGCATGCAAATTATTCTAATAAGAAGTGCTTTGTACCTTCCTTTGCACTGAAGCAGACACACAAGTGTCACTACTCACAAGGAAGCAAAATTTCAGCTCTTACCTTTCTTGCCTACTCTGGACAGATCCTCAAAAATTCTGTTCACAATTGCATATTCTGTAGCAGTGTTCCACTGAAAATATGTGAGGCCTTTGACACCTGTTTCACTACCAGTGATGTGACATTTCTTACCTTTTTTCCAGATACAGATGTTGAACACCAGTAAATGTAACTCTCAACCCTCTGCAAGCAATGCAGCAGCCATCAAATAAACACGGCAGCCAGATAATGATCATTGATAGCATCCAGGTGCTTCACAGGGAAGTTGCAGCAAAGTTTATTATCTCTTGCATTACCTTTAAGGTTTTGCCTGGAGGCCAATGCTGAAATCAGACTTCCAACCTGCCAGAAAATTCACAAGTACTTGCTAAGTCACCCTCCCTGCCCTGAAGACTTTCTATTCTAAAAAGTCCCTTTTCTAAAGATAGAAAGGTGATGCATAAACCAAATCCAGACTCACATTTTGCAGTAGGTTGACACTGATTTTCTGGGTGTCTTACTATGAGAGAATCAGGAGTGTTTTCTGAGAATGCCCTGAGTTTCAGCCCTGTGTCTTTCTCACCAACCTCTCTTACAGGACAGAAAGACACAAAATAGTGTGTGACTGAAGTATTTAGGTCACCCTATTCAGTGGGGGCACTCATGGTTATGAAAAACATCCAAAATTGCAGATAAAATGGATATGCAAAACCCCACTCAGTTCCTATAGAAATGATTATTCTACCAAACATCATGTTTTCAACAGATATCAGATTGGGTCTAGTTCAGTGGGGGTTTTTGGTTGGGTTTTTTTTGTGTGTGTGTTTCAGTTTTTGGTTTTTTTAAGTTTTCTCATGGAAAATTGTACAGTTTATTTCATCTGTGTGAGAAAGGGCAGGATGTTTTGCTGGTTATTTCATCATGTGTGAAAAATAAAATGTTGCCAAAACCTACATTGAACATACTTCCTTAAGAAAAGCAGGTTAAATTACATTAAGCCTCAAGGGCTTTTAGTCACTGTAGAAAAGTCAATCTGTAGTTTCTACTATACCAGCAGGTTGGAATGCCCATACTTGCCCAGAATATCACTTGTCAGTTATACCACCTTCTGAATTTTATTTAACATACTAATCTCTAATTACAATTTTTTTTTTTGCTGTATGTGAGATTTTGGAAACTCATATAAAATCCTTTGAGACAACCTTTTTTCTTTGTCTCTACATATATCAAAGTTTGAGCCAGAATTCCTTAAATCTGAAATATCTGTACATGAAAGGAACAGTTACTGTTGAACTGGAAAAATGCAGAAATCTGATAGCATCTCAATTAGTTCTCATATCTTTATGTTGCTGGGACATGAAACACGAAGTGGCACTTAAAATGAAAAGTTAGGCAATTGCAGGTGATCTATGTTTACGACTGAAGTTGTTTAAAGCTTTTATCAGCTCTCTGTATGCCTGTTTAAGAGATGTAACTGCTCATCTTGCAGTCAGTGATATGTTGTTCTCAGTAAATGTACTTAGCATAGAAGAGTGGTGCTTGCTTCTGCACACGTTCGTATGAATCATCCACATGATTTCACAGCAGATTTTCATGAAGCACCTGCACGAAAAAGGGTTGTGAGAATCAGTCTTTAATTCCTCAAAGTATTTTCATATTTCTTAGGATTTTTCAGGATGGAAAAGGCTCTAAAAACACAAATATAAGTAAGTCATCAGCAGTGAAATATGGCAGTTGCAAGTTTTATTATTTGAATGCTGACAGGTCATTTCCCCTTTGCCTCTTGCATAGACTGTAATATTATCACCAGTCAGCACCAACCATCTGGCTTGTCAGCAGAAGGGCAAGGAAATCTCACACCAGGCAGGGAAAGCTGCTTCTTTTCTTTCCCAGGGAAGTGCATGACAGGAAACAAAGGAAGAAATTATAAACCATGATCAAATAAGATAGAATCATCCACTCAGGAATTTTGTTCTCCTTTCATTGGGTGATGAGAACAAAAGGCTCAATGTTTAGCTGCTCTGACCCCAAGAAAGCCAAATCAGTTCTCTGAGCACTGGGGCTGTAATGGTGACTAAAAGCAAATGCAGAGAATGGTTGAGTTCCAAGGGGAGGACAAGCAGAGTAGGCTGGGGATGGACTGCAATTCTACCAGCTGTGAAAGACTATTAAAGAATCCATCTTTACAGAAAAATACATTGGCTAGAAATCTGGTGTTTTTCTTGGTGCATGTCAGTCTGACCTATGAAACAAGGTGCAGCACTGCAAGAACACAAATATGTCACCAGACCTCAACAAAGTCCTTAATTATACAGTGGTTAAGGAATTACTGCATTGCTAGGAGCATGAAATGCTCAGTAATATCCCACAGCTGCCTGAAGAAACCTTTGTGCTGCTGCCAAATAGTTTGTGGGGATATTAAAACAAATAGTAAATTCTCAGCAAAAAAAAAAAATTAGACTGAGCTCCTTTACTTACAGAGAACAGCAGTGTTTCTGGGCTCCAAATCTGGGCAATCCTGCCTTGGTGCCTATGTCAGTAAGAAGAAAAGGGCTCTTAAGATCTTTTGTCTGTTCGTATCTTGGCTGTTTCTGGTGTGTCTTGTCAATTTGTGTCTTCTCCCTTTCAAATACTGTTAGCACACTTGAGTCCTTTTAGACAAACATCAACAGCTAGAATTTGGACCCTAAAGGAGTGATAAGTTACCAGATGCAAGGTATATATCCTCATTAGATATGATTTTACAATTTCGTTAAAAGCTTGAAGCTAGAGGAGACATGCAAACTTGTGACATGCAAACAATATTTTGAAACCTAGGTTTTTTAATACCAGGAAGCCTGTTATTTATAGCCTGGTCAGTGTAGAATGGGAAGATCTGACAGGTATGGAATGAAGAGAGTTATTATTGGAAACAGAGGTGAAGAGTTCTACTAGTTAACCTCAAAGAGTAACATCAAGGAAAGTAGAAAAATGTTATTATGTAGATCTGAATTATTTGCTATCATCGTCTTTTGTTGCTTTAGGTGAGTCAGAATTTTTCAGGTTCTTACTGACATACCCATTTAGTGGACTACAAACCTCAGTTACTGCCTAGACATGCTGTGCAGTTTGACTAATGACTATGTGAGAAGCATGCTGCTGTCCAAGATAGAAGATCTTACAGATTTGCAGAGCCAAAGTGTTTTTAACAAATGAGAGTCTGAACATCCACGGTACTATGGCTTGGTTTTGTTCCCTTTGTAAATCTTTTCGACAAATATGCAGATCTTCAGTCAGCCATTCTCTCAAATAAATCAGAACTAAATCCAGCAATTAAGGACCCAAATTTTGTAATGAAATGTCCTGACACTTGTGTAAACAGCACTACAGCACTATCAATTACTAAGCATCAGTCCTGGGGAGGTCAGGTGGTGTTTCCTCAGGGTTCCTGTGGCACAGGAGCTAAAACCTCTGCAGGGCAGAACTGTTGTAGGAAAACAAGCTCTAAATATATGCCTCTATCACATTTTGGCTCCTTTTTCAGGGCTGCCACTCCTTGCTGACACATTACCAGGTCACCTCCGCTTCCGTCCTTTTGCTCTCTTTTTCCCAGGCAGGCCATCTGCCAGGTCTTTTTGGCCAAGTGCCATTCAGTGAGCCTAAGGAGGTCTCCTGTGCAGACCAGAATTACTCTTCAGACCAGATAAAAATCTATTAGAGCTGCTGGATTTTTTAACTGCTTTTATGGGCCATCAATACTACACTTGTTCATATCCTTTTGTGGAACAATACATATGGCGTCTTGTGAGTCAGAATGAATTTTCTTGGCAACCGACAATGTTCAGGAGGTGAATTTGCCAAACCCTACATTATTCAGTGTCCTTCTCTCCCTGGGGCATTTTAATCTCTGCAGCCATGAAGTTCTTGAAGTATTTGTGACAGGGAGCACTCTCATTGCACGGAAAGATGTTTTTTCTGCCTGCCAGTTCTCAGTGCATTTCCTGCTCAATTCTCTGTCACTGCTTACAGAAATAATTGGTAAAGTGACCTTACCTCGCTTGCATAGGTTTCTGTTGTCTATGGCATGAGTACTGCTAAGAAAAGAAGTACCAAAATGCTCATGTATCTTTGGAAACTCTTCTAAGTTTTCAAATACCTTTGCCTTGAGTTTGTTTTCTATCAAGTTTTTGCATGAGTTCCCAAGGGAATAGTAAGAGTTGGTCTCACCTTATAATGTGTCTGATAATGACACTCTGGGCAGCTGGCAATGAACAGCATGGTGAGTGTGTGGTTTTAGGAGGAAATGGTTCCTTGTTTCCTTTCACACTGCTTTCCAGCAGGATGATCTTACTTTCCTTCATTGTATTTATTATTAATTACCAACATCCTTTAGAGGATGGCTTATCTCCTTCCTCCCTTGAATAAGGTTTAACCTTCAAGGAGCTAGTTTCTTGCAAATTGGGACGTACACTCCTTTTCAGGACATCATGAATATAGAGTAGCAGTGTATTCAGCCAGGTACATGCTGAATACCTTGGAGTTCTCATTCTATTCTGTGGGTGGAAACCAACCAGAAGAGCAGTTTGACTCCCACCTGCTGGAAAGAATGTTGGTGGGGCATATAATTGATGCTATTCCTGCAAACTGTTGATGGAGAAATTCAGACACATCACCACTCTGTGCTTTAGCAGGTCTGAAATTGAAATTTGACCCTGAATGTTATAAGGGACAGATATCTCTAATGAGAAAAGCAATGAGTGATTCCTTTTCTTCAGCAGAGACTAAGCAGCTCTGGCTGCAGGCCAGGCCAGCTCTGCTAGAACCTTTGTACACCGCTGTCACTGCAAAGGTGAACACATTTGAAGGTGCTGATTCACAAGCTATGTGATACTGCATTACAGTTTTGTTACTGATAATGGCTTGGGTAAGTGATTCTAGAGAAACCACAATCCCCCGTGCTCAATGGATCAGCTACTTCAAGCTTTATTTACTTAATTAATTTATCCTTACACTCATTTTCAGGCCTTGTGTTTGTGGTGAGGGTTAGTGCATTGCTGTAGAACTAATGAAGGGTTATGGGCTGCTGTAAAAAAGTTGCATTTAGAAGCCACTTTAGTGTGATCAAGTAATTTTTCATACCATATCAGCCCTTGAGAAGGAATACTTACTTAATTGACCAACCACACGTGGATCATATTCTTAGAACAAGTGAATAATTGAAATTCTTTAATGTGTTATGGATTGTAAGGAATTTTCCAGTTCTATTTTCTTTTCCTAAGGCAGAAATGCCTTACAACATGGGCATGTGAAGAATATGTTCACTGCATTCAATCACTTTAAATTTATGGTGCTTTATTGCAGGGTATCTATTGGAGAAGGTCGGTAACCAGAAAGGTACAATTAGCTTACCCTAATGATGAACCCACAGAATAAAGCTGCTGCAGCTGCAAGTGTAAATGGATTAAGCCACTTTAAATCTGATTTATACAAAATTAGCTTATACCTACGAGTAGAAGTTTAGCCTATAGTTAGACAAAACACAGGGACACAGATCCTATTGGTAACCTCAGAATGGACATTAAAAATTCCAGCTTCCTGCTTGAATCTGTTCCTTGCTTGGTACATGATAATTGGAAAAGCAAGGCAAGTACACACTCCCTAAGTGATGCTGGGGGAAGGACCTTGTATGCAAAAAGCAACAAGACAAGTATTCTCATTCCTTTCCCAATTCATTAAGCAATGCTGTGCTTTTTGTTGTGTCTGCTTTCATGCTGTCTCATGCATCAGTGAGGGGTTTTCCTTTTCTTCAAGCTAAGACAAGCCTGAGGGAATGCTGAGGAGCTCATAAAAATATTGCTTTTGATCAACTGGGTAATTCACCTATACGTAATTATAAATTATCACCTACTCGAGTTGCCTGGATAACAAGAGGTCTAGTCTACTAGAGAATCTGTTAATACAGTTATATATTTCACATGCTTTTAGCAATGTCATCATAGATAGGTATTTGATCTATCCAGTTTGGCTTCCTGCATTTTGACCTGGCTGTTAACTGAGAGTTAGGTGAGCAGCACAGTTTCCAGTCTCTTCTCTCACCCTGAAGATACCCCTAAGCTGCTTTACTGTAGTAGCTGGTTTTGTGCCTTGGAGGGACCCTGGATTCAGGAGGTGCCAAGCTAAGTTTTAGTACCAGCTCTGTCACTGACTCACACATTGGCTGTAAGAACCGTCACTGCTGTTGGATTATTTAAAGTGTCTAGCCCACTCATTTAAAGCTTGTCTTTTTTTAGGATTCTTGGGATCTTTTGTGGAGTTATTATTTATTTTCAGTTCAAATCAAACCTGTTCAAATACATTCATATTAATTCCCTGAACCAATATCTTAAAACATATTCTTTAACTGCAAATGTCTGAAAATTCTGTTGATAGTCAGAAAAGTTAGCTGTCTGTCAGTGTCAGGAAGTGTCAGTCTGTTGAGTTGAAGATCTGCTCCCTGGCTGAACTCTGCTCATGTGCCATGTCATCTGCAGCTTCACCTCTAGGAGATGAGGATGAAAGCCTAGCACATCACTGAAGGCTGGAGGGAGGCTTCTTTCCTTCCCTTGCACATGGCTGATGAATCTGCTAACACTGTATGTTACACAGACCAAAAGCTAAAAAATACACACATGAGACCAGGGGACCCAAGGAAACAAAAAGCAATAGGTACATATAGGTGAGCCTGTAGGAATTTGGGCACCCAAGGAGTGGAGGGTGTAATACTGTTTGAAGAGATTTGGAGAATTATTGAGGGCACAGAGATGACTGGATGAAAACAATGTATGTCTCCATTGGCATTTAATAAGTGACAGAAGCTATTAATAAAAGAAGTGTCACTTAGGGGAATCCCTGGAACAGACTGTTTAGATGGTGTGGTTGTAAGTATGTTTAGGCTGGAAATTGAAATTATCTGAACATCACAGCTATTGGTCTGGGGCACCTTCCCAAATGATGAAATGAGGCAAAAACATGTTACTGTTTCACAGATAAGATCAGTCATTTTAAGAAACAGGATGCTCTGAAGTGGCTTCCTTCCAAATCCAAGACTCAGCATGTCCCCTAATCTGATATTCTTAATATTTGTTCCCTAGCAAATTAAGGCATTACTTTTCTAAGGATCCTCATACTGGGGTTCTTGTATGTTTGCTTTTAAGCATCTGTGTTTGGATAATTTAATCTTTGTTTTTATTTCTGTCACTGGACTTCTTCAAGGAAACCAAAATATTTTTTAGAAAGAATAACAGTGCTATTAGGCACAGGGTGAAGACATAATGGAAATACACCATGCAGTGTAATCTACTTTTAATTGGTCATATCAGTCAACCATTGCTAGTTAGAGAAGACACTGGAAATAAAATGTTTGGCCTCAGAAAACCTAAAATGTCTTACAAAAAAATAAATATTGAAAATTGATAAATCAAAGCGAAATTAGTCATATGGAAGATCTCAGCAAACAATCATCATGCAATGGCTGGAATAATTTCAAGTGTATTAGAGGTACAAATGGGCTTGAAATAACATGGGGCTTTTTGCTTTGAGTTACAGCATTAATATGATAAAGCTTTGATTCTTCACTGCTATAGTTACCCAAAAGAAAGACTAGCTTTTTTTGAAGTTAAACGACTTGGAAAAAGTAATTCCAGATTCCGTCATTCTCCCTTTAGGTTAAGGTGGTAATTAATATCTGCTTTTTAAAACAGAGCAACTATTCAAAACCTCTCTTTTTTCATTCAGATTATATAGTGTTATGTAGTAGCCACAGCACAAAACTATCCTACCATTTTGCTTCTCCTTTTCTTTCAAAGTTGCTTTCTTTGTCCTATCCTCAGTTTGTCCTGTGACAACCTGTTAGGCTATCTGCCATTTGTACTGGGCAGTTTTCTGATATCTCTTAAATGCCTCAGCTGTTGAATAGCTGTAGGAATATCAGTTACAGATCAAAGCCCCATTATGCTAAGGAACTGTACAGATGCAAGAAGAGGACTCAATGCTTTGCCTTACAAAGTAGAGGCTAAGTGGAGTAACATTCTAAGTGCCTGTGTCTAACTGGTCAGCGGGTAGCGCATCTGTTCTGAATCTTACCTCTGTGCAGGATGGTATCTCTTTAGAGAGCCAGTGAAGAGGCTTTTCTGCCTTTTTTTCTTTAGATAGTATATAATGTATTGGCCACAACAACGAGCTACACTTTTGCTTTCTCCCCCAGGCGTGATTCCTGGGGTTGTATGACACAAGGTGAACGTGGTTGGTGTTTGCTACCATTGCTCCATGCCCCTCAGCAAAGGCAGGCCAATGTGGCCCAGATGCCAGGGTGTGTGCTCATCGCCCCGAGCCCTGCCAGTGCCACAGGCAAGGCAGGCTTGTTTCACACCGAGCTGGGCTCCCTGGGTGAGTCAGGGCTGTGCACCTCCATAGACCTCTGCAGAATGGCAGCCACCTGTGTGTGGCCAGGAGCTGGTGCTGTGTGCATGTGCTGAAAGCACTCAGCAGTTTCCTATAATTTAGATGATAGAAAGTTTTGGGGTGCATTTTCCAGATATAGTTGGTTCACTTGTGAGTCCCAGCTAGGCACTTGTCCTGTAAGAGCAGAGTTTCCAGGAAAGTGTTCCATCCAAACAGATTAATTCACAGTGAAGACGAAAGTTGGGTCACCATAGGCACAGAAGTATGAATAGGCTCCTGCTTACCCAAAGCACTCAAATAAATTATATTTTTTGTCCAGTATAAAGACATATAACAAGGAGACCTTTTTTTGCACCTTTGATCCCTTTGTGAGAAGGGGAGAGGGGTGCCAGGGAGCAGCAGGGGCGGGTTCTCGATGAGCGCGGTGCCGGCAGCCAGCCCCAGCCAGCAGAGCTGGCAGCTGAGCACGGAGGGGCACGGCCCAGGTCACGCCAGGAGGGCAGCGGGGCAGGGAGGTAGAGCCCAGGCATGTCCACACCCTCGACACAGCCTGGGCAAGGGTCGAGGCTGAGGGTCTTCGCTTCAGCACCACTCCTCAGCTGCTGCCTGGAATAAAAGGGCAGGTCCCAGTTTCCTAATCCAAACCCAGATTACAGTCGAACACAGTCAGGACAGACCTGGAGCACAGGCACAGGAACCCTGGGGCAGGGGAGGTGCAGGCAGGGCTCTGGCAGGTAGAACTTGCACGGTCCCGTGTTGCCCTGGCTCCAGGGACTGGGTGGTGAAGGTATGGACTTGCCTCTGTTTGTGCAGACTTGTTTCCAGGTGTTTATGCAAGAAAATCTGAAGGGCCTCTTTGTTAGCAGACATTGTTCATATCAGTGAGGTATAGCTTTGGCTTTGATTTTAACAAAGTATGTAAGTGCAAGTGTTTGGGGTTTTCACTTGCTTGTCAAATTAACAGTTCAAAAGCCAAAATCTTTAGAAAAGGTTAAATTATCCATTTGCCTGTTCCCGATGTGTGAGGTGGACAGCAGTTAATCATATCTACTATTTGCATAACATTGTTCAGACAAATTATAGGGAGAGATATCATTATTATGTATGTAATCCAGAGGAGGAAAACAGGTCTCAGTGAGGTCAAACAAGAAGTGAGCCAGCATGTGTGAGGTCAGTCTTCCAAGAACTAATATTTGGGACATGAAAACAACCGAGAGTCTCTTAATTTTATTTTTCCCCAGAGATACTGTACACCCACAGCTTGCTTTGAAATTACCAAGCATTTCTGAAAATCAGTTCATATTTTTCACCCACTTCTAAATAGACATGGTGACTTCTGGTGCTGCAGTTTGAGCCAAGTGACTTGCATACAGAGAATTGACACCTAGCCCTTCTGGAGGATTAGAAACTGGTATCCATGACTGAAAATCTTGTTTACAACCAGGTTTATTGTAAAGTTTCTGGATATCTGGATGTGACAGGATGAGAGCAGCAGCTTTGCTCCATTATTGTGTTTGAATCTGCCAGTTTATACTAGTTCCCTTGCTGACATTTTTTTCCTCATTTTCTGTTTTTTCCAGGTCTCAGCTGCAAAAGAAAAGCTGTCTGTGGAGTGTATACAATGCAGCTTTGCTGAGGGAAATCTTCTTAACCCTCTGACATGTCCTTCTCATTTGGCTCATCTCTGGCTAGTGAAAAGCGCACTCTGCTTTTGGGGCTGAGACTCTACACGAGCCCCAGGAAGAAGCCCACACTCTTGGATTCCAAGGGGCTGGATGAAGCAGACTGCATCGTTTCCCATCACACAAGAGCACCCAGCTGTCACCAGCATCCACACTGCTCCTCCAACCTACTTCTAGGTGAGTCAGTGTCACAGAATACCAATTGCCTAGCACAGTGGAGCAAAGAATTTCCTTCATACATCATTAGCTGAGACCAGAGGCTGAAACCTTTTGGGAACAGCCTCCAAGTGGACATTAGCCTGGAACTGAAGTGTTCCCAAATATTTGAGGAACCCCTCTGGGCCCTCAATGAAGGTGCTTTACTGGCTACCCATTTCTAACCCAGGTATTATGTTACTAATTTCCAAGACAGTTCTCGTTGCACCAAATAACTTGTGTCAAATCTGATGTTTAGTGTTGCTTTTACAATAAGAATTAATTAATTAGTATCGCCATAGCTCTGTAGCTATAGCTGGCTGCTTTCAGTAGGGTCTCCTAAGGAAGGGCTTAGGCTTCTGTGGATACAGATCCAAGGTGGGCAGTGAACCAACCCACTTCTTTGGCTGGGTAGGACATGTCTAAGGTCCTTGCTTTCCTTCCTCGCTCCCCAGGATACTGACAAAATTTTGCAGAGAAGTCTGCAGAGCACATTGTGAACTAGATCAGCTACACAACAGAGCTTATTAGTGCAGCTTGCCAGTCTCTTCCAAATATCACAGTTGCCTTCACATTTTGAAAAGCAATTAAAATCAACAGCACATAACAGATTACAGCTGTAGTAAACATTTCCCTTGGCCATGTCAAACAGCCCTGGGAACTCTAAACTGCAAACAACAGCCCCTCCTCCTGTTTGCAGTGGGAATGCACATTTAGGTTCAACTCTGCAAAAATTGTTTTTCTCCCAGGTTTTTGTTTGTCCTTTGTAAGCCATCTGGGGAGCCATAACCTCCAGAATATTACATTTAGAAAAATTAAGTTCCCTGAGCAAACTGGGGCTCATTATTCTGGAGTTTATGAAAAGCACAGACTGTAGTAGAAACATGTATTAATCATGGATTGCTGAGAGGGATGCACACCCTACATAGTATTCCTTTCTCACTAGGTACAGGTTTATCTGGTTAATCCCACACACTGATATTCATTAGCTAAATGAATACACCCACAGCCAAACAGCATGAGTTTGCGGGGTTGTTAGTTGGCATAACTTCAGTGACTGTTAACAAGCCTTCATTCTTTATATACTAGTTGTCAGTCAGAGTCCTGTTTGTGATTTATAGGAGAGATAACTGCTACCACATATTGCAAATAAAGAGATAAAAGGAAAAAGCATAGTGCTTGTCTGAGGCTACTGTGGAGCCAGCGACTTAAAATATGACAGCTCCAGGTCTATATTTGCAAATGTAAATTGTCTGATGTCATTGACCTTTTCTTACTGGTCACAATTCCTGTGAGGTGCCTTAGGCCACAAACAGAACCTGTATTTGAAAATAATTTTTCAAGAATAATGAGCTCTCAGAGCCTGTGTTAATTTTCAGCTAGATGTTGCCACAGAAATGTGTTATGTTTCATGATGTATTATCCTTTCGCTCCTCAATCAATTCCTTCTTCTTGTTGGGTTTACCATTAAGTGTCTTGCAGGAGATTCCCCATTTTGATTGGATTGCTGATTACTTGTCGGGGCATTGCAGGAATTAGACTGCAGGAGGGTGATTTGTTCGGGAGGGCGAGCACCACACCCTGCCCTTCCTCACACATCTCAGAGCCAAAGCAGCCCTTACGGTGGGGGTAAGTGCTGAATTTCATCACCTGCACCACGGCCTGTGCTTGGGGCTGAGCTGCGGCAGAGCTCGCACTGTACATTTACAGGAATCTTGAGTTGCTCTTCAGATAGCCGAAAATCCAAAAAAAGGCAATTCCTAGAGCCTGCATAAACCCAGTGATTTATTTGAAATTTTTCTATCAGTGTAAAGTTTTGAAGCAGTTTGAACAGTTTATGTCTTTAAAATCTTTAAGTCAAATTTCAGAGACTACTAAGGACACAAAGTACAACTCAAAAGAAAACAAAAACAAAACAAACAAACGAACAAAAATCCCACCTCATCCGTGCCACATTCTGAACACCTTACAGATAGAACTAGCCGGTGCTGTGGGCAGCCCGCAGACCACTGCAGGCACCCGGCCGCACGGCCCCGGTAGCGGCTGCCCGGCCGTGTTCCTCCGGACCGGGATAGCCCGGGATGCTCTGGGATAGCCCGGGATAACCCGGGATGCTCTGGGATAGCCCGGGATAACCCGGGATGCTCTGGGATAGCCCGGGATAGCCCGGGATGCTCTGGGATAGCCCGGGATACTCTGGGACAGCCCGGAGTAGCCCGGGATACTCTGGGATAGCCCGGGACAGCCCGAGACACTCTGGGATAGCCCGGGATACTTTGGGACGGCCCGGGATAGCCCGGGCCAGAGGGGCCGCGGCGCTGTCCGGGAGCGCCCCCTGGCGCCCGCCGCCGCCCGGCCGCGGTGTCCCCTCCGCTGCCGCGGTCCCGCACTCGCAGGTGAGCGTTTCCATGCCCCTTCCCAGGTATGTGCAATGCTCTGGCTGTCGCAAGCTGCAATACCCTCAGATTGCTCTAGTCTTCATCTAGCCCGGCTCGCCCGTGCCAGGCATCCCTCTGGATCCCTCCCCTCCGCAGTTCCAGGAGTGCTGCTTTTGCTGTCACTGAACAGTTGATTTATGAAAGCATAAATTTCACTTTGTTTACAGCAAAGTGTCTTGTGGGACCAGAATTTAATATTTTAACCCTGTTAGGAAATGACAAAGGGAATTACATTACTGTAGTTGTGCGTGCTTGCGTGTGTTCCGCAAAGGGGAAGTTTGGAAAAGGCTTTAAAGTTCTTCCAGGCATTGCAGGAAAAGAGTATCTCAATAAATATAAACAAAGTTAGAAGACTGTGCAAAAAATTGCTCTTAAGGTGGCAGCTACTTAGATGTCCCTGGCTCTCACAAGGGCTGCATATCTCTGCTCAGGGTTGTGACCTATTTGTGCAGGCTCAGATGACAGCTGGAGGGAGCATTCAGAACCTTGCTTGGCATTGAGAGATCTTACCCAATTCCTTCAGAAAGTACCAGCACAGTTCTGTCCAGTCCATGACAAGGCTCAGGCTGCGGGACATTTCTAATTGGCCCTGATGTACTTTTGGGGAGCCCAGAGTGGCAGCAGCCATGTGAGGAGCTCTGGAGGACCGTGTCACCCTGTTGTTCTGAGGCCTGCTGGGCTGATACTCACCTAGCAAGGCTAGGGCTACCTGGCTTGATGAATTCCAGGGGACAGTACCAGGACTAGCTACTTAATGCCATACTTATGTTTATGGCACTTATCAGTTCCTTTCTCTTCTTTCTTTCTTTCTCTGAACCCCCATGTTATTTTATATGCAAGTTTCACATCACTTTAATTTGAAATTTGAAGAGTCCAAGTTTAGTTAATGTTCTCTTTAAGAGTGGTATTCCATATATTTAACTATCCTTGGTGCCCTTCTTACTCATGAATAGCAATGATCAGCTCAGAGTTCATAATTTCATACATGAAGCTGGGATTCTTTCTCCTCGAGTATCACTTGACATTTAACTGCAGTAACAAGTGCAGGCAAGTGAGAAGGAGCAGAAAAAAAGCAACATGAGTGGAAAAGTGTGGGATGCTGCCTTCTGGGGGCAGTGTGTGCTTGTGTAATTACAGTAACTGTGATCAACTTCATTTCTCAAATGCAAACACACAGTGCCAGTTTCAAGAATTCCTCTTATGCTGGAACTGCCTCCCCATGCAGTCTAGTCTGGCTCTTTACATCTCCTGTACTCACTCAAGGTGGGGCCATTACTTGAGTAATTAAGTAAATCCTCCCCCTTCCTGCAACCTCCACTTCCCAAAGTCTTGTCTCTTTTTACTTCAACTATCTTTGGAGTAATTTTTTTCTCAGTAGCTAGGCATGTCAATTTTTCTCTGATTACCTACTCCTAGGAGAGAGCTATTTAAGGGGTTCTACAGGGATATCCTTTGTGGAGGCCAGATTTTCTCTAAAGATTGTCTCAGCGAGCTGCTAAATCCAATGATCAGAGGTTCTCCTGCCTATTCTGTGACAGAACCAAGTGACCTCTTCAGCCTGGAAAACCTTAATCCACATTAAACTGGGTGCTGAAAGGTAAACTTTGAGGTGTTTGATGTCTCCTGTTAGAGTACACATGCAGTATATAGCATCATTAATTTCTGAAAAGCACAAGAAATTAATAATTGACATAGGTTTATTGTTGTAGGACAAGGCTTAGACATGTCTTGCAGTAGGTGCTGTCTGAGATGAAAACAAAAGGAGTACCTCATAGCTAGCCCAGCCTAATGTTAAATTTGCAGTAATTTTCAGGGAAAATTACTTAAATGAATTATGATGGCATCATGGGGTATACTTCTGCATTTGTTCTTGTGCTTTTCCCACCCCTTTTTATTTGTAATATTAAAAGGCTGTTTTAAATAGGTTCTTAGAAATCAAATTTATATATACATACTTGGCTATCTTGTATAAATCAGGTATTCTCCTCAAATACATTTTAGTGGATATCTGTAATTTCTCCTCTAAATAGTTAAAAAATACCAAGTGATAATTTCCTAAGTGCCAAAAATCTCTTTAACCTGGTAAACGGAATGTAAATAATATTTCCTGATTTTACCATTGAGGTAAATGACACAGAACAGGGAAAGATAAATTTCTTTGGAGTCCCTTCTCTAAACACTTTTTTGCCTTGGTTAGAAGTTCTGCCTCTGTAATGATGTCCAGTTGTGACTTATTAATGCAACTCTCTTATTATCTCATTGTATTGTTGTACAATGTAAACATTGTATTGTTTACTATGTAAATACTTGCTGACCTGTGCAAATAAGAAGCCCATCTCCAAAGAGCTCTGTCTGCCACCAAGAAGGCATAAAAACTGTTCAGTAGAGGAAATTGTTATGATAAGAAGGCAGGATCACCTGCTTCAATCGTATGGTAAAGTTTGATTTTAACAAGGGAGCACTGGCAGATGAGCACAGAGAGTTTTACAGGAGCAGAGGACAGCAAAAGCAGAAGCTGTGGTGTCGCAGGCTGGACATACACACAGCCGAAGCTGACTGAAAGGAATGTAGTTTTGCCATGTGGGTAATTCCTAACTCCTTAAACTGGAAGTGTTTCCTTAGCTAATTAACCCGAGGGTTCAAATGGCTGTTGTGGGTGTGGTTTCAGTGCTCGGGCGGTTTGGGATGTGACAGGGGGTCTCACCCCAGGCGCGGTGTGTGTGCGCTGCCCCGGCGCTTCGCCGCCGCTGCCGCACCGCGGGCCGGGCCGGGCCCTCTGCAGGGAGCGGGCGCTGCCGCCAGGGGCTCCCCACGGCGCTTTCCCGAGCGCGGCCGAGCATCTCCAGTTCTGCACAGTGATCAGAACTCCTCCAGCGCAGCACGCAGCTCAGCCGACGCTCTCCTCCTTTTCTGCTAACTTTTTTGACTGTTAAGAAAGAAATTTGAAGCTGTTTGGTTTGGACTGTCTTTCATGGCATTATGTACTGTGATCTCCTGATGACTTTCACTGCCTGTAGGTCTTGAGATCTTGCCATGCTTATGCATGTTCTATAAATGCTAAATTGCATTGGCAATGGATTGCAGGTTTTCCCACAGTGGCCTCTTTTTGCTTATGACTCAGTAGTAGCAGGACTGTTCCAACAGTCACGGATACTTTTTCTCTTCCTCACCCTTCACTCAGATGTCCCACATCTGTTTCAGCTGTATGCAGCTTGCATCTTTTCTCCTGCTGCATCTTAAATATTTACTGCTAGGACATGTCCCTATACAATATATATGGAGCAAGAACTCAGCAGTGCTTCCCTCTCGGTCGTGCTGGTGGGCTTACATGGGGATGGGTCCCCACAAGCATCATTCCCAAAGGGCATGCCTGCTTCCAAGGTGGAGCTGAAAGCTGCAGGTGAGTCCTGAATGTCACTTGTCCTGTGCTGCTGTTTCTAAAACAGTTTCAGAATCAAAAATAGTCCCAGGAGCAACGCACATGGACAGGGTGGCACACAAGCCCAGCACGGTACTGACTGAGTCAGTGCTGGCAATTGGAGAAGTTACGCTGCAAACTTGAATTGGGAATGTCGCTGTTGCTGGGCCTTGTCCTTGTACTAGCCTAAGGCCACGTGTTGGTGTGTTTGAGCAAAGCTTTATGCTAAGGTGTTGTGAAGGTAGACTTGAGGCAACCAAAAACCACTCATAATATCCTTTTCACTTAATACAACATTTGCTATTGTTCTGGCTATACACTTTGTAACTAACCAAGTTCTAGCTCGAGAAAGGCCTTGGAAATACAGGAGGCTAGATTCTAATTTCCAGCATTGAAATGATTTCTGTAAGGTTTGGCCTGTTAGCAGGTAGACAGACACAAATAAATAATAAATTTAATGCTCAAAGTGTGCATGATGTCCATAAGAAGGCCTCATCTCTAAATCAGTGGTAATCATAGCTCAAAACTGCATCCATCACAATGTTTTAAATACAGAAAAGTGCTGCTGGTCTAGGCAGTCACCTTTGTGATATCAGTCTTGGTAAATATGCTTTAGAAAATGATAAAGTTTCAGTTACCAAGAAATGCATGCCTTCCCAAGAAAACAAGAGAATTAGACCCTTGAGATAAAAGGATAAAGGTACAGATTTAAATAAATAGGCAATATTTAGGTTTAGAAAGCATCTAAGTTGTTGACAGAAAAATATGAATATGATATGAAGCTCTTCTAAAGCAAGAGAAATGGAATCACATGAGAGTTTCATACATTTTGTGTGTTCCTGTAAAACTCCTGAGTTTCACTCTGAAGTGGTACTTCTAGTGACATGCAATACAACTAAGTTTTTAACTCCCCCATTTTCTCTTGCCAGAGGGAAGTGTGGGCTAGGAATGGGACTTCCGATTCCTCAACTGGCATCAATTCATTTAATTACCCCAGCTCCTCGACTTGAGGACCATCCAGTGGAGTCAGGGACAGTCCAGACTGTGCTTTCACCTACCCCTGTGTATGTCTAGGAACCGAGACAGATGCCAAAGCTGAGACAGATGTTAGTTGTGTGAATCTTAGGTGTGAATCACACCAGCAGGTGTGATTTCCATGGGGAGCTTGCTCTTCCATAAGAATGACAGCCAAATGTTACAGCTGCGTGGGATCAGAGAGTGCACATCCTCTTCCAAACTCACTCAGAAGCAAAAGCTAAATGGAGTTTGGCTCTTAGTTGTATTGACAGCATTTATTTTCTCATGTAAACATAAAATGCTTTGTCACTCTCTCTCTGACACACCCTAGCCTATCCCTGTTTGCTGCATGGAGCTCACTCTGTCAGTTCCTCCCTATTGTTTCTGGATCCTTGGCCTTTACACATCTTGTGTGTCTTGGACTATATATGTAAAAACACCTTTCCTTCCCCCTCGCAGTTTATGGTATCTCTGCCTTTGCTCCCGTTTGTGGGACTGCAGTGCCTGCATCCATGGCCTGTGCCCCATCCAGTCACAAGTACACACCTCAGCATGAGTCGCCTTAGCCACATCTTTGTGACCAGGAGCACGGTTCTGCTCCATGTGCGTGCACACGCTCCTGTCATTTGCAAGTATTCCAGAAACAAACAGCCACGAGCTAGCATCTTGTTCTCTTGCTGGGATGTATTTTTTATACTGGTACTTCTCAAATGTAACATAAGGTCGTTAAACATGGAAATAACACCCTCCTCTGCAGTATAGAAATTAGATACTTGAAGGCTTCTGAATGTGCAAATATTTGTGTTTCCACACAGTCAGGTGTGTTTGCCTACTGCCCTTCAAAGGCAGGAAGTCTGTGTCACTGCAGACTCACAGTGCTGGATTCTTAATGGGGATCCCAACTCAAACTGACAGATGTTGGGTGTAATTTTTTTAACCTGTCAAGAACCATCTTTTTTTCTTTTGCATTTTACTATTATTAACAAGATACCAGGAACAAAATGCACTCAGAAGGAGGTGTAGAAAGCAGTAGCAGTCACAGCCACTCCATAGAAAAGAGAAGCCAGAACATATGAAAGGTTTAGTGAGGTTTTAATTGTGAATGGCACTCCATGCTGAGGCATAATTTTGGGGAGAAATTTGATGAGAGCTGCGTGTTCAGTTCAGAGTGGCACCACTGCATTACCTTCACCCAAAATCAAGATCCACAGAAAAGCATCTGTTCGTATGGGAGGAGCAACCTGAATTCTGCCTTCCCATGTCAGATGCACTCCTGTGAGGTCATGAGAGAGTCACTGTCCCACTCTCTGGCTCATTTCTCTTATTGTAAAACATTATTTACTTCACTTATTCCCACGGGGTTTGTGGCTGTAATAGGGAGTGTAAATCTTTATTTCACTATTTCTCTGGCTGGGAAATCAGGCCTGTCTTTCTCACCGTGTGTTCCCTGTTTGTTACACACAGGCAGAACTGAAACCTGGAGAAACCAGAGAGTCCAGCTTCTGGGTGGAGGTTTTGCTGTGGTTCCCAAACACCCTCTTGCTGCTCTTGCTGGCTCAGGCTGTATTTGTAAACATTCACAGGCCTTCTCCTTTGGATTGTTTCTTGGAGCCAGATTTTCTTTTGATGTGAAACAGGATGTGTGTGTTAATTAATTTATTTTACTCAGGGTAGAAAATTACTGCCAATGTTCTTTGAAGAGTCCTGTGAGCCATCTCTCCCATTGTGTAAACATTCAGGCAATTTTGGTTAAAATGTTTTGTTTTTTTTTTTTGATGATGCATAAATGTTAAACTGGCTGTTTTATAGTGGAGAGGTTTTACAGGCTCTTTGAAAAATGTCACGGTCAGCTTTAAACAGTTACTGTTTAAACTGAGGTGAAACAGTGGACCAAGAGGATTCAAAGAAGTAAAAAAAGGAAAACCAGTATTTTCTGCTAACAGGTGTTATTTGAGAGTTTTGTGCTGGTGAAAGTGATGGCGAAATACTCTGGAGACATTGCTTCTGCATTTACTCCTTTGTACTTGCACTGAGGACATTGTTAGTGAAAATACACCCTTCCTGCCTTAGTCCTAAATTTGAAAGGACTTCTGCCTGGTGATGACAGGAAAGCACAGGCTCTGTAAATGTTGACTTCCTGAGATTGCCAGGAGCAGCCAGTTCATGCCAATTTTGGCAGTGACGTTTGTGCTGTGGAAGTACACTACTTCATGGCTTATAATGGACCAGGAGCTTTGATGATTAAATGTTGCTTGCAATGTCTCCCAGATTCAGAGTAATCTTCGGGATAAAAAGGTTTGAGAATCCCCAAGTTGGATGATTCTCTCACATTACATATTATAATTCAGCACTCCCATGAGGGCCAGGAGCACAGGGTGTTCCTTGTCTAAACCAAAAACTTTCAAACTGCAAGTTTAACAAAATTAGTAATAAACTTCTGTATTTTTTAAAATAGCTTTCTATTCTTTTGTGTTAACACTAAATAACTCCAGTCATGGTTTGATGTTTAATTGGTAGAGTGCTATGATTTGAGAGTTTAAACCTGATCAGCCAGTGACATGCTACCAGACATGCACAGTATTTTACCAAACAAGACCAGACAGATGCCTTGTTCTGAACAGACTGCAGTTTGAGATTGATTCATCAATATACTATATGACAGCAAATTTCCCAAGGGAATTATTTGGTCTCTCTGTAATCTCAAGAGTCTGTACACACTTCAGGGTATCTTTGGTGTTCAGCACTTTTATTCTGGGACAATAATCCACAGCCATTAAAATCAAGACCTAACAGAAAACTCAATGTAAGAAGTTTAGTCCCCAAGGACTGTGCCATAAATTCAACTGAGGTGACAAGATGGCAAAATAGATAGTGTGAGATACATTAGTTTATCTTAATTTGAATTGAATTCAAATAGAGCTAGTAATAGCCAAATGTTTTGATGAGTTTGGTTGTGAGAGTTAAACTGGAGGTTTTCTCAGTGATCTGCACTCCATTTTAAAAAGCAAAGAAACAAAATTTCTTGCAGCTGGCACTAAATGGAAGTCTTTTCTTTCAGCAGTAGCAATAGATCGTGCTGACTGATCAGTGGAAACCAAACTGCTCATTTCTCATTCCTTTTGGTTATGGGTGAACCCCAGCAATGAGGGAGTTACTTGTTCATATTCTTCTCAACACTCTGAAAGGCAGCATTCAGCTCTTGTGGCCTGTCCATCCATCATCTCTTTTGCAATATTAGCCTTTCCTTTGACAGGGACCTTATTTTAAAAAGAGGGAGGCCCCATTCCAGGATGTGGCATTAGTTTTCAGTATTCATTCAGTAATCAATACCTTTCAGCACGGTGTATGTATAATTCCATGCAATATTTTAAGTTGGTGGAGATATTTGGGATATAGGGAGAAATCAGTGTTCATCCTTTACGTAACAGTCATTGAGTCATGCCATCTTGTTTAAACAAACAGTGTGAATCTTAAAATAGCCCCTGAACATTCCACTGCGATGGCCATATTCAAATGAATGTTCAAGATGTTTCCCCACTATCGTATACCCACAGAGTAACCCTTCAGTGACAGCAGAGCTGCCTGGAGTCACTAGTAAGCTAAACTGGGCACTGGTCATATGCATCTGTTCACTTCCTCTGGTGAAGAGGGAAAATCTGTTTCTCTGTCATCCATCCACCAAGGGAGGCAACAGAAATTAAATGTTTTGAGGCTAACCTCATCTGAGAGTGAATTTAGCATACCAGTTACTGTTACCAGATAGTTATTAAAGGAGCTTGGGGAACATGACCTTGTTCCCACAGGTGGGAAACCTTGCTCTTCACTGGATTAACAATTGATATTGGCCAGTTTCAAGAAGATAGAAGTGAAAACTTGGCTTTTTAAAAAATGCATTATTATTAATATTCTTATAGATACAGAACTAGAGGAAGTTCTTATTGCTCACATTATTTGTCCGGCTTTCATAATCCTTTCTGTTTTATATAGGGTCCTATGGCTAAATTTCAAAGGACAATTTAGATGTGATAAAAGTGTAATATATTGTAAAACTGATCATTTAAGAGAGCAGCCAGTAGACATTGCAGCTCAGGATTCAAAAATTGTTTAGTGATGTCTCTCTAGCAAAGAAAGTTTCCAAGAGAAATCTGGAAAGGTGAGTCTTCTGGAGCTCACTCAGTTTCTAACCTAGAGCTTATGGTAGTATTGAAGGGACTTGGATTTTCATGAGATGAGAAACATAAAATCAGGCTGCTGAGATGAGAAACATAAAATCAGGCAGCCCCTTCTATATGGCTCTGTGGGTGAAGCACTCAGCTCTTCCACACTATCCATGTGCCATCTTCCACTAGGCTTTGCCTATATCATATGTAGTTGTGCAGGAATCCAGAACAGCTTGTGAAATCAGTCAATATACCTGATATTGATCCCTTTTTAAGGTAAGATAAGGCTCTAGAGAAAAGACAGTGTAGAGTGAGCTTTTGCCAGTTAAATATGCTGAATGTGGACCAAATGCTTCCACTTCCTAGTTGGGAACCTAGCCCGTGCTTCTGAAATCCAAAGTTGCAAGCTCTTCAAGCTGAGAGGAAAACACATTGTGTCCAGGTGACTTGGAAAAACCCCAGTGACAGGCACTGCCCCATGGCTCACTAGGCTGGGGAAGCAGGCAGGCTGCCAGCAGGCACACAGAGCCTGCCCAGAGGTACCCAGGCACTGAGACCCTGCCAGGCACAGCCCCTCCCTGGTGTCACTCCTGGGCAGTGACCCACAGCACTAAAGACAGAGATGTACAGAGCAGGGCCGGCCCCTCGGTCACACCACCCACTGACCCCGTCTCCTAACAGCAGAAAGCACTCAGAGACATTAAAATAGAACAAATTTGCAATGAGATCAGGTTATATGTTTTATGAGCCATATAATTAACATGCGACACTCAGAGCCATGGGATATTATTGACTTAAATAGCTTAGTAACTATCAAAAAGGATTAGGCGTTGACATGAAACAGAATAGCATGTGCACTGACACAAGCTAGGATCAAAATTACTGGGGCTACCAATCCTGGTGCTTCAGGGCATATTTTGATCATCAGCTTGGGGTCAGGAGGAAAGCCACTCTCTAATCAAGAAGCATGCAACATGCACATGGGTCATAGTTACACGGATTTCTTTATTGGCCTGTTTTGATTCCTTTCCCTTTTTCTTCTCTGTCTTCCTTTCATACCCTTCTCTTCCCCCTCCCTTACATTTATCATCTGGAATAGGTCACTACTGAAGACAAGACACTAAACTAGATGGATGGCTGAATAGTCCCTACTAATAGGGTAATTTAATATTTGCTTCTCTGCAGAACTCTATCGTTTATTTCAAATATAAATTTTATATTCATTCACTAAAAAGTTCCTCTCTTTCCAATCTTCTTTCTATGCATGCTACTTTTTATTTTTATCAGCCTCACTTATAAATCCTCAGAGGTAATAGATGAATGTCAGTTTGGGAGAAGGAAGAGAACAACCAGCCACATTAAAGAAAATTGATTTTCTTGGTAGATGAATGGTATAAATAAATAAAAAAAGATTTTGTATAGCCAACATGACCAATCACCTATGAAAATATGTGGGCTTTCTTCTGTGAACATGAATGTGAGTCCATGAACAGTAATGATAAAATGATGCTTCATTTAGGTAACTCTTTGCATATTTCTTTGTAGATTCAGAAGCAAGGTAATAGTTAAGAATTTCAAAACTTTTCCTTACCTGCCAAAAAAATCTCTCATTTTAAGATGATGGAATATTTCATACAATTTTAGATGTTTGGATGTTTTGGTTTGCATTTTCATTTGTTACTATAGTGAAGTAGTGTCAGGAAGCCCCACACAATAGCAGAGCAGGTTGAATTTTATGCTCTGTAATATCTCTGGGAGAGATAAGACATACCTGGAACTACTTACTTTAAAGAAGCAGGCTGGAGAGTAGAGGCACAAAGAGAAAAAATGGCTGATTCTTTGTGGGACCCCAAGTTAATAGCAGAAACCCAGAAATGTCTATTTAAAAAATATGCCTACTCATTTTCTTTACTGCATGTTTCTTTTTTGCTACTTGCTTTCAACCTCCCAGACTAATTTCTAACTCCACCCATTCTTACCCTACCCTTTACTTTTGCTAGCACCCTTTCTTCCTATCTGGTACAGGCCTGCACTGCTCCACTCAGCACATTGATACATGCTGCTCTTAGGCTTGTTCAGCCTTGCTGGAAAGATGCTATCATGCATCTTCTCTAGCATCATTCCCATTTTACCCATCCAAAACAGTGGTTTGGATTCCAGTTAGTTTCTGTGAAATATTTTTTTAGTCCTTCACTCTGCTTTCCTAAAGACCAATGCTTTTGTGTTATTGCCTTCCCACAGACATTCTTCAACATAGCAGAGCTGACCTTAGGCTCCATGGACAGATGGGGCCTGATCCGAAGTCCATTAACATCAGAGGAAATGTCCACTTACGCCCATGGGCTTTGCATTAAATCCTTTGCATTTTACTTACTTTCTTTAGTGCCTCTTACACAGCTCCAGTTATGAAAATCAGATTATTACCTCACAGATCCCTATACAGTTCAGAGTACTCTATAAGCCAAACTGTGCTGCTTCAAAGACAGAGACCAAAAGTGCCACTCTGCTAATGTGAAATCTGCATCTGGCTGGTACTAAAACCAAAGCATTACTTCCAGATTTCAATCCTGCATATAACTCAGGTCAGGATCTCCCTGTTCATTAGCTGCATCTCCCATTACTAGTGCACAGGCTCTCAGAACTATTTATTACTGTTCAGATATTTTCTGGTCCCTGCAACATTATTCTGACCAGGCACCATCCAGATTCACCTCTGTTTGCAGTTTTGCTCTCAGTACAAGTAGACTGGAATGTCAGCCAGAACATCAATATTTCTTTCTGTTGACACAATACTCTCTTATCCATATTGCCACCCCTCCTCCTGCTTCATTTTGTCTACATTCCTTTTAAAAACTCTACTCCCATAATTTAGTCTCCCACTCAGTACTTGGTTTAATCAAGTCTGTCACTCAATTTATATCCCACTTCTCACTTAACACAAGTTTCTCAGTTAGCAATCTGTTTCTGTAGCACTTGCTATGCAGAACACATGGTTAGCTTTTCTTTACACACTTACTCCTCTGTTCCCTTTCTGATTTCCAGACCTCACTTTTCCTTGTAGCTCTTGAAGATGAGAAATGTCCTCTTCTGTCTCCCTTTTTACATTCAGGTATTTTTATCAGACCACTGCTATCAGAGCTTTTTTAATATCATGGAGTACTTTGTGTAGAGCACAGAACACTCCTTGAGTCCAGTTAAAAGTTTTCAGCTGCAGAATAGCTCTCAGTTTAACAGCTAGCTCATAGCTTTAGGTAAACCTCTCCTGTTGCTGTACTTTTTGGTCTTGGCTCACCTGCTTTCCTCTGCATAAAAGTAAGATTCACTCCCTCTGGCTGCTTATTCACTATAGCACGCTAAAATTTTGTTCTAATCCTCCACTCAGTTTTGTGTTGTTGGAACAGAGCCCTGTTCCAGTTGCTCTGTACATTTTAACATTGTGGAATGGGATGCATATTTCCTGGTGACATCGCCTAGCGCAACCACAGCACAAACTTAACAGCTCACTTTTCCTGCACAAAGGACATCTAACGTCATTTTGGGTGGTGGAAATGCAGCTCAGGTTGTGTATCAGCAACACTGTCCGCCTCTGTATATATAATCTCCCACTTGAATTTCATGTGAGCAGCCAATTCCCCTGGTAAGGACCACGGGTTGTCAAACTGCTTTCCTCCTTAGCTGCAACATTTCTGTTCAAGAAACTGGTGGACCACCAAATGAGGCTGTTGGAACAGTTTTATCTTGGCAGCAGCCAGATCAACTGATACCTGTTGGATAGATCATTTGTTGGTTCTCTGAATTATACAGCTGTGTCAGCAGGTTTCCAGGTTTAAATGCTGGCATGGTGTAAGACGCAGAATGCTGTTGTTTCATAATCACCTTCTAGAGGTATTGCTTTGTTGTAATGCTACTGTTATGTTGTCCTACTTTTGCCATCTACTTTCTGCATAGGAGGAGGGAATTTTTGCCCACTGCATCACTTTGGTGTAGTCTTTGCAGCACTGGGCTAGCTGCATTTAACCTAGAGACAGGGAGCAGGGGGGGAGATGCAGGTGGCTGCTGTCACTGCTTTTCATATGAGTGAATAACGTGATGATTTCATAGTCCAGACACGGTGCAGAAATATATGGTACTTATACAGTACTCTTAATTTTCAGATCAGTTTAATGCTACTCCTGGCTTATGGTACACTCATCTGTCTCCCTGAATGTTCTTAACACAGCTTGCACTCCCAGTCACGCAGGAGAGGCCAGAGCAGCCCTTCCCTCTCTGGCTGGATCAGTGACTGCCCTATATAAATCTGCATATGAAGCACATTTGGCAATTGTTCAGACAGAGACAGACTCACTTAAGTAAAGGGAGAAAACAAACTTGCTTATGAAGGCACTGCAGCAGCACTCTCAGACGCTGTGCTAGTTGAGACAGCACAGAGGCTGGTCTGTTTTCTTCTGTAGTTGGGAGACTGATGATTTCTGTTTGTCTTCTGCGTCCAAGTCCCATCACCATAAACCAGTGTGCGAACACCGGTTCTGTCTAACAGTTTCAAGCCATTTCGCGTGTTACCGCTTTACCTCTGCACCAGATGGTTCATTTCCTCGGGGACTTCCACACGCGTCCCCAAGGTCGGGCAGCCTGACAGCGCTCGGTAGCACAGGGCCCAACTTTGAGGTCGATCCGCAGAAAGCCTTGAGGCCCCGCTTCCCCCGGTCGCGGGCGGCAGCGCAGCGGGCCGGCTTCCCTGCGCCGTGCGCCGGGCTCTGCCTGCGGTCGGGACGGGCGGCGGCGGCCGGCAGCTGCCGCCTCTCCGTCCCCGCGCACGGAGCGGCCGGAGCGAGGCGGGCGGCTGCTGCCGGCGGGCCGCCACACGCAGGGGCCGGCTGGCCCGCTGTTAGCCCGCTGACGTGCGCCCGGGGGAGGGTGGCGGTGGCGGCGGCGACGGCTGCCTCTTCCCTCCCCTCCCGCCGCACGCAGGAAGCTTATCCGGCCGCGGCTGGCCCGGCGCCCCCCGCGCGGGGAATTAAGAGAAAAACGCGCGGTGCCTCCGGCCGGGGTCTGCTCCCGGCCGCCCGCGGAGCGCGTGGGGAGGGGGCGCGCCCGCCGCAGTCCGCCCGCCCTTGGCGCGGGGCGGGGGCGCTCACTGCAGTGCCCGCTCCGCGCCCGCGGGCGGGGGAGCGGCCGCGCCCCGGCTGCAGCCCCCGGCGGGCGACGGCGCTGCGGGCGCCCCGGGAGCGCCCCCGGCGGCCACACCCCGCGGCGGGCCGGGGCCGGCGGAGGGAGGGGGCCGGCGCGGGGTGTCTCCGAGCCAGTTCTCGCGGTGCTGGCCAGGCTCAGCCTCCTTCCCCTCCCCGGCGAGCGGTGACTGTGCACGGCGGAGCGGGGAGCGCCGAGCCGGGCGCCGGGGGAGCCCGCGCCGCCCCGCCGAGCCAGGAGGAAGGCCGCCGAGCAGCGCGCCCGCCCGGCCCGTCCCCGCCGCCTTGCCCCATGCCCCAGCGACGCTGAGCCTCCCGCAGCCCGAACATGGCCACCACGGCAACGTGCACCCGCTTCACCGACGAGTACCAGCTCTACGAGGAGCTCGGCAAGTACGGAGCCTGCTGTGCGCCCCGCGCCGCGCCCCGCCGCCCGCCCCGGCCCCGGGACCCACCGGCGCTGCCGCGACCACTGTGCCGGCGACCCGGCTCTCCCGGGAGCCGGAGGAGGATTAGCTGTCGCTGTGTAATCCTGTTCTCCAGCCCCCCGTCCACCACAGCGGCACGGCCGCCGGAGGGAAAGGTGTTCCTGCCCTCCCGGGTCGCCCCGCCGCAGCGGCTGTCCCTGCAGCCTGTCTCGGGCTGCGCGCTCCTGTTGCACCCCGAGATTGCCTCTCTTCCCTGCTTTCCTCCCTCAGGACCTGGCTGCCCCGTTCTCCTTCCCGCAGCGTCTCCCAGCTACACGTTGCCGTTCCCTTCAGCTGTTCCTGCGCTGGGACGCGACACTGTTAAAGCCACTCCGCGATGCTTCAGTCCCCACTTCCTTGTCCCTGTGAAAGGACCAGGTGCTGCTGCACCGCGCTTCTCCTCCCTCCCCGCTTCCTCGCTTCTTCCCTCCCTCTCTCTGCACTTGTCTCCGCATTGGCAGACTTGCTGCTGCACCCTAGGACAGGGCTTTGCAGGGGAGCGCAGTTGGGCAGGAAAGCAGCGCAGAAAGGGCCAGAGCAGGATTATGGGGACAGTGCTTTCGTGGGTGCTGCTGCTCGCTCCCTCCCTTCCTGCACCAACTGCTGGGCTCTGCTGCATCTCTTCTCTCCAGCCCGGTGTCCCTGTCCCTCCCCACACTGCTGCAGCTGTGTGTCACCAAGCCCGGGCCCCAGTGCTGGTGCTCACCTTGATGCTCATTGGTTTGTATGTAGAGGTTGAGGAAGGGGATAAAAGGCAGGACTCTGCAGTATTGGAAGAATTCAAGCTATTTTAGGCTCCCTGTAGAACTAACTGTGTGTGGGGCCCTTGTGCAGTTTCTGTTCCCCTCTCTCACAGTTGAAATATGGACATTTGTCCCTAGACATGGGTTTGCATTCCTGATCTGAAGGACCTGGAATTTTCTGCTAGTTTTCTCAGATTTGTCCTTCCCCTTTTCAGATCTTTCCTGTAAAGCTAGTTGTTGTTCTTTACCTGCCATGGGTATTTGGGATGTTTTATAAAATAAGGGGCTGTTTCCAAGTGCCATAGATTTTCAGTCTCTGTCTTTTCACCTTGGTCTCTGTTGTAGTCACTCTTTTTGCTCACAGAAGTCCTTCATCCCTCTCTCTCAGACCTCTTTCCGAGAGTAATTCTCTTTGGAATAGTTGTAATAATATCAATAGTGTCAGCTTGAGAAAATATACAAAGCCTTGTAGTTTTCTGCTCACTTCATTAATAGGTACATGCTTATCCCCATTTTGCAGGTGTTTGAGGGATGTAAGAGAACTAGTAACTTCTGGGAAGTGTTGCAGTGATTTTGTGACTGAGTTTGCACTTGAGCATGGGAGACAGGAGTCCTGGTTTTGTGCTGTGACTTCTGGGGGTGCTGTTTCTGGGAGATGGACTTACCAGCTAGTGTTTTTCCTGTTTATCAATCCCTTCATGTCCTGTTTCTATGCCTGTATGGTCTCTCCCTCCCTACACAGTATCTTTCTGCTGCACTGTCTGTGAGGGGGCTTGAGCAGTCTTCAGGAGGCTTGAGTACCATATAGATTTAAGTTTTTTGCTGATCAGACAGTATGCATTGTTCATCAGATTCTTAGGTGTTGTATCCCTCCTCTGTATGTCTTCTGCCCTGTCCTGAATCTGGTCCACTCTGGGGACAGGAATTGTTGCTATTATATTCTCATTTTCAGTTTCATAGCACCTACCTTCTTTATTTTTCTTCCAGGGGAGCCTTCTCTGTGGTCCGTAGATGTGTAAAGAAAAATTCTTCACAGGAATATGCTGCAAAAATCATCAACACCAAAAAACTGTCGGCCAGAGGTTGGTGTCTCTATCTACTTTTCTTCTGTATATTAGTAGAAAAATATTTCACTGGAGTTGAGGCTGTAGTAAATTTAAGGGATCTGGAGTTGCTTTTTTCAGTCATTATTTAGGCCTTTCAAAATAATTGAATTGTGTGGCAAAGAGGAGACTGAAAGAAGGTAGTGTGGGATGATAGAAAAATTCCTGGAAATCCTAGAAATGGATACTCTGTAAAGCGATGTTGTCTTTTTTCTTCTTGAGATCTTTATTCTTCAAGCTGAGCTAGAGGTGGATTCATCTATGAGTGTGTGTGTACCAATCACTCATAATAAAGAGAAGTGTTGCAGACTTATTTTGCTGAATGTTTTTTTTACCTAGGAGATGTGTCTTACTGGAACAGATGTGATTATTTTTTTGAAAGATAGATGCTATATGCCCTGCTCCTTTCATGCTGTAGTTAAAGGTGATGTGTTTGGAAGCTAAAAAGTCTGCCTTCAAAAGCAGAAATAGGTTGGATGGAGAAATCTTACCGATTTGACTTCTCCACGTATTAGAACAAGGGGCTTGTGCTTTCATTGCTCCTGGAGACAACAAAACCTGAAACTAGATTGTAGTGTTATAAAAAGAGAAAAAATCTTACTCTTCTAAGCTGTTACTCTTCTGCTTTCCAGGGACGTATGTATGCATAAAGGGTAGTAGACCGTACAGTATGAAGGGAATCACTGCAGGGATTAAAGCTGCCCTGTGGGTAGGGTGGATGATGGGGAGAATGAGGAAAACTGAACTGCAATGAAAGATGCTGGAAACAGGAAGGGCTACAAGTTGAGATGCCAGAGGCAACGCTTTCTAGAAAAGGTGAACAAGAAGAGTTGTAAGTCTTTAGAGGCCTTTCAGGTTTCACAAAATTAATATATGAAGCTCTTGACTATCTTGCTAGTTGAGTAGGGGGCTTGACTGAGAAATGAAAGAGAAAAGCATGAGGAGAAAGCAAATGATCTTGAGAAATGATTTAGAAGTGAATAATGTTTTGCCCCATCCTTACAAAAAAAAGAAAAATAGAATATGTATTCTCCTTTTTGCCAGAATATGAAATGTGATGATAAGAGCAGAAGACAGCTTGAAGAATAGTGAAAAATTTCCATTTACTCTAGTTTGTATAGTTTGTATGAAGTGGTGTCAGTGGTAGTGTGGTGTGAAGCAGTGATTTTTTTTTTTTAATTTTTTTTTTTTTCTGGAAGCAAGCATATGTGCTAAGGTGTTTAATATTTAGCTTGAGTCAGGTCGTTTTGGGACCAGCCAGTGGAGCCCTGGATTTGTTAATGAGGTGGCTGCAGATCTTTTGAGAATCAGTGTCCCTTCAATGGTCACGTGACAGTGCCTGCTGATGTAGGTGGGATATTCAATCTCTTGAGTTCAAAATTAGTTCAACTTAATATGGGAGAGGTTTGAAGAGTGGCTTTGCTTTACTGACGGCCATTAATGCCGTGTTTGCTCCGCAGGCTTCCCTGTCCATCCTGTAGTGAGGACTAAAGCTCAGGAGAGCCATTGCTCAGATGCTAGTGGACACCAGGCTGCTTGGAGAAGGGAGGGGGCAGATTGATAAACTGATCACAAAGGGTGTAAACCGTTATTGTATGAACAACAGGGTGTTGAAGTTAACTCTGGAGATGAGAAAAACGGAGAAAAATGCAGGCTGAATATAGCTGAAAATTCAAAAAGATATTAGCTGAAGTCCAAAAATCTCAGAAAAATGGAATCAGTTTTTAAGTGTTTGGTCATTTAATGAGAGGGGGAAATGCATAGATTCTAATTGTTTCTCATAGTAAGGTGATGACAGTTTAACGACCCAACAAGTGGAAAAAGTAAGTATGGGTGAATATAGGCCATGTTTTGATCTATACTTACTATGTAGATTTCATACCTTCCTATAAATAAAATACATTGAGGCTGCCAGCCCGGTCCTCAGCTACTTAATTCGAGGCAGCTGGCAATGATATACTTAAAAAGGTACTGGTTACGTGGGGTAAGTGTGAGGAGAACCAAGAAAGAAAATTCATGTTTCTGCTACTACAGAAGAGTGTCAGAAATAAGGGACTGATCAGGCTGTGTTGAAGTTTTAACTGAGGAATCTGTGAAAAAGGGATGGTGACTTCAGCTGAATATGTAGGTTCCTCAGTTATTCCAGCTGTGTTTGCTGAGAGCTGAAGGAGTAAGTACAAAAAGTACTTATAGTAAAAGACTTGGGTATTTTGATAGGAAGTTAGTGAATTCACCTTGGAATAGGTCTTTAAAGCATTGAAGGAAAAATGTGTGCTATTTAGACATTGCAGCTGTAAATCAGTGATTAGGGAGATTCAATTCAGCAACCTGAAAATGAAAGTCTTGGGAAAAGGCGTTTTAGAAAGCTGTCTCCCTGAGGAGCAGAATTGTGGTGTTAATTCTGCAGCATCCTGGATATGTGTTGTGTGATGTGTCCTTTCCCCTGGCACTTCTCCTTGGGCTGTCCCTGTCTCTGCCCGTCAGTGCCCCTGTGCAGGGCTCTCCTGTGCACCCAGCTGCACGCTGTCCATTGTGCAGGGTAACCCACCCTCCTGACCTGCCCTGTGCTGCTGGTTTTATTCTAGGCATGGTCACAGAGCCAGAATATTCCCTTGTGTCGGTACAGCCAGCCCTCTCCAACTTAAGCATAGCTACATTTAACATTTTTTACTATGTCGAGCAGAATTTGAACCTGTCTGGACACCTGATGCAGTAACTGGCTCTTCAAGAGTCAGCATCTTGCTGCTGCTGCAAAGTGTAGCCCCTTGCTGCCTCACTGAAGTTTTGCCTGCTGTGGTGCTTTCCTTGATTCTGTCCAAGGCAATGGTAACACAGCCTTGCTCTCCTTTTGCAGTACTTCTTGTTAACCTTGTTTTTCAAGATTTGTGATGAAGAAATATTAGATAGCTAACTGAGAAGTGCTAAAAAGCTCACTGTATGTGGCTGAAAAGGAGGAAGAGGAATGCTTCAGGGTAAATTGTATGCAATGAAAGGGTGAAAACTTAAAGGCATGGTGTTTTACAAGGCTTGTCTGTGAAAGCAAGGAGGATGGACAGAGTGCTGGTCCTAACAGCTTCAATCTAGTAAACTTCACCCTTCATAAAATACTGAGTCAGCTGTTGAGAGGAGAGTCTCTTTTTTATATTGGCTGTGATTTTTTGGATGCCTGTTCTCTCTTTTAATAAGTTTTTTCAGTAAGAGCTGGTCTGAATTAAAATTCATATTTTGGCTTTAGTGAAGTATTTGCTATTATTCATGTTGTGTTGATGCTTAAGACTGCCCAGTGAAGACCATGCCAAGAAATTTAATGATAAATAGGGTCCAAATGCTTGTGGAAAGGGAGAGGAAACAGACTTCACCTTAGTCAGCGTTCAGCTGACGTATAAGAGCAGTGGTTATTACACATGGAGGAAATACAATGCTTCAGTCATCTGAAATTCCTGTGGGATTGAATGCACAGACTTTTACCGGTGCTATGGGTAGAGGGAAGAAATAACTGCAATTTTTTGAAAGTTGTCTTGTGGCTTTCACAAGAATACTTTTTGAACATGAAAATTCATAGCAAGTAGTGGTACAGTGAAGTTCAAATAAAGTAAAATTACTCGCAGTGATCAAAAGATCAAGAGAGAAGCAGCAGCTTTAGCAGCAGCAGGGAGATATCCCCAATTTGAGTTGCCAGCATATACTTCAAGAGAGAGTCTGGCTTTGGAAAAAGGTAGGCAGAGCTTTAGGATTTGATAATTTTTAGGATGTTTTTTATACCAAATAGTATTTAGTGATGCTACCACCATCTGTAGTACTTCTACCCATTTTTTTAAGTGCAGAAGGAAAAATCTCTGTGTATTTTATCTGTTGTTAAATTTAATTTGCTGTTGAAAATCTGTCTTTTAACTCTTGCAAGTGACACCTCTTGATGAAACAATTAAAACCAGCTGTCTCGTTAGTCCACTTCACTGTGCTGTCCTTACTGTGGCTTTGCTTTTGACTGTGAAATAGAGGTGGCTTATCTCCCTGGTTTTTATCTTTCCAAATTTGTAAACCAGATAAAAATTTGCAGTCCACTGAGTTACTTTGTTGTTGTTCCTGTAGGAGATTATGTGGATTGTGGGAGGAGCAGGGAATTACTTCTGTGTATCAAACCCCAACAGGAAAAAAGCACTCTTTATACTTCCACCTCTGCTTTTTTTCCCACACCACAATCGTCCTGGCTTTCGGTTCTGTAGTGGTTGCTGATTTGGATTTTACAATATGTTTCGTTGAAAGTGTCAGTAGTAGTTTCCCTGGACACTAAATCGTTGAGCTTGAATGCTGCAGAGGAAGTTCAGCAGCATCAGTCCCTAACATCTCTCTTGATCCGTTCTGTACGTGTTCGTAGCTGCTGCTTGCATTAGGAGTCCCTTGGACTGCTTTGGGGCTGCCAGGTTTCGAGTCTCTGCGGGGCACCGCTGGAGCTGCCTGTGCTGGAGCTGCCCGGGTGCGGGGCTCTGCACCGCTGGAGCTGCCCGGGTGCGGGGCTCTGCACCGCTGGAGCTGCCTGTGCCGGAGCTGCCTGTGCCGGAGCTGCCTGCGTGTGGGCTGCTGCACCGCAGCGGTGCCGCCGGCTCTGTGAGGTCACGGCGGGCTCAAGCACAAAGCCAGACTCTCGTGGAAATGTCCTGAGATAGGTGTCCTCTATGTGTTCCTGTGTTTGGCAGGTTGAGGACAAATGTCCTTTCTTGCAGAGGATGGCAAATCAAACCGTGTCTGCTCAGCCGTACTTGCTGAGCAGCCAAATCAGGTCCAGTCAGTTGGTTTGGGAGAGCAGCTGCCCTTCCTGCAGCAGGGGCTGACTGAGGAGCGCCCCTGTGCCCCAGCCCCACCCTTGCCTCCCCTGTGCTGCCTGCAGGAGTCTGAGAGATGCTGTGATTAAGGAGCATGCATAGCAGTCCCGCTGCAGAGGGTTGGAAATCTTGTGAGGTCTTTGCATCCATGGGAAGCAGGGAGCGGAGCAGAGCACTGCACCCCACCCAGAGCAGTGTATGAGGCTGGGAACTGCCTGGTGGAGCGGCTGTAAGAGGCTGGGTGCTGCGGGATGGGGCTGCAGGGGAGGAATCAGTCGGTGGAGTGGGTAGCACTTGTGGGTAGCAGGTGGCTGAACTCTTCACTCTGCACCAGAACACACAAGTGCAGCAGGGGCTGGTGATGAGGCTGCTCAGCTGATGGCAGAGCAGCAGCCCTCTGCCTCCCACCAGCAGCCTGCCTCCCCCTCTTCTTCCTACCTGCCTCTGCTTGCAGTCCCCTGCACAGGGGAAGAGGGGTTCAAATAGTATATATATATACCAGTAGGCAAAATTTCATTGGAAGAGGTGTTTGGAGAGGAGGAGAGCTTGTGCAAAAGAAGAGACCCTGACCTTGGAGGAGAGGTTGGAGCTGGGAACTTAGTGGGGGGCTGCTGGGGGTCGACTTGGCTTTTTGCCTGCGCCCACATATCAGTACAGGCAGGAAAATGCTCTGGCCTGAGAGGCAGCAGAGATTGTTGGGGTGGCGAGTGGTGGAAGCCTTGCTTTACTGTGGCTCACGATGGCCAGAAGCTGGCTTCCTCCCACTGTGGATGTTAGGGATGGTTGGGGTTACCCCAGGTTGCCTCTCAGTTTACTCTGTATATTTTATAAAGGAGCTGGAACAGAGCAGACAGGATTTCAGCTTGTGTCTGTCTTCTCAGTGGTCACATTGAGTATTAAATTTCCGGCATTAACAATGGGGGGGGGGAGGGAAGTGGGCACACAGATTGGGCAGGAATTCCTACTGCCTCTGCACGAGGTTAGAGAAAGGAGCTTGGTGAGAGAGTCGAATTACTTGTTTTCCCAATATAAACTGAATTTGTGTATGGCAGAAATGTGATTAGACTAAGTCCTGCGTGTGTCCCGAAGCCCTCGGCTCTAGAGCATTCACTCTGATCAGCCAGCTGTGGTTGAAATGCTTGTAGGTGTCCCTGTGGTGAAGAGCAGTGTGTTGAGCAGCCTGTAGATATCTGGGGCAAGGAGAGCTACTTCGATTTCTCGTAAGAAGGATCCAGTGAAAAAACTGTTTGCTCTTTTTTATTGGTTTTGTGGTGTAGCACAGAGAGTTCACTGTCTCCGAATTCAGTCCTTCTCTAGACAGTAGCAAAATCATCACTAGCAGAGGAGGATTCATCTGTGGATCATAAAGAAATTTTTAGAGTGCCCTCCTCCCCAACAATGGGTTAGCACCACTGTTTCACTGTGTTAAGAGAGGACTGTGACAATATTTTTCCATGCCCTACAGGTATTCTAGTTGTTCTGGCCCTCCAGATTGGGTGAAGATAGTTTTTAAAAGAGAAGCATACTAATGCAAAAGTTTCTCTCCATTGTGCTGTCTGTGAGCATAACCCTGACAATTAAGGCATCAACCCCTGCTTTTTCGGACCTGCCACCTCTTTTGATATTTTGGGTGTTTCTTTTTGTTTCCTCTGTTCTTGAAATCTCCCGATTTTTACCAACATAACAGACTTTAAAAAATGCCCATGTTCATTTGCCAGTGTTTGGCTATAAAGTGAGCTATTGCTGATGACTTGGTTGGGCAAAGAAGGTAATACTGCCTGGCACCAGGGTCACCAGCACAGGAAAGAAGCCTTGAACACTGTAAAAAAGAAATGTGGAATATCTCTCATCATTGTGTTTGCCTGCAGCTAAAGTGATGTCAGTGCTCAGAGTAGTCATCTTTGAGAAAACAGAGGTGCACTGATTTTGGATGGGCAAATGCATCTTTAAAATTTTGAGTTGCTCACTAGATATTTTGGGGTTTTTTTAGTGTATGGAGGAAATGTGACCCTGTAACTTCAACTACTGTAGTTGCTGCTGATCCTTATGACAATAAGCTTAATGCTTTAAAAATTGGGGCCCTATGAATTAGTCTGACATCATGTTCCTTTTTATACCTTATTAAATTTAAAGACCACTTTATAATTTGGTAACATCTCCCCAAACCTTCTGGTATTGCTGCCTGCATGATTTTTGGAGAGCAGTTACAGAACAGCTCTGAAGAAATGGGCTGGCAGTATCTTAGAAGTAAGCTTTCTGAACTGAGGGTAGCCAAAGATGAGTGGGGCATGGATTTAACTTCCTGCTGAAACTGAGTTATTAGATTTTGATTCCTTGTAGCTTTTTACACCTTTTACTCTTCATCTGCCTTTCGTCCCTTTTTAATTCTGAGTTTGTTTTGAATGTTCATTTGTTTCTCATGGGTCAGTTACTTTAACCCATAATTCTATTAATTTATAATGCTTTGATTGAAAGTAGCCCTTTAGTAATGCAGCTTTCTCTCCTTTGCTCCCAGAGAATATAGCACAATTTCTGTTCCTCTCACAATTAAATGAGCAGACTGGGAAGTTGGTTGTTGGTGCAAGCGGCTGATTACTGATGTCTGAGACTAATACAGAGATGCCAGGAGAGCTGGCTAATGTTGTGTCTTGCCTTTTTATGATGGAATCAGGAGAGGAGGAGGTGAGTGTGGTGGCTTTACTCCTGGTGTCAGGATCTGTCTCGCTCTGCTCCTGGCAGAGTCAGAGGGAAAATTCCCCATCTCTGAGATGTGAGTTGAGTGAATGCGATGACCTTTCAGAGAATGTGTGTGTGCATATAACTTTCATGTTATGTTCCTGAGAGCACGAGTTACATAACTCTCTGCTGACCCCCTGTCCTGCTGCTCCTGTCCAAAATTCCCATACTGAGTTAGCTCTAGTCCAAGCATCCGCAGCCATGAGCCCTTGTCTTACCTGTGGCTGGAGTGTGCTTACCTGTGACACTGGGAGAAGTCCAAGTTAGCGTGGTGCTTCAGAGAACGTTGCTAGCTAATCTTTTCTCTTTGCTAGAAGCCATAGGTGATTTCACTGTTAAACACAACTTTTCTTTCTGAGACAGCAAAGGTGCCATCTCTTTTTGCAGTGCTATTTGTGTGATTCTGTCAGAGTCCCAAAAGTTGAACTGCGAATTGTCTCAGTAGGCATTGTGGGAATGAAGACACAGTTAACTTTAAAGAAAAACAAGTGCCGTATAAACTTATCTCTAAGGATGGAATATGCTTGCAAAGATGAGCCTGGGAGTGGCCACAGCTCTTTGTAGGCCTACGAGCCAAAGGCTAAATGGCAGATCAGGCAGGGAGTGGCAGCCTGCCTGCTGTGGGAGTGCTGCTGGCTTATCTCTGGGGGCTGTTGCCATAATGACAGTGGCAAACAGGGACTGAAAAATTTACCAGATGCATGTAAGTCAAAGGATTAAACTTTCTCATAGGAGAGAAGGGAGGGGAGGAGGGTGGGTGATGATGTATTAACGAAAGACAGTATCCTAGTGAGAAATACCAGGCTCACTCTCCTATAGCTACTGGGATGGCAGGGGGGAATGCAGACTGGCATTCCTCCTCCAGTCTAAACTCTGAGCAGCTCTGCTCTGACAGATTTCCTCTTTGAAGAGAAGGTGAATGCACCCTGCTTTCACTGCATAAGTCATTGGGATTTGCATTGCTTTGGCAGGTGGAAAGTAAAAAGTGGGGAAGGATGGTCTCCTTTTTTTAGTCTTTTTTTAGTCTTTTTTTTCCTATTCCCTAATCCTACAAATAACTCTAGTTCTTTACTTTGTGCTTAGAGATTTTCTGCACTAGAGTTAATGCAAATCAAGTCTCGGTGTTGCCTGCAGGTTGCAGGCTATTGAGCACGGTGGTAACCAGCTTGCACTCCTGTCATCAATAGCACAGGAGTGTTGTCACTGAAAATGTCTGATGCAGAACCATGTCAGCACTACTAGGGCTAGTAGTGGTCTTGACCCTGCATGTGCTTTTGCTCCCTTCCCAGAGCTGGGGCAGTGTCCCTGCATAACAGACTCGATAGCGTGGTGGGCAGGCAGTGCGTGAGAGAGGCTGAGCTTGGCAGCTTTCCCTCTGCTGGAGTCTGAGGAAGTCCTGGTACCACACTGAGCTGCAGCCTCCTCTGTGGAAGCTGACCACAAGAAGGACTGGTCCTGGGAAATTAGTGATTTGCAGCTGGCTGGGGAGCATAGAGCTGATGGGGGGGTGGTCTCTGCACTCAGTGCCCAAAATCTCAGTGCTCCATAGCAAAAGGTGGTATCACTTGGTTGTTTGCAGTACTGCAAATTATCATGGTATCTTCTTGCAGGCAGCTGCAGGAAAGACCTACCTGTACCTGGGAAATTTCTGAACAGCTATATACTAGTATAAAATGTTTGTCTGAAGGCTTAGTAAGATAGAATTGTGGTAATAAAAATTAGTTTCGTTCTAGAAGGGCTTTTTCAACTAACAAAATGAGACACTAATATCTATCGAAATTATTGATATAGGTTTTTCCCACCAGGCCAAATCCCAGTGGACTTTTTAAGTTCCTGTGAATACAGGCCCTATGTGAGAACAAGGATTTTAAGTCTCCAAAGGCAGTTCCTGAAAGGCTATGGAAAGGATTCTTTCCTTTCTTTTCCTTCACTTCTACTCCTCGTCTAGGCACCTGAGTTAGCTGGTGTAGGCTGCAGCTTGTCTCGTGGAGTAACTCAGGGTTTGGATGTGCTTTATCTTGTGCAGTTACTGTGTCACCTCTGGTAAGTCAGTTGGTGTAGACCGTGGTAAGTGATAGCTATGGAGACAGAAATCTCGTTTCTTGATGTTAAAGAAAACTCCTTTTTGAGAGAGGTTTTCTCAATCCCAGGGGAGCAGTGAGAAGAGGAGAAGCAGTCTGACATAGCCTGACATCTGAGGTGAAAAAAAAAGGAGACTGAAGAGCTAAATCCTTACACTTCAGTGTGCTTCCTCTGTTCCCTGCTCTTTTATGGGGACATCTCTTTCACAAGGCGTCTCCTTGCCTGTGCAGCAGAATATAGTCTGTGTAAAGTTTCCTGCAGCTCTGGAGATAGGTGAGATGTGTGTGTTTATCCAGCTCTGTTTGCTGCTAGAGACCTGATCTCATACACCTGACTTGAAATGTGACTTCGTAGGGGACAGTCTAGTGCTTTCTCTTGGATGCACTTTCTAGATGCACATTTCAAATTACATGGGTACCCTGGAAGCCTTTTCAGGAAAAACAGCTTTTTAAAACTCATCCTATATTGGTCTCTACTGCCTGCCAAATAAACTTTGTGTTTCTACTGTATTAGAGCAGCTGCCATTCTGAAAATGTCCATGTGCATCTTGGTTGTTTTGTGGGGTTTTTTTTAAGTTTTGTTTATTTCCTCATAGTCCTTTATGTCAAAGCATATAATATTTCATCAGTATGGGCCAAGAAATTGCCCATTGGCTGGAGGAAAAAATAGATGTAGAAGGAGGAACCTGTCTTTACTGGCCCCTGTAACCCACAGGGACTTGCTGGAACATTTTTCTTGGAGGCTGCTAGAGAGTATAGCCTGGTGATGCCAAGCAGGACTTTTCTGTTGTTTGCCAAAAGAATTGGTGTGCTGTTAAGTTTAATTTTGCCTGCCTCAGGGCCAGTCCATGAAAGCTTTGGGTATCAAATGTCCTCTGTTGAGATTGTGTCAGAGAGATTAGGAGCGTGGAAGTTGCACAGCTTTATTTTATAACTGGTGCCTGTGCAGAGTCAAAGCTTGATTGTGATGATGTGTTTTTTCTCTGCAAGTTAAAGTAGTGATTCATAGCTCCTGTGTTACTTTAAATATTCCTGATTTTTGGATTGTAGATTGAAAAGTGACTTTCAGCTCTGCCCATTTTTGTTTGACTCGTGTGTCATCTGGCCTAGAATCTGCCAGCTCTGCAGATTAGGATATTGTGTTGTGTCTGCTGCTTGTTATGAAGTTGCCTGGATTAAAATTTTCAGTGCAGAGCAATGATCCACAGCCTTCCCTGTCTGTCTGAATTGCTCTTGCACTTAATAAGGATGATGTAGAGGAGTGAAGTGTTGGTCAGCTTGTCCTTTGTGTGGAAGCACTTCTACAGTAGTAGACTGGGAGCTGAGCTCTCATAACACATCTGTCTTCTCCAGACAGCCAAGTTCAGCATCAGAGATATGAAAAAAGACACACAGGGCAGTTGGCTTTTTTGATAATCATTATAAAATATTGCTAACAAGTTCGGGTGACTCTAATTGCTGCTAGCAGTTTATGTTGTTGCAGACCTGGTTACAGTTTTAAGGAAGCACATTATGCCGTGTTAACTCTTTGTGGCTATGTACATTTAGTTTCTTCAGTAGTCCTGAAGCTGAGCTTAAGAAGTTTTCCCTTCCACCACCTCACAAATAGTCAAGAAGTTTCTTATCTGCCTGATGAATTAGGAAGTTCTAATTACTGAGTTTTTTCTCATTTGAAAACACAGCTACAATTTCTTCCCTGTCTTGGAAACAAAACTTGAGTCCCACAGCTGCAGTTACCTCGTCTAAAGGGGTGGCAGGGGTTGGCTCAGGAACAAGACAACATGCAGCTCGACTGAGCCAGAGGAACTTAAATTCTTCCTTTGCATCTCTGAATTCCTGGATCCTGCATTGCAGTGACTTGACACTGCTGAGCTCTGCCTCCCTGTCGCACTGTTACCTTGTCTGCTAACCAGCTGTAGTCTGATACTTGCTTAGCTGGATCATCCAAACCCACCGACACCTGACGTGATCAGCTGATGGGGGGAAGAGGGGAACTCATGTCCAGAAATAAGCTCACTTGGTGTGGTTTCTCTTGATAGGCTGTGTTTTTCAGGGTCCTCTGTGCCTAGTGGGTTTAAGACAGAGCTGCTGGAGTTTTTGCACAGGTACAGTTGCTATGTATGCAGAGAAGGTGCTGATATGGCTGTGCAGCCTTTGGAGCAGCTCTGTGTCCTACTGTCTCACTTACTGCGTGTCCACTTTAAGAGAGTTCATCTGCAATGCAGCTGTTAGCAGGGAAGTTGTGTGAATCAAGAGGGAGTGAGTGCAAGTGAGCCCAGTGTCTGCAGTTGTGGCTGGGTCCTTCCCACGGCACAGGGAAACTTGTTCAGAGAAGACTTTTTGCAGGAGGAGGAAGGGATAGCAGCACAGTGCTGGTGGTGGGAGCCCCTCCCTTCTGTGCCTGTGTATGCATCAGCTGCTCAGGAGCAGGAAAACGTGGAAAAGCACAGTGGGCAGCAATCCTGGAACTGGAAAATCCTGTCAAGCTTTTCCCCTCCTCACTCTGCCACGGAGTCTAACCAGGTGTTTGCTTAGGGCCAGTCCTGTCAGGATGTCTTTGCAGCACACTCCCTTCTTACACAGGATGTCCTGTTAGAATTTGGAGCTTGTTGTGAGCTGCGTGTCCCTCAGAAGTGCACAGAGGCCCCGTGGGTTGCGGGTTTAGGACTGTGTTGTTGCTGTCAGGGGCTCTGCATGCTGCTGCAAAGGGACGATGCCAGGGAGAGCCGCAGCTGGAGTGCCCTGGCAGGCTGGGGACTGCTGCTCAGTGACTTGCTAGGAGGAGAAGGAGGAGGCTCAGAGCCGTGTGTGCAGTAGCCCTGCTACAAGTGGGGTGGATGAGCCGTCTGAGGGGAGCTCTGTGAGGATTGCAGCCTCTCCAGCCCATGTCAGGGAGGCTGGCTGGGGAGCTTGTGGCTTTAGGCATGTAGCTGAGAAGTGGATGGCTTGTTTTTCTGCTCTTCCCCTGCCTCTCCTCTGCTTCTCCACTAAGTCAAAGCTCCTTGAAAGACTGCCTGGCTGTCAGCTGTGACAGGAGCACTTGTACCATTGCTTCCTGGTTCCCCATCCACAAGTTTCTGAGGATATTCTGATGAAGAAATTCCTCTGTAGCACTCAGGGATCTGTTAGGATACCTGGGGCCCCTTGGGCCATTTCTGGAGAGGATCCCACAGGACCTTCCTTCAAGGTGGCTGCAGCTTATAGGGAGTGCATAATGCTTTTCATTCTGGTGCTTAGCAGGCAAGGCTTCCTCCTTCACTGTATTTAAAAGTATTCTGGGCTAACTTGGTTCCAGATTTCTATTTCTATTTCTTTATTTCCATTTGGGAAAGCGTTTCCAATTGACAGTCATTGGTGATGCAGAAAAAATTGATGTATGATTCACCACCCAATTCTCCTCCGCTGTTTCCTATCATCCTCTCCTGTTTGCTGGGCACTTGTTGTCCCTCTCATAATAACCAAATTGTGCTAACTGTGTGTAAGCAATGTTCCCTCCCCTTTTGCTGGGGGACTGTCTGACTTGTTGTAAGAAGTTATTTTTAGGGTTTGCTTCCTGGGATATTCTACCCGTGGCCAGTTATGGTGATGAAAATGTCACTGAGATGCAGAAAGGACTCCCAATTCATTGATAGCATGCCTGATCTTTCTCTTGTAAGGGAGCTCGTGGAGACCATGAGTTCCTTACAACTACATTGCCAGTGCTCAGGGACACAGCCCCAGTGACTGTGCAGCGTAACTCCCTGTTAAAAGCATAATGGGCTTCTGAATTAGCCCAGGGGAAAAGAAGAAAAAAGAAAGAAATAAGTAAAGCCTTTCTTTGGTTGTAGTGTAGTTTGTTTCTGCCCTATTTCTATTTTTTTTTTGTATATAGGGATGTCAGTGCTGCAGAGCTGTGTCAGTGTACAGGGCAGTCCCTCACAGGCAATTTGCTCCTTGTACTGGATGTATTATGTTGCACTGGGTTGCTGCCAAATGGCTGGTCTAGGCTAGAGGAGAAGGTGTGTGCTTATTCTTTTGAAACAGCTCTCCCACCCCAGGTCTGTGGCTTGCAACACTCAAAAAAGTTGATCTTGATGGCAGCTATAGCTAACAAAGCATGAATGTAATACAGGCAAATTACAATGTTCAACTGGCCAAGGCCATGGCCTGACAAAATGCAGTCTCTGGTGTCAGTATTGGCTTAAGGGGCACCTGTGTCTTCCTCTGAAGATGTCTGCTCCCTCTGTGTTGCACCTCATTTCTTTTCCTTTTCAATCTCGTGCATTGGATCAGGAAAACAAGTTCAGAAGAACCATTCAGTAAGGAATTATTCAAGTGGTGGGGATGGGCAGTTATTTGTTCTCCAGGTAGATTGGAGATGCATTTAGATCTTCATATTTCTTGGAGCAACTGCAGAAGGTGCGGCTGGGTCTGAGAAAAGTGTGTGTGGAGTGTTGCATTAGTGATGTGGAGATGTGGAAATAGCTTTTGTGTGCCTGTATCATACTCCTGGAGGAGAGCATAGGAAGCAGAGCCCCTTGAGTGGCTCTGGATCAAGGTAATAGAGAAGTTTAACTTTGTTTTCAGGCCTGATGCTGTTGGGATCAGGAAGCTGTGTGGCTGCAGTGCAGCGATGGTGGCCCAGTCTTGAGTGGGTGAGTGCTGTGCCTGTGCAACATGGACTTGTGTGCTGCTCACAAGAAAACCCAGTTACAGAAAGATTGGGGCAGACTCCTCCCTGATTAGATAGCATCTTCACCATTATCAGTGCCTAGAAACTCCTCTTACACTTTTACATACAGAGTTTCTTTCTGTGTGTGTAACGTACACGCATAACCCTCTGTATGTTTTTAAGTAATCCTGAGATTTGAAGTTGTTTTAGTGAGTGGTAAGTTTTATTATGTCTCTTGCTGTCTTGCTTCCATACAATACCTTGAAATGCCTGAGCACTCCATATGCACAGGATGAAGTTCTTGACTCTTCAGGAGCTGGAGGCAACCACGCTGTCCATTTCCCTGCTGCCCCGTGTTCCTAGCTGCCACATGGATTTACTGAGACATGGTGGGCTTTGCTCTTTGGTACTGAAGTATTTTGGTGGCTCTGCTACCGGTGGTGTCTGGTGTGGCACGTGTGCATTTTAAGTCTTCTCTCATTGAAATGTCTGGTTAGCTGCTCTGTATTTACAGCTTGCTCTGCTTAATTTAAAGTTCTCCTAGCATCGCTAGGGGAACTTAGCCTTAAAATAGATGGTTTGACCTTTTTTTTTTAAATTATTCTAATCCTCTGAGGCTTGATGTTCCTTCTTGTCAGAAGAGCGTATTTTAACAGAGGTATTATCTCGTTTGGAGAGAAGTCATTCAGCACTGGGGTGCAGTGCCATTCATCTGTGCCTTTAAGAAGATTTTCTGTTTAGTTTACTTCTCTCATTCATGTCTCTCAAATTTCAAATCAAGGCAGCGTTTCCAACATCCTTCCTTCTCCCAGCTGTCTGGAATAGCTAAAAAAGAAACAATGGATATAGACTTGGTGTTGCACAGACACAGGCCCCACAGCATCTCCTGCAGTGAAGGATGATGTTCTGCTGAATATCACTATTAGGAATATGCAGAAATTCTGAGGTTTTGTTTCCCTCCTGAGCACCTCTCATTTTCGTTCAAGGATAAATTTCCTTGGTTCATTCAAAAGGAATTCAGCTCTTTGGTGACAGTGGCTGCACTATCATGTAGCATTTTATTCTAGAGCCACATTGTACAGATATTATGGGAAAACTGTGGCTGGATGCAGTAGGTCTGCAGGCTTGGACAGCCCTGACAGTGATGACTGAATTGGAGTGTGTTGGGTTTGAGAAGGAGCTTTGTGTAGCCCCTTGTGCACGGGGAGAGCATTATGGATTCTCTTCAGATGTTGGGAAAGATGGAGTCAATGCCAGGAACTTTGTCTTCCAAGCAGGGTTTTTCCCAGGGTTTTGTTAACGTGCTTTCACCTGTGGGTGTTCAGTCTTGTTTTCCAGGAGCTTGGTTTTCTTTGCCCCCACTGCTTTGTCCTTCCAAAATTTGTATTCCCCTACCTGAAAAGATGTCATCATTCCCTGCTGTGTGCTCCTCTGCACCACCAGCAAAGTGGTCCTGCAAAGTTTTTTAAACCATGTACCCTGAGTCTTTGCTGTTCTCCCTGTCAGCTTTGTAATACATCTACAGGTTTCATTATGACTCCTTTATCCTCCCAGTACTGCTATGGGGCAGGGAAATATTAGCCCTGTTTGACACTTAGAAATACTGAGAAAGAAGCAAATTTTCAAGTGCTTTCCAGAACACTTGGCAATGAGCCATGATGAGTTAGGAAAAGAGTCCAAGTTATATTCTTTGCTGTAACAGTGATAGGAAGAATGTAGGTAGAAAAAAACCTGTGGGCATTTGGCAGAAAATAACATGGGCTAAAGCATGATGTAGTGTAAGGAGTTGTGGTCTGGTTTGCTGGTTATAAGAATAATATTTTAATGTGTTTTCTGTTCTACTCTTCACTCTGATTTGCTTATTTTTTGTGTAATATAGCTCCAAAATATGTTATATTTGGTATGCCTTTGGACTGTCTCCCTTTCTGTGATTTTCCCAGGTGAGAAGGGTTGAAAACTCTATCAGAGCTAACTGCTGTTGTTGCAGAAGGCTCTTACATGACAATAAACACACAGTGGTTTTTTGTGCGTGTGTGTTTGAAGACCAATCAAAAAAATTAAAGGAGGTTACTTAGATGTAAAATTATTTCCTTGTATTAGTCATAACTGCAGGGACAGTAACATCTGCAGTAGTTTTATTTTCTGAAGTTTTTAAAAGTAAAGTGTCAAAAATGAAAACTTAGATCTCTAAGATAAGCAACTGTACCTAAGAGTTAAGAAAACCACAATTTCACGACAAGAATTTAGGTAAACTCTAAAATTGTCTGCATTTTGAGATCTAAGGAATTGATTCAGTTGTGAAAATTTGGATTATAGGATGCTGTCAGGAAACTGTTCCTGCCCCACTCTTGCTGTGTCTTTTTGGCAAATAATCTATCTGTTAGTGCCAAGGTTTCTGCCTTCCTGGAGAATTTGGAAACATCCAGATTAATGCATGGTTAAGGCATTTGAAGTCTTTCCTCCGGAAACAGCTGTAGGTGCACAAGGTATACATCTGCAAGCACTCTTGACCATACAATAATGTCAAATTAATATGAAGTCTTCAAGAGCAGAACATCCTTTGCCACCCAGAAGGAATAAAATCTTGTGTGTGTTTAAGAAGATTACTGTTAGCTCCTCAGAAGGAATAATGAGAAGTTACGGGACAGAGCTGAGGATCTGTCATTAACTGAAAGCCAGTCCAGGGGAAGGAGTGAAAACCATGAGGGAATGACCAGAAAGCTATTCTGCACTTAATAATGTGTGTGCTGGGGATAGTGCTGACTTTTCTTACTTTATTGTGATTCAGGTTTTGGTTAGAAGACAGAAACAGTGACAATGCTGCCATATAAGAGGGAGAGTAGAGGGACAAGGAAAATACTAGAGAGAGGTGAAATGTGATTATGGTTAATTAAAGTGTACTGTGAAAACTAGTTAGATGCTCTGGTCTGCCCTTTCTGTAATAAAAAAAAACATGGTTATGCAACAAATTGAAAATTTATCACTGCAGTAATTCAATTCAAACTTGTTGCCTTTAGACAAATATTGTAGATTAGAGAAAAAGAATTAAAAACTTGTTTATAATTTAAGTCAGCATATTTGGAGAGGAGTGCTTTTGAAAAAAGAAAGGGCCTACAGACTTATTTCTTCAGGTTTTTTGTGTTTTGCATTGCGAGATTAATCTCTTTTGTCCTTTGTACAGGGTGACTGGGATCATCCTGAACCATAGACACGTGTCTTTTTTTTTAATTTTAATTGACACTTGTTTTCTTTATAACTTCATCAAAGAATACAGGCTTCCCTTTGGAGAAGGAGGTGCTCTTCTAGCACCAGAGCATGCGAGTGAAAGATGGAGGAAGGGGTGGATATTCCACTCCAGCATTGGGAATGATTCCTCCTATGTCTTGATACAAAAAACCCCAAACAAACAAGCAAAAAAACCCATGAAAACCAAACAAAATAAAACAACAACAACAAAATGGCAAAGGACATCTAGACACTATCCTTTTTCAGTCTGTCTTCTCTGCCATCTGGCTGTCCTAATGTTCCAGCATGTTGCAAGTTGAATTGTTGCTATTCTACCTGAATTAGCAAGTTCCAGACACCGTTGGTTACAAAATGTGAGGCAAAATGAATTTGAGGTCTGGCAATGAGTGTATATTCAATATAGTAGCTGACTGTACTGGCTATCATGACTTGATTTTCTCCACTTTTGGAAATTGTATTTGTCTTTTTGTGCTTGAGCTTTGTTTTCATCTTTAGCAGGTTTGCATAGTGTGTAATGCTGCTGAGGACTAATGCTCATACATGGACCTAGGCTAGCACTATTGCACATAATGTTTTGGCCTCCAGGTTGCAAAGAATTTTTCTGCTAGTTTGTTGGTTTTTTGTGGTTTTTTGGTTTTTTTGGGTGGTTTTTTTTTTTTTTTTTTTTTTTTTTTTTTTTTGGTTTTTTTTTTTTGGTGGGGGACAGAGGAGAAAAGGAAAACCTCAAGAAAATGTAGCATTCAACGGTGCTGTTTTTAGAAATTCTGTGTGGTGCAGGTTTATGTAAAACACATTTAAGAAGCATTTCCCTGCCACCCCCAGTTTTTTACCTCCTGTGAATAAAAGAATGTTAATACTGTGAAGCAGGATGTGAAGCTCTATTCTTTGAGGCTCAGTCCTGTGAACAACCTCAATGTGCATGGTTGGAGTTAACTTTTTACATTGGAGCTATAAACATTGTTCTGCTTCTCTCGGTGGATGATATGCTGGTCACCTCCAAACAAACAGAGTGTCTGTTCATGACTAGAAATTCAGATTGAGTTAAGCAGTGTTTGAATTGAAAGCGTGAAGAGTATGATGTCAAGGCTTCTCCGTTGCAAATGATATTAAAAGTTGATAGCTGTTTCAATGTACAAGCTGTAGTGGTGTCAGCTGTATTACTAACTGAAAGCCCTGGTGATTCTACAAGTTTTGGAAGCACTGAAACACTGCACCAAGTGGGGAAGGCACTTCTCTGAGTCTTGAGTGGATTTTAATTTTGATGGACTCACAGAATCACAGAATGGCCTGGGTTGGAAAGGACATTAAAGATCATCTAGTTCTAGCCCCCCTGCCATGGACAGACACACCTTTCAGAAGTTCAGGTTTCTCAGGGCCCCCTCCAACCTGTCCTGGAACACTCCCAGGGGTGGGGGCAGGCACAGCTTCTCTGGGCAACCTGTGCCAGTGCCTCACCACCCTTACGGGGAAGAATTTCTTCTTAAATCTAATCTAAACCTCTTTCAGTTTGAAGACATTTCCCCTTGTCCTGCCCTTGTAAGTAGTCCCTCTCCATCTTTTTGTGGGCTCCTTTCAGGTCCTGGAAGGCTGCAGTTAGGTCACCCTGAAGCCTTCTCTTTTCCAGGCTGAACAACCTCAGTTCTCTCAGCCTTTCCTCATAGGAGAAGTTGATTAGATCCTTTCAATCAACTTTGGTGGCCCTCCTATGGACTCATTCCAGCAGATCCATGTCCTTCCTGTGCTGGGGACCCAGGAGGTGAAGGCAGCACTCCAGATGCACGTTGTTGGCTCGTGTCCAGTGTCTCATCCACCAGCAGGATCCACCGGCAGGGCTGCTCTGAGTAGCTTCATGCCCCAGCCTGGATTGATACCTGGGGTTGCCCCACCCAGGAACAACACCTTGCACTTGGTCTTGCTAAACGTAATGAGGTTCCCATGGGGCCACTTCTTGAGCTTGTCCACATCCCTCTGAAGGTCAGCCTGGGCTGACTCTTCTAGGAAGAAGCCAGCTTGGCTTGTGCTCAGTAGTTCTGTAGCTTCTTAAAAGTGAAATTCTTGTTCAGGCTTCTCTTTGGGCTTCCAAATACATATATTATTTCAGACTTTCAGAAGAAGTGAGAGTTCACTGTTCAGTCTGTCTGTGTGAGGGGGGGCAGGGGGGAAATATGTATTTGTTTCTTTAAGTTGCTTATATGCCTGAAATTTAGGGGTATGGTTACATATCTTTATAGAACCATGACGTGATCACTAACTGCAGAAAGGTCTGAAAATTTGGCTTGAGTAAAGCTTCTGTTTTAAAATGAAGTGTTGTTTGTTTTTAAGTCATGAGGTATAGTTTAATTGCAAACTGGAGGTCTTTAAAACCATCCTTCTCTTAACTGTCTACTAATCTGAAGTAACTGTGAACCCAAATGAAGGGCAAATAGTGCTTGGTTTTGAATTATTGGTATTTATGGAAAGGCAAACTGTTTCCTTCCCTCCTGGCCTTGCCACAATAAGGGCATTGCTTTTGTGCAGTATAAACTGCATTTAGTAATGGTCTTGTGCTTAAGAGCTTCTAGTTAATGAGACCTATTAACAATAATGAAAAATGGCATCCTTAAAGTGCAGAGCTAGTCAGAAAAATAATTCTCCAAGAATGACTGGATGGCTGTGTACTCTTTCTTGGCTTATTTAATTTAAGAGGTGGGGGAGGAGTACAGTCTTGGCTCTGAAACGAATTATTCTCCTACAAATGTGCCCGTGATCTGCAGTTCCCACTGGGGATTTGCAGGGCTGGGGCTTCTAGAGCTAAAGAGCTTCCCAGACTGAGCCTAGCTGAGACTGGGGCATGTAGGCTTGGCTTTGCTTTCCCAAGACGCAGTGGGAGCCACAGTAGTAAAACTCTTTTTTTTTGTCTGTTCAAATGAACACATCTGAGTCAACAGCACAGAGCAGTTGCATGGAGTAGAAAAGTGATTTTTTACAAAATTATTCATCTGGCTATGTTTGTATTTTAGTGTGTTGCCACCCCTGCAGCATGTGCTGTTTTAGTTAGACAGGATATGCATTGCTTTTCAATATGTGAATAATCCTGCTTAGGGAAAGGGGAGGATTGGCAATGATTTCATTGGATTTGAAATACAAAAACCCTTGCATTCCTGCTTAGGAAAGGACACAAGGAGACTGCCTGGATGATGGCTGTTCATATGAATAAATAGTAAGGCATTACAGGCAAAGTCTAGAGAAGTGAAAGCTACCTGTATCTTTGCCTTGGTGTCCTCCCACTCTGTGCTGCACTCCCATTTAGTGGGAAGTTTTAGTAATTTCCTTTTCAGCAGGGACAGCCTGTCATGCCAGCTAGCACACTTGGAACAGCTTCGTTAAGTGTGGGACCACCTTGTCCATCTTCACTGAAAGGGATTTCTCTGGTTGTTCTGTTACTGCTCTGTTTGTGCTAAGAGTTACAGCTTTTTGTGTTATAGGTGTTCTGTGTATTGGGAGAACATCCATGCTATGGGACAACGTGGGTACGTATTAGGACAAAGGAGAGATTTTTCATTTGAAGGGGATGTTTCTTCTCCCACTTTGGGGGCAGCACTGATGGTGAAGACAGACTTAATTTCTTGATTCTGTACCCTGGCTGCCAACTCAAGCTAATGGTACCACACCCTTCAGGGTTTTAATTGAAGTTCATCTTCTGAGGAGGAACCATCCTATTAGCTGCCATCTGTGGCCGGATCACGTGCTCGGAGCAGTCCTGGATGGACAGACAGTGTCCAGCTCAGTGGCAACTCTTCTGTGTCTTCATCCTCTGCTGCTAGGCAGAAAGGTGTCAGTGTCTGCTCACAGAGGAGCTGCCTCTGTACCGTAAAGAAAGCATTTCAAACCACTTTGTCCTTGCCTCTAGCAGGTTTTGGGAGGTTTATGCAGTTTTTCAGGATATGTTATATGCTAATGTGTGTGTCCTTTGTGGAAGAGAAAACTTGGAGTGTTTGCTACTGAGCACTCAACCCCTACTGTAGGGACTGTTGAGCCATCTGTGGGAGACAGTCACCTTCTTGAAAAGAAAACAGGCTCAGGCTTCTGAAGCTGTTTCTGCGTGGAAATTGGAATCCAGTGGATACCTAGGGCATGCAGGAGCATTGGCTAGCAGCTTCCTTTAGAACGGAGCTGAGGAAGATGCTGCATGGTGAGCTGCTGCATCCCCAGTGGAGCTGCAAGGTTGTTAGACAGGAAGCAAGCCAGTGCTTGGAGCAGGAGGTGGCTGGCAGTGAATCAGGGAGCAGAGCACTGCTCTAGGTGAGAGGAGAAATCAGTTCTTGGTGCAAAGTGTTTTGTGGCCTGATGGCCAAAGCCACTCACCAGTGCCAGCTTTGTGTGCACAGTTGGCCAGATTTTCTTTTCCAATTCTTCTCTCTCCTGCTGTACACTGCCACAAGTCCAAGATTTCTGAGTTTGACCTAGAATTGCAAGGATATGCCCCTGCTCTGTTTTCTTAGACTGGTGTGTTTGAAAAGCTTGGGATTTCCTTACTGAAAAATCAAAAGAGAGATGATTTCCCCTGGAATTTCTTATCTTCTAATAAGGTGTTAACAGAAGGAAGGGAAAAAGTAATTCAGCAAACCTGAATACCATGATGTAAGCTTGTGCTAACAATTGGACTTTATTAATTGCCTCTTGCTCTCCTTAGCTTGTCAGTTTTTGAGGTAGAAGCATGAAGCATCTACTGGGCATAATTTATCTTGACATTCCCATTGTCAAGCATTCCTTGGGATCAAACATCCAATCATGTGTTCTCTAATCACATCTATGATGTAGCATCACTACCAATTTGCACAGACAGTGTTAATTCTGCTAGTGGGTTAACTGTTGGCTGATAGGGAAGGAAGACTCTCACATCTATGAATCCTTCACTAAGAGATAATATCCTTTGCAGTAGCTGCCACTTCTCCTTCTATGTCCCTGTCTAGGACTTGTGAAAAGTATGCAAAAGAGCAAGGGGAACAAAGATACAGTTTGTCCCAATCTGCCATCACTTCCAGGACATCTAGAATGTCTGTTGGCTAGAGTGAATCAGGATAAATGGCTAGGTGCCACTTCAAAGTGCATTTAATGTTTGGATATTACAGCATAGTTTCCATGTAGCTGGTGTGGAAGAGGAGACACCAAGATGTGCCCTTTGTTAGAAGCACCTATAGCAAATGGGTGTGTCTGGGGCAATATTGCCCTTTTCTTAAAACCCTCACTCATAGATTGTGTAATAAGGTGATAAGGAAGTCATTGCATTTTGGTGTCTGCTGAGGTTTGGTATTAAATCCAGACAGAAGGCCCAGTACCCCCTCTTTTTTTCCTTTCTTTCTTTTTTTCCCCCTTTTCCCTCCTGTCTGTCTCCATTCTTTCAGAAGTAGCTAATGTCTAGTCAAAGCAAGTCAGATTATTGTGCAGGCAGCATCTGTGGAAAAGCAGAGAGTCATACTGGGCCTCAGCCTTTTAGAATGCAGACAATTTTGAGTCTTGGATTGTGTTGCTGTAAAATGGTGTATTCTGGTATGGCTGGAGCTATTAGGCTAAATTAATTGTTGTTTAAAGCATCTGAAAATCCAGTTCTAGAAGGTGTCATAGGAAATGCTAGATGTTCTTTTTGCAGCCAGTATGAAATGCTAGATCTGTATTTTGTTTGAAGGGTGGTTCAAATTCTTCCTGATGCTTAGTCATGACCTGTCTATATGTAAACATGCATTTCGCACATAATAAATGCAGACTTTAATAATTTATGTTAAGGATCTTTCCTATAACATGAAATATTTGCTAATAAGCTGTCATGTTTTGGGTCACTCTTGTCTACTGAGGCAGATGATTAGAGCTGGTCTGGTAGCTGCCCTTGGAGCTTTGCTAATCAGAATCTTATGAAATGAACCAAGAGTAAATACTTTATCTTTGTAATAAAATTTTATAAGCTGAGGGATCTCAAAGTGCATTCCAAGCTTACAGTGGAAATGGGACCACTGAATTGCAGTCACAGGCTGGGGAGTCACAGAACAAAGCTGTATCTTAAATTGGAGCTGAATCTGAATTCTCCTATTGCATAACTCAGACAGGATGAAGACAGTTAACGTGTTGGGAATATGATGGTTCAGCATAAAATCAGAAGAAAGAATAAAGCTTTTTTCTTGGAGGGGGGAGTGGTGATAGTTATTGCTCTTTTAAAAAAGTGTGAGGAGCAGAGGGAAGCAGCCTTGCACTGATGAACACAGGAAGATGCAAAATAAAGATCTAGTGTATTTTTGCCAAAATATGACTCATTGTTTCTCTTGTCCGAATTATATTCCTGGGAGCATCTGATCACCACAGAGTTGCAAACTGATTTTGCCCAGTGCTTAAGACTAAAGGATGCATCTTGTTATCATGAAGGCAACCAAAAGTCCTAAGGACAGTCGCTTGTCAGAATAGCTGGATAAGGCAAAATATGTTTACTCAGCAGGAGGCAGAGAAGACTGGAAAGGCACCTTAAAGCAGCAGACATTTGGTTTTCTGAGATGTGTTGCTCTCTTTCACTTCCAATGTCAGAAAGCAAACTGTCCCAAGTCCTCCTTTTTGAGGATCTGCTTATTTGATAAACAAAGCAAACTCTTCAAAATCCCCTCTTTTCCTGGTAAAATGGGTGTTTTTCCTCTCTGGGCTCTGCTTATCTCGTTTCCCCGTGCAGCAGGTCGGAGAGGCCAGGGCAGGTTTATCTCAGCCCCCAGCAGTGAGTCTGGCACGGCGCGTCCTGCCAGCCACGGCTCTTGGTGGGGTCGCCTGGCTCTGGCTTCTGAAATGCCTGCCTCCCACACCTGCCTGGGCAGTCTGCTACCTGCTTTCCCCAGACATGTCTGAACTTCCTGTGTTCCTCTGGAGCCATCTTCGTGATTTTTCTCTTAGCATGCAGAATTATGTTTAGGCTGTAATAAAGAAGAGCTTCTCACATAAGCAGTCACTGATGTGCTTTTCTGGATAAGTTGCTGTCCTGTTGAAGCTTCCATTTCTTTAGCTGTGGAGTCAAGAGTCCTATTTCTCTAATATTTGAATAATTCTTGATGTGTGACTCCATTCTGTTCTTGTAGGACAAACCAGGATCTTTAGTTGTTTCCAGTTTTAACTTTGGATGCTGTAAATACCTCAGTGCTCTGACCTGATGGTTTCCTGACCAGCTAGAGCTCAAGAGAGAATTGCTCTATATCCTTATAGACATAGAAGGAGATGCTGCTCCTTGCAAGTTCAGTGTACTGAATGAAGGAGTGCAGTTTTAGGAGTTGGTACTCTCGTTTTGGCTGTTCTTGTCAAAGAGCAGTAGGCAACCTGAGGAATATCAGGCAGTGTCTGTTCTCTTGGGAGAGGTCCTTGGTTCTGGCTGTAAGCAGCTAACTGCGTAATTACTTCTTGGGAAATCTCTGTGTTTCACTGACTGCTGAACAGCCCATCTCTAAGCACTGCTGTCTCAGTACCAATGTCCTCTTCGCCTTGATAGAATCCAGATCCCATGTGATATCCTAGTGTTCTATGGATGTGGTTTTATTTCTTTCTTTTAGGCACAGGATCTGACTCCTTGCAAATTTCAAATAAATTGCTGTATTCTCACGCTTCTTTTTTGATCTCCAAAGCTGAGTATTTTTCTTCACTACATGAGGAGGAGATGGTAAAGATAGATATTCCCTATGTACTTACAAAAATGATGGCCTCTCTATGAGTGCCAGAAGTTATGAAGGGAGAATATTTGGGGAGCTCTGAACAGTTTTCTCTTGTTATGGATCAGAAACTAGGGCTAATTGAGTCAGAAGACTAGAACATCTTATGGTCTGACATGAACAGTGTGTGAGCAGTATGTAGGAGTATCACAGCAAAGGGTGGTTGAATTGTCCCCCACAGCAACATGAGCAGTGTCAGCCAGCAGGAGCTCTGCTGCTGCTGAAAGAGGTGGCTGTTCTTCTGACTGTTCCTCCTTGCACTAGCACAAATTCTTTATATAGGTGTGTGGTGAACCAGGTTAATGATGGATCAGTTCAGTTATCCAGTTCAGCGCGCTGCTGCCCAAGTGCTTGCGTCAGCATCAGAAGTAAAGAGGATACAGGGCCATTAGCAAGAGGCAGGGGAGGGATGTGACTGCAGTGACTGCCAGCTTTGCAGCAAGGGGATCTCCTGTACCTGCTAGTGGACAAGTTGGCACCACAAACAGTGCTGGAAGAGTGATCTCTTTTTGTCCTAGAGATACTAAAAGAAAAAATCTGGCTTTATCTTAGTTGTGGCCTTTCAGGGGAGGAAGTCGGGGTACTACACAAGTGCTGTAGTGGAGTGTTAAATCCTACAGCTGTGCCACTGAAATCCTCAATTCTAGAAGCTTACTTGAGGAATGAGAGATGCTGTTGTGTCTCTATGCAGCTGAACTACTAAAATACTATCTAATGGGTATATGGGCGTTTTTGGAGGAAGTGTGAGGTTCTTTAGGCTAAACTGTCTTGCTGTGGTGCTAGCTTTGCTGATGTGCACTAGCCTTTGCTGAAGGAGCACATCTAATGCAACATCCTGGAATTGCTATGCTTATGAAATTTATTTACTGGTAGACACGATCCAGACAGAAAGGAAGACCAGCAGTGGTTAGTATCACCTCCAGCAGGGAATTTTAATGTTCTGGAAGTGTGGTCTTGATGGTGTTTTCTATCCCCTTAAGCCTCTGTGTCAGGTGCTGAATTTTGGGTCTGAGATTGGTCTGATTATCTGTTTAAAGCTACTGCATGGTTGAACAGAATATCATACAGTCTTAAGGTCACGTGAATGAAGAGATCTCTGTGCAGTGTCTCCTTTGTCTCTGTGGGAAGTCATTTCATACAATCCCAGAGCCAGGCTGCAGGAGCGGTTATCTGCGTGATCCCTCGCAGTGTCATTGCCCACACGGTGACTCACTGGTAATGCCTGAGTTCTTATTTTTAGTCCTGTTGCTGCCATCGCGCTGAAACCATTGGCCGGTAAGAGACTTAAGCGAGGAGATAAACATGTTAATCTCCCTAGACCTTCCCCCTCAGCTGCTGCCTCTCTGCCTTTGTGCATCTCAAGATGTAGCCTGTCCTGGACCATTGGGCAGAACGATGTCCCTCGTGTGCCCCGGTGGGATGTCACTCAAACATTTTCACCATTAAGCGCTGGAGCTGGGAGCTTTCGAGCACGTGGGTTTGCGTGTGCAGGCAGGGCAGTGTGCTTTGTCAGCAAGCAAAGCAGGCTGGCCAGGCTGTCACTGTTCACCCAAGCACCTTTGCCATCAGGGCTTTTCAGGGGACATTCGCTCTTTCCTCGGGTCCTGCCACCCAAGTACCTTTCCCTCAGGTCCCTGGGGAACAGTTCTGAAACAAACTATCAGGATTCTTTTGTACAAGCTTGCTGTAACAATCAAGCAAGTCTGTCCCTTTTGGTGAGTTTTTAAAGTATTCTGTTAAATTCTTGGGCAAGCCCACTGGTCTCTCTGGAAAATTATTTTATTCTGGTAACTGTTTTTGCATTTATTCTTAGGCTTCCTATTTCACTTGCTTTCTTGACATGGCAAGATAGAGGATATGGGAGTACTAGTGAGTGCTTCTTCACCCCGTAGTGGGCTGGTAGTGATGCAGACTGAATAGAGTGTTTTCTTCTGCCCTGTCCTTTTTGTGCTCTCTTTCCTAGAAACTTCTGATCCTGCAAAATTAACTAGTTTGCATATCCCTAGGGTTCCAGCTAGTTGTTTTCTGTGGTGAATTTTAAGCGAAGAAAGGAGTGTCTTCAGCTGTTCTATGGTTTTGTTAGCAGAGCTGATTGTTTTCTTAAATTATGCCTTTTGAGGGTTTTGCTTGGTGAAGAGAAATGAAGGAAATACAATCAGCTGGTGGGGACTTGCTCTTGTTCCAGCAATAACCTGAGCCCTTGTGGACCTCATTGTTCCCGAAGTCCCAAAACACACATCCATAGCTAGTGGCACTGTGTGTTTATGGGTGATCTGCTTCTCAGTTCCTTTGGCTCAGTGGCCTCGGGTAGCCAGCTGTAGCTCGTAATTTGAGTATGGTTCAGACTGCTGAGCTCCTGGCAGCGCGCTGGTGGGACAGCAAGCACATGCTTAACTGGGATGGAGTTCATTCCTGTTGATGGTGGCTCAGTTGCTGTCATTCTTCTGACCTTCCTGGTCCAAAGCCTCTTTCAGTTCTGTACCCTCATTTTTGTTCCTGTCCATGTGCCCTTGAGGGTGGCCCAATCATTTTAGAATCCAGAATGATAACTTTGAAAACCTCTTTTCTTTCTGATGCCTACCTATTGGAGGGAAAAGGATGAAGTGCTGGGTGATTGAGGTCTGCCCTCTTGTTTGTTCATTTGTTTGTTTGCAATCTTTTCTGGCTCTCAGACCTAGGAGAAAATTAACTCAACCTAAGAACCGCAGGCTCAAGTATAGAGTTGAGCCATGGGTTGAACACAGTAACTACCAGTACTGCCCCATCCTGCTGGGTGATATGATGTAAAAAGGCAAGTGAAGGGAGTGGTCACAGTTTTGAATGGGGAGGTAGTGGTGCCAGCATGCTGAGGTGAGGGACCAGTCCTGCGTGTGACTGAACTCACCTGCAGCTTCTCTGGAGGCTACTCATTGCACTGAAAATGAAATTGGCTGTGGACAGTGGAATTGTGAGAGAGGAAGTGTAATCACTTTACCCACATGTGCTGCGAGTTCCTGGAGCTGGTCTTCATGTGTCTCTCCCTTTTGATGTGTTTTTCTGTTATTATTAGTATTTATTTATATAATTATTATTATTGTAAAATTTTTGGAAGTGTTTAGTGTTTGAGAGTGAAAATGCACAGGACTGGACAAGTAAAGCATAATTAGTAATATCTCACTGTGTCTGTATTCTCCTCTCTCTCTCTCTTTCTCTCCTTTCCTTTTACTGTGCTGCTCCTAGTCTAAACTCCAGTACTAAGCATCTGAAGCTGATGAGGAGAGAGCTGAGTCTGCTGGTAGTGTAGCAGAAGGTGTGATTGCAGCAGGAAGGACGTAGTTCACTAACTTTATTCTCAGCGGTGTAGAGATAATAGCATTGAAGTCCCAGTGATGTGGGTTTCAGTGGAGGCTAGCAGCTTAGGCACATATGGAAGTCCCCAGCAGGCCTGTACAATTTGTGTTCAGGTCTATGAATCCCACTATTACTACTCCTGCTAGTGAGGTGGGGTGCTAACATAGATGTCTGTTCATGCTGCGATTAAACCTTTCATTGTGGAGTAGACATCTCCATAAAGATTTGAGCTCTTTTGCAAGGACAGAAGGTGCCCAGCAGGAACAATATCAGAAGCTGAGTGTCTGTCTCCTGCTCATGAGTGCCAGTTCCAGAGGAAATTGTTACGCAGTTCGCTTATCACTTCAGTCTTACACCATCTCTCTCTCTGCTGCGGTACTTTTAAAGTGAAGGTCTTGGCTTCTCAGAGGACAGCTGCTCATGATATCCCCTTGCACAGGCTCTCATTCACTAAAGCTCAGCCTCCTGGAACTTCTCCTCTCTCTAACCCTATGGAGAAAAATCTGTGTGATCACTGGAGTCTTTATAGGCAACAGCTTGTCCATGATGCTGGATTCATCATCATCATCAGATCCAAGGGATTTCTGTCCCCTTAGTTGAGGTGAGGAGACAGATGGATGGAAGACACTTTGAGAGCCATCCATCTGTCCATTCATGGCAGAGTAGCAAAGAGAGGGCTCTAGAAAGCCAAAGGATTTTGATAGCCTATGTCTGTGCTGGCTGTGGTGTGTTAGGGATGCTAGTGTTTTTAATGTCCTGGAGGTTAGTGCTATGGCTGTAGTGTGATGTGGAATTACTGTGACTCTCATGGCTTATGAAATGTGGAAAAGGGATCTAAAAACTAGGAAAATGACCACAAAACCTAGTAACCCATGTGTGCTGTAATATACCTTGCTTTTCTCCTCCACACACCTTTCCTGCCAGGGGAATGAAAATGCAACTGTGGGAACTATTAGCTATGTTGGTGTCTAAGTTTCAGCAGTGGGATTGTTGGGTTGTGGTTTGTCTCCGGGATTTTGGTTTGAAGAGGTCTTGGGTTTTGTTGTTTGTTTGGGTTTTTTTCCCTCCCCACAAAGCTCCGGAGAAAACTGTGTTCTTGGAAAAGTGACTCAGCTCTGCCTCGTGGATGTGTTAGCCCTGCAGCTCCCTAGGGCAGATGCCTTGAGCACTGCAGAAAATAGGGGAGAACTGTGGGGATGGCAAGGCTTGAGACCAAGATCACCTGATTCTAGAAATCAAAATAAGAGATACCTGCTGCTTCCCTGTGTGCTCTGGGTGATCTGTCAGATCTGGTGACAGGTTCTGAGAATTCCATTTTTCTGGTGCTTGGCTCTTGACACAAAGTTCACCAGCAGTACTGACTGTGATCAGTGCAGTCACGGCCATGCAGAGGGTACCCTCTTGTCCCTGCCAGAGACCTTTCCCTGCCACCTGGTCCTGTGTCTGCTATATGCTTCCTCCACTTTGCCAAGCGATTTTCAGAATCTTTCTTCCTGTTCACTTGGAATCTCCCCAGCTGTAGATCTATCAAGATCCTGTTCTGAATCAAGGGAGTTGCCCCACTCTAGATGTAACCGTGGGTTCATGGGTTTATTCAAGGCTGCTGTTAGCATCTCTGTGAAGCAGGAGTGGACAGGGAAGGTCATTTATTCATTGTTGGATTGGATGCAACTTTCCTGTGTCCATAAGTGTGGTCAAGTAGTCACTGTGAAAATCCTTGCAGACTTATTCTTCAGGGCTTGTGCAGCCTCTTCTTCTGGATTAGACAGAGACTCACTCAGGAGAAGGAAACAGCCTGCATGCAAACTGATGGCTCAGCCACCTTCTGTTACTCCTTTGCAGTAGCCTGAGCTATGTTTGAATGGCTGCTTCTGCTGGGCACTAGAGTGAAATACTGTCCCTCATGGTGCAGTTTCCTCCCCCACTTACTGTTCTCCAGACAGACATCCACAGATGCTCTGTGCTGTGGACTGCCTCTCTCAGCAATCAGTTTTTCAGTGTTCCTGCTGCCCCTCAGTTGGACACAACTCTGGATACACTGCCTGTGTTGGTCTCCTTTGTTTGGTGCTTCACAACCAGTGCTGTGCTCTGAACCTCAGCTGTACTGGTGCACGGAGTTGCTGTCTCTGTTCCTGTGAAGCTCTGTAGCAGGAGATGAGAATTATCATCCACCTTCTGAATGAGGGTACAGCCAGAAGGGAATTAGCCTGTGACGTATGGCTGAAGGGACAGTGAACGCACATCACTGATGGCATGTGGGCATAGGTTAAGAAGGTCAGGATAGCAAAGCAACATCTGCATAATCCCTTTGCTGTTTTGTGTGAAGATGAATGAGTGGCTGGGCAGGGGAAAGAGGCATCAAAGTCACTGTTTGCAGGGCAGACTCAAGTGTGGTTACAGGTTTGATTTTTGTGGGTTTTTTTTAACAGAATGAACAGGTTTTTAGTGTGGTAGCAGTAAAACATGCACTGAGCTGGCAGCCCTCCTCACAGGAATTTGAGAACTTCCTAGAATTGCTTATATGAACTGGGGGCAGATTCCCCACAGCTCAGAAACTCTTGAAGAGTTGATAACAGCTCAGCATTTGAAGGGACAGCATACTTACTCTGTGACTACTCTTGCATTCCTCAGCCTGCCTGACCCTCCAGCCCTCTGGAATGTGAACCTCTCTGCAGGTGCTGGTGGAAGGACAGCAGCAGCGTTTCCTTGGTGCTCCCTTCATACTGAGGGGCAGGTCCTCCTTGCTGCAGCCTCCCCTGTTGGCTGTAGCCAACGCAGAGCAAGGAGATGTGCAGGAAGAGGTGATTCCTGGGGAGTGACTGCTGGGGATGAGGTGTGCTCAGAAAGCTGGAGCAGGTACAGAAGCCATGCAGAAGTACAGTGTAGACCTGACACTTCAAACTACCCTGCCTGGGGGAGAGTCTCTGTGTACTTTGGGCTTTCTGCAGCATGCTGCAACTTTAGGGAGGAAAAGAGGAGTCGCTTTCTTTTCAGAACCTCTGAATTGCTTGCCTTGCACTCTTGCTTTGAGGATGAGTTTTCATGAGAACAGTGACAGCTACTAGAGAAGCTGCAGCCTCAGGATTTTCCTGCGTCTTCCTCCCACCAGAGCTGGCGGTGCTGTTTTGACGTCTGTTTAATAGACCGAGCCTTGAGACAGTGTGGGCCAATGCCAACTGGAAGGATCCATTTTCCAGCTGCATCTTCCTAGTGGGTGGCTGCCAGAGAGCAGGAGGTAGTGCCCAGCTGGAGGGCTATGGAGACCTTGTGCTATTATGAACACTTTCTAGAGGAAATGTGCAGCAGCTGCATTTTGGGATATGGAGGCCTTGTCTCCCATGGAAGCCAGGAAGATAGAGCCCTCCTCAGCTTCCTTTGGAAAAAAAACAGTGGATGACTAATGCACTCTTTGTAAATACAACTTATCCTATCAGACCTATCAGTGACTAATGAAGGCTTTTTTCTCCCTTCCTCTCCTGTCTCACTAATATAAATGCTCTTGCCCAGAGCTCTCTTTCCTCCTGTTTTATTTTATTCTTATCAGTGATGTAACAGGTGATGCAGGTCTTTTACAAAAGGCAGCTTATTGTCCCTTTTTCTCAAGTGAAACTTAATTCTAGGTGGTAATTTGTGTATTCATTTTTTTATGAGGGTCATGGTGCACTCCTAAAGTGATTTTCTGTTCCATATGCTGATCTTTGTTTCCCATGTTGGACCTGTGTCATGTCTACAATGCAGGAGAATCAACCCTTGCTTTAATTTTTTTGGTTAGATGTGTGACAGCATGCAGTTAGTCCTGTACAATTGGACTGTGCTCAGATACTTGCTCCTGATTGCACACCTAATCCTTGTGAAGGGGCATCCTATTTTCTTCCTGGCATTCTGCTAGCAGACAGCTGCCAGCCTGCAGGTTAGGAAGCCTGGGGGCTTGCTAAAAGCTCTTGGAGAAAGCTCACTGTGCTAGTGCCATGCTGTCTGGCCCTCACAGATACACACAGTATGCTAACAAGCTACCCTAAACAACCAGAAACAATATTCACCAAGATATCTGGGGAGATACGACTCATGGTAAGCGCATTATTAAAAAGAAGGACTTGTAATTCAATAGAAAGCTTAGTTTTAGGTGAAAATGGTATATCAAATAGAAAAATTGCACACAGAGGTTCTCTGAACCCTGCTCTGAATTGTCTCCATGGTCTCAAACATTATTCATCATCGGAGACAAATCTGTAAGGGACTTGGAACAATAATGTTCTTGAGTGCTGTCTTGGGTTTGGTAAGCAGATTCCATAAAAGCCTATCTGACCTTCTCACATTAACCTTTTCTGAAAAGAAATCTAGAAAACTGCTTGTAAGTTGGGTCAGGTTGTTTTGCACTCAGATACATTTCTATTTTCAAGGCAGCAAGGACAGGAAAAGATGTCTTAATGCTGTCAAATACTGTCCTTCCAGCTCTGCCTTGTGAACCTTCTGGAGAGAGCAAAGAAGAGCAGTACTTGGTAAGACCGTGCATCTTCTTCTGAGGAGGCTGTCAGGTGCATATTCTTCCTTCCTGCTCTGTGCAAACCAGCCTGTGTAACATTCCTCTGGCAGTTCTGTGTTGCTAGAGCAGTAGTTCACATGTCACTGCAATGTTACAAAGGAGAATTTCTCAAAATATTTTTTTCTTTTTTTATTTTTTGTCCTTTGTCAGGCAGGATCATGCCTCATTTTCTCTCTGTTTTGCTCTGCAGCTCCCATCCTGCCCTTCCCTCTGCCAAATCATGACTTGCTCTCTGTGGTTGCTCTCTCTGCCTGTCCTGGTATGACACCAAGTCTTCAGTGCAGCCTTTCCCCGCCCCCTCTTTATATCCAGCTTATAACTGACCTAAGTTGCTGCTCCTGTGGCAGGGTGGCTGCTTGCTCGTGCCTTTACTTGTACTCACAGGTCTCTGGGATGCTTGTAGAAGTGAATCATAGGATCACTGAATATTGTGAGCTGAAAGAGCCCCACAAGGATCATTGAAGTCCAGCTCCTGGGACTGAACAGGACCGTCCCCAAGAGTCTCACCAGGTGCCTGAGAGCATTGTCCAAACACTGCTTGAACTCAGGCTGGTGTTGTGACCACTTCCCTGGCGAACCTGTTCCAGGATCCAACCACCCGCTGGGTGCAGAACCTTTTCCTATCCAGCATAAACCTCTCCTCAGCTTTAAGTGATTTCCTCAGGTCCTGTCACTGGTCACCAGAGAGGAGCGATCGGTACCTGCCCCTTCGCTCCCGAGGAAGCTGTGGGTTGCAATGAGGTCTCTCCTCAGTCTCCTCCTCTCCAGGCTGAACAGACCAAGTGACCTCAGCCATTCCTCATAAGCCTCAAAAGCAAGAAATCTGTGCTGGAATCACACATTAATTCAAGCTCTGGTCACAAAATGGAAACAAATTTGCCATTTAAAAGGTAGCATAATTGCTGGGAGCCCCAAGCTGTTTCTCCTAAAAATGTTTTTTTCGCCAAACCCTGCTCTATCCCACACAGGTTCAACAATCCTAGTGACATCCTGCTCCCACAGACCTTTCACCTCTTGGTCTCCTTGACAGCTCAGTGAGCAGTCTCTTGCCTTAGGCTTCAGAGTTAGGCTAAAGAAATGCCGCTCTTAAATGTGACAAAGTGTGATTGATTGCACAAGCAGGGCCTGAGCCAGTTGATACGAATCTGCCTCTGTCGCAGATGTATAAGCAGTGGGGCACGTGGCATATGTTCTGTGCTCAGGAGCCAGATGCTTAGGGAAGTTAAGCAGAGATTACTTTAGAGTGGTATTGGGTGGACCAAGCTGACCAACAGAAGGAAATAAAGAAGTCTTCCCAGGTCTCCAGGTCCTCTGGTTGATTGGTCCATTGCTGTATTTCATGAGCTCAGTATAATGGGAAGATGTTTACCTTTGCCTCTCCATAGTTCATTTAGTCCCTGGACTGTTTTCTTCTAAAGCGGGATTTGCTGTTTTAGGATACCTTTCCTAGAGCTGGGTGGAAGACAGAGCTTTTTAAGGCAGGGTATCTTTGCATTTTCAGGAGACTTTAGAAGCCTCATGAATACATCATTACCTTGGGTTAGCCTTTTTTTTTGGCACATTAGCCTTACTAGCCAGATGTTTTGTTGGAACAGACAGCAGCACTGGGTGTTTCAGAATAACCAGTGTTCTGGAGTACCCAGCTGGAGACTGGACAGAGTGCTCGTGACTAGTGTCAGTCAGTTTGCTTTGCCTGTCTTAGGGTACAATAGGCAGCACTTGATGTCTTGACCACTCTTGTTTCATTCATTCTCTTGCTGTTTCCCAGTGTGCACTGTGTTGGTCTGAAGACTGTAGAAATTATCCTCCCTTTCCTCTTCACATTTTAGTAATGCAGTAAAGGAGCTCAGATATGCTTGTTTTGGCTGCAGTTTCATTACAGAAACCTGGCATCAAAGCTTTCAAGTAATTCCACCTGCATAGGGAGCTGTGTAAAGACTGCACAAGTAGTTTAATCTGCTGACCTTTTGTCAATATTTAGGTATATCAGTGACCCTTTGTGAAGCTATTACATGTACGTGTGCTTGGTAGGATTTGTTGTTAACATGCTCAGGGTTGAGACAGGTGCCCTGTGCAGCACCTTACCTGCTGCCTGGTGCTGCTCTCTCTTCTTCTTCTGTTCTTTGCTTTTAACCAGGTGTGGCAACACTGTAATCCTCCCATCATGATAAAAGTTACAGGCCAGGGAGTTTTACAGGTGCATCTAAAATGACTGGGGTTTTTTTGTGGTAGGGAGTGGGAAAATCACTGTAAGACATCTTCAGGCCAGAGGAAAAGATGGATTAGAGGAAGGATAAGCTGTTCTTTTATTTCTTTGGATTCTCTGAAATACTTATGATAATGATTTGGAGGAGAAATCAGTGCAATCTTGGTCAGTTTTAACTGTGAGGACAACTGTGTTTTTTGCCCAGGGTTCCATTTGTTTTGTAGTTTCACAACCAAGAATCATGAAAGAAGTTTTCAGGACTGTGTGACATAGAAAGTAGAATTTAGAGAATTGCAAAATGTAGCATCATTAGCCTGAAACTTGGAGTTTGTGGCCTGACATTTTCTTCTTGGTATGAATATCAACTAGCCAGCTTCTGTTCCTGAAGTCCTTGGCATCCAGCGTATATACAGTTGTAGATGCAGCTAATTGAGACTCTGTTCCTTCAAGGTTATTTTCCTTTCCTTGCCCTGCTCCTTCTGGTGTATTTGTACACTTGGGAAACCAAGTAAAGGTAAAGAAGTCTGTCACATTCTCAGAGGGTGAGGACAGTTAAAAACTTCAATAGCTCTCCCACAGGGATTGCATTGGGCACAGGACTTACTTAAACTCCTTCATTCTTAAAACTTTGAATGACTTGACTGCAGGATTTGCAGCTGTCGTGCCTCTGCATTACAGCCTTTGAGGCTTTGTTTTACAGAGATCTAACTAGCTGGAGTGTCTGTTCTAGACCAGTTCCCTGTCCTTGGTGCATCTGTAGTGGGGATGTTACACGTGGTATAGGCTTGATATGATTTGCTCTTCATTCGGGTGCATTTTGTGCTTTGGGTAATTGTGCCTTCATCCTAAACTCCAAGGTAAGGCCGTTGTGATGTGATCCGCCAGGACTTGTTGCTCAGGATGGTACAAGTGAGCAATCTGCACTGTACACAAACTAATGCCCGTGCAGGGACCCAGAGCAACATCGTACATAGTGTCTTTATTAGTATTTTTATTCTCTATTTACTTTCACACTTTTTCACACAAGGAAAACACAGTGTTTTCCTTGTCTAAATGGACAAGCTTTATAATGCATCCTCACCTGCCTGAGATCTTAGCCCTGGAAGGACAATTCCTGAAAGGAGCAAGGGCAGGAAGGGACATAAAAGTCGGTCATAGCCAAATGGAAACCTCTGAGCCCTAATGGTGGTTGTGACTACCTCTCTTGCTTGCCCACTTGCACAAAGATGGTGTTGTTCAGTGCAGGCTTTGTGCCCACCAGGAGATGAGCAGCAGGGATGCTGTGGGCTTAGGAGTTGGTTTGCAGCACCCATCATCGACTGGCAGCAGCATTTATCTAGGCCAGCAGGGATGCAGGGAGTGAGTGACTCACTCGAGGATTCATGCGCGCTTTCCCCCTCTCCTCCCCCCGGCGCAGCTGTGGCTTGGTCATCAGCCATTTGGGAACTAGCAGCTTTATTTGGTTGCTGTTTGCAGTGGGCAGTTTCTGTTAGGGTTGTTAATTTTATCAACTGCTTTCAAAGCTAACTGACTCCAGAGAAGACTTAAAATTGCCTTTGCTGCTCTCTTCTCCTTCCCTGCTCATAGGGCTGTCACCCGAACAGCTGATCTGGCACTGAACTTGGCTGAGGAGGTGAGAACAAGCAAATGGGCTGGAGGCAGAAACTTCCTGAGCTGATCCGCCAACAGTATGGTCCCTGTTTTGGGTGATGACTGTTGTGGTTAGGCTGAGTGCCCTCTCCAGGCACCTCCTTGGCTTTGAGCACTGGAGGGTCTTACGGCTTCATTCCAGCTGAACAGACAAACATGTTTCAGTGTGTGGTGGAGGAGTGAATATGGGTACAGTGTGAAGAAGAGGAAATTGTTTAAATAGTTGTAAAATGAAAAGCTGATTAATTTGTGATGATAACAGTTGCTAAACTAATCAGAAATTGCCAGACTGATTCTGTTGAACTGTGAGTGACATGGTCAGTAAGGCTGCTGGGAGTCATGGCCCATGAAGGAGAGCAGCCTGCCCGGGGCAGCCACTGTGCTGCCCTTTGCTCCCGTTCACCAAGGCCAGCAGCTCTCATCTCTGAGCTGGGCTTTCTCATCTCACATGATCCCATTTTCCTCATGCTGCCCCTTTTGGTGGGTTCTCTGTCCTTCCCATGCTCCATACATGTGGCTTTGTCTTCCCTCTGGACACTTCCTTAGTTGTCTTTGTCTCCTGTCTCTCTTCCTGTCTACAAGGGCCATTAATGTTTTTCTTTTAGAAGCACATTTTATGCGTGCATTTCCCAGGGCCTGGAGGACACGCTTTCTAGGCCTTCCTGCCCGCTGGCTGCTGTCACTTCAGATCCTGCCTGTGTTAGATGTAAGCAGCTTGGGAGACATGCTGTCCCTAGGTCCTGAACAGAGCTGCTTGCTCTGCCACTGCTCTTGTCCTTTGCTGGGTCACAGAACCCAGGGACCTCTTTTTCTGCAGAGACCAGTCCTGCAGCACAGGTGAATATTTAGATAGTTACTTATTTTAAGTAATGGGCCATACTGCTTTTTTCCATGTTCCTCAGCTGTCTGTGAGCTTGTGAGCTGTGTATTTCTGTGCTGGGGCTGCAGCAGTGTCTTCACAGGATACACCTGTAGTTGTCGTCTGCCTGCTGTGCTGAAGGACTGCAGAGCTGAAGAACAGGAGCGAGGGCAGGGATCACCTTTGCTAGCATTCCCCTCGAAATGAAGATAGCAGTTTTAGTGATATGATGAGCAAGGTCCCAAGTCTTACTTTGCTAGATCAGCTGTCCAGGTAAAGATAGCAAAAACAGTAAGCATAAGGATGCATTTTTTTACTGTGCTGCCTGCTGTGAATGGTGCCTGTTCAGAAGCTTCTTCTACCAGGGAGTCCACAGTCTGCAGCCCACCTCTGTGCTCCACACAGCTCATATTGGACTGTGAAGGCTCCTCAGGCACTGGCCATAGGTGAGACCATGCTCTGCTGTTTTTTGGATTTGAAATATAACCTCTTTGTTGAAATAACATTCGTAGGGCAGAAGTGTTCCTTTTAGGTCAAAGCTGAGGCTGTCTGGTGGGTAGTGTGGAGTTTTTTCTGCCACTCTTCTCATTTATGTGTTCTGTGGACAAAGGAGGGTTTAGTCTTCAGACATGTTGGCTCGACATCTTAACCGCCACCTCATTAAAACCGAGTCTCAGCAGAGAAAGTTCCTTTGTAGCCATCAGTGTTAGTGCTTTAATAACTGTTTCACTGCATTTTCTTTCTCCATCTGACACAGCACCCTTTCTCCTCTCATTTTTTTTTTGCCTCAGATAGGCAGCAATTTACAGAACTGTTGTGCTCTGAGATAATATGAGGGCTACGGTTTCAACCCCTCATCTTCAGTTTTCCTTTGTGGCGGGGTGGACTTTATTAGTGAGAATGTTCTGGGTGTGTTGTCTGCTCATCAGCAAATATGACCATCTCTTGAGACTTGGTAAGTGTCTCTTAACTTGATGTGACGCTGTGCAATTCAATGCCAAAATGTACCACATAATTTAGATCCAAATCACAGCAAAGGACTTGGTTGGGGGGAGCTGTAGATGACCTTAAAATTAGTATTACGGTAATGTAGCAGCATTAAATGCCTCCAGGCAAACAAGATCTAAACTGATCTAGCCAGGTGCATTAAACATTGATCAAAACAAGAAGTTAACTTAGCCAAAGAATAAATCAAACCTGTAGCATAACAGCTGCTTTTTTGGAAAAAGGTGCAAGTCAGGTGCCTGATTTCCTGAGAATCTGAAAGCAAGCATGGTGATGGAACAGGGTGACCACTTTAAAGCTGTTGTGCACACCAGATTGTCCAGATCTGGAGCTTTCATGTGAGGGAAACTATTTTCAGGCTGTGCTCTTGTCAAGTGCAATGCAGTCTTTGTGGGGTGGCAGTTCCCAAAGAGACTAGATGTGGGATTTTTTAAAAGAAGAATATTATTTCCAATTCTGAACACCAGAACTCATCATAAAAATTCCTTAGGTCATAGCATGCCATTGAAGTCAGATTTCATGCTTTCCAGAGTGAGACATGATGAGGTATCACAGCAGTACTAATGCTGCCCCTATCAATTTTTGCTTTGAGTGTTCAAAATCCATTAGATCTGAACTGCATTGTTTCTATCTTCATTTCTCTTTCTGCAGAGGGATGAAAAGCAGGGTAGTCAAGGCTCAGATTCCAAAGATCTGAGTTTGTTCACAGACTTGTCACTGACATGTTCTCTGGTTTCAGTACCTCTACTTTTCTTCTCCAGCTCTTTAAAGGTAGGGAAAGAAACCTTGTGCTTCAAGGGTTTCCTGGCCTTAGAAGTAAATATTTGTAAGAAACCTAGAGATTCTCCAAAAAAAGATACTATGGAAGTAGGCATTCATTTATGAGCATATTTGTTTTCTCATGTATTTTTTCCACCATTTAATTATCTGTCTTTTAGAAATTTGCCAGAATTTTTATTTTCCCAAATCTCTGCTTGTGCTGTATAGCTCTAGTGGCAATTCAAGAGAGTTCTCCAAAGGGCACCTAAGGAAATACATTGTTGTACAGCTCTGTGTGAGCTGAGAGATGCTGCTATGCATATTATCCTGTCCATCTCATTGCAGAAAGCATGTAGAACCCATCTAAAATTTAGACTGCGTATTTTTTTTAAAAAGTCACTTGTCCCCTCCCCATGTCTCTGTGCAAGCATGTTGGGATGCTCTTTATTTAAGCATGCATCCTACAGCCAGTCTCTTGGATTTGAAACATTCCCCCTCAACTTTCTAACCAAAATATTGTGGTGTGTTTGTGTAAGTTAGCATTGTCACTGCAGCCTCCTGCCTCAGCATCTCCTAACCCCCAGCTTCTCCCTTTGTCTGTGTGGGAGCCATAGCCCTTGTAGGAGAGATGAGCTCCTTGAATGAGTGCCTTCAGTGGATCCACTGGGATCCAAAGCTGGTGTCCCACCTCTTTTTGGACTTGATGATTTGCTGTAGGCATATGATTTGCCAGATTATCCTGTTGTGCATTTTCCCTGCACCTCTGCTGTGAGAGTGTCTGGGGAAGGGGCTGTGGTGAAGGATGGGTGTGGGTGGAGGATCTGCTCCTGGTCTCAGTGAAGTTTCTAGTGAGCTGGTCACATGAAACAAAAAATACATCAGCTCCCTTCCCCCACACACCGGAGTGTTTCTTGGCTCTGCACCCAAACTAGCAGCTGAGCACGTGATGTACTTGTAAAATGCAGTTTAAAAAAAATGGTGCCCTTGCAGATGGGAAACTAGAGATGGGAGAGCTGCAGTGGGGCTGCTCTGTGTGCATCTGGGGCTGCCATCAAGGGAAGGGATGTCTCCTGGCTGAGCTGCTGAACTGGGGGATGTGGGTCTGCAGAGCAAAGTGCAAGCTGCAGGAGGCAAAATGGAGGGGAATGTGCTGAACCACAGCCTTACCAGGGGAGGGAGGTGGGTGCACTGCATGTGGGGTAGGGACAGGGAAAGGGAGGGCTCTGTTGGACGTGGTGTTGAGGGCTTTGAGAGTTGGGCTACACAAGTACTCTGAACTGAAGGTCTTCTTGCAAGATACACAGTCTGAAATGAGCGTGACAGAGTTGTAGTCATTTTTGCTCTGGTTTGGAGCAAGAAAGGGGAAACTGGGTGACCATTCACAGCTGGGAAGCTCAGCATCTTCTGTTTTGAAAACCTTATTCATTTTGCTAGTTGTGTTTATACCCCACAGTTCTTCTTTTCTCTGGGATGTAGGGTTTCCAAAGCTTTTTAAATTACACTGAACTAATATGCCCAAGAAGAGCTAAAATAAGCTGGTTTGCTCACCCCACAGTTACTGGGGACCTTCAAGCAAATGCCCCTGATGTGCCAGGCTGGCCAGCAGGGCAATTGCACCATTCTTAGGGGTTGTGCAATTGCACCACATTTCTTCCTGTGGCAGGGCTGTGATGGGTGCACTAATGCCTCCTGGCCACAGCAGATAAAATAAAAGAATTCGTGCCCTTTGCTGTGCTTCTATCAGCCTTGACAGCATTTATGGTTGGTGATCTCCATTGCTTCAGATTAGGAGGAAGGTGGCTGCATTTTTGTTCTTGTCAGCTGGAGGATGCATTCCTTCAGAGGGGAGCTACAATCTGCTGCTGCAGGAATGGTTGCCAGTACCTCCCACTGCAGCACTGATTTTCCTTGTGTTCCATTCCACCTTGAGCAAGGAAGAAGTTTGTAAAGCAAGAAATGGCATACTTTGCAGTAGCCAGTGGAACAGGTGAAGTTGGTGAATGATGGGTAATTTTAATGATCAGTTTGTAGAATTCTTAATCATTGCAGCAGACTGTAGGTACCACCTTCGTGGCTGTAGGTGTTAATCTAGCACAGAGCTTTGCAGGCAACCTCTGAGGTAAAACAATTCCTTCCTACCATTCACCACCAAATCTGAAAGGGTACTTCCTTCTGTGGCTTGCCTCCATGTGGTGGCACGAAATGAACTGATGGTTAGCAGGGAAAAACGGGGAATGAAATTCAAGTCAGAGGCTCTTGGAAATTCTTCATTGGTTTTTAGCAACTAAAGTAAATATTTGATGGGAAAAGCTGATAAGAATAAAGCAGAATAAAGCAGACTTGGCACAGGCCTTGTATATCCCACTGGCAGCATGGGAAAGATGACTGGGGAGATGGAGAGGTGTTTATCTTGCCAGCAAGAGGGACTGATATGCCCTGGGAAATGTGGACCACAAACACGGTTTGCACATGAGATGATGGCATGTCATCAGATTTTATTGAGGAATCTCAATAAAAGTGGTGCTTTGGCCTCTGTCACTTGGTCTGTAGGCAGGTATCCTCCACTCTCCTAATGCAGTCATGTGCTGGCTCATTTCTCAGTGCCTGCATTGACACCAGGGCTTCCAGCTGAATCCACTGGGCTCTGCTTGGCTCATGGCACCTTGCTGAGTAAGACTGGGAACAGTAAAGCTTTTAAACAGCCTGAAGAGCAGGGGCTGCAGGAGCCTGTGGCTTGTGGGGAGGGGACAGTGTACGTTGTGGAGAGATGTCTGATGAAGGGGTTTACAAAATGCTTCTGTGAGTGCTGTAGCAAGGTCAGAAGGAGTTCCTTTGCCCAGATTCCGAGTTTATCTCAGGTTTGAAGCCAAGGACTTTGTCTGCAGTGGATGGCTGGGGTGCTTGCTCCTTCTTCTTCCTGAATGGCCATGCAGTTGTATTTCATGTTGCTTTGCTGTGCTGGCTTTGGTCAAACTGTGGGATCTTCTGCAGGCAAGAACCTAAGCGAATGGTTGCCATTCTCTGTGACACAGTGAAAACACATAGTATGGCTTTGTCTGTGCCTTTGTAGGCAAAGAATGGCATGTTAGACCTGATCACACTTAGTCTGCTCACATCATTAACTGTGGCAGAGATCACTCTCACCAATAGCAGCAAGCCTATGCTGATTCACTCGTTTGACCTCCTTTGCCTCTTGAAGTTCCTGGAAAGTTGCTGGTGGCTGTGAGAGCCCAAGCTCCCCACTTCCTCTTCATGTGCACATGAGTGCTGCTGGTTTGTTTTGTAAGGTGTACAGTAAGTAATACTCAGGGTATGTGTTCTTGTTGAAAACAAGTGGATAGGAATTCTCTTTCCCTTACCACGTCCACCTGCTGGATAATTCAAGGAAAAATTCTGGACAAGTTGGTAGCTAATAAACTGAAAAATATCCATGTAAATAGAAAAAGGAGCTTTGAGTGACAGCAAGTGTAGAAAGTACAATGTCAAAGGTGAACACTATGACTTTTTTTAAAAGGTTCCTCTCTTCTAGGTATTTTAATAGCTTTTTTGCTTTTGCCACTGTTGTATACATAGTAATATCTGCATTCAATTAGATTCTCTTTGCAAGGTAAGTACAAGGTAATGAAATGCAGGAAAAGAGAATAAATTGCCTTGGCCCACTCTTCAGGGTGCTCTGTTGGGATACGAAAAGAGTTACTTAAACCATCTTGACTTCTACTCTGTGGTGTTCAAAGTCTAATTTCGGCATTACTTGAACAGAAAAGTGGAGACTGTGCTAAGTTTATGTAGATTGTTCCTTTTAATTTGTTTATTTTGGTTTTCCAGTACAGTAATACCGAGGGGTTCACAGATACTAGTGTGTGTAAACAGAGCTTGGGACCAACTAGGGTTGTCTTTAAGATCTGTGTGTATATGTACTGTTAGGGGCTGTATTACGCTTTTACACATGGAGTTGTTTGTTTCTAGGAAGTTGTGAGAGCGTGGGAAAAGGCTGTTACAAGGTGTTAATGTCAGTGGTTTTACTGGAGGAAAGGCTTTCACAAAACATGTTTGCCAGCACTTCTTGATAGAAATCTTATTTTTGTTTGTTGTGTCATGTTGGCACTTGAAGTTCCTCCTTCTGTCTGTAGCTAAGGCAGTTGATGAGGATTCTGCCACTGTCTTGTTTCTCTGGCTTTCACTGGCTGAGGAAAGTGGAGCTTGGCTCTTTCCTCTTCACGTGCAGGCTCCAGAGGTGTCCCCCCTCAGTGGCTTTGTGACTCTTGCACAGCTGCTGCAGCAGAGGTGCTGCAGGTGCTGCTTGGGTGTGGGAGCCCCTCTGCCCTCGCGCTTGGGACATCTTGGTACTGGGATCATTCTGCACTGAGAGGCTGGAAAACAGACTCTGGCTATCAGAAATGTCCCCTGCAATGGCAGTAGTATGCTGCTACGGATTTATTAATTTGAGCTGGTCTTTAAAATGGCAGTGTAGAAACACTGAAATGGAAACGGGGGAGGAGGGGTCATTATATGCTTATTTTCTTTGCATTTTTCCTTAGGCATCTGCTCTTAGCTCTTGTCAGAAAGGATATACTGAATCGATGGGGGCCTCTGGTCTTTCCCAAGGCCTAAGAGGATTTTTTATGTTTGCTTCTATTAATCCTGCAGATGGGGAAGTGGTGTCAATCTGAGACTTGCTGGTATCCCTGTTTTAAGGTGGTGGTATGGTGTGGCATGCTGTCCTCTGCTACCCTGTTGCAAATGCTGAGACATCTCAGTTGTTTTGTAGTACAATCTTGCTAGAAAAAATAAGAAATATGGGGAAAAGTCTGTGTCTTGAAATGCAAGATGAGGGAGCTAACTCTCTTTTGCTGGCAATGTTTCAGAGAGGAAGTTTAAATTTAAACAAGCATGAAGGAACCTGAAGGTTCAGGCTAGCCTCGCACTACAAAATGTATTTGATGTAAATTCGATTTCTGTCTTGAAGCAACTCAAATGGTATCTTAGCAGCTGGCACCAATTGACTATCTCCCGGAATTGGCATGATGACAGCAATCAAACTGAATTTATTGCTTTGAGTTTGATTCTTTTTCCGGGCTCTTCCCATTCTCAGAAATGTAATCTAGAATGTGTTCCCACAGGAATGGTAGTTGTGAGCCTCCTTTAGCAGCAAGCCCAGAGCACAGTCCTAACGCAGGATCAAGACAGGTGGGCTGCAGTATTGAGCAGCCAAATTGTATATTCCAGCTGAGAATAGGAAGATTATGCGTTTGTAAAGGGAGGAACACTGGTTTTTCTTTGTGACATAGATTCTGATCACAGAGCTGGTTCACATCTAAGTGTTAGTTTTCTTGATGCTTCTTTTTATTTCTTTAGGAAAGAATCTGCCTTTTCATTGAAGTGGCTAAAATTTAGGCTGCTAAAAGTTATCCCTCACTCCTTTTTCCTTTTCCTTTCTGAAGGCAGGTCTAAATAAAGAGTGAGCTTTAGCCACAAGACCTCAGTGTAACTGCAGTTTGGTAAAGTAAGGCAGTAAATGCTGCAGTAGATGTAGTCCTTTGCACAGGGAACCATTTTGAAACTGCGCTGTGTTTCAAATGCTTGTTCAACAAAGTATGTTAGAATTAAGTTTTTACACCTTGTTTTCTGGCAGGTGTGAAATGAATCGCTTTTACTGATGAAACTTGGTTTATGTCAATAATTGTTTCATCCAGTATTTCAATTAGTTTTTAATGCTGACTTCTACTTTCCCTTGCCAGAAGAGGGAATAACCTGGGATAGGTGTGCTTTTGCTCACATTTGTTCCTAGAGCAATAAATGTCAGTGTTCCTTGGGCAGGTGGAGGGGATGGGATTCACAAAGGGCACTTCTCTTTGAACCTCCCTGGCCACTGATCCTTTGTGGAGCTTGTGGCAAAGCAGTGGCTGGAGAGCGTGTTCACGTGGCAGCAGGAACAGAGCCCCTGTGTGCATCTCTTGGCAGCAGGAGTCACACAGCTCTGTCTGAAGTCGTGAGGATCTCGTGCTGAGCTGCAGTGAGGGTGGCAGTGTCAGCACCTGACACCTAACCAGCTCCTCCTGCTCTCTGGCTCGGGTTTGGCCCTCACCCCGCCTTACTTGGGACTGGTGTCCTTTTTGGGTTTGTGGTTGGTGTTGTTGCTCTGCCTCTCACAAGCATACCTCACCTCTGTGCAGACAGGTCTGCTGTGCTTCCCTGGCAGCCCCTGCTCCTCACACAGCTTCCTAACAGGCTGATCAGGCGCGGTGAACTTTTTCTTCTTTTTGTTGTTGTTGTTATGTAAATGTTCTCACTTGACAGCTGTAGACTACTGGGATTTGTAGATATCCTCTACCCTGTCTGTGTCTGAAAACGTTCTCCAGGTCATGGGTACCCTTGGAGGAGAAAGACCTGGTGAGGATGAACCTCCTGCAAAGTACAGCCCTGCATGTAGTGGCTAGAATAGAAAACTGGGAACTATTTCCCTGGAGAAAAATGGAGCCCAGAAATTGCATCTCATGTCGTTCATCCATCTCTGCCACTGCATCCTTGGGATGTCAGACAGAACTAGTTAGACAATAAAATTATTTTCTTAGCAAAGAGTAAGAAATGTGCATCTTTATAAAACCAGTCATATTCCACACTGCTGAAAATTGCCAGGTGTTTGTGAAGTAAAGTTATCTGCTTCTAGAATTTTATTTCTGTTGGGTACACCTTTCTTTAGCATCCATTTATCCTGAGTATCTGCTGAAGGTTGGTGCATTATGGAAAATCAGGGCAGACTATGATGGTTTTGGTCTGCTGTCTCCATACTTGGGCAGAGTTGTTGTTTCAGCCTTCCCAGTCAGAGTTTCTTACAGCAGTGACTTTACTGATGTGCACAGCTGTTTCTGTCCATCCATTGTGCATTAAGAGTTCTGCCTCAGTTAGTGGCCTGCATCCTTGTGTAAAACGGAGCAGTTTCATTTTTACAGATCTTTAACTCTTACACATTATGCTAACACAGCCATTCTTCTTTTCTATTCAAGTAAATTCCTAGACAAATCAAACCCCATCCCAAAGAAATCCCACTTCTTTTAAAAGGCATTTTCTCATCAGGTATGTTCTAAAGAAACCCAGCCCTAACATCACTAGAATGACAGTGCTATGTTTGCAGAGCAGTGATGTTAAAGATACTTGAGTTACATGTGGGTTTATGTGCTCAACAGAGATACAAAAATCATATTATATAAAGGACTGATAAAAGTAAATAGGTATTCACACCTTAGTTTGTGTGTCCCACACAAGTAAGTTTTTGGTTGTTTTTAAGCACCATCTTCCTGTCTCTGTAGATACTCATTGATTTAGACTGCAGATAGAATAATTTTCCAAATAGCAATTTATTTTTTTTTTGGCTGGAAAACAGTAAATGAATATTAGATGAGTGTTTGTAATATCCTGTACTTAAGTTTTAAGCATCAGCTATTGTTCAGAGCTAGACAGCTCTGTAACGTAGCAGGAAAAGAGCTTAATGAAATCCAATATTTGGAAGCAGGAGGTAGATGAATTCAGACTTGGAACAGCAGTGCCGAATTTTAACAGGAAGGATAGCTAACATTTGGAGTAATTTCTGTGGGTGTATGACTTTATTTATCACTTGAAGTCTTGAATGTGAACCCTTATGTTTTCTAAAGGATATACTTTGTTTTAGGCAAATTATGGAAATTACTGGTTGAATTCCACAGTTTTGTGAAAGGTGGGGAATAGGCCCAATGTCCCAGGCCTGGAATCCTGTAAGGTCAGATGTGGTGATGTGCTCCTGTTGGCTATGAGGGACAGTTCTACTGTGCATTCGGAATAAAAACCTCCACTCCACAAATGACTTGCAGAAATAAGCTTTATCTTTAGAGCAGAGGGAGGAGAAATTATTTCTTTGCAAGCTCTTGGTAAGTAAGGGATCTTTTCATTGTTATTTTAATGTAGTTAATGCTACTTTGCATTTTAAAGTTCAGAGAGACCCTGTATGAGAAAAGTGTTTTGAGTGGACTCAAAAAATTTTGGGTGTTTTGTCTCCTGCTGGGAATAAACCTTTGTTAGACCAGAGTAAGGTAGAAATGTTTTTATTCATTACACATTTAGGTACCAGGTTGTTCCCTCAAGTACCAAATTGACTCTGGTGCTGATTCGGTAAGAGTCAAATGCTTACACCGTGCCAAAGGCCACCAGGCGATGCAGACCTTTGGGACGGGATGGGGCAGAGTTTATCAAGTCACTGGCTGGGCTGTGTGCTGGCGCTGCCTGGAACGGGAGCCGCGGTCCCGCAGGAACGGGAGCCGCGGTCCCGCAGGAACGGGAGCCGGGGTCCCGCAGGAACGGGAGCGCGATCCCGCAGGAACGGGAGCCGGGGTCCCGCAGGAACGGGAGCCGGGGTCCCGCAGGAACGGGAGCCGGGGTCCCGCAGGAACGGGAGCGCGATCCCGCAGGAACGGGAGCCGGGGTCCCTCAGGAACGGGAGCCGCGATCCCGCAGGAACGGGAGCCGGGGTCCCGCAGGAACGGGAGCCGCGATCCCGCAGGAACGGGAGCGCGATCCCGCAGGAACGGGAGCCGGGGTCCCGCAGGAACGGGAGCCGGGGTCCCGCAGGAACGGGAGCCGGGGTCCCGCAGGAACGGGAGCCGGGGTCCCGCAGGAACGGGAGCGCGATCCCGCAGGAACGGGAGCTGCGATCCCGCAGGACTCGCGGCAGGAAACCCGCCCAGCCTGACCTTTCGCTGCTCTGGCTGTGGCGGCTGCCTGCTGCGGGCTGCTGCTCCCGGGGCTGGAGTGTGCTTTTTCTCTGGGAGCTGTGCTTGAGTTGGCCTGTTTTGTTGCCCTGGAGACAGAAGAGTGTGGTATGCTTTCCCCCCGACCAGAAATAGTTTCCTGTACCTTGTGACCGGAGTGCCGTACTCCTCCTCTGGTCTCTGGCCAGGCTGTGTGGTGCTGCAGGGATGGGGTGTGGGGTGGTGACCTCTTGTCACAAGCTCTGGTGTGGCTGCTGCCCATGAACACCGGCTGCCCTGCCAGCTCCCCTCCCTCTGCACGGTGGTGTAGGATTTCAGGGGAGCAATTGCTCTTGATTTACATCTCCCATGGCATTTTGATGGTTATGTCATTTTGTTTGAGCCTTGCTCCTGTCAGCTGTCTGTCCTGACTGTCAGGACTTGGTAGCTGAGTAGCACGTGGTGAGCTCTTGCCTCTTCTTCCCCCTTTGCTCAGCTGTTTTTGCTGTCTGCTTCTCTGTGTCCTTGTACTTGGGAACAGATTCTCAGCAAGTATAGCTGTGCACGAGGGCAATGTGATCTGAGTGGTTGAAGGGTCCCCTTCTGTAGGAGTTCCAAGCAGAGCTGGGAGGGAAAGTGGGGAATTTGCAAGGCCAAAGCATGCGAGCAGGCAGTGGATAATTTATCTTAAGCTGTTGTCCTGCTGTGAGAATCCATCCTGAGTGCAGAGTGTGCGGCACTGTCTGTTACTTTGCTACTGTATTTTGCAAAACTTCATTTGTGAGAGATGCTGCTAACAGGGAAGCAAAGACATCCCCACCCCTCCCAACCAATGCAGGTGAAGAAGTGCTTGCACTGCACCAAGCCTCAGAAGCATGGAAGCTTTCCAGGCTTTCTTGCTGCCTGGTATTTTATTGGAGAGTGGTTCTGGCATAGAACTCTAAAATATATGCAACAACAACAGTAATTTCCAGGACTGAGAAGGAAGGAGAGATGAAAGGACTAATTTACCTTCCCCCATCCCTGAACAATAGCAGATGAGGATGTAAGCACATCTCAGCCCTATAAAGTATTAAATTGGGACATTTTCTATAGTTCAGCAGTGGAAAAGAAGACAGGAATCGTGCAATGCCCTGAGCTTCTATTCCCAGCCTGGGAGAGAGAAGTGTTCTGTGCTGAGATTTGGCTCAGTCTCTGTCTTCTGCTCATGGGGAAGAGAACAATTGCCCAAAGCCTCCTTTACAGAGAGAAGGGAAGATGATGCAGAGACCAAGGAGCTGAACAGGCAATTTTCAGGCAGAGTAGTGCAGTGCAGCTTTGTTGAAGTGGGTCTCTACTGGAGTTCCTAAAAGAGTGCTGCATTCCTACCAGTGATCTGCAGAGTAGTCCAACCAGCCAAGGGTCCTGCTTACTCCTTTGAAGGTCTGTGTGTCACAGGGATGCAGAGCCACACCTGTGCTGAAGATCTGCTAGAGAGGAAATGTCAAGAGTGGCAGGGACTGCTACTTCCCTTTGCTGTGTTCTTTAGATGGATGGAGTGGGAAGTCCAAGGACTGGACATTCTTACTTGTCTTGTTCTAGGCATCTGCATCCACAAAACTTTAGATCTTAGCAGCTGCCAGGGCTGCCTAAAGGATTGTCTCCCTCAGTTCCTTTCAGTCAATCTGTGCTTGTCCAGTGTGAGCATTTACAGGAGAAGATGGATGTGTTGTAGTATAAATTCAGGAGTCAACTCTGCTGTAGTGAAAAGTCTCAGTGGCTAAAAGGCTTCTTGGCTAAGAAAGGCAGAGTTGCTCTAACTCCTTCTTTCCTTGAACTCGCACATGGGAAGAGAAACCATTTTTTACTCTCCTTGATATTTTCTTTTAATCCCGATGAATGTCGTGCTTGAACTGATGTTGCCTTTGGGCTGGAATAAGCATACTTAGCATTTGAGCAGAGCTTCTTGCCTGGAGATTTCTAAGTGCGTGATCAGCATTTCACCAGCGAGTCTGTCCATGGGTACTGAAGGATGGTTACCTTTACAGTTCACTGAAGCTGGCAGAGTTCCCTACTTGATGTGATGGCTGTGCACTAGCAGAAGCTATGTATTTCTCCCTCCTACTCTGCCCTTCTTTCGCAGTGTTTCTTTGGAGTGGAAGCAGTTCCTTTTCCCATTTCACGTGTGTTATTTCTTCTGAGACTTTTCCTCCAACTCCGCAGCCTTGGAGAAAGGATACCTCCCAGAAGGGGTCTCACTGCATGTGGCTTTGCATGTTTGAGAGGCTGATGGAAGAGTGGTGCCTGTCATTCTGCAGCTCCTCACTTTGAATCAAAGGATGCAGTACCAGCTTTGTGCTGGCTCTGTAGTGGATGCAGCAGTCCTCGTGCAGCTGCATAGCCCTCACCTGAAATGCCTGTGAAGTTTTGGGAGACGGGTGTGTCCAGCAGGTCCCAACCTTCGGGATCACTGGGTCACTGTGTTCCTCTATCTGTTGAATATGAGCAGCAGCTTAATTCAGAATTGTGGTGCCTAACACCTTGTTTCTTATTCTCTTTCAGATCACCAGAAACTGGAACGTGAAGCTCGAATTTGCCGACTTCTAAAGCATCCAAATATTGGTAAACGTCCTTGAGCTCAGAGGGGTGGGGGTGAGACAGGAGTAGTGGTGCATCTCAGCTAGCATGCTGTAAGAGAACAGATGTATTCTGAATGTTCACAACCAAAGTTGCCTGTTGAAATCACCTTAATAGTTTATCTCACTGCCAAATTCTGCATCCAACCTTGTCCCATTCCTTAGCACCCTGACCCAGACATTCACCAAAGAGTGCCGTGTTCCTGCCTACTCACCCCTGCAGAGCTGTCCCTGCTCTGTGGGTGATGCATGACTCTTGTCTGATATCTGACATTCTGCAATGGGAGTGAGGTGCTGTGTTTGCTTTCCCCACATCTATCTTCTGTTTGTTCTCCTTGGCCCTTACTGCCAGGTCACTTTAAAGGCTGTATTCAGAGATGTGCCCAAAGTTAAACGGGGTGGGCTAATACTTCAGCTCCTCTCATTGCAGTGGCCACTTACTCTGAATACAAGAGACCAAAACCGAATTGCCCATATTGAAGGAAAAAAAAAAGAGTACTGGAGCAAAGGGAATAGTTTGTCTAAAAATACAGAGGGAGGCAAAATAAGGCACAACATAAAACAACCTATCTTATTTACTGAAATGTAGAGAGAAGGCATGGATTTTTATCTAGTTCCAAAGCAACATGGAAGCTTGGACCATTTATAATCCCCTTTTTAGCTTTTTAAAATAAATAAAGCCTCTAGGATCCTAGCTACAATCTGATTTGAGCTAATTTATTTAAGAAAACATTAAGAAATACCAAACTGCCACTTTTAACCAAACCACAGTTAAAAATCCGTTCCTGGGAAGACAATGATGTATTACTTTGTATTACTTTTGCATAACTCAGTCAGTGGAGATAATACTTTAAGGGCATCGTCTGCTCTTCAGCTTTGTAATCATTTGCTCCTGTCCTCTGAAGGCCTGGGAGAGGAAGGGTGCCTTAGAGCATACCCCATGGACTGGCATCTGTACTCTGTTCCATGTCTGATGAGCAAGCAATTTCCACAAGCTCAGCACCTCATGTAATGCAAAGTTCCTTAGCAGCAGCTTTTAATCAGAAAGAGCTTTCTTGCATCTGAGTGTAGTTGTGGTGTAGGTATGGCTTGAGAGGATCAGGGGCCACCCTTTGCAGTGATGAATATATTAGCCAGTACATTTATTGCTTGGCAGTATTCAGAGTTACTAAAACTCTAATTGTTGCACTTCATTTGCTCTGTAAGACGTGCTATACTTAGTTTAGTAGGTGATGTCACTTTATATTTTGACCTTAACTTCACTTCCATCATCTCTCCTTTTTGTAATTTCTTACGTCTTTTCTTTCCAAACCTCTCACAGAGTAAATCTTATACACAAAAGGAAAACCACTCTTACAAGTAAACAGCATGGATAAAGAAATGTATCACATTCCTGGTCCAATTCTACAGTGTAATGAGTGGCAGTGCTTGTCTCCTGTTCTGTTGTGGTTTGGACAAGAGAGTTTGGGGGAATGTCAGTGGTCCTTGCATTTTCTACAGAGAATTTCTTGTCTTCCTAGGAAGAACAGTTTTTGTTTTAAGAAAATGAACTAGTCATTATAAACTCACTGAATGTTTGCAAATAAAAATAAGGGAATTAATTTTTATGCTTACAACACAGAATCAAAGTGCATTGAATAAGACCTCAAGAAGTTGTATGGTTCATTCAGCAGTCCTGTGAAAATCTTTTATACCTGGCTGGTTCCAGGCATGTTTGTACTTAAAAACCTTTAATCCTTTCACAGCCCCTGGTGACAGTCTTTCAAATGTTTCATTTTTCTGTCAGTTAAACATTAAAAACATAATTTGCCTTTCTCTTAGCTTGTTGTTTCTAGTTCTATCTGGAGTATCTGTGGAAAGTAGTTTTTCTTTCTTGTAACAGCCTTTTACATATTTGAAGACTGTTATCATGTCTCTTTTTAGTCCTTTTCTTCAGACTAAACAAACCCAGTTCTTTCAATCTTTTCTCATATGTCATGTTTTCTAGACCTCCAGTCCTTTTTTTTTTCATTTTCCCCCTCCTCCTCCTCTGGACTCTCTCCAGTTGCTTCATATCTTTCTAGAAATGTGATGCCCAAAACTGGACATGACTGAGGTCATGTCAGTGCTGTCCAGAGGGGAAAGAATTGTTTCACCTGTCCCACCAAAGACAATTTTGTACATGTTTTTGTGCATCAACCTTTGAAGCTTTCATTTATATTCAAATATATTGTTGATGGACATTTGTTTACTGACACATTGTTGGTCCAGACTACTTTCTGCACAACATCTGCCAAGCAAATATTTTTTTCCATCTTATATAAATGAGGATCCCTATTGAACTGTATATTACCTTTGTCTTTATTAAAAAAGACACAAAGAAATCCAGTCTGTGGGTTTCCCCCCTCCACATTTGTCAAAACCATTTTGATTTATCTTCTGACAGTGTAAAAGGGTTCCAGCCCCCACAGTAACGTGGTCTTTAATAACAAAGCCATGTATTGAATCATGTGGATAGTTTATAACACTGTTGAATAATGTTGGACTCCAGTCAAACTCTTGAAGATATCACTTGATACATTGGTTCAGTTTGACAGCGATCAATTTTGAGTATTTTTCAATGAGTGTTGTCAGCTAGTTTTGAATATACTTTTTTTTACTTACTTGCTTGTGGAAAGAGCATGTAAGATGCTGTCAGGAGCCTTGCAGAAGTCCAGATGCTACATGCATTGCTGCTTCCATGTTTCTTGGACTTGTTGTCATAGAAGGCAAACATGTTGTTCTGATACAGTGGGGTTTTTTCCTCGAAATGTGTATTAGCAGTTAGTAATCACCTAGTTGCTGGCATTCCATGTTGTAAACTCTTCTGGGTGACTAATTGATGTGTTGCCTCAGTGTGAGCTATGTGAGTAACACTGTACAGACCAGAAAGAATTCTGCAGCTTTTGCACTTGCTTTCCATTTCATGTTTTGTTGTTACTGTTGTTGTTGCTAACTCTGTTGCAGCAAATGGCATTCTTCTACAGGGGCCTGAGCCTGTTGTGAATCTGGGGCAGAAGACTGAAAGTTAGAACTCTGTGGGGCAGGCTGCTGTTCTCTCTTGCCTGTACACAGGGTATAAAGCAAGCCCATTGTTGAATTTGTGGTCTTATCCATTTATTGCAGGACAGTTGATTCTAGACTGCAATGCACCAACCATAACACTGCTACTCTGATAAAATGAAGATTTCTGTAGGTACAAAGTAGTAGTGATTTTAATTTTTTTTTTTTTTTAATGACTGCGTTCTGAGTTAACCTAAAATGCCTTCTTCAAATACCGGCTCTAATTACAGGCTTTGGCTCTGTAGTTGGGTGTTTGGCTTGTCTTTAAATGCACATTATGGCCAAGGTAATCACAGTGCAGTAATCCTTCTAAAAGCTTGGTGTTGCAATAAGGGTTTTTTTGTCTGGACAAAAGAAAGGTGGCTTGAGGCAATTTCCTTTTGATTTCTGACTTGTGATATGCATCGTATGGAATGTGTCTGACCATTATACCTGGTCAGACTTCAGCAGAGGAAGGACTTCTTTCCCTAAATTTCAGTTTGTTTTTTCTCCTTCTGACAACTTCTAGAGAATTTTGCATTCTGGCCCAGAGAGCCGTTTCCCAGCCATGGTCATCAAATACAGCAGAACTGGACAGAGATTAGTCAGTGATCTGTTATTTTCGAAAAAGGCTCTCATTACTGAGGATATGGGCGTGTAAAAGAGGCAGAAGACAACATCATTAAAGCCCCACTGCCCATAAAGAGATAAAATGCCTGTGGAAGTTGGCAAGAGTTACGGCTTTGTGGGAAATTCCACTTGTAGACCAACTTAGTGTTCCAGTGATTCACTTAGTATGGATCTTGTGACATTAGACATGGATGTATTTGTGAACATGTAGAAGAGAATGATGCAGCTGCTTCTCCTTAATCCCTGTTTTGCTGGAAAGAAGCAGATTTCTGTAAGAACACTCATAGCCCTGACCCTTCATTTGCAGATGCTTTGCTGGTTGTGCCACTGAAACTTGTGCAATTGCTAAGATCAGAGCTAAATCTACAATGTTTTGAAAGTCAACTCCTGTGTACAGGAACAGCTCTTTTGGTCTTCTGCTTAGCTGAAAACTTTAGTCAGTCTGAAAATGTGAATTTGATTTTTAAGTCCAGTAGTTCATCCACTACAGACTCTGTCTTGTGAAACATCCCTTTTTTTCCCATTCTTCCTGCTACCCATCAAATGTTTAAAGCAGTGACAGAGCTGGGAACCCTAGAATCTTCCTGCAGGTTTGTTCAGTGGAGATATAAAGTTCAGAAAAGTGTTAAACATGACCTTTCCTGTCTTAAGACTCTCAAAGCAATGATGGAAAATTTGATCAAAATCATCATTCATAGTTTGGAAAAGTCTTTTCTAGCATTGTCCTACAAAGATAGGGTTGTGACTTTTCAGTGCACAGAGCAGAGGTCTGCTCTGTGTGTGGATTTTGTCTACTGTGTGTTAGGTGTTGCTCTTCTCCTAAATTTTCCTTGTTATAGCAGTCTAAATATGGGCCTCTTCTCTGAGTTTGTCACCACTTGGTCTGTCCTCTTTCTTAGGTATTTTCAAACCAACCATACCAAAGTAGTTCTTGAATATCTTTTGTTCATAGTTGGTACTGAGCACTTCTGGTTGGTCATTGTGCCCCAGCTCATGGCAGCCCACTGCTATGAAGAATGGCATGCACTTAGGTCTAGAAAAATAAAACCACATATTTTAAGAGAGGTTGGTTGTAGCCCAAGAGCCAGAGCCAAATTATTTTTCTGATTTCTGCCTTTGTATCCTCTGCTGAGCTGCTTCAGAGTTAATTTCTTTGAGGGAATTTATAGCAGTGGTGAAATGCTGTCCTCAGCATCTGTCAGAATTATTGCTTTTTCAGGTTTTTCCTACTTCAGACTTCTTCTCCAAAATATACTTGCACCTGAATTCTTCTTATTTTAACTTCTATCTGTTGGCTTTTCTCAGCATAAAACCACAATTTTGGACGTGTCCTTATTTAAAATGGGGAGAAAATGGTACAGAAATCTCCTGTGAATTAGAAGAATTTTTTTTTATCCAGCTGAGTTTTACTTCCTTTGACAAGTGATCTGTTCTCCTCTCTGAGTTGTGGGAGTGATTTTCATGGATGTGTATGCAAAAAGGGCACAGTTTGTGTGCCCTTAAATGATGTTTACAATTGAGGTGTGAAGTGGGACAAAGACAGAAAGAAGGATGCTGTGCTTCTGTGTACAGCCCAGCTGGAGAGTCCCACAACACTCAGATCGAACCTTTGTGGGAAACAGGGCATGGATCACGTCTGCAGACTTAATACTGGATTTGTTTTCTTGGTGGTATCAGCCACAACTTCTGGTTCACTCATTCCTCATTTTAAGGTATTATTCTTGATAACAAAGCCTTCAGTATTTCCCCCCTGCTGCCACTTGGAATGTTTTCCTATCACCTTTTCCTTAACAAGAAATTTGAATTGCTTCCTTATGAACAAGAAAAAACCGTAGGCTGTGTTTTGCTGTAAACAGCAGATTTCCTTGTTTTCATTTGGCTGCAGGCATCCAGACTGCCTTTGCAATTGGGACAGAAAGGATGTGATGTGCAAAGAATAGTTAGAATGCTGGGGATTCTCCAGTGTTTTGGCCATGATTGCTGCCCTATGGACACTCAGTGGTATCCCAAGTGGGATGCTGCCATGCGTGACTGGCTGTTTAAATCTGCTGCCCTGAGATTTCTATTGCTGGGGGAGTGCTTCTGGTGCAGAGGGGATAGGATGGGGAAAGTGGAGTAGGGGGAAAAGAGACCTTGTAGTAAGAGTTATGCTTTGGGACTTTCTCAGTTACTGAGCCGCTTTTCTTTGGAAGGGTTGTGGGGCTGTCTGAGAGGACAGCAAGTTGCTGAGCTTCCAACAGGTCAAACAATAATATTCCTGGACTTAAGCTTTTTAACCTGCTCTCCTCCCACCCTGCCAAAAGAAAAAAAAGGCACCAACAAACACTCAAAAATCCCTCAAACAGACTATCAGCTGAAGTGAGTTCTTACTAGAAAGTTTGGGCCTTTGAGCCGCAAGTTACCATTTGTTATTTCCAGTCTCTGCACTGTTAGAGATTTAGGTGAGTGCCCATGCATGTTTTCCTGGTAGAATGCTCCCCAAAACCCCAGGCAGTCCACCTTTGCATTTCTCATTCTGATTTTCACAGTTAATTCTTCCACTATTACTTACCTCTGTGTGTTTTCTTCTTTTACTGCCATCTCTTCCTATAGCTTTTCCTGTAGGTTTAAGAAAACCTACAGGAAAAGCTGTAATAATGGAGTATATATTTGGAGTAATAATTGCATTTTTTTCCTTGCCAGGGGATATATTTATTCTGTATGTCTCTCCGGTCTGTACTAGAGACATATTTGGATTCTGTTATTCATCTATTTAGCTGTGAGATTTATCTGTATGCAAGCAATCCCTTAAAAAAATAAATAGCGGGACGAGGGCCAGATTCTGTGCAATCAGAGGTACTGCAGAAATCAGAGGAGGATTCCCCTGCCTCCTGCCTTCCCCCCCACACTGAGGAAGGGAGGGAGCCTCCTTGGGGTTCCCTGTGCCCAGGCCTGATGGAGCAGGGCTGCTGCACTCCGGGGCAGAGCCCACGTCCGTGCCCAGGGGTCAGGGCTGTCCTGGGCAGTGCCAGGCAGAGCTGGGAACGTCGGGTTCACACAGCAAGGTCTGGGGTGGCAGAGAACACCTGCCTGCATGGATTCATCCCCAAGGGCAGAAATGCCAAGATGCAGAGCCTTGTATGAGAGATCTAAAATTTGTCGTGGCCACTATTTGTGTTTTATTAATTTTAATAAAGTGGGTGTTCTCTGCATATTTTTTTAAGACACCAGTGTAGTTGGCTTGTTATTATTTTGGGTGTTTTTGGAAAAAGCTCTCATATCACACTAGTGGTTATCAGAAGTACTTTGCTTATCTGCTATGTGGCTAATAGGAAATTATTAATAACAGTTCTGGATGGTCATGATTGCACTGTTATCAGGAGAGCAGGAAATATTCCTGTGAATGCACTCCTTTGACTCATCTAACATTTAAGTAGGGCATTCTAAATATTATGTCTCATATGCTGAACTTCAGCTTTTCAATACAGGCATTAGAAAATCAAAAGAAAAATAACATTTACTTGGCACTTCAATGTTTTTTCAAAATACTTTGTGTTTGTTTTTTTGCGTTTTTGGGGGGGTTGTTTTGTTTGGGTTTTTTTTTTCTTTTTTTCCTTTTTTCTTTTTTCTTTTTTTTTCTTTTTTTTCTTTTTTTTCTTTTTTTTCTTTTTTTCTTTTTTTTCTTTTTTTTTTTCTAATTTTTTCTAATTTTTTCTTTTTACTTTTGCTTTTTACCTCTGCAGAAAGACAGGTTTCTTAACAGGAAAGGTACTATTCTCCCTGCAGCTCCTTTCTAGGCTGTGAATTTCTGTGCATAAGGGAATTTCTCAACTGGGCACTGCCTTAGCCTCTTTTTTAGGGCTGGAGAGTTACAAAGGTTACAGTGATAACAATGGTGAGGGGGACAGGAAACCCACCTCTGTGTTTCTGGGCTTTTCATTTCCTCAGCACTGTTCCTTGCCTTTCTTTGCAGAGCCTGCAAAGAGCAGCTTGGTACTGCCCGAACTTGAGCAGAGTGTTAACAAATCCTCCTTCTCTTCCATTTTCCAAAGTTTTGGAACTGCAGTCGGTGTGAAATGCTGTGTGTTTGGGGAGTTCACAGCAAGAGGTGTATGTCCAGCGTAGTGTGACCTCGCTGTGTCAGATTTGGGAGAGGAGGGAAAATCTGAGGGGCTGGTGAGCACAGCCCTCTGTGTCCTGTTAGCTAACTGTCCTGCTGCTGCTGCTCTGACAGAGCTGGTCATTAGCTGCTGGGACAGATGATTTCTAGAGGATTATTTGCATTACACAATTTAATGCTTTTTAATAGCAAATTTTTAATTAAAAGAAGAGTCCTTTTGGAAGCAGCCCGAGCAGCTGCAGCCGAGTTGTGCGTGTTTAATGTAATTAGAGAAACAGCTGGGGTGGGAGCTGAGCACCCAGCTCACAGGCACTCACAGGTTGGTGGTGGCTCCGTGTGGGACAGACATCCTGAGCGCTGTGAGCGTGCAGGAAGTGTCCTGGCACACAGCCAGCCTTGGAGATGGTGGGACAGTTCCCGTCTTGGCTGCCCAGGCTGGGGAGCAGCTGGGGAAGCTGAGCGTGTGGGTGGTAGCCATCTGCGGCAGTTCACTTGTCACTTGTGCTGCCGTGGATGGGAGTGCTCAATTTGCAGTCTGTCGGGCCCTGTGTATTTGTGTCTAAAGCTTCAGCACCTCCTGGCACGTTGCAGAGTATCAATGGAAGAGGACATCAGGTAGGCTTTACCCTCCAGTTTTATTCTGCTTCTACTGGAATGCAGAGTCTCTTGAAATATACCCTTGCAGTGTCTCTACCTCCTCCATTTCCCCATGATACAGGCAAATGTCCGATGTCTGGTTGAAAATTACTGAAAAGTGAAACTGATCGTTCCTAATGAGTGGCTGATGTTTAAATAATATGGTTCAGTCCAGAAGATCCCAGAGCACTTTTGAGTTTGCACTACTGAGGCTGCATGGAGGAGTTCCTGAGCTGCAATTATCATGACCCAGGAGACAACCATAAGTCTCTGCATTGTCTTGTATTGGCTCTGCAACACCAGCAACTTAATTTGAGAGCCCTAAATATTGCATAAACACAGCACTCGGTGTGTGTTGGTGCAGAGGGAGTTGGCTGATACTGTCCTTCATATGCTCATAGTATCAAAATGCTTTACACTTAGGAGCACCAGTGAACCACGATTTAGCAGACAAGATTACCTGTAGCTTGAACACTTTCCCTAAGGACAGGCAAAGACCACTGATATGTAGGAGCAAGCAGATTTCAGCCCATGTTACCTTTTCCTAAGCAGAGATGAGTGATTGCTCATGAAGATACTGGGAGTTGTCCTGTGAAATTCTGCTTCTGTACTTGCTTTTTGTTGCAACTAACTTGGGAAGCTTCTTTGCGTTAAGATACTTGCAGCAGGTTGCCAGAAATCACCCTGCGTTAACAAGAGCCTGCCTGGCCCAGCCATGGACAAAGCCCCTGTACAGCCCTGCTCTGCTGTTTACTGTGGATATGGGATACAGGGGATGTTCATCCTGGGGCTTATGTGGCATAAATGCTTCTGGCCTGTTGTGCTTGACGAAAGAGTAAAAATATAATAATATTCAGCACACTGGACAGAGTGAAAGGGAGATGTGGGTCAAAGCTAGGCTAGGCATATTCCATGTTTGTGACCCCAATACCAGTTAGCCTTTTGGATATGACCTTTTAAAGATGAGATGCCTGTTGCACTTCAATGTCTTATGTTTTTTGTAGTTTGGGTGGATTTTTATAAAATTTGATAGGACTTTTCTGATTTCTTCATGATTCACTTCAACTTTTGCATTCACAGAGCCTTGCTTTGCGTGACTCAGCAGCAATTTGCATTTGTTGTTAGGCTGATGCAGTTTGTTTTGAAGGAGATTTTCTTCTTATGTTTGGATGGTTTGTATCACACTCAGGCATCAGAGAGCTGAGGCTGTCTGTGCAGGATCACTATATTCAGACGTGGAATGCAAACCATATGGCATGACTGTTAATGCATTGCTATTTTTCACTAAAATGCCCAGTTTTCTCTCATTAATATAATAGCTTATCAGTGTTATTTATTTCTAAAATAAAAAATGTAAGTGCACAAGGATTTTGGAACACTTTGAAGGAGCAGCTTGAAGTTCTGTTCTTGAGGCAAGATTTCCAGTGAGACTCTGAAGAAGGCAGGCAGGGAAATGTAACATTCACAGCAGATGTTCTTAGAAAGTGCTTGAACTCCTGGTGCACAGCTGCTGTTAGGTTCAGTAACCACAGCACGTCCCCTTGAGCCGCTCAGTGTGGTACCAGGGTCTTTGCAGATGCTCTGGATTGCGTTAGGGCCTCGGACCTTACACGCACACCCACACAGGACAGAAAACACTTGGCCTAACTTGCATCAGGATGTGCTGAAGATCTGAGTCTTTTGGGGAAAGGGAGCCATTTGGTATCACTGTTTTCCTGTTGTTAGTTACTTTTCCAAAAGACCAGCGTTATGGGAGATGCTCCCTGTACAGGTAAAATCCATTTACATAGAATAAGGCTATCCTGAGGGACTGAGGGAAATAAGAGGTTTAAACCAGCCCCTTTTAGCTAGATTGTGTCTTATGTGTTGTGATGCCTCACAGCTCTTTAACAGTGGATTTACCTGTGTGCATTTAAAATTGGAGGGACAGCTTTAACTAGCAGGTTCTCGTCACTCTTGGGGGAGTACTACTGCAGTACCAGACTCGGAGATACTTAAAAAAATATTAGGCTTTCTTTGTGGCTTGCTGAAAACATTGTTTCATCAAGATGCTATATTGAAACCACTGCTTATTCCTCCAGAATCTATGTGCTTCTTGGAGATTTCATCCAAGTGGCGATGCACACTTTCTGCTGACTGAGCAGCTGGTTTGTTGGAAAGGTTTCTACCTTCCAGTCTGTAACTGATGCTGCTCCTTTGGACAGCGTTTGTTCTAGCAGTGCTTGCTAGTGCTCTGGGGGGTTTTAGGCTTTATTTTGAAAGTTATCTGTAAGACTTGTCAGTCTTACAAACTTAGATGTGCTTATAAACTCTACAAAACCTCTTTTTGTGTGTGTGGATGGGACCTTTTTTTTTCCCTGAATAAAACTGCGTGAGGTCCTTCACCATGTCCTGTAATTGGTTTAGTGCCTTGTTGTCTGACTTGCTTCTCTTTTCTTTCTTCTCCCCCTCTCTGTCTTTTCTTGTGAACCTAACCATTGTAGTACATCCCTCAGCGATCTCTGAGTGGGAAGAGTCATCGGGTGACTCCAGCTGTGAGTGGTGTTGGCAGGGTCTCATTTCCTACATCTGTAAGAATCCCTGTGTTAACAGTGTTTGCCTAGGAAGGAAATACAGTTTGAATTGCTGCTTCTGGGTAACAGAATCAGCTAATAGGAATAATCCACCTCATCTTCTGGTGAATAGAGTGAGATGAGCTTCCTCTGCAAATACTGATTTCTTTCTAGTTTGGTCGTATTTTGAAAGACACTCTGTTACTGTTGTGCAACTTTCCTCTTGCTGTGACTTGAGACTCTTTTTGTGATGTGTGCATTTGTGTAGCCTGCCGTGCTAGACACATGCATCACTGGTCCCCTGATGAAAGGAAGAAAGGAGTACTGTAATATTTTTGAAGAAAAGTTTAACCGGATGAATATTTTTGGTTTGATTTCTTTGTTTTTCTTATTATGGATAATCAGGTTTTGGGAGTACTTTGCCCTCCAGTGTCTCCATATAATTATATTTTTCACTCTCCCGTAACCTCTGTCAACAGGTTATACAGATATGAGCAGCTTTTGTGGGCTCTGCTCAACCACTGTGTTAGAGCTGAACTTGTGGTAGTCAAGGAGCTGTTGGACAGTGTCAGGACCAGCAGCCTGTGGAAGAAATGGGATCTTCTTTTCATGGGAAGATGTTTGAAACAGAGGACAGCCCAGTACTTGAGTTTTGCTCTTGGAACTGGCCATTCAGGATCCTCTGTTCTGCCTTCAGCTGGAGGACATTTGCATGTGTTATCCTTAAGCAGAGAGGGCTCTGTACGGTCTGGATGTGAAGGTATCAGATGTTTTCTGATGTTTGTGTATCTTCATGGTCAGTACTCACACGATGTGGATCATATCTGTGAACCACTAAAGTGGAGAGGAGGCACAGAAACTTTAAAAAAGTTTTTTATCATTCAATTACTCCTGAATATATGCCATTTTATGGACTAGCTGAATAGTTTTGGAAAAGACAGGTCATGTTTTTAAGCTAATGATCCCTTAGTTAGGGATGTAGTAGAAAGCAGGACATTTTAACTTTGCCTGTCAGCAGAGTGAACCATAGCCTCAGAGCTGTTCTTTGCAGTCTCCTCGCTAGTCAAGAAAGCTCTTGTGGCTCTGCAGGAGGGTAGGTAAGCAAAACTTTAGGGTGAAAGGACACTAGGTTTTATTTCTGTTCTACTATGGGTATTGCTTTTGTTTCTTTGCATCAGTATGAAGTTAGGGCTGGAATTGAGAGTCACAAGAATTTTAGTATATTCAGTCCCATTTTTGATCCTTTCTGACTCCCCTCATTGCTGTTCCCCTCCACACTTAAAGCCTACTATTCTGAGCTGTCACTAATTATTCCTGTGCAAGGTGGTGGTGCCTATTGTAATTTTTCCTACAGCTTTTCTGGATTTTGCTATTCTACCATATTTGTTACCTCAGCGGGTGAAATCCCAGTCAGATTTTGTGGACTGTTGTGAGGAGGCAGCTCCCTTGTTAAGTTAATGACCTGTGTCCTGCCTTCAAGGCCTTCTTTTGCTGTGCAGCCCTAGGGTGGTGCACAACATCAGTATTTATGAACTGTCTGTGTCGTCCTGTCATGGTTCCTCACCTAAGGATGCAAGTAGTGTTTTACTGTCCTTGTAGGCTCTTTTTGCTGCCTCTGCCGGTCTCTGCCAGCTGAATTGCTACTTCCTTCCCTTTTCATAATGTAGCTGACAAAATTACTTTCCTCGGGACAAAGAAATAGCACCAATCAGCTCATTTGTGTTTTATTTTCTGATGTAATTTGCTGCCCGAATCTGTGCATTAAAGTTTATTGGTCGGTGTTCCTCACTTCTACCTGCCGACTTATTTGCGTGTCTTTCTCAAGGCCACTGCTCTCAGCGTGCTGGTGGCTGCACTGCTCCATCGAGGGATCACTTGTGCCACTCTGCTCTGTGCTTGGTGTTTCTTGCAGTGCTTTGGTGACCAGATTCAGGTGCCAGAGGAAGGAGAATACTTTCTCGTGTCGACTGGGCATCACCAAACATGACCTTGTTAGTACATTCAGCTCTCCTTGAAGTTTCTCCATCTGTTCATACGGTCTCTCTGCAGACTTACGCCTGTGTCTTGGGCTTCAGCTCTTGTTGATGTGCTTTTGTCCTTTCACCTCAAGCAGTCTTCACTGGAGTGAAAACTGTCCTGCACTGGAAATCCAAGTGTCTTTTTCTGCTGCTTTCCATCGTGTTTCCAATCTTGAATGGAAATCTTCTCTCCTAGGAAATACCTTTCTCCTCACTTGTATTTTTGTAATGCTGCCTCTCCTGGTTTCTGCCAAGGGCTCAGGAGGCAAGTTTTCTTGTAAACACAAATTTGTGTTGCAGTAAAGTTATTACAAACCCAACTAGAACTGGGTACTTGGAACCATTTTTTGTTTGCAGCAGGTGATTTGTGGGATATAGGTTTGTCAGGGTGATGTGTCTGTTCTCACACATTAGAACAGCATGTTGCACCTGAGTGCTTTACTGGCTTGTTTGCAGCATTTTGCTGGATGGAGTGCTCCTCCCAAACCCCTGCAGTTAGATATGCAGTAGAAATGCTAAGGAAAGTAAACTGGCCAAGAGACCAAGTCAGAGAGCTTGTAGATAAAGGGAGGGAAAATATGGGAATCAACAGGCAAAAAGAACAAGGAAAGAATTAAATCCTCTGAGGAAGGGTACTGGCAGTGGTGTCTGCACATCTGTGCCACTCTCTCATCTGGATTTGAGTGTTTGCATGCGTGTGGAAGGGTGCCCTAACAAAGGAGAGTTGCAAGGAGTAGAGAAGAGCACTGACAACGTGCAAAAGCTGTTTCATGTGTGCCAGGTGCTAGTTTGAAACATTCCCAATACAGTGATGCTAGCTGATGTCATGCACTCATAAGAGGTGCAAAGTGACTTCTTGATACTGACAGAGAGAAAATCATGATGCTGGGATAATGAAGGCAGGTCACCTGCATTGTATGTGGAAGAGGATGGAAGATAGGGAGGAGAGGCAAAGGTACCATTGAAGTGACAGAACAGGATAATGAGATTTTTCTTGTAACGATGAGAACGGTCAATGCTCCTTTGGTCAATACTCAATTACAAGGTGTTAAAGTGACTGAGACCCAGTCTTATCTCAGCTAGTTGCTTTACTTGGGTGAATCAATAGGCAAAGACTATAGATGGTCATGTGAAGAAGATGTCTTATTCTAGTCAGGATGTGAAGGTGTAGGAATTGAGTCAAAGAGAATTGCTAACTTGTGACTGATTGGCAGGGAAAAGAGTGAAGTTCTGCAGCAGAGGAAAAAAAGCAAAACAAGGTTTATGTAGCTATATGAAGTTTCTCCTCTTGGTTACAATAATGCCTAGGTATCCAAGAATGGTCAAAGAAATGGAGATTTTGATTCAGACAAGAGGAAATGCTGAAGGCACCATGCTGAAGGCGTAGATACAATAGTTATTGCCTGGGTGTAACATGAGGAAAGGAGAACAGAACCTCAGAGATCCCAAAAATCAGGGGATAGTGGCCCATCATGGGCCTGGGACATGGAAGGGTAAAAGATGAAAGTTAATTTAGGCAATAGAAGCAGCATTAAGGAGGGATAGCTAAAGGTGGATGAAATTTTGAGAAGTAGAATGTGATCAAATACGTCTGGAAACAAGCAGGTCAGAAGAATGAGACAAGAAACTGGTTCTGAATTTTGGATAAGGGTTTGCAGTGTATGTCAGAATGAAGTGAGGAAAAAGAAGTAACAGAAGAGAACATCGTTGAGCCTTACAGATAAATGACAGAAGGGAGACCAGTGGTACTGACATGCAGGTAGGGTCAGAAGTCAATTTATGGATTGAGGGCTTGTTTTGGGATTCAGAAAAGGGTTTGTTTTAGGAAATAATGGATTGGGAGAGATGCCAAAATACAAGCATGTAGGAAAAAGTTGGCAGATGTGAAAGGAGAGTACTAAAACATTAGAGAGAAAGAATGAACAGGAGGTCAAAAATACTCAGAGCTTGTTTTGACACTGGAGAGAGGTGAATGTATGTGCAGGACACCCATCTGTTCCTTTGAGATAACGGAAGGAAATAGGTCACTGAGGGAGCACACAGAGTAAAGAGCATGTGGAATTAATAGACTGAGTGGGTTGAGCAAGAACTTGGTTGTGTGCATGAGTTTGATTTGTGAAGTGTCGTATTTGCTACATGCTCTGTAAATCTCCAATTCTTCATTATGTTTTTGCAGTGCGACTCCATGACAGTATTTCAGAAGAAGGTTTCCATTACCTCGTCTTTGATCTGTAAGTGTCTGTCTCTGATGCTTCACCAGTGATGCAGGCACAGTGGTGATTGACTAAGAGTGGAATAAAAAGCACCTGCATTAATATTACTCTCTCTTTCTCTTTTGAGACCTGTAAATACCTCTGGCCTATTTGACAAAAATCCATTGACTGTGTGGTGGGGACAGGCCAGGAAGGCTCCTGGTGCCAGGTGTAAGTGTGGGATGGCCATGTCTATCCTGTGTATGGAGACTGTTTGATTTTTGTCTGTGAGGCATCCCGACAGGGGTCAGAGGAGGCTGTCCTTCCCCAGCTCAGCACACTCTCAGCTCAGCAGGGGTGTGTGGGCAGTTCCTGTGCAGTGTCAGCAGTGTCCTGCACTCTGCTGGTGGCGAGGCAGGCCAGGGGCTCAGTGATGTGCATACACCAGTGCCGGTGCCGTGGCTCTGCGGCTCTGCCCTGGCTCCTCTGTAACACAGTTTCCCTCACAGGCTGTGGCAGAGGGCCCAGGTGAATGGCCATGTACATCCTGTGCAGCCTTTAACTGCACAGCCATGGGCTCTGTAACATCCTCTGTTCTTTTGCACTCCAGGGTTACTGGTGGGGAGCTCTTTGAGGATATTGTTGCTAGAGAATACTACAGTGAAGCAGATGCCAGGTAAGACTGTTTCCAAACCCTTCCATGCATGTTCCGTGTACATGTACAAGTGGAGTGTACACCTTCCTGACTGCTGGTGTGTGCGTGGCTTTGTTCTGACACTCTTGCCCCTTGTCTGGATGAAACAAATCCTCTTTCTGCTATTAGCATGAACTTAGAAAGCCTGACTGACTACAGCTCTAGCCCTCGCCCACTTGCAGACATTACTGTCTCTGCCACCTGCAGATGCTCTTCTCTTTGCTGGGAGAGCCACTGCTAGCAGTTTTGTCTACCTGGCCTTTTTGGTGGGTGGTCACAGTGTGTCCTTACTGAGCAAACATAAAGGAGAGCTATGAGGGTGGTGCCTGCACGGCCTTTTTCTTCTGTCAGGGTTTCCAGTGATGTACCACTGCTGGTGGGCAGATCCATTCAGTTTGCCTGTGTCTGGGTAATGGTTTACAGGGCAATGAGGAGAGGGGGCTTTGAAGGCTGTGTTTCTGTGGAAGCCCTCTCTGACTGTCAGCTGGTCGGTGCAGTGATGGAAGGCACAATATGAGAGAGCAACCTTTTTAATTTTAATGCTAAAAGATTTAGAGTTATGCCCTTCTGTTCCTGGATGTGTCCCCTCCCTCCCATGTGTGAGTTTCCTGAAGTGGCACGTGTTTGTCCCTGTTTGTGCAGGGTGGGTGTTCTGTACAGCAGTAGCTGAGGGTGTTGTCTGACCCATCCATCTGCTGGACATGCAGCATCTGGAATCAAAGCCGGGATTAGGCCACTCCTGTTCTGCTTTTGTATGGTCTGGGAGTGGCCCAATGGGGACATTTCACCCTGCTTATTCTGCAGTCGTGTTCTTATCCCATACTCACTCTTGCTGAAGCAGAAATCAGGGAAGCTGTGAGAAGAGAGGAGTAAGAAGGAAGCAGTAGATACCGTGGCAGGGTGAGCTCGGTAGGCAGTACTGCGAGGAAGATGATACTGAGTGCAAGGAAGGAAAGAGAACACGACCTGGGGTGTTGGTGCAGGTACTGCTGATGGAGTCTGCAGACACTTACTTGCTTTCCCCGTGGTTCACTTACAGCCTTTGTCTTGTGGGCATTGTGGGCTTTCAAATGAGGCACTGCCCTGCGTGCTCTGCCAGGAGCCATCTGGTGATTGGGAAGGCCAGTGAACTCATCAGCTCTGCTGGAGCTCCTGGCAGAGAGGTCTGAGAGCCTCATAGATGTTTTCAGTGAGGTTTACAGATCTTGTAGGCACAGCATCTCAGATGGCTACACAGTCAATCATGCCACTGTGCCTTGAAGTTGGGAAGTTTTGAGGTTATCAATCATAATCCTTCCCCTGCTCCTCTTGCCAGTGCCTGTTCCCTGAAGTGCTCAAAAGCTGTCAGTGACTGACACTGCTCAGGAAAATTATGGCAGGGCTAGGGGAAAGGGAGGATTGTCTGTTGCTCTGTGAGCCCTCCTTAGGGTGCTCAGCCCTCTGACTGTCAGCTGGTCAGATCTCCAAGTGCCCACAAGATGACAGAGTGAAACTCCTCCCTTTCTCTCCCCATGCTGTGCTGAATTCCAGAGCAGTCTGAGAGAGCGAGGGAGCGAGGTCTGTGCCAATCTGCCGTGTTTGGCTCGCCTGGGACACCTCACACTTTTGCCATTTTTGGCCAGAAAATCTCTCTCGCTCAGACTCAGCTCTGTTCTAATTATACATTTTTGTTTTGGGAGCAGGGAGATTTTCATGGATTCTGACCCTGAGGATCGTACTGCCAGCTCCAGAGGGGTGGGGGTAGCAAATACACAGTGCTGCTGCACCTCCTCTCTTCTTCCTCTCCTCACTCTCTTCCCATCTTTTCCTGTAGCCTGTTTTCCTTCCCTCGAATATTTCACTCATTTCAAATTTGTTCCTCTGAGATTTGTAGAAGTCAGTGAAGGGTCTGAGAGATCTTACAGTGAGGACATAGACCTCTCTGAGTTGTCCACATGTGTGTGCTTACTGCCCAGCCATAGTTTTCAAAATCCCTATTCCATTCCACATTCACCCTTGGGAGCCAAGTAAATGTTTAGTGGAAGAGATGGGTCCAACTTGGAATGTCACCCATGGGTGGATTGTGCTGTCGTTATGCGACAGGTGTAAATAACATCTTGTTTTTGTCCCTGAGGTTTACAGCACTGGGAATGGCAGAGACAGGGTTTGCTGTGAGCTGGGGGAGTGCAGCACGCTGCACTTAATGGAATGAGTCTGCTTTTCAGATTACTAACCCCTTAAGTGGGATCTGTACTTAAAAGGCACCCAGCAAGCGGGTGTGTGTGCACATTGTGTATATAAAGTGCTTGAGATGCTGCTCTGAAAGCTTTGTGAACTGGCAGGCGCCCAGGCGTCGTCATCCTGCGTTTGCTGGCGGAGGCTGCTGCTCTCCCAAAGTTTATTCTTTGCTCAGGACTAGCCCAGTGGAATGTTTCTTGGAGCTCTTCGGTCTTGCTTGCACAATTTCAGCTGCTGTTTGGAGATACTCGGATGCCTTGGTTGTTCTATGTGGGGTGGGCACTGTTGGCTGAAGGAACCAGTGAGAGGCTTAGTATGATGGGAAGGGGGGGAAGGAAATGATGGGAGGCAGGAGAGAGACTCTGTGGTCCTGCTGCACAGAGGATGTTTGACATCCTGTTGCTGGGGGTGGGGCTGGGGTTGTTCAGCTGTGATGGTGCTTAGCTGTGGCATCCAGTGGTCATGATGAAGAGATTCAGCAGGAGATCTTGAATGCCCTCTCGTACAAATATAAAAGTTAGGGAAATAGTTCTGGTGATGTTAAATGTGTGTGCCTAACTTTGTGTGTCTCCCCCTTCTATCTTGCAGCCACTGTATTCATCAGATACTGGAGAGTGTGAATCACATTCACCAGCATGATATCGTGCACAGGGACTTGAAGGTAATGTTTCCTCTGTGCTGTGGTCTGAGGAGAGCAGCCAGGGTTTCATTGGAAGAGGAAAGACAGGAATAATGTGTTGCCAGCTGGCAGAGTTTTTTGGGTTTGGTTTTTGTTTTTTACTTGAACTAGGTTCAGGGGTTCTTGAAGCACCAATTTGCTTCTTCAGAGTTTTCTAGAGAGCTAGAGGGTGTGCTAGACTCCAAAGGAAGTTTTCAGTCTTTGTGAATCTTGCCAGCTCTCAGCCTCTCTGAGGCAGCTCCAGGATGGAGTAATTGAGAATCTTGGAGAGAAGTACACTTCCAGAAACTTGGGTAGAATTCATTATAATGAAGGACACTTTCCAGTTTGTGACTGAAGAGATCTCTAGAGACCCGGAGCAATCTTTGTTCAATCTGCCAGGATGAGTTTGTCTGCACAGAGCATGTGTATTTTTATTCTGCAGTGTTGCCAAACACATGCCGCTGCGCTAGGGCAGAGATGTTCAACAAGAATTTTTTGTGTTATTTCTTTCTTCTCTCATCAGTAGAAACACTTCTAATCTAAAACCCAAACTGCTGGCCAGTTAAAGACTGGATGAATCAATCATTTGGTGCATTATAATACATTTATAGCCCCTACACCTCTGCAGTGGAGTCACCTAAACTCCCCACACTGGACAGCTGTTCTGGGAGCTGGGCAGGCTCCAGAATGAAGAGATTTGTGCAGGAAAGTCTGCGTGCCCTGGAGCCTTCTCTGTCTAAAGTGGGAATGGTGATGGTCACCAGCAGTCCAGTTCAGTTAATGCAGGATGACACCTGCTACTAGTGTAGGGTTGGGCTTGTTAAACAATGTACGAGGGGGAGAGTAGAAAAATATTTTACAGAGAGCAAGGTAAAAGCACATTGCAAGCTTGGCTCCTCTGGTGTTTTGATCTAGTGGAGAGCCCTTGTGTTTCTGACAAACTCCCATGCAACTCTTTTGACCTTCTGATTCAACAACCTGTGAAGAAATGCGGATGATCTACTGTGGACTGTGGCTGCTTCTGATTAGACCAACCACCAGCTCCTGAGAAAGCAATATCTAAGAGGCACTACTGCCCAAAATTAGGGAGTCTATGAAAATCAATAACGTTTGCCAGTGCAGGAGAGGTTTTCCTTGTGTTCAAATATAATCTGGTTTCCTTCCAAAAATTTTGTTTGTAGGAAAGTGAGCAACTTGTTCAGAATTAATCAGCTGCTAGACACTCCCTGCTGCAGTTAATGGATTTCTTCTGTTGCTTGCTCTGATTGACTGAAACTATCCAGGCCTGAGGAGTGACCATTCCTTTTAGCAATGAAAGTTCCCATGCTTTTTATTTAATATTTCGCACCTTTCCAAAAGCTTGGCCTTCAGGGTCAAGCAGAGCCTGTAATAACTGCAGAGCCTGTTTCAAGTCAAGCTGTGTCTTTTGCACCTCACTCTCATAAGCCTGTCTTTTGGTTGACGTGCTATTAAAGAATGTCAAATACTGAGCTGCCCATAGGGACTGTAAGAAATTCGGGAGTGCATTCACATCCTCACCAAAAAGCATGTGAAACCTGAGACAACCCATATGTTGGCAAACATGCACATGGATAAGTACAATTAACCTTAAGGAGTTTGCTTCTAAAATAGAACTACAAAGTGCTTAAACTAGCACAAGTATGTGTTAAATGTTGCTCTTTCTTAGTCAAGCTATGTCCAGGTGCGATCTGGAATTGGGAGGGATTTTGAGAAGATTTCATTGATCTTCTGCTTTGGGGTCTTGTTTATAGTGGTGAATTTCCATTAATGTGGCTTGATTACGACAATCTTTTCTTCTTGCCATATAGTGAAGAGCCAGTGGCATCCAAATGTATTGAGACCCAGCTGTCCTTCCTTCCACGCTGCTTATGGCAAGGACTGTGTTGAGGCAGGCTTCTCTCCTTTCCTTCAAAGCAGAAATTTAAGGCAGATGAATGAGCAAAGCATCTTGTGTCTGTCAAGCAGAACAGGGGTAACGAGTTGCTATGGAGTGAAAATAGTGAGCAGGCTGCAAAAAAGACCTTTATCAGATTTGTGAAACTGAGACAAGTTCCTGTTTCTGGATTTCCAGGCTTCCATCCTGCTCAGTTAAAAAGTTGACTTGATATGCCTTGCACAAAAAATGAGAAGGGGATAGGATGCTATCCACATTTGACCTGCCTATTTTCAAGTTCATTTTCCTGCAAAGCCATCACCTTAAAGGCTTTGGGGTTTCAAGGAGTTCCATTGTAACTAGCTGCTCTGGTGCTTCAGAGGAAGCTGCCAGTTCTCACTCCAGTTTTTGGAGTTACGTGAAGCCTGCTGTGAAGTCCTCTGCTGGAACACAACAGAGTTATGGTTTGAGTGAGATCCTTTCAAGGTGGAAATGTGAGGGTCAAAAGTCTGTCTCCTTTTCCTGGCACATAGAAAAAGCGGCCTGGCTGCTTCTTGTGTAGGTGATGGCAGCAGTAGCAAGACAGAATATTTTATGCTGCTGTAAATGTGTAGCATGAAAAAATTGCTTACAAGAATACTTACTGCTGTGCTGCTTATGCCAGTTTGAGGCTGAGACTTTTTCTGTAAGGGATGAAAACTACTGCCTAGCCAGATGATGCCTTCCCACATTACAGCAGTGTGTTTGGCAGCCCTTATTAGCATCATATTTACTTTTTCAGTGCCTTGGGGACTGTCTAATGTTCAAGGGGAGAAACATCACTGCAGATTGTATCTCCTGCATTGTCCCTCCCTTCTCCTCTCCCTCCCCTTTCCCCTCCCCCCAGTTATCCTCTTTGAGGAGGGCAGAATCGAATTTTGGCTTAAGTGCTGCAGGAACTGTACTGCCAGTGCCCTCTGGTGTCAGCATGTAATGTATGGGCTGGGTTGGAAGAGGCTCTGGCTCCCACAGAGGAGCTAGAGGATTTGTGTTAGGCTTGACAATTTTCTGCCACTCCAGGTCAAGGCCATTCGTTGCTGTTGCTGTGTCTTCACCTGAACAGGTTTAGTACTGCATGCTAAATTCAGTCAGCAGATGCAATTTAGTGATGTGGATACTAGGTGAGAGGTTTATGTCAGTCTTTCATTCTTACTCTCTTTTTTCTTTCTTCTCCTCAGCCTGAGAATTTACTACTAGCGAGTAAATGTAAGGGTGCTGCTGTCAAACTGGCTGACTTCGGACTGGCTATAGAAGTCCAGGGGGAGCAGCAGGCCTGGTTTGGTAAGACTGTTTGAGCTTTCCCAGCTTTGCTCCCCTGTTTCTGGTGGCTAGTTGAGTTGCATCCTCCTGAGTATTTTCTCTCAGCTCTTCCAGCACACTTCTCTGTATTTGGCTGTTTCTTTTTCAAGCATGACAGCCTCTGGGTTTTAGGCACAAAACTAGGTGCAATAGAGGAAAACTGATAAAGACAGAAAAAATGGTTATGTGTTTCTCTGTTTTTCTTCTCAGTTTACAGTAGATGGTAGTGTCAGAGATGGATGCAGCTGCTAAGTTTAGACCCTGATCTGAACTTTCCTACTGCTCAGAAGTGTAGACATCTGGAATTTTGTGTGGTCGCTTTACAGAAATGCGTTTGACCTGGCCTTCTCAGGCACATTTGGATCTGACCTTATCTTTGTTTAGTTAAAATGTAATTAGAAATGAGACATTTTCAGACTAAAAATCATCTCTGAGCCTCTGCAATGCTGCAGAGACTCTAGAAAAATGACTTTTCCTGGTCTCCCCATATCACTTAGCAATCTGATGTGTTCCACTTGTGTCTTGTGTTTTCAAACTCCAAGCCATTATATATAACAATGATATAAGACCTGGCATACAGGTTTGTGCCCAGCTGGTTGACATGGTCCCTCTTGTCTGCTTATCTTGCAATACGCGGGCACTGGATTCCGTCTGATTTTCTGCTTTATTTCGGGGGGTTTTGCCTTTTTTTGCTGATTTACCAAGAGGACAGCTCTAGCAAATATGAGATGAAGGGTGGGAGAGACAGGTTTTGGAATTGGTTAGTTACCACTGGTAGATTTTGTGATATGGCAAGATCTCTTCTGCTTGGGTACTGTAAGTACTTCATGTCATCCATTTTCTGGCAGGGTTTGCTGGTACTCCAGGCTACCTCTCCCCTGAAGTCTTAAGGAAAGATCCTTATGGAAAACCAGTGGATATATGGGCATGTGGTAAGATTCTCACAAAATGTTTTACACTTAAACAACATCATTCCATGTAAAAGAGTGATTCCTTGTAGCCTGTTGCTGGGAGGGTGCACAGTGCTCCTTCTTACTGGGTGGAGACATGAAGGCACAATTGAGGATAAGCGCCTTGTGTGGATGGAAGGAGTACTGGAGCCTGAACTCATATGATGCTGGCTCCTAATCTTTTCCTCAGGCCATCTGTCAGATGTTTGAGACTCAAGACATAGGACCTGTCTATGTTTTGAAGAGTCAGTTGTTTAGATAACTGTAGCAGTTTCCTACTATACTAACTATGTAGAAGATGAAATATTGAAGAGGGATGATTTTTTTAAAATAAGTTAGTGTAAATGTATCTGGGACTGGTAAGTTTAAAGATTAATTATATCAGTGTTGCCTGACATGGACTCAATGGTTCTCTGCAGGCCAGGAGTGTCAGCTTTGTCCCTGTTATTTTTGTCCCAACACCATGCACAGTAAGCATCTAAAAACAGAGTCCTCCCTGAAACATCCCTTGCTGCCTAGGAACCCTAGGAGATGTGGCTTCATCTTACTCTGAGGGCAGCTGGGAGTTGTGTCTCATCAGCCATGGTAGCCAGAGGAGGGTAGAAGGACATCGTGCAGCTCGTTCTAGCTCCCGGCACTGCTGTTACGAGCTGAACAAGAACTGCCAGGGTGAGGTTCAGCAGATGACAGATTTGTACCGTGTTTTGCTATCTCAGAAGGCTAGATATGATGGCAAATGAAGATATTGAGCAATCATTGCCTTGGGGACTGTCAAGAGGGAAAAAAGAGGGTCTAAAGGAATAAATGGCGTATTAGCCTAACCATAGTGTGTCTGTGTCTCTCCCTCCCAGGAGTGATTCTGTACATATTACTAGTGGGGTACCCTCCCTTTTGGGATGAAGATCAGCACAAACTCTATCAGCAGATCAAAGCCGGAGCCTATGACGTAAGGGCACTTTCTTGCTGAGTACCTGCATGGGTGTAGAAGCCATCCAAAACATGGCACTATCTTACCTGGCGTCCTGCAGCAGGCCCAAGCTTCTGTGCAAAGTGACGTTTGGCGCGCTCGTACACCTCGTTGTCTTCACTGCCTGGGACACAGCCCTGTGTGGGCTGCTGAGGGGTGTGTGGGAGCAGCACAGTGGGCACTACAACACTGACAATTGTTAGGGAAATGCAGAGGGTGGGAAGTGGCGTCTTCTGGTAATGCTAATGTGTCCAGTGGAGTAGAGGGAAGATAGAATGAAGGAGCTTGTCTTGGTCAAGGCCTAATAAAAAATATGGGGATTTATTCTGTAGAAAAATAGCTTAAATTATGGTCTTTACTCCTGTGTGCCATAGTCCATGGACAGCATGGAGCCCAGTGAGAAGATTGAATGGTGGGGACCATTGGAGGGGTGGCTTTGTGGTGGAGATCAGCATGGTGGATTGGGTTGGAGGCTCTGGTAAAAAGCCTAGCAGATCATGGAACACTTCTTAGAGCATGGTAAAACTGAGGTGTAAAAAGTGCCTGACAGAGGAATGGCAAGGAGGTTAGTGCTGAGGGAAGCAAAGGTGATATGAAATGTAGTTTGTGTACCACAGTTTTAATGTTTGACATAAATTCTTCCATGTAAGGAGAGGCTTGAGTGGGAAGAAGGAAATCCTGGAAATCCCAGCTCAAAGCCTGTGGGCATGAATATCAAGAGGAAGCTGGGGAATTCATTTTATAGGCTGTCTTGTGGTTTGTATTAAACAAAAATAAAACTCCAAAAGGTGAGGGTTCTGCTGGACTCCATCTGTTGGTTACCTCCCAGCTTCTGTGCCTGACACCATGAGAGCAGCTGTACTGGTGAGAACAAAGGTCTGCCTGTGTCCTGGCTCAGTGGCTTCCTGAGTGAAAGCAAAGTGATGTCTTTGTACCTGCTAGCCTTAAATGGACTTGTGTTCCTCTCTTGCCTTGCTGCCCTTCTAGTTTTTGTGTTGTTTGTTCTTATTTGAAGTGTTTTTGCACTAATTATATCAATGGGGATTTTGTAAGTACTTAGGGATTAAATACCTCTTTCTGAAGTCATGAAGAGTGAAGTGCTGATCCCTCCTTGTCTGTCTGTTGGTTTTGTATTCTTATCTGTAGTGAACGAATTTCTGTAGATTCTTCCCTCATTTTGCCTGCTAGAAAACTGCTCCATTTTACTGAGGCACCTGCCCCTCTTGTCCTTACCCAGCACCAAGGGGCCTGTATGCACAGGAGCAGTCTGTTGTTCTCCCTTGACCAGAGAGGAAATGGCGACAGTGAAAACAGTGATTTTTTTTTTTTTTTTACTTTGTGCAGCTGGGTAGGGGTTTTGCAAGACATTACCATGAATATTTCAGAGTTCAGGAGTGCAGAAATTGTCCTTGCTTGAGACTTCAGTATCATTATTTTTGAGTGTCCTCTTGCAATGTTTGCAGAACAAATTGTATAATGCCTTAGTGATGCCTGCAAATGCAGAAATGAGATTATATGCAAATCAAATACAGCAGGTGTGTTGTTATGACCCAACTGAGTAAAGCGATAAAAAAGCATGAGAAAAAAAGATGAATTAAACTTTTTCTAAATTATGTAGTACTGTAAGGAAATGTTTTCAGGATAAATCCATTTTTTCTCCCACTTAGACAGGGAGCTTTACGCTCAGCATATCTGTGTTCTGAAGTTCACCTATATTTGTACAGTAGATTCATAGGATTTAACCTCAGCATGCTGTCATCCATACCCCATGCAGTTCTCTATGAGATGGTGTAAATATCTCATCTTTATCGTTACTGGAATTAGAGCAGAAGGCAGTTAACCTCTCATGGATGATCAGTAGCTGAAATACTTAGAATTCTTTTCATTGTTTTCATGCTTCTGTATTCCCATCTGCTGTTACATCTCTCTTGCTCCCCAAGTAGTGATCTTGGTATGGTAGGTGGTTGCTAACAACTTGCTGGTGGGTTGCTACACCTAAGTGACTGGTGTTGTTCCAGGATATTGTGTTTTATGGTGGGAAAAGTGTACCTGATCATGGGATGTTCTCTGTTAGTGCGTTTTGCTTTCATGCAGTTTTGCTCTAGTTAACTGTTTGTGATTTTTCCATAAGCTGTTAGAGCTTTTAGCATGCTGGAGAAAGAGACAGGTGGGGTAAAAAATGATAGTGCCTGTGTTTTTCATGTAAGAACTCAGTTTAAAAGATCTGTGACTTTTTTGACTGTTGAGTGTGAAAGAAATTCAAAGGTCTGAGTGATTCCTAAAAGGCTTTTAATCTCTTAATCTTCTTACTTATGTCTGGTGAATGGTACAGGTGTGTCCTGCTGTCTGGTACCATTCATTTGCTGGATTCTGGATGATTTTTGTTCAGTATGAGTTTTCACAATAATTGGTGGGTTTTGCAAATGTGTTTGCCCCGGTATCAAAAGGGCAAAGGCTAGAATTTAGCTGTGTAGCAGAGGAAAATCTCTTCTGCTGGTGCAACTTCTATTGAGTTCATCATCTGTTCCTTCTTCCTCTTTTAGTTCCCATCACCTGAGTGGGACACTGTGACTCCTGAAGCCAAGAATTTGATCAACCAGATGCTGACGATAAACCCAGCAAAGCGCATCACGGCTGACCAGGCTCTCAAACACCCATGGGTTTGTGTAAGTGTCCTCCTTATTTCAGGCTGATTTGTGGCTCACCTTGAATGGACATGGCAGGAAGACTTGAAGGACTCAGTATAGTTCAAATATTTCAGATTATGATTTTTTTTTTTTTGGATACTGACCTTCAACAAGCCAACTTTGTCATGCTGTGGTGTTTTTATTACCACAAGTAGTAAAAAAAAAATTCCCTTGTTCTTTTAGAATGTTGTCAGTGTCCATAGATTCTGGTTTTTTCCCACATCTTGTCCAATCTATAGCATCCCAAAATGTCAAATGAAGCTTGGCATCAGACAAAAATTTTTAGACCATTTTGGTCTTCATCTCTGCTTCAGTTTATAGCATAGCATCTTTGCAATGTCTGGGACATTTCTGCTGTGCTGCAGCTTAACTGGCTGTAAAATTAAAATCAGGAAAAAATCTTTTACTGTTCTGTGTATGTAGTTTCTGCCTTGCCAGACCTCACACATAAGTATTTTTCATCTTCTGCAAAGTTGGCAAGGAAACCCCAGAACAGAGCTGGGTGTGGGTAATACCACAGCATACTTCTGGGATGGGTTTAGTGAGCTCCTTTGCTGATTTGTTCTTGAGAAACTGTGGTGTCTTTATACCACAAATCAACAGATAGCAATTTAAAGTTACTTATGTTAACATCTGTCTAACAGAACTGTAAAATGATGCTGATTCCTTGGAAGTCAGAACTTCACACTAGCTGAGACTGCATCTCTTTTTTTTTTCTCCTTACATGCTTGTAATCAGTTGCAGTTCCTGTGTATTATTTCATCCCAAAGCCTGCAGCTAAAGTTGTATTATGATAGCCCACTCCCTGTGGCAACTTTCCTTCTCTGAGCTAGGCAGAGTCTGATTTCACTGCCCAGCCATGTCAGCCTCTCACTGAAACTGCCTCCTGTGAGTCTGTTGTTTCCCTTTGCTTTGCAGTCCCTGTGTGCACATGTTTCCTTTCTGGATATGTATGGCTCCTAGAAAGTAAACGTTGTAGGAAATCTAAAAAAGTTTAGAAGTTTATCTGAGACCCTGAGTGCCTTGTCATCACTGAGCTGCTGAAGTATGTACCCTGACTCTTGCAAGGGCACATGGAACAGCTGGGCATCACTGTCCCTCCTGAAGCAGCTGGAGGAGCAGTGACCACCAGAGCTGTTGGGGGACACTTTGGCCACATTCTCCCCATGCACTGCCATGTGTCCTGCAGTAGGTGACCAGTAGTGACAATAGGATCAAAGCAGAGACTTCCCACGAAACTAGCTGAATATAGGCACAGTTTACAGTTCTTTTGGGTATTGCAGATTTTTTTCCAAGCAAGAGAAAGTTAGTAGAGATTTTGTTCACACTCAGCTGCCAGGTTAGAAATTCACCCACTATCCTCATAAAGGAAGTTCAAGCTTGTGGTTCTGTGCAAGAGCAACAGCTACTTTGGCATTAGTCATTGGCTTCCTCATGTGCTCTAAATGCTTGGCAGTATCAGTCTCTGATTTCCTCTCATGGTTTTCATGGCTGTAACACTTCTGGGAAGTTGTCTTTTTGGAGTTGATGGGATCCCAATCTGCTATGGATAGCAGATATGCATCACTGTGTAGAGATTATGCTCATTTTTTTGTGTTGGTACAATAGAAATACATGATCTTTTCTGTTACACGCTGACAATCTGTTACTGCAGTAATACTACAAAGATGCCAAGGCCTCTCCTAGCCAGCCTCTTACATTCAGGGGGTTGCCATGTCCATGGCTGCTGCTCACAAGTAGTCCCTTACTGCTTGAAATTTTTCTTTCAAGCTGTAACTGATGCAGCCCAGGTATTTTCTGTAGTGCCTCTAACTGGGTTCCCCATGGGTATGCTTGTTCCTTTTGCTTTGTCTTCATACTGTATTAAATTTTACGTGCTCCTGAAAGGCAGGGAGCACTGATTCTCACAGGTACCTCGATCATAGATTTCTTGGGTGCAGTCCTGTCGTAGCCCACCTTGATTTAATGTGTCTTGGTGGAAGTGCTCAGGTTATGAAGCATTTGCAGTGGTGAGAGGCTGAACATCTTGATAGTGTGCAAGTGGAATGAACTTCCCTGGCTGATTTGGTATGGGTGTGTTCTTGATCTTCTGCTGTTCCTGTTTTTCAGCAACGATCCACTGTCGCATCAATGATGCACAGGCAGGAGACTGTGGAATGCTTGAGAAAGTTCAATGCTAGAAGGAAGTTAAAGGTAAGTATGTCTTAATTTGCCTTAAGTTTGTTTTTACATTTTTCATGACTAGCATAGTGTTAGGGAAGTCCCTTATGTAACCCTCCAGTACAGGGCACTGAAGCAGTGTACTGAGGAGCTGGGTAGTTTCTTTCTCCAAGCTCTAAGCTTCCTATGCCTCTTCTGCTACATATTCACCCCTTCTGCTTTCTGCTAGTGAGTTGAAATAGAGCAGTTAGTTCTGGGACTTTCAGTTCTGAGTGCTCTGCACCTTCCAGTACAAGTGGTACCAGTTGCCTGCAGCTGGGGCAAAGCCTATGGCCTGTGCACAAAGCAGCTCTCTGCTGTGTGAAACCCAGCTATGTGTTTAATTCTTAGTGATATTTGGATTTTCTAGCTACCCTGCCTGGCATTTGGCTGCTGCTGTGGAAAGGCAGGGCTGTGAGTGGTCCCTTGGCAGCCACACGTGGGACTCCTGGACACACTGGGGTCCTCCAGGGTAGCACTGGGTATAGCTCTGCATTGGAACTGGTGCACTGTGTTCTCCCTGGGTCAGCCCAGCCCCTTGCTCCAGTGGCACTTTCTGTTATCCCTGCTTTGTCTTCCCCACAGGGCGCAATCCTCACAACGATGCTTGTGTCTCGGAATTTTTCAGGTAAGTTCAATGTCCCCATCCTTTCCTTGGTTTTGTTTTGTGTGACTGAGCTGCAGAGTATTTTAGCCATTTTGGAGTCAAGCAGGAGGGGAGGAAACATGCTTTCACTTCATCAGGATGTAATGTTGATCACTTTACCTGAGCTGGTGACCAGTGTGAAATAGGAAATTACTTGTTTGGAGAGGAGCACATGGTATTTTCTGGTACAAAACAGAAGTCAGCCTTCATAATTGTCTTATGATATTTTATTGGCAAATTACTTGTGAGAAATTCTAGCTGGTATCATTAGCTTTCCCATCATAAACCAAGAGTGAAGAGCTCTTATTAGGTAGGAGTGTTTCCTTCAGACCTGAGGCAGGGACGGGGAAGTAATATTGGTGAGAAGAGGGACAGGAGCTATTTGGGTATTGTATTACTTTGACTCATCAAAAATGGGTCTGAAGTGCCTCAGCTATTAGTTTTCCTTCTTGGAGTCTCAGAAGTGGTTTTCATCCTTTTAAATTTAATAGCTAGTAGCCTGGCTCCCACCCAACTGCATTACGTAGTGCATTTACTGAAAATGCAAATCTCAACATGTAAATCCACGCTTTTTGGAAGATTATTGTCTTGGCTCGGCACACCTAGGTGATGCAATCTTATTTGTGTTCATCTTCATTTGGGTTGAAAACCTCTATTTGTAAGTGCTTTTGGTTTATGGGATCTTTGTTTTCTTTACCCTCTTTGTAATTTTTTTTCTCTTTAAAAAGAGCAATCATTGAATGCATGAGTCAGATTTGTATTGCACCTGACTACAGCTGCTTTCCACTGGAAGTCTGCTGTATGGATTATGTGATGATGGAAGTGTTTTAATTTCGTCTGGCCATTTACTAATGGTGGATAACAATACTTATATTCTGGATGTTGTTACAATAAACTTGTAATTGGAATGGAAACCTCTGTGAAATGATCATCCCAGCATAGAGTGCACATTCATGCATACATTCTTCTGTGAACTCAAGGCAGCATTTTTAACCTTCTGTATGGTGATATTAAAAAAAAAAGTGAAACCATGCTACAATTAAGGGTCAGCAACATTCAAACTTTTTTTTTTTCCTTGCTTTCAGGTAGACCTGTGCCAATATGTCAGCATTACTTGCAGCTACAGCAATTTCTTTTAACTGCATTTCTCATAGTTTGGCCTTAAAGGGACAGTGATTTTCTCCATTCATCTGTCCCACAATTGTGCTATTACAGGACTTAAAAAATTTATGCTGTTGTCTTATTCTGAAATAACTGTTTGAGGAGCTGTGGCACAATGACAGGGCTTCTACTGGCCTGTACAGAGCAAAACATTTTCTTGGGCCTTCTGCTGGTGTGAACTGGTTTTGTTCTATTTACACAGCTCATCTTTATTTCACTTAATTGATGACTCTGAAATAGACAGGGTTTTTTTTCTTTTTTTTAATAAACAGAAGTTTTAGATTAATTTTTAGTCTGCAAATGTCACTTCTAATGAAGCTCCAGAAGTGCTTGGGTAAGAAAATCTCTTACAGCTAAGACTTTGACTGCATCAAATGCCAGAGAGAATGGTTCTCCTTAATGGTGTGTGACCTGTACATCCACTTAATCCCTGAGCTAGTACTGAGGAGGAAAAAGCTTGCTCTACTCATTCTTCTCTGTGTCAAGGGCTGAAGCTGCTGGATCCACTTCAGTTAACAGCTGAAGAAAAGGAAATCCTAGGAGGCCCTATAGTGAGTGCAGGGTTTGCAGTGTCACTGATTTCTGCTTTGAATATAAACTGTGATTCCAAGTATGAGACACTCAGAAAAACTGTTGAGAGAGAGGTTAGAAATTTAGATGCAAAGCCTCTGTTGAGAGTAGCAATTCCCTGTGTTTTTATGTGGTTTTAGAGGGTGAGATCATCTACTCCTGTTTTCTTTGCAGTGCAATATGAGCTTGACTTTTTAAAAATTGTAATTATTTTTTAATTTACTTAGGTTTTCTAGTTGGCTGCAGTTGCAGTAGATACATCTGCTGGAATTAAAGAATAAATGCGTGCTGACTGAAAGTAATAAGTTTAAAAGTTTGTGTGGGAACTTTGGGTAGAACTCAGATTTTTCTTAGCATGACAGGCATCTAACTGCCCTTGAAGAGTTCTGCAATAATATTTGTTTCTTTCCCTAAAGTTCTTAAGGGGTTTTTATTTTCTCAGATTGAGTAACTCTATTTTGTGGGTTTTTAGAAGTCCCATTCCCAGCAGACAGGGAACTAGATTTATGAAGAGAGAAGCTTCTTCCTGCCTGGGATGAGATTTCCTAAAAACTTCTTTCACAGATGTTTTAAACAAAGAGGAAAATGAAGGCTCATGTGACCCCAGTATCAATTAATTAGGCACGACTGTACTATCTGCAGGAAATATGAGAAGGCTCCTTTAATCTTCTTGTCATTACTATCTCCTGTGTCACATTTTGTAATAGGGAATTCTTTCGCTGTGTAGACCTGTGACAAATTGTATTCCCAAAGAATCTGTAGCAGTACTCTCTTTTTAGCCCAGTAATTTTTTGCTTGCTCTGTGCCATGTACCCCAGGCCAGTTAACTTAAAGGATATCTGGTTTCTTTCCACAGTTATGATATATTCTGCCATGTAATATTGGCTATTTGTGGTTCTTTTTAGAAGATTGCATCTCTGGCCAGCTGAAGACTATTTATTCAAAGCAGGTACAGCTGCACTCCTTTCAGTGTAAGTCAGGAAGTTGAAACCTGGTTCCAGTAAGGGATTTCTAGCTTCTCTCCACACTCTGTTCGGTGTTAATTCACCTGCAAGAGTGAGCAATGCAATGTAAGTTTTGCTATAGGATTCTTGGAGTCACGCATTGGATTACCTGGGTGTTCACTTGGGGCTTTGGATGTTCCGATCCACACAAACACTGATCTGATCTGCATTCACTTACAGAAGTGCAGTCAAGGAAATCAACTGATTAGATCATACACAAGAAACTCCTAAATCATCTTCTGAGAAGTAAATGCAAATTTATTACTAGAAGAGAGTTGGCAAGGTTTTTAGAGATTCCTGCAATAAGGGTACCTGGATTCATTTGTGTAGATAAACCTCTGTAAATAAGCTTGCTATGAACTGAGTGAAAGGATGGAAAGAAACTGGTTTTTATCTTAGGAGCAGCCATCTTCACAAAATGCTGAGAAGTGGCTTTTCTCCATGAGCTGATTTTTATGCACAACTTACAAGTGGCCTATGTGAAATTCTTAGTTCTGTTTCCCTAAGTGGATTGCAACTGTTAATTTAGGGAGCTGTTCAACAAGCTTCCACACTGTGAAATTCACTTCTATCACGTGGTTCAGCACAAGTCCTGTGTTCAAAATAGATCCTAAGGCAGACATTGCAGGTAATTGGGCCTTATGCCTGAAGCCTCTATTTTTAACTGATGCTGAGCTTTTTTCTGGGTTATTGCCACTGCTTGCTCAAGTCAGTTTTGTGAGGGAAATGTTGTGGCAGAGTGTGACAGTAAGTGGAATTTGTTACATGTCTCTACAGATCCTTAGTAACACTCCAATGTGCAGGTTTGGGTTTTTGACTGGAGAGGTGAGGTCGAGAGAGGCTGGAGGCAGATTCACTGAGCAGAGTTCTTTCTAACTAAGTAAAGAAGGCCCAAATATGCCTCTGCATATGTATTATAATCTGTACAGAGACATTTTTAGCTGACTAAAGAGCAAGAAGGAGGAAATAATACAAATACTGAAATGGGACTGAAATATTTTGCTGTCTTGTTATACCTCCTTTCCAGAAGTGTGAAATTGAATTTTTGCTATGTTGTGTGTATGTGCATATATGTATATATTTATACTCCGGTTGAAATTTGAGTTCTTTTCCCTAACTGAAATGAGTAATGTATGAGAAGTTTCTACTGTGTTACGTTAGGTAGATATTGATTCAGAAATTTGTATTTGTGGTAGAAATCCAAAGGTATGAAAATATGGAGGGGGAAAAAGTAATTAAGGTATTTGTAGAGCTTTGACTAATTAAGTGTAACATCACTGGAAATCACATTTCCTGAGCAAAAGATGAAGTCACATTTAATCAAAAATTAGGTTGTTTTTAAGTGTTTTCTCTGTATCTACTAAATCTCTTAAGTTTTAGTTAGTGGTGCTCAACTACTCCAGTGCAGACCTGCCAAGGTAGTGGATTTTAGTTAGTGACTCCCATTTGCAACTTCCTAGAGCGATACAGATTTCATGTCTGCATTTAAGTGTTTATCACTATAGCCAGAGAGTCTAATTTATCATCAAAGGTGGATGTCATAGAATAATTTCTACTACCTCTACGTTCCTCTCTCTAGAGTTCAGGAAAGCTCTGTGAATACTTAAATTGTGGTGTTTGTTTAATAAATGGATATTCTTTAAGTTACACTGCATTCAGGGGCATTGTGCATGATGGTGGCCAGAGGTGCCTCTTGTGAGTCTGCACTGACTGTTGGCTCCTTTGTGGTGACCCCAGAAGTGATATTGAGTTGAGAAATAGTTAATACACCTTTTTTTGAACTGAGAATATGAGAATGATAAGCTGCAGTTCTGTGTCATTGGGAAGTCTGTGTTGGTGTGATACAATTTTTATCAAGTCTCAGTAAAGTCCAGAATTCTTAAGGTATAAATGCTTGTGTTTAGAAACCAGAACTTGGCTTGTTTGTTAGATTAGCATCATCAGTTAGACCTAATACAAGCAGCCTCCATGTTCTTCCTGCATCCCAAAAAAAGAACTCTCTGGAAAATTAACTGAAGTGAGAAATGTAGCTGAGTTTTGGCAGCTGAGGACAGGGCAAGACCAGGGACAGGCTGGATGGACGGTTGCTCTCTCTGGAAGAGGAGCAGTGGGGCTGGCAGTGGGGAAGGCACTATCTGTGGCTGTCTTTGGGCTATTTCCTCCTCAGTCCCCCCTTGGCTCTGGTACATCCAGAGTGTCTGGTGTTTATTGCTGATGAGTTCCGCATTAGAGATTGGTGTTTCTGCCAGGAACGTGGTCCAGAGCCCAGAGTTTACTACTGAGGAAAACTGAGAAATGTGGGAAGAGGGAGGGGTATGCACAGGAGAGGCCTTTTGTGTTTCTCTTCAGAGATTAACTGAAGAGTGTCTTGTTAAGCCAGGAACAGAACTGTGGTTCTAAATTACTGGGTTAGCAACGTGTGCATTGGTGTTTCTTTATTCTAGAACTTCTATAAGTTAAGAGGAGAGGGAGTTTAATCCCTTTAACATGTAGAGGAAATGGGAAAGACAGGAAAAAACTAATACTAGCATCTCATGCCTGGAAAACCATAGAGCATTGGTACAAGACCATTTCAGGAATAGTAAAGAATCTGCCTGCATTTTTCTTTGGATTTTTCCCCTCCTGTTGTCTCTTTGCTAATCTGCCTGTCTTCTGGAAGGATTTTTGTTATAGGAGGTCCTGTCTGCTGCTCGTGCAGAAATTTCTCTTGCATCCTCCTTTATTTCTGTCTTGTAACTCGTCCAGGTTGATCAGTGGATAGACCTGCATGCATCCCTGTTGTCTGAGGTGTCTGAGCCACCTTTGTGTGTAAATGCATTTCATGGGCTCTCCAGCTGCCTTCATCAACCCCAGTGTGTGTGATGCATGAGCCAAGCACAGCGCAGACGGAGTTTCTCCCTGCAGCGCTGGGGTGCTGTCAGGCCTGTGGCAGAGCAGTGTGTGCTGAGAGGGGGGCTGGATGGCCAGGCTGCACCAGGGAACACAGATCAGCACTACAGCGTGCTGGGCTGCACGGAGGGACTCTCAGCTGAATTTGTTTTAGTGTTGTGAAACATGATTTTAGCTGTCTTCTGTCCACAAAGACAAATGTGAACTTGTGGGAAAACTGCAGAAAGTGTGAAAAATGTTAGTTTCCTGCTTGTTTCTCGGATGTTCCCAGAACATATGGTGGTACTATCTTGCTTCTCTGATGGTGGTTTTGGTTTGTTTTTTGTTTTTTTCTTTTTCACTTCAAGGATGTCCCATTTGGCATATTTGTTAAGTTGCAGAGTCCTTTACTTCTTCAGAAGTGTTGTAAGGCCGTAACAGTTTCTTGTTTTCAGCAGCTGTTGTGTGAGATGCCATGATGCATGTGTGGTATGAGTGCTGGACCCCTTTTGACCCCATAGTCACATTGTTCCCCTTCTCACTTGCATGTAGAACCAAGGTAGTCTTTGTCATGCCTCGAAGGTGGCAAGAACTTATTTGTCTTGCAGTCTTGCAATGCTTTAATATGTGTACACTCAGAAAAGAGAATGTTGCAGAGCAGATGAGTTGCTTTGCCCGTCTTCATGTGTGCACTGGAACACTGTGTTTTGACACATCATATTCAGAAAACTTCTGCATGAAGTTCTTCCAATATTCTTGGTTTCTGAGAGCTGGAATGAAAACACAATTGTAATCTAGCTTTATACTTGTGTTAGAGAATAGAATTAGGAAACCAGTTCAAAGATTCTAGTAAGCATATAGGGGGTGCCACCTCTTTGTTGGGAGGAGATGCTGTAGCCGTTTGCACCAACTCAGCTGATATTGTGTAGTTAATCCATGTCTGCAGGGTCTTGTAGGGAGGGCAGGGTGAAAAATGTGATTGACATAAAATTTGAACAGTTGCTTAGCTATTGCAAAAACCTTTTTTACCTAATGTTGCTGCTTCTAGAGAGACTGAGCACTGTGCAAATTGGTCAGTATGTCTTTGGGAATGGAACATTTCAACAGTCATGTGAGCATTGCCTTTTCTCTAGGCCTCATCTTTGCTGCACCTTCCCCCCAGGTGCCCAAACCCATGAGCTTCCCAGCAGCTGCTTAGGAGAGCCATGGCATGTGTTGGTACAGTAGTTATCTTGTGTGCTGTTTATAGAAGTTGATAGAACTAAATGCATTCTTCATAAGCAGACAAGAACTGGTTTGTATCTGTTGAAGTTGTAGATGGGCTCTTGCTGTTGACAGTCATTGTTAATGTACCACTGTGCTGCAATAGATGGAGCAGCTCCTTCCTCACTCCCAAGTGTGCCTTCTGCCAGGCATTTGTTGTGGGCTCCCTGTGTGTGCTTATCGTTCTCTCAGTTTCATTGTAGTGCCAGTTGTTCATCTTGAGCACAGCACAGCATCTTTATCTTTCAATGAAGAAATTCAGCCTAGTTCCCTGTATCTTTTTGCCATTCTTCATTTTTAACAGTTTTCAGATGCTGTCTTTTGCACTTTTTCAGTCCCCTTCTTTTAGCTATCCAGCTATCCCCAAAGAAACTGTGAATAACAGTAAACAGAAGGCTTCTGTGTTATCAGCACCTCCTTTATAACCCATGTCTATTATGTGAATGGCTGCACTTACAGGTGCAGCCTTTATCCTGTTGCAAAAATCAGACAGGTTTCTTAAGCTTTTCCCCCTATAACTGCTGGCACTTCTGGGTGAGGTCACAGTGTGTGAGTGGAGGATTGACATAGAAGCTCTAAATTGCTATTTCAGGCTTTTCTTCTTGAGGTGGTGAAAGTGGTAGTATTTTGCCTGAATAGGTGAACAATAGATAGGATAGATGACCCTGTGCTATCAGGATGAATTTGATGAGTGGCTTGTCCTGTTTTCCAGGTCTCTTGCTGCTAGAGAGGAATTAGCAGGATGGTTGTCCTCCTGAAGTTTTGTGCATTTTTGAGGGAAGTGGGGGGAAGAGACAGAGAGAAACTCTTGAAACCAAATTCTGACCTACTTCTGCTTCTCTCCACAGCTGCCAAAAGCCTGCTGAACAAGAAGTCAGATGGAGTGAAGGTAAGTTCTTGCTTTGCCATTTCACTGTCTCTCCCACCATCTGATCAGAAGGCAGCCACTCTCTCTGGTGCCTGTCCCCTTCCAGAGTAAAACCACATCCCTGTCCTGTGGCTGGGATTGTTATAATCAGTGTCTTGTTTGAAACCCTGGGTGGGATCTTGGTGTTCCTTACATGCATAACTAGCTAAGTGCACTGTTGCAGCAGCAGGAGTTCCTTTTCCCCTTTCTGTGATGTGTGGAGAACTGGTCAGCACTGGATTAGAAAGACCAAGGACTTGCTCAGTTGTGCACATGCCTCTGACTAGTCTGTTCTGTTCATTGTTTCTGACTGTGAAAATTGCACAGAGCAATTTTGAGTGACTGATGATAAACCCAGCAACCCCATGGGAGTTTCTTGGTCTACTCACTTGCACGATGCTGGGAAGAAGGGTGGGGAAGGAGGAGCCCCCAAATGTTCATGTTTGGACAGAGCAGAAACTGAGGAATGTGTTAAAAGTTCAGTTCATGTGCCTGAAATTGAGGCATTCTCCTGTTCCCTTCTGAAAGGAATTATATTTCCCCACTTCAATGTCACTCTTTGTGTTGCATGGTCATCATTTATTTCTGGAGGTCACACAAGCCCTTGCCAAGGCTCTGTTGTTGCAGGCAGCAGCCCTTTACCATCTGAAACTGGAGGAGAGACAATTATAGGCTAGAGCATGGCCTCCCCTAACTGTTCTGAAGGATAATTGTCCTCCACATGGAAGAGTTGGGTTTATTTGCTTGCATTTTCCTTTGAAGTCCAAACCTTTCTCCACAGCTGTTAGGTGGAACAGTTCATCTCCTGGTTAGCACTGTGGGCAGTCTTCATTCTCCCCGTGCTGGGGGGCTGATACTCACACTGTAGGGCCAGCACACTTGTTCTCTGCTGCTCTCTGAGCCCTTTTCCATTTTAATGAGGCTTTGTTCCCAGAGGGCTCACAGTACAAGCAGGCTGCTGGAAAAAGAGGTGTTTTCAGAAGAGTTGTGTTTGTTTTGGGGACTGCTCTAATACAACATTATAATAAAATATACATGCATTCTTATAGTTCTGCAGTATTCTGCCCTATTGGCATCCATGTTTTGGGGTTTGTTTATTTCTTGATCAAAATGCTCTGTTAAAATGCTGTTCCTGCCCCAGGATTCTTGTCCTTGAAGTGTGCCTGCAAGAGTGAGCTTTTGGCCATTGCACCAGCCTGCCTCTTGTACAGACATGCATTGAACACATGCACACTAATACAGCAAGTGTGTTAGAGTTGTTGCATCTGTTGATATTTAAAACACTACAGTAGAATTCCAATGGAATAAAAATGGATTATCCCAAATGTTGTGAAATGAGAACCAATGAGTGCTTGCTTTAAAATCCCAATGAGGCAGTGGAGGAGTAATTGGAAAACCATCAGATATCAGCATGTCTACATAGTTTTGTTACCTATATAGAGAAAAAATGACTTTCTTCTTAGGATTCTTGATTTCTAACAAGCTTTCAGGGAGTGTCACATCTTGGGTTAAAATACTCAAAAAATGGGCGAAGGTTGTACACGCAAATCTTGAGGCTTCCTGGTAATGCAGTTCAAGGAGAGCCTGTAGGTTAGAACCTTCCAGCTCCATAGAGAGCTTGTGGCATTTGGTTCATGGAGTACATGATGTCTTCTTCTGTGAAAAGGACAATTCTGGATTTACTTTTCTTCAGCCCTCTGCAGTATGTGTTGTTCCTTGCGTGTGTAATTGAATACTTGGATAAGTGCATTAGAGAGCACAGCATTCTCTGTTCATGGTGAATGAGCGTGTCCTCTGGAAACTGCTGCTTCTGCAGGACTGGAGACCTGCAGTGAAGAGTCTGCATGCAGCTTCCTTGCTCCAGATTGTTCCAGCAGACTGGCTGTGCAGTGTGAACCCCACTGCTGTCCCTGAGGTGCATTGCTCATGTTCACCCTGGGCTGAGGACCCCCAGGAGAGCTGTTTAAGCTTCCCATTTTCCCAAAACAGTGTCTATCTTCAGGTGTGGATTTTGAGTCCTCACTTCTGCAAGTGTTAAAACTCAGAAATAAATAATGTATTTCATATTAAAGCTCCTGTTTTGAGTTACTCTTCTGGTCAGTAATACAGACTTTTAAAAGTACAAGTTGTTTCCCGCCAGTGCTAAGGCTGGAAAAGAGAGAGTGCGTAATGGTGTGTTTGTAGGACATCCTTAACACTTCTGTTGTAGGATTTCTGTGTCTACATGCTTATCTCTTTCCTTGCCCTACTGTAACGGGGGCTGCATCCCACCAGAAATGTAGACTTTCGCCATGTCCATTTGCTTGTTGGAGCAGTACTGGCCATTGGCTGCTGGAGACGTCTTTGTGCTGGTCACTGTCTGGTTGGTGGCCTCACCACTATGACCAACATACTTGTCATGTGTTGCTCCTTATGCAGGAAATTTGTAATTTTAGCTCCACTCACTTTCTCACCCTGTACAGTTCTGACAAACAACTTGTGGCAGTGTCTGGTTGAGGTAAGAGCATCTGGTCTTGTGGCAAACGATTTTCTGCCCATTGCAGTAGTGCAGAGCACAACAAATACCATGGCTTGAACACCAACCAGATTTTCAGCTTTGTGGTATCCTTTTCACTCCCACTTCCTATATAAATTATTCTACATCGGATGTAGGTTTAGAGCAAGCACTGCATGCTGTAGTTTTAACTGTAGTCTGCTGCTGACCACATGCCATCTGGTTAGGCTGTTTCTCATGTTTCCTCCAGATAAGAAGACTGGTTTGAATGTTGAGTTTTCTGTTTGTTTGTCTCTTACAACCTTCTTGGAAATCAACTCTTTATGGAGATTTGAGAGAGAATATGTTTCAGTGTCTTCATGGTTTTTATCTGATCCAGGGTGACTGCACCATAAGACTGTTGTCACAGGTATCCACAAAGTAGATAAGAATGGAAAGAGTATTTCTTGCACAAATAGGTTATTACACTAGTGTGAAACTTCATGACTTTAAAGACATTAAGAAAAAAACACCACCGGTTTGTGTTAATTCACTTTCTGTTCAAGGTAACTTTCCCCATTTTTTGGCTGGTATTCAGAGATGTCTGTGCTAGAATTCTGCATTATTTGACAAAGATAGTAGGAATTTCTATTACATAGTATTACACAAGCTTGAGTGAGACATATACACCTTTCTCATGCTTTATTCTCAATAACTTCATAAAAAGGTGTGTTGGTGAATTTCTGATGCAAGGTACAGCATAAATGAGAGACGAATGATTTAGTAGTTGTATGTGGTGACATGAGCATCTAGCATGAGTTGTGTTGAGCTGATACTTAAAATAAAGGCACAATTTTTGTTGCCCTAGCAGTAAGCTCACACCCTTCACTGAAGGAATTTTAGCACTAAAGCAATGAGGATGCATGCATTTTACTTGGACTTTACCTTGCTATTTTGGAGGGCAGTGGGAGAAGCTTAAATCATGAGGGGAGGACAGGAAAGAAAATTTTCTTTTTTAATTCCAGTACTAGTGTGTCCACAGTGGGGTTCTTTTGATAAATTTCCATGGATATGACCCTCCCCTGTGGCAAATTTCTTTCCAAATTTTATTTGAAGCATTCCAGGTTTTCATTTTGCACTGTTGCTTCTATTTCAAGTACTAATTCTACTAATTGGTAGATATTTCATCAGCTTGGCACTTGAGAACTTTTCCATTATCTTAAATAATGAATGATTTAAACTGCCTTGAATCTTAAATTCTGCCTGCTCACCAAACCTTTGTAGTGCTGCAGTCATTTTCTTCAAGCAGAATTTGGATCCAAGCTGTAGCAGCAGGAAGGCCCAAGTTTTATCCCCAAGGAATATGGTTTTCTGCTTTCAGATCCAGAAAGTGAGGCTAGAAGACACTGGGTGACGAGTTGCAGAGCCCCTGTAAGATACCACATATCTTGTGGTCGTTACTGTAGGTCTCAGGTATTTTTTTAAGATTCTAAATTTATGAGCAACACTGTGCATCTACCATTTTAAAATTTACTTGAGATGGTTTCAAATCAAATTGATATTCTTTCTTGTTCCCCTTTCTGACTGTAATCTGGAGTTGCCATCCACTGCAAGGTGAGAGAGGGGTTAAGGAGTGGGCTGGGGCAAACAACCTGGATGAAGATGAAGGACACTTTATGCTGAGTGTCCTTCCTCTAAGCTTGTCAGAGTCTGGGCTCTCTGTAGTTAATGTTACAGTCCTACTGCTGATTTTTTTTCTTTTGTCTCTGAGTAGCACTTCCAAGAGTCATGTTCCCTTTTTTCCAAAGGGTATTTCACTTCCTGCTGGTGTGAGAGGCTGTGTGTGTTTCCAGTTCTAGACCCATTTCTGTAATCAGAATTTTTCAATGCACAACGTGTTATTTTCAGTTAAGCATGTGATTGTTATTATTTTTAAATTTGTCCTTCTCTAAGCTCTTTGTCAGTTTCTTTTTTTCTTTCTTGTTTACTTCTGCCACTTGGGTTTGTGACTAGGATTTACAAAATTGTATCAATAATGTTCCTCAGGCCCACTGTAACACTCTATGTAGATAGTAAATTGTGGAGTATGCTGTGGGATGCAGGAGATTTTAACAGCATTCACTTGCAATGCTCTGCCAAATCTGTTGATTTTCTACCTTATGTTTCTGCTACATGCACTCTGTTTTCTTTCCCAGTAAAAGCTGGATAACACAGCTGAAAGGAGAACTCAGCTGAAAGAGGAAAAATCCATTTATTTGGTTCAACAAGGTTAATGTTCTAAAATCTGCCCCATATATTATATAACTGCAAAGAGGTACCAAATACCATTTGTTCTGCTGTTTGTAAGGAATATTGCAGTAAGTGTGCATTTTATGCCTGATTGTGTACCAGCTTTCCCTGCCCTTTGCCCAGCAAAGAGTATGTGGGGAAGAAAGGATGCTCTGTAAACTGGCATGGCTGCTGGGAAGCAGTTGGTGAAAGCATGCCTTTAACAGAGAAGGCACAATAGCAAGGTGAAGCAACCTATAAAATCTGCAAAGGTCAAGTAACATTCACACAATGACCAACAGGAGTTAATGCTCCTGTCTCTGCATCTGGATTTTTTGTAATCTTAAAGCCATACTGTTTAAAGATTGTTTATGGTGAAGCTGAACAAGGAGAACCTGAGTTCCTCTGACCAGCAGTGTTCTGTGCTGAGCTGTGTTATACAAGATACCTGGGGAGTACTTCAGATCTGTTTAAGTGCTGACATCCAGTAGCACATTATATCCACCTTTGATGCATTCAGTTTTTCACTGCATTGTTGTAATGCCTAGAAACACCAACAGAGATCAAGGGTCCAGTGTGCTTAGCTAGTGGTGGCTAAGCAGAAAATTCCTGCCTCTTAGCTTGAAATTTAAATAGACAAGCTGACAAAAGGGCAAGAGAGAAGATGGCTTGACAAAGATTAAATTATTTGCTCAGCATCACACAAAAGGGCTAAGGCAGAAGTAGAAATAGGATGTCAAATTTGCTGGTTCAAGATGACTCTCATGATGATGGTCTGCTTTTAGTTGAACATTTTTTTCCTACCTTATGTTCTGAAATTACTGTACTCTCCATAGAAATATGAGTTGCTACAAGCACGATATTCTAATATAAATACTGTCAGTGTCATTCTGGGAGAGAGCTGCACATAGAAGATAGAAACACAAAAAGCTGTCATGAAAAAAAGTAGTCATGTTAAATTCCCTGGGCCATGAATGGGACCTTGCTTGGAATCACTCTGCTTCTTATAGTGTGTTTTAGTAGTGTGTTCTGGAATGATGTACACCCACCATTTCTAGTATTTCTGCCATGCTGAAAGAGACAGTGATTCTTCAGATTGTCTTCTGTCATCTATTGACTTCTGTTGATTGTTACCTAAAGCAAGTCTCTTCCTTAAGTTTCACTGTAGAGAATCTGCTCCGCTTTTGAGATGAACACCTAAAATTCACACACTTAAAAAAATAGGACTGTAACAAACATTCAACCCCAGGTTTGTTGTCTGTACTGCTTTGGGAGAATGTTTTGTCACTCAGGGGTAGGGAAATCCTTAAAGTGATCAGTGAGGTATTTTACCACAGGCTGTGTCTGCCTTTAACAATTTTTTTCATTCCCTGGGACATCTCTGCACTGCCTAGTAGTTCTTAGAGATGTATCTGTATTATGGAAGGGAAAGAGAACACCATAACTAAACTTCTGTTCTCTTATTTACTTTGCTAAGTTGCAGTCACATTACAAGAAGAACAAAAAGCTTTCCTCACTCAGCTAGTCACCTTGGGAAGGTAACAATAGATGGTTCTGATGCAGCTGTTAAGATGTATTGGGAGATTGATCTGGTTTTAGTAACTTCCTTGTATGTGATTTGACTTACTACGTTTTGATGCTTTAGCACTTACTGCCAGTGCCTCATGTTGGCGTTTTCTAACCTGTCTTGTGTTTTAGTAGTACTTTCATGCTGTGGTCATAACACAGACCTCACTCCCTGCCCTTTTCATACTGCCAACCTAGCTTTTCTTCCTCACGTTATTACAGTAGCCAGTAGTAATGTGCTTTCTGGGATTTCTACACTACATCGTGCCCTGTAATAGACTGACACTGTTTTAAATTTAGCTTGTACCTAATTAAGTTGTGATCTGCAGAGGATTCTGTTTCCTCCTGTGTCAGTGTTACTTGTGCCTCTGTGTAGGAAGGTGTTTGTTTTCTGCATGGCTTGGTTGATTCTTTTCACATTGAACCTTTTGCTTGTATCTTAACATTTTCTGTCCCTTTTTTCTCTTGTAACTTATTGGAAGTCTGTATGAATTTCAAATGAGACTGTCTTTCTTAGAGAAAGGCTTACCTCAGTATCCATATAGTCTCTTTTTGTCTGCTGCAACTTACAGGATCCATTAAAAGTAAAAACTGAAGTTTTTCATTGGTGTGAATTTCCACTTTTCCCAGCTAAAAATTCCCTGTTGTGATGGTGTACAAGGCTTTCTGTGGGTTGATGACAGTCTAAGCATTATATTCATGCACAGGTAGTACATGCTACTTTAGCTCTAGCTTGAGGAAAAGCCTGTGGAGAAGCTAAACTGTCCTGAAAGAAATGAGAAGAAATGCAGATTTGTAAACCACGTAATGGCAAGGCCTGTGTTGTTTCTCCGTGAAGTGGAAGATTTGTGAGCCAAATGCTGAGCAGATCAGAGTCTGCCTGTACTGGAATTAAGGATCAGCTGAGGCTGAAGCTTTGCTAGTTTGAGTCTGTTCATGCAGTGGCTGTGTGACTGTGGACTGTGTGATTAGGAGTGTGGTTCTGGGTATGAGGTGAGCATGGGCTCTTCTGCTTTCCAGGACGTGCCAGTCTGTGTGTGTGTGCTTGAGCTCTGATGTGAGGCTAGCTGGGATGATGGCAATACTCGAGGTAAGAGCTGGGAAGGTGCAGTAAGTGTAAGAAGAGGGGAGCTACAGCTCTGTGGCCTGTTCAGTGTTCACAGGCTGCTCCAGGGCGGGCTGTGGTGGTGTGCAGGAGTCCAGAGCTACGGAACTGAGCCCACACCATCGTGGGGTTTGGCTGGCATGAGGTCTGCTGTTCTGTGCCACTCTGTGGGCCAGGCTGGAGTAAGGAGCAGAGAAATAGCCCAGATAATGCCAAAGGAGAAGGGCAGAGGGAAGGTGTATGTGAAGACAGCAAGGGGAAGGTGTAGCATTGTAATGGTGAAAGACCTGGCAGGCTGAGCGTGAACGTGAAAGAGGAGGGAAGTGCATGCTGAGCCTCGTTCACTGGAGAGTGTGGTTTGGTGTGAAGGTGTCTTCGAAGGTGACTGAAGATGCCATTGAACAAGAGTAGAGTCCAAGAAGGTTGAGCAGTTTGAACCTGTTTGTTCTTCTCCCAGTATCTGACAGTGCAAAATGTTCTGGCTGTTGAGTGCTTCTGTCTTTCTTGTCTGAGCATTAGTGCACCTTACCTCTCCAATCAGCCCCAAATTCTGTGTGAGGGAGCCTTTCTCCTCCCCATGCTATGCACACAAGTTCTCTTTTCTTTCTTTAGCCCCTGCGTGTGCCTTTTTGTTGTGGCCTCCTCCCTACCCTCTAACTTAAGTTGCAAACACACCTCTGCGTTCTCCAAATGTGGACACACAGGGGGTTTCTGCCTACCTCTTCAGTTTGGCTGGGGGAGCTGCCCCATTTTCTGAGGTGGGAGAGCACAGAGAGACACCCCCTTGTATCCCACATCTTGTGCATATATATTGCTCTCTCTTCTTCTCTCCTTGTATCAGTGTGTGGGACACCTATATTCTGATCTCAGTGTTGGAGGGGATGGGGTCTCCAGCCCTGCCCTTTCCCTGGTGTGTAGTCATGTGCTTTAATGGTGACTTCTCTCTCTCTTCCTTTTTTCCGTGTCTGTGCCTTTCTGCTGCTGCTTATACCTGCCTCAGGGGAGCGTTATTGGCAGGGGGGCCCTTGCTGGCACACTAATGTGTGAATAGTTTCTGTGCTTTTCTTCTCATCTCCTCTCTTCCCTTCTCTTTCCCTCTCTCAATGATGTGTCCAGAAAAGGAAGTCGAGCTCCAGTGTGCATTTGATGGTGAGCACCTCCCGTAAGCTGCCTGCGATTCACGCCTCCGCCATTCTCCATGCCATGCACGCTCGGCTTGTGCTCATCACCCTACATAGCATGTCTGTGCAGGGGGGTGGCAGGGGGGTCAGCGGGCACTCAGGGGTCCATGTCCTCACCAAAAGGGCTCTGTGATCCTCTGGCCACATACAGCTCCCATTTTGTGCAGAAAACCCAACTGCTGGCAGCACAGTTTGACTTTGCCTGCTCTGAGTGTGAAACAAAAAAAGACAGTGGTTCTCCTGGGCTCAGCAGAGCAGGTGTGTGCCCTGCCTGGACACGAGGCTTTGTCATTCTGTTGCAGAGTGCCAAAAAGAGGAACAGGTGCTGTCATCCTTGATAGGAGCCTTGCAGTGTAGAACAAACTGGGAGTCATTCCAAATGTGGCAGAGACTGATGGGGCTCCACTGATCAGATGAAATGTGTGGGCACAGCACCACAGGGCAGCTCAGAGCTGTGGGTCACTTCTTTTTTTAGCATACTTACTGAAAAGGTTTGTCAGAGCCTTTATAATCCAAAACTTCCTTTTGTCCTGATCTTGTTTATGTATCCCAGCATGACCAAATACCCAGTAACTGCCTCCCCTGTCCTGTTCATCTCCTTTTTCATCCATCAAGGTGTTTGACATTTACAGAATGTGTCAACAGATTAGTCAAATCCACTCTCAAGGGTCCAAAGAGGAAATTGGCCAGTGTCATATTGTCAGAAGTCATACACAGCCCAATGACACACTTAGACACATAGATATGAACAGTAACTAAAGTACAAAAATTAGTTATTTTATTATCTCCTATGCACAGAAAAATAACAGAAAAGATTTCTCCTGTTTCAGATAGAAGTGGGAATGTTACAGTACCAAGAAAGCAGAATAATTGTTTTTGCATTACTACCTGGAATATATTTCTCATCTTCCTCCTTCAATGACACCTTAAAAGTGTGTAAAAAACAAACGCCAAAGTACTGCTTTGAAAATCTGAAGTGAGTGACTGACTTTTCACCAGCCCTGTCTTTATGCAGGGCAGAAGTTCACTGTGCCTTTCTTGCCCTTCTTTTTTGCCCACTACCAGCAATATTTAAATTCCCTTTGCATATTGTTTTAAAGCAGCTGGGATATGTAAACCACACAAGCATAATCCTCTGAAAACGTGGAAGCAATGAAAGTGGCTGAATAACCAGAGACAGCCCATGTGTTGGTAGTTACTTTCTTTTGGTGTGTCCCTGTGATATGAGCACTGGTCTGTTTTCTTTCTCTTGCACCCTCTGTGTTGTTCGTGTCTGTCTGTCTGTCTCTTGTCGAGCTCAGGAAATGTTGCCAACTGCTGTGCCAAAACTAATCGTGTTACAGAACTTCAGAAAGGCCTAGCACCTTTTTAGGTGAATTGGTCTCTTTTAAATTGAGTTGTTCAGAATGACCAAGGTTTGTATCCTGGCCGGTGACTGATGTTGGCTGGCAGCAGGAGGAAGGAGGGTTAAGGGTTGGCTGTGCTGCCTGCTCTTCTGGGAAGGGAAGGCTGGCATTTTCCAGGGAAGAGCAGTTGGTTAGATGGCCTCATGACATGAGTGTGTGCAGGAAGCTCAGTATGTCACATACCTTCCTTCACCTGAGAAAGAGCTGTGAAAAATGTGTAGGCTAAGCTGCCTCTAATTTCATTGGGCCACTATCCTGTAGTAAAATGCTATCCAATTCTGGACTAGCAAATGTGATACTTGCTCTTCTTCAGCCCACTGGCTGGGGAAGAATATCGTGGGTGAGCTGGGTGCTCAGTGCAGACTGGAGGGCAGGCTGTGTGCTTTGGGTGTGTGGGGGTTTGCACTTTATGAGGCAACATAACACTCCTAACAGGCTGTTGTCAACTCTTTTTTGGAGCAGTGGCTTCCTGGATGTTTCTTTAGGTTTTGGTTGGGGTTTTTGGTGTGGTTTTGTTTTTTGGGTTGGTTTTGGGGTTGTTTTGGTGGTGGTGGTGGTGGTGGGTTTTTTTGGGTTTTTTTGGTTTGTGGTTTTGTGGGGGGGGGGGGTTGTTTTGTTTGTTTTTTGTGGGGTTTTTTTTTGGTGGGTTTTTGTTTTTGTTTTGTTGGTTGGTTGGTTGGTTTTTTTCTCATTTGGCCTTAGTTACAAAGCCTTCCAAAACATTGGAATTACTTTTGTATAGTTTCTTTCATGCTAATTTTTATCTTCTTATCCCAGTGGACTCAGAAAAATGGGTTACATTCCTCTCACTGGAAGAGGTTTGGAAGATATATCTCTGCATTAGGATCACTGTTTCTGAAGAAGTACAAGAGCCTCAGTGCTCTGTGGAGAGGTGGACCATTGTCAGAAGTTTGATTGTGTTTGTGCCACAAAATAGCTTGAGATTAATTTTTCAGGTTGATCTGCTCCTCTTTGACATCCACAGTGACCTGTCATCTCTTCTGCCATCAGGCTGGAAATACATGTATAAAACAAAACTCTTGGAAGGCCAGAGTCTTAGGACAATGCAGGGATAGGTAGAAAGAGGCAGTAAACCATAATTTCTGTTGTATTTCTTCTTTCTTAGGTTAGAGTTTGAGTCTGTATATTCTTCTTTTTTTTCCCATGGACTTCTAAAGAGTTCATTCCTGCCTCTCTCTCTTCTACTTCCTCTCCCTTCCACCTGCTGCATCTTCCTCTTTTGTTTCTCCTCTCTCCATCTCCAAAAGGGATAGTTAAGCCAAGACATGTGGCTTATGAAGAAAACCCAAATTGTCAGTAGGTGTTTAAGTCTCGGTCTTACAAGATCTGTCACTGGTTGACATAATTACAGCTTTGGCAGATGTTTTCCAGCTTAGCATTTGACTTCTCCCTTCTTTGTGGTGTTTGTGGTGTGGTGATGAGGGCCTGATGTTTTGCAGTGTGAGTTTGCACTCCCTGAGTGGGATAGAGAGCCACGGCAAGGGGGGCACTGTGCTGTGAGCTCCCATCAGGTGCCCTGGTCTGTAAACCAAGGACTGTGAGCGAGGCTCCTGCAGTGCCAATTTTGACCTTGCTGGTGTCTAGCAGCAAAAGAGCCGTAGCCTGGTGTGGTCACACGTGGGCTGGACTTGTGGGCTAGGGACTCTATACTTACAGACACAGGTTTTGATTCCTACAAACATCAGCTTGGCTCATTCATGACCTGCATGACTCAATGGGATAATTCTTTTCAGCAAGCTGGTGATGGCCCCATTGTTGTGCTGTATGAATGCAGGAAAAGGAGATTTTATTCTTCTACCACAGCTACAAGAGAATTCGAAGAGGGGAAAGATGAAAAGCTGCTGAGCACCATCCAGAGAACTTCCTACTTGTGGAACTTATGTCCCAATCCCATTCCTTTCAATATTTTGGTCCTGAAGTCTCTTTGTTCGGGTTACAGCAGGGATACAACATACCATACATTACCTTTTCTCTGCCTTTTCTAGGGCTGACCACACTTTTACTTGGATCAATAGATTCCCTGGAACTCTCAGGATTATCACATACCTAGAACTGTTTCTGTACACTTTGGGGCACCTCAGACTTGGCTCCCATTTGTGCCCCATCTGAGACCATGACTGTTGTGTGTCTCTCACTTCTGTAGTCTCTTTCTCTCAGGACAGCTGCCATCACTCAATTTCCTTCACCAGATATTTTTGTTAGTGCTCATTGCAGGATTCTCCCCACCCCTTTGGGCTGCTGCCTTTTTTGCCTTCTGTTTTCCTTCCTTATAGCTATAGCAGTCCATTCACATTTGGATTTTGGTACATCCCTTACAACATCTAGTGCCTCTGGGGGAGGGATGATGTCCAGCAACCAGGGCAGCACTCCTCCTTCCTCCCTCTTCATGGTGATTGAGCCTGTGGGGAGGGTCGGGTCTGAGGAGATGGTTGGGGTTGTAGCAATACTGTCATTTTCTTGCTGCCTCTGCTGCCCAGCAGGGGAACTAAAACCATGTTTTTCTGTCTCAGCCACAGAGCAACAACAAAACCAGTATAGTAAGCACTGCAAAAGAAACACCCCCAGTGCAGACGTCCATGGTATCTTCCCCAACTGCTATATTTTTTTCCTGTTTGGTTTAATTTTGATTCTGTCCTCTCCCCTTCTCCTCCCAAACCCCTTCCCGAGTGCTGCTTGTGCCACTCTGTTTCAGCTTATGTTTTGGCTTTGTTCTGTCTGTGTCCCCGTGCTGCTGTGGGGCCTGGTCACAGCCTCACAGGCTTTGGGATGGGGGTGCTGAGCAGAGCTGTGGTTGGATGTGGGGATCGCAGCTTGCCTGGATTTCCCCGTGTGCCACCCCTGTACAGTTCTGTGTGTCCCGTTCAACTGTTCCTGCTGGCTTTGGGGAGGATGGTTTCCAAGAAGAGAGTGTCAAGCTCCGTCCACTCTCCAACGCTCAGGAAGTGGAGGATGGACTTCAGGACACCAGAGAAGAAAGGGCAGACAAAGGGTTTTTAAAAGAACCTTTTGCTGGCCTATTTGGCCTGCTCCATTGAGTGGCTGATCTGCTGCAGCTCACTGACTTGCTGGGCATTTTCTGTTTGGCCTGTGTGCAAGCTCTGCCGTGCCAGTACAGTGCCAGTGCCAAGCACATTGAAGGCACAGCTCGGGTGTGTGGCCTGCCTCAGCACCTGTGGAAGAGGGGCAGCGGGTGGCAGGGACAGATGGGTGAGTGTGCAGCACTGCCCAGCGCTGTCCCCGAGGCCCTGCTGAGCCACCCCCAAGAACGACAGCAGCGGGAGGAGATGGTGCAGGGTCCTGAAGTCTTGTCCTGCTAACGAAGGGATGAGTGCAGGAGCTAGTTAGCACCCATAGGCCTGGTAGCTGCTCTTTGTTGTCTGTCTCTGGAGAGTTGGATTTGGCATTTTTGGGGTGTGGGAGGGGTGGGATTTGGTGTTGAGGTTTTTGTTGTAGGATGAAGCATTCTTGGGACACTTCATAATTTTCCGCTTTCCTTTCACTAGCTTTGTTCATGATGTTTTTGATATTGAGAGAGCCTTTCTAAGTTATTAAATATGGTTATTATTGAAATTGGAGCTCATTTCAGAGATTTTTAGAAAAATGTGCCTTTTTCACATTTCCTTAGCAACTCCTCTCTGAGAGGCATTGAGGTGGTCTGGCTCATCTGGTTTTTATTATGGAAATTATGAATGTCCCTTTTTTAGGGTAAAATACCCAGCAACGTTTCCAAAAAATGGGGAGACAAAGTCCCCAGCCCAATATTATCCTTTCTTCCCCCTCTCTTCTCCTGAAGCATTTTCCAGTGAGGACGCTGCTGAGGGGTCAGTACTTCATGAACAGCTGCAGAGGGTGCAGACTGGCTGCGTGGTTGCCCCCTGGTGTCTGTGCCAGCCTGGCTCACTGGAAACGAATTGGGAATTAGGGACGGTTGCAGGGAAGCTGGGGGCTTTGTCTCCTTGTGACTGTAGCTTTTAGTGCAGCCTCTCTCTTAATGAAACCTGCGCAGGGTGTGTGTGTGCACGCACGCAGGCACGCGTGTGCTGTTTGGAGTTTGTGACTTGATTTGATTTTTTTAATGTCAGTCACCTTTTCTCCAGTTGCTGGGGAGTGAAAGTAAATGAGAGAATGCTTTGGAACTAGAGTTTAATGATTCTTCCATCCTTTCCTAGGAGCCTCAAACAACTGTTGTCCATAATGCTACAGATGGCATAAAGGTAAGGGATGGGAGTGTTGCCAGAGAAACCTCTGCTTCTCTCTTGGTCTTGTCTTCGTGTGTCTTAATTCAGTTTCTACCTTTCCAATGTCTGGTTTGTAGCATGCTCCTGAGTACTGCTGACAATAGGCTAGGAGGCTGTGGATGTCTGAAACAGGCTGAGTAAAGACAACTGTTCAGATATTAACACATCTTTCCTATTGTGGTGTATAACCACCACTCTCTTTCGTATGTGGGATGGAAGAGGAGATACAGGCACTTAGGCAATTTTTTTTCTTCTGCAAATGGACACTTCCTCTGAGAAAGCCTAGGAGCACTTCTTTAGCTTCTTGTGGCTATTCTTCCAAACAGAGGGAGCTCTCCTTAGATTTCATTTGACAGAGTTTGGTAACTTCTGCGCTTGTAAAAGTTCAGGGTTAACAGCTCGAACACACAAAAGCTGAGCAGAGATGCTGCTATGTTATGCTTTGTATTTGGCCTGCTTACATCCAGTTCTTCCTTGTATCATCCTCCCCCTTCCATCCCTGCCAATGTTTTTGTGCTTTTCCCCATCTTTCTTTGCAAAGAAATCAAACTATTTGCTCATGCTCCCGACTGCTGATGCCTGGTAATGCTCTGTTCTGCCGTGCAGGGTTCCACAGAGAGCTGTAACACCACAACTGAAGATGAGGATCTGAAAGGTAGGTGTTTTGCCTGTAATTTCTAATACAGTTAAGCGTAGGCAAGGGATTCTGGAGGTTCAATCATTGCCTTGAATTAATTTCCCAGATTTCTGTGTCTGACTCAGTTCATAAATTCGCCATGACGTTGTCATTCCTGTCACAGTGGGACTGTGCACTGGGGAACCATCTGACTTGGCTCTGTGGTATATAAACACTGAGCTGATTTGTTTTTGTCTCAGAGTTGGAATTCTTTTCTTGCATATTTCATAATCTGTTCATCTCCAGTCCATTTCTAGGTGTGGAAAATCCCTACCAGTCCCTTGAGGTTTGGACTATGCTTGTGTTTTTGTACTTCCCTGTAGACTACAGGGAGTTGAGACCTCTCTGTTGCTTACTCAGTCTCCCTTTTCACCCCTTTCTAGGAGTCTCTTTTGTGACATGCAAAGACTTCCCTTGTTATTTTTTTCTCTTTCTATTTTTTTCTAAGATGAAGATCATTCTCAGCCTGTTGTCCTTGACTGTGGTATCAATAGAGGGAGAGGCTGAGGAGAGATTTCATACCTTTCAGTGACCATATCATAAATATTCTGTGCTTGTGAAACTCTTTAAATGAAGGAGCTCCAAGTCCCATGTCTGCTCATGTTGTTTGAGCAGCTACCTTTTCCCTAACCTCCCTAACAAAGGATGAGCATTTTCCTGAATAAGCAAGTTTTGGATGGGTGAAGGTAGTTTGCATTCTGAGACAAATGTGTTAATAACTTGCATTTTGAGGCAGAGGTATTCTCATTCTCCCTGTAGTCCATCTGAGTTACATATCCAGGGAAAAGACAATGCTGACCCTGTGATGTAGCAGCAATGTCTCTCACCTCTGTCAGTGGGGTAGTTCCTGATGCTTTCCCGTGGCTTTCACAAGCTGCTGGCTCCTCTTCTGAGGAATCACAGGGAGCAGAAAGACATGCCAGTGAGTGAATGAGCGCTGCAACACAGATTGTTTCAGATGAGACCTGACCTCATTACGGGACAGTGCTCTAGCTCCCACCTTTTTGCCAAAGAGTAATCCGTGGTTTAAGAACCTAGCTTTGAGGGCTGGGAACTGGATGGGTTTTGTAGTGCGGTAATGAATTTGATTTATTGTCTCTGCTAGATAGCCATCCAGAACAAGTATTAGCCCAGAACTTTGTCTCCTGTGGCACTTTTTATTCTAGAGAGGTCCCATGGTTCTGAGCCAATGGTGTTGTAAGTCAGGAATACAAATGCTGCAAGGAAAAGAAGCCTAGGACTGGAAGAGAAGGTGGGGAGGAGGGAAAGCACTTGGTCAGTGTATAGAGTTGTATAGAGCTACATTGCTACAGATCAAAACTGTGTTCTATTTTTTTTGGCAGAGGTTAGAAAATTTTGTTATGATTTTAATAGAAGGGAGCATTTGAATGGTGATTGGGAGTGAAAGAGTTCGCACAGTAGTGGTTTGTGCCGTGGCCAGCTCTGGTAATTTTAGTCTTCCAGTTCTAAGTGTAGCTGTGTTCACCAGTGTTCCTTTTCCATTCCTGCCCTTCCATGTTTTAAGATAAGCAAGCTCTTGAGCGAAACTAAGTAGACCAAAAGGTTTGGGAGTGTTAGAGTTCTCAGTGTTCTGCATAGCCATGACTCTCTGAAAAGGGAAGTGTTTGTGCAGTTCCTCTGCCAACTTCTTGTTTCAAATAGACACCAGAATACACAGATCAGCTCTGCTGTGCTGTAGAAGACATTGTCTTTATCCATCAGTGACAGTTGCCTCAGGGATATGTTGTTTCCACTGTGCTGGGGCTAAAGGCAGTGTGTGTTGTCGTTCTTCCTCCGCCCCCCTGCCCTTGTGTCATTCTAAATTGCACAGCCAGGTTCACGTTGTAGAGCTGTCTACTTGGCTTTGCCCTGGAGGATACTCCTGCATGTTTTGTGCCCAGCATTGTGGTTTCTTTAATGTTCTCCTCTTTCCTTTCTCTTTTTTTATTTACTGAACTTGCGTGTTTTGTTTGTGTTTGTGTTTTAATTCCCTGCCATGCTAGCTCCCCCTCTCTCCACCGGGGACGGCAGCTCAGTGCTTGAAGGACGGAGGCACAGTGAGAGCAAAACACAGACTGAGTCCATGCAGTCCCAGCTTTCTCTCTGTTTCTCAGCCAGTAAGTCCAGGGGTGCAGTGCTTCACAGCATCTTTTTCCCACCCCTTCCTCCACCCTTCCCATTTCTCCTTACCTAAGATTTTTCCTTTCCTCAACTTCCTTTCAAAATGTTGTTTTTTCATTTCCAGTACTCCAGAATAAATAGAAATCATCTCCCTTCCTGCAAAACACTCTCCTTTGCACACTGAAATTTTCCAAACATTTCCTCCACTTCCTGAAAAAAAAAAAAACCAACCAAAAAACCAACCAAAACCAAATAACAGAACCTCATCCTAGCTAATTTCATTCCCTTGCTTTCATCTGGGTGAGATGTGGAGTTCTCTGCAGAGACACTGCCTTTTGGGGTTTCCTTGGGCAAGTCACTGCATCTCGTAGTTTTCCTTGTAAGTGGGGTCAGTGGTGCAGATCTGCTTGTAGAGGGGATGCATGACACTGAATTCAGCCTCACTTGTCTGAACTTCTGAGACCTCAGATATGGATGGTGCTCAGAAGTACCAAAGGAACAAAAACCAGTTTTTTCAGACTATTCTAATGTGCTTTGAAAGGGAGGCTGTGGCTGTTGAAAGACCCCAAAGCATTTTTGAATCCATTATCAGGTGCTTTGAGTGAAAATCTTGGGATAATGTTGGCTCTGAAGAGCATTTGTCTGTGGTGAGCTTTACCTTGTGTGTTTGTCTTGCTAGCTCAGTTAGCTGATACCATGGTCAGTCTGTGAGTTACGGTAAGTTCTGCCTGATATCTCCTGAACTTGCTAGCTCCGTAGAGGAGCCTGTGGCTGAAAAACTCTGAAAATGCATATGGAAAAAGCTATTAGGCTTGAGAAAATCTAGGTGGAATTCACAGCCTTTCTCCTACACAGACCATACTATACTAGCTGCTTGACTATTTAAAGTGATAATAGAAGGATCTTCAGTGTGAGCTGGGAACATCTGGAGTATTTGATTCTGTTTGGGTCAGCCTAGGAAGGAAGAACCAGGCATGCCCTTTTCTGTCTCCTCCTGTTGTACTTCCCTGGTTTTTTACACACAACACCAGTACCTCATACGATGCAGCAGTTGGAGCATCTCTGTTACTTTTTTTTTGAAGTAGGTCAAAGAATGTCAGACCGCAGGTTTGTAAGGTGCAATGGGAAAGATGTTTTGCCTAGCCAGAAAGGAAGGGAAATGATCTCTTCTGAAGTTCTTTTTGCTGTGAGCTGTGCATCACCTCTCTCTTATTAATTCCTTCCTCTTGCTCATAGCAAGGCCCTGCTTGGTACACTGAGGAGTGCCAGATCACTTCTCTGCCAAGTGGGTCAGTGTTCTCCCACTTTGCTTCCCACCTAGTTGAGATTTGCAGTGATTTGGATATCCCTACTTTCTTTAACCCCATCTTGTACTTGCCCTCGTGTTGCTCTGTCACTACTCTGACCACTGTTTTCGGTGGCCCTCAAAGCTTCCTCCAGCATTAGTGTAATTCCTGCTGTGCTTTTTGCACCAGTGCCCGGGTGGCCCCTGCCAAGCAGTGTCTGGCGCAAGCGATGTGACAGAGGCAGGAGAGCAGGTAGAAGTCACTGGGGTGTGGATGTGTCTGTGTGCCGACCGGGGCTGGGGCTGTGTGTGTCTGTACTTATTTGTTGGTTTTTATTTTACTTTCTATTTTTTGTTTGTTTATCATTTTAACGCTTACATTTGTTTTGCAGCTACACAATCTTGTGAAGAGAAGCTCCATGCCTGGGACAGCCCAGGGCAGACATTGGAGTTAGAGCGTGCTCGGTCGGAGCCTTTGCTAACTCCAGTAGTTCCCTTTGTACTTAACCGAGCACCGTGTAAGTTAGCAGCTGGGTAGCCGTAGTGGAGTAGTGCAGCTCATGCTAGTTACCCTAGATGTAAAGCTCCCTCCTCCCTCCTCCCCTGCCCTCACCGTTCATCCGAGCCGGGCCGGGGCCGAGCGCTCCGAGCTGCCGCCGTCGGTGCCGGCGGGGGCGCGGCCGCAGGGGCCGGGTGCGGGAGCGGCGGCGGCCGCCGGGGGGCGCCACGCGCAGGGGCGGGAGAGGGCCCGCCCTCGGCCCGGCCCGCCCTCGGCCCGGCCCGCCCTCGGCCCGGCCCGCCCTCGGCCCGGCCCGCCCTCGGCCCGGCCCGCCCTCGGCCCGGCCCGCCCTCGGCCCGGCCCGCCCTCGGCCCGGCCCGCCCTCGGCCCGGCCCGCCCTCGGCCCGGCCCGCCCTCGGCCCGGCCCGGCCTCGGCCCGGCCTCTGCCCCGGCCTTGAACGGCGCTCCCCGGCCGGCGGTGTAGCTGCTGTGGCGGGGCTGCCTCCTGGGCTCGCACAAAGCAGGGTGGAGCGGCTGCAGCCGTGCCCCATGTCCGTGCTGTCGCCTGTCGCTTGTGCGTGTGCCGTGCCGGTTTGGAGGATTCGTCGGGAGCGGCAGGCGCCAATGGCGTCCCCCTGACAGCCTGAGGCGCTCTGTCCCTCGGACGGAGTGGTCACCTCCCGTGTGCCGGTTCGAGCTCGGGACATGTAGTGAAAGCAGCAGACGAGCACAGTCTGATGGGATGGACTAGTGTTGAAGGACAAGCCTGGTGGCACTGCATCAAGGCACCTTAGAAGGGGATGCAAATTTCTTTAAGATGAGCCAGCACACCGTGACTGTGGTCTGCAGACTCCTTCACTCATCTCAAATGCAGTCTTTGCCATGGACTCCGTCTTCTGGACGTTAGTGGTGCATGGTTTGGCAGTCCAACAAGTAGCCCTTCTTCATGTGACAGTAATCCCAGACAACTTGCTTGTAAGGACATTTTTCACAAGAGACATAGCCCGCTGTGTCGTTTTGACCTATTCTCTGTGTACATCTTTCCACATGTGGAAGGGCATACAGCCTGCCTAGCAAAACCAGCCACCTTATTGTTATGAGCCAGATGTCCCCTGTCTGAGGGGTTTCTGAGGCTGGCTCACTAGTAAAGTTCTCTTAACTTTACTACCCATACAGAGTGGGTACAGATATTTTTGATAGCCAGTGAGATTGTTGTCTTTGGCTGTACTTACCAATGGTGAGATGAGGTGCAAAGGGGCAAGGGGGAGAGCAGTTCAGAGCAGCATCTGCTGGCATCTAGGATGGAATTCAGCTTCCCTGACTTGAATATCTAAAGATGATAGGTTAGATTTAAACACCATCTTCCCCTCTCCCCCCTCATCTAAGATGCCCATGTGAGACTTCTAGAAGTCCCAGTTTCTTTCAGGGCCTAAGGGGAGAACAGTCAAGGGAGTGGTTCCATTTCAGACACCTGTATTTTAGATGCTGAAGGGCACAAGAATGGCACTTCTAGTCGTAGGAATTGTATATTATCTGATAACATTGAAAAGAATGCTAGAGAACCTCGTAAATGCCTGTATAATGTGCAGAAGAGTCTACCTACAGGTGTGGGGAAAGCTGAAGAGTTGTGAGGTTGTGCATGGGTATGGTGCACACAGTAGTCATAGAAAGAATTATGTTGTTTAACAGACCTGATGAAAACTTTGTAAATGTTATGAATTCTTGAGACTAGCATGGATGATAGAACACTGCAGAGGGGATGGGGCCTGGACAATCTGCTGTGGGGAACCAAGAGAAGAGAGTGCACTCCCTTGGCGAGGTGGGGGCCAAACAACAGTAGACAGCCCGGGTCTTCATTCATCTTGAAGTCCATTGTGCTGGGCTGGGTTAATGGCTGTGCTGGGCTGTTAATGGTTAATGACAGTTAACACTGTCAGAGTGCTGTAAGGAACTGTGCTATAGGGATTGGCAGAAGCTAACTGCCTGAGGAACAGTGTGCACACTCAGACATAGCTAGGACGTGCTCATCCAACCCATCTATCCTGCTGCTGTCTTTCTAGCTTGCAGAAGCCATTCCTACATGTCCCAGTTGCTTGTTTGCAGCATTCACAATAGCTGAGGTGTTGATGATGATGATAGGCGAGTTGTTGGGAGTTTCTTTCCAGTTGGCTTTATCTATGTGGTGGCCATCTGTATATGGCTGCTGTGGTGAAGGCTTTCCACATCTTAAGCTACCAGACAAGTACTTCACATGGGCAGGATCACTGGCATTCATTGGTCATATTCTCCAGAAGCAGCTCAGGCTGTCATTCAGGAGACCCCTCTGATGCCTTAGACCTTTCTAGAAGGAAAAAAAAATGAATATAGTCTCCTTATTTCCTTTCTCCCTGCATTATGGGATCACCATTTCCCTCTCATACCACTGCCCCCCTACTCTCATGTGGATGACTGTCTTTAGTATGTATCTCCAGAATGCAGGGAGCAGCATCCTGTGAGATCTAGACTAATGGTGCCCTACAAATTGCTTGTAGGAAGCACCCACTAGCCTCATATTTCTACTGAACTCTTCAACACAGCTAAATTGCTCTTTCTTCTTGTTCACAGTGCGTAAGCAAGAGATCATTAAGATAACAGAGCAGCTGATAGAGGCCATCAACAATGGAGATTTTGAGGCTTATACGTAAGTAGAGATGCTTTCTGACAAGTTGTTTATCAGCTTGTGTGCAAGTGATGCTCTGGCTCCTGGGTATGAGGAGCTGTCACGCAGTCAGGGAGGATAAAAGGTTTTATCCTTCTTAGCCTACATCAGTCAGCAGTAAGGGATGGAGTAGTAGAGCTCTAAATGAATATCAAACAGGTATCAGGTATCAAACAGCAACAGGAGCAACAATAGGAAAATGTCCTGGGTTCATAAGCAAAGTACAGGGGAGGGAAATGAGAAGAGCAGAAAAAGAATAAAAGAAAAGTCAGTAACCTAGGGGTCTATTTCATGTGAAATGCCATCTAGTTGGTTCCTTGCGTTACTGTAGGGCTGAGTCTTCAGGAGCTTACTTCTTGGAGTAGGGAGATGTAGTTAGGTGGACATAGGGTGTGAGTCAAATGGCATACCAGCACTTCACTGTGTCACTAGCTCTTGGGCTCAAATGCAAACTGTAAACCTGTGCTGCTTTTCTTTGCAGAAAAATCTGTGATCCTGGCTTGACCTCATTTGAACCTGAAGCCCTGGGGAACCTGGTTGAAGGAATGGATTTCCATAAGTTTTACTTTGAAAACTGTGAGTGGGTAGATTTGGTAACTCCAACACTTTTCTCTCTACTCTTCCTCTATGTCACATTTGGGGGGGAAAATTGACCTTGTTTTTACTGGTTATCAGAATAAGCAGGAACTTGATTATGCTTGGTTTATGATGCATTCATAAAAGCCAGCAGCCTTTCTGTCAAAAAGCCTGTTCAGCAACAATTTCAACTCTAACCCTGCATCCCTTCACTCTAGGCATACAGTCTGCCAGGTGGAAATGTATTGTACCTGGCATGGACTGCAGGAGAGTTAAAAGTTTAAAGCACTGGAGTTCTTACTGATATGAAAATGGAAAAATGATCAGATTTTGGTGGAATCAACATGTATGTTTGGAGTCGCATACTGAATGGTCAGGCATAAAGACGCTTTTGCTTTAAGTTTTCCTTGGATGGTTTCAGATCTCTAACATCTTATGAACCTTTTACATAGATATAAGAGTCACCTTGTCAGCCTGGGGCAGGAAAAACAGGAGAAAGGCTATCACTTATGCTGTACTACAAATCACTGTACAGGATTTGTCTCCCTTCCTGGATATCTCCACAGGATGAGATAATTGAAATTTAAATCCTGAGCCATTCAATCTGTTTTATTTTGGGGGTTAGGTCAAGGTCCTCAGTGTGGGCAATATGTAGTTCTCCAACTATGCAGAGACTTGGTCTCTCTCAACAGCCTATTATGGAGTGATTTTAACACTTCTCCAAAGTTTGTTCATATTTAATGCTGTCCTAGCTTAAAGATCTCCTGATTACTTTACAACGATATTCTGTAAGTGAAAGATCTTTCCCCGTAACTGAAGACACAGCAGCACTGATGTTGACAAAGTGGCGAGTCTGCTCTGCAGAGGAAATGGGGGCAAAGGGGCCAGGGGACCCTGGCAAAGTTCTTAGAGGAGACCAGGTGATAGGGGAAAGAATTGCTTGGATTTTGCCAGAAAAGTTGCAGAGCGATTTTTGTGGTATTCCAGAATCCAGTGGAAGGTGAGTAGAACATAGAAGAGGTTGGAGAATATGGGGCTGTTCCTTCTTAGTGGTAACAGGGGTCTGATGTTTTGCATGCCGTGGCAGTACTGTCGAAGAACAGCAAGCCGATCCACACGACCATCCTGAACCCGCACGTGCACGTCATCGGGGAGGACGCGGCGTGCATCGCGTACATCCGCCTGACGCAGTACATCGACGGCCAGGGCCGGCCCCGCACCACGCAGTCCGAGGAGACGCGCGTGTGGCACCGCCGCGACGGCAAGTGGCTCAACGTGCACTACCACTGCTCCGGAGCGCCTGCAGCCCCTCTCCAGTGAGGATCACAGACGGGTATGGACGCCCAGGGAGGGAGAATGTCACACGCAGCTGAGGCTGCTGTGTGGGGGAATTCAGCATTCGAGGCTGTTTAGCTGGCTATGAGAGAACCCTATTGAGGTGTCTGTAGGCTGAAAACTTGGGCTTGTAGGTGATGTTTGTTTAAGTCCTGTCCTCTGGACTCAGTAGGGTTGTCTGCCACTCCTGTCAAATGAGAGTCATGTGCCAGCTGTTCCTGGGCTTAGGTACCCTTGTAGCAGCTATGCTTCCTCCCAGGTGCTCAGGTCAGTGCTTGTCCAGCTAATCCAGAGCAGAGAGGAAGAGTATCTCATGCTGTGCACAGGTTGGCCCTTCACTTCTACCTTTCCATGCTGGGGGTCATTTCAGAGGACTTTTTTTATGATAATTTCATCGTCTGGAAAGGATAGTGTGGATTCCATACGGAACAGTTGCTAAGCCATAAAGGGTAACGGTTTATTCATATAAATTTTACCACTGATTTTCTGATAAGCGAAAGCTATTTATTGTACCATGTTCAGAAAGCTCAGAAGGGAAAAGGATCTAAACAAATAATAATATCAGAGGATTTAAAATGTCCCCCAAATAAGTTGCCACAGTTCAGCATTGGAAGAAGCTTTGACTCTAAAATCTGTCATGAAGAAATGATTGTTGCTTGCTCCTGAATTATATCAGATCCATTTACTTCTTCAGCATTAAGGCATTCTGGTTATGGCCTTAGTGGTTTATTTTAATTAGATGCACAAAGTCTTTCTGCATCCTTTTGTTTTGTGCTGAAATACATGTCACATTCATTTTATAGCCCAAAGTTTCCTAATCTTAGGACCTTTATTACTAAATATTTTCTATATAAGGGCAAACACAGCAAATATCTACAACTGGGAGTCGACCTTTTTTTAATGTGGTCATTTAAGGATGAACCACATAGTTGCTACTTGAGTCCTAGTTCAGTGAACAACTTGGGACTAAGCCAAGAGCAGTTTGTATTCGTGTGTTGTGAGGTATTCAACCCTACTGAAGGCAGTGGGAAGGAATGTGAACTATCACAAGCAAGCTGCAGAGGTCACAGATGGAATTTGAAAAGCAAAAGCCAGTTGGGGGCACCAGAAGCAGGGAAGCTTTCAAGAGAGCTGGAAAATCAGCTGAATTTCCAGGGAGTTAGGCAGTGATAAGGATAAAGCCTTTGCAGGAAAACAAACTTGCATCAGATTTCATCACAGAAATTTTGAGGGAGCCGTCTGTCCTGGATTCGGACATCTGTCCAAAAAAAGATGCAGAAGAAATTATTAAATTACAGATCAGTGTGGCTCAGTGGCTATGCCTAGGAGTTCTGAGGAAGTTATGGAAAGTCTGCTGCGGAAAGAGCTATGTTTCTTGGCTATGGAAATACTGAAGCCCTCCAAAAGTATGTGCTGGAGGATTTCTGAAAACTGCAGAGCAGAAACTATTTCCAAACCACAAAATGTTGGTTAAAATAATATTTAAAAATACCCTGTAAACTAATAGAAGTTGAAGAATTTGCATTCATTTCTGGGTTCTGAAGGAGGTGTACCCACAAGCAATTACAAGTGGGGTCAGTGTGGCAGCCCCCTTCCGAACACACTGAATCATTTTGGAGCAGTATTATCCCATGTGCAGTGAAAGCTAAGGATGAAGAATGAATGAGGTGAGTAAGAATGCTTAAACAGAAATTAGTGGTTTCTTCTCACCTGGAAGGCAGAGTTCAGTTCTGGGTAAATCATCTCAAAAGGAAACTACAGCCAGAAAAGAAGTTTGATGTTAATGAGAGGACTTCTCTGTAAGGAGAGAGTGGGAACCAACAAGTGAGAAGACTAATCAGGGAGATTCTACAAAGATTTGCAAACTAAGAAATAATAGAAGGGTTTGGCTATACTTTCATGACAGGATAATGATAAATAGACGTGAAGAAACCCCAGACTTAAAACTGCTCAAAATAAATCCAGTAATTTGGCACATGAAGGTGAACTAGGAAGAGCCTTTGCTAAAAGCAGTCACTAGGGCTACAGTTTCACAAAACTGCAGAAAAGCTCATACATTTGTTTAAATATTAAGAAAGTTCAGAGACAAAATTACTGAAGATTTGAAAAATAAAACCCCCAAGAAAAATAGAATTATTTTTCAGTTCAAGGCAAAAGCCAATGGAAAGTGAGGCAGAAAATGTTCCTTAGGACCAGAGCCTTTGAGCACCCCCTAGGAAACTTCTTCAGTTCTGGGTCTTGTCTATGAGAGAGTGGGCCCAGGGCTGCTCCAAAGCACGCAATACATTTTAGCAGTTAGTTCATTTTCACTGGCACACTCAGCCACCTGGAAGGGGAAGTAAGTGCCTCTTATCTTTAGAGCTCTCCTCATGAGCCCCAGTTTGTCTTGTGTTAGGGGTTTTTACCTACACTAAATAGTTAGCCTGTAGAAAACTTGGTGTTTTAATTGTGTACAGCTAATGTATGGCTTTATTTCCTTCTATCTTCCATCCTGTTCTCCCCTCTCCTTTCTGGGTGGACACTGCCTCTTCCTGACTGCAGCAACTTGTGGAGATACTCAGCTGGAGGGCAATATCTTCTTAGCAAGCAGCTCTGGAGTGCCTGAGTGACAGCAACGGTCATGTCTGTTTTGACATTAAAAAATTAAATACAAATTACAAACAGGCAGCAGCCAAATGCACGAAACCCTGCATGCATCTGATGCTCCGGGCACTGCCTTTCTGTTGTTTTCCATGGATCCATCGTGTCTGTTTCTGCTGTACGAAGGTGTTTTTAAATCTAAAAAAAAAAGACAAGTTGTTTGTATAAAATAATAAAAAAACCAGGAATAATGCTAAATAAATGACAGATTATCCAACATGCCCCCTCCCCCAGGGCTAAGAAAGTGGCAGCAGCCGGAACATCTTTCAGAAATGAAGTGAGGGGGAAAGCAAAAGTGAAGGAGAGAGAGAGAGAGGGAGAGCAAGAAAGGAGGCGGCTTGAACAGCGGATGGCTGAAGTGTGCTCCGCAAAGCCAAGGTGGAAGTTAACACCGCGTTCGCGCTGTGCTGCAGCTGCAGTCGTGAGAGGGGCAAGGACACCCCAGAGGAGCCAGTGTGAAGACTGGGGTTCGAGAGAGAGGAGGTGCTTCTCTTCCTGTTGCCCAGCAGTCTGACTTCAGCCTGTTTATTCGTCGATTTCTGCACAGCAAGAACGCTATGGAAACCTGGTTGCTCGGCTGCTGGATCCCAAAACAGACTTTTTATTTTCTTTTTTTTCTTTTTTTTTCTTTTTTTTTCTTTTTTTTTTAAGACATAAAACAAAATGGAATGTTGATTTAAAACTAAAGATGGAAGTAGGGATTTAAAAATGGGTGTAAGTGAATATAACTTGAATAGAAGCTTGCTCTTTAGTGATACTGGTTTTAGAAACAGCCACTACCTGGACAAACATGGAGTTTTGAATCCAGCTTATTTAATTAAAAAAAACATTTCATTAAGAGCAGAGATTTTAGAGGAAGAGGGTATTTGTATGGGATTTTCTATTTTTTTTCCTTTTTAGTAGCGTAGTTGGGATCCACAGTGCTGCAGAACACGTGTTCCTTAGGAAGCAGACAAAAAAACTTAGTGTTATGTTCTTCATGAAAACTTGCACATACACTCCTATATGAGGCATAAATAGCGTGTGTTTTTATACTGAAATATATGCACCCGTAGAATTAAAGGGGTTGCTTGGCTTCCTGTTTGATTTGTTGGTCTCCAGTAAAAGAGCAGTGGGAGCCAGCAGCCCCAGCCAGGTGCTTCTCCCCACCACTAACCCATCTGATGTTTGTAAGTGTCATGTTTCCTAGTGTTTATTTGGGTAATTTTTCTATTTTTTACAGTGATGTTGTAACACAGAAAACTATCAGATCAGAACCTCAAAAGCTGTAGCTGAAGGAATCCAGGCCACCCCCCACCCCGTGTTGCCTCTGGGTGTTAGAGGATACCTCATGAAGCAGAGGGGAAAGGGAATGGGCAGCAGAATGATCTGATGTTCGTCCTTTGGGCCAATTCATTTTCCTTTCTTTTCTTTGCTGCAAAACGAGTTCAGTTCCTTTATTCATTGGGTGGGGGATGTGGAAGTGTTTTGTTGACCTTACCAAGGAGCCTAGCCCCAAGAAGAAAATGGCTTTTCTGGCAGACCTGATGGGATTTGTCTTGACCAAGGGAAGGCATCATTTGCAGAAGTTGGAATGGGCTTTTACCTGAATTTATCTACTCCTAATCATTTTTTGAATTTCTGGAGGGAGTTGAAATGATTGCCTTGACAGCATAATAAGTGTGTGGCAATCTTTTAGCAGACTATAGAAGAGAAGAAAGACAATTTGGAATTTTAATCCTTGTTCACTAAAATGCAGAAAATAAAAGCTGTTGCACAAAGTGGAGCTGTCACTTCGCAGCAGATAGCGCTCTGCTCCCTTTGTTGGAGAGTGCTATCCCACACCAGGATCAGATCAGCTAACCACTGATGAAGGAGAAGACCATCCATACTTCCCAGGTTTGCTTGAGCAAACATCCTTTTCTTCCTCCCTCCACTATCCCAGGGGAGGAGTGAGGAGGGGATTGAATCCATGCGGGGGGCAAACACTAGATTTTGTTATTTCAAAACGTTTCTAAGACAGCACTAAGCCAGTGAGTGAAGTGGAAAAGTAAAAAGCCTTGATACTTCATTCAGAAAAAAAATTAAGCCACAAAGAGAGCAAACAGATTACAACTATGCCATTTTAAAAAGATAAATACAAAATATTATGCATGCCTTCTTTCGGTCTGATCTTCCTTGTCTCTTTACCTGATGATTATTAATAGTTAAAAAAGAGAACCCTCTGTATTAAATATATGCATCTTTCAGAGAAAATTTTAAATGAACAGAACTGTTGGATTTTTTGTTTTTGCACAGTCTTGGAGACAAACTCTTTTGGATTTTTTTTTGTTTGTTTTGTTTCCTTTTAAGTTAATGAGAACCTTAGCTTGGTATGGCCATTATCAAACACAGCTGTACACCTTTAGCATTCTTAATGTTCTCTTATGGGGCTAATGTAAGCATCTATATAATATATATTATAAATATCACATTTTAAACAGGAAATGGAAGGCATTTGATGCAGAATTTTTGCATGATATAGAAATAATTAAAGTTAGCTAGTGTTTGTTTGTTTGGTCTGAATGTTGGTAGAACCTTCATAGCTTTGTTACAATGAAACCTTGAACTGAAGATATTTAATAAAATAACATTTAAACAGTGTAAAATTTGGAGTGTCACATTATTCTGCTAAACCATGGAACAATATGAAATTGGTACTTCTGGAATAAGAATCAATTGACAGAGGAGTTGGGTTTTTTTCCTGTGTCACTGAAAAATGTAATGTTTAAAAAGTTAAGTAGTACCATACCTGAAAGGGGGGAGGGGAGAATACTAACATTAAATACAAAAGGATGTTAAAATGACCATTATGGCATTTCCCTGACAGACCAGGGATAATAGGGAAATTCTGCTTTTGTTCCCAATAGCCCGATCCTTGGCAAATCTATGCTGTTACTTCCTTTCCTGGTCTTTGTTTTCCTCACCAGTATTTAAGACTCCTTGTGGGAGAAGCTGTACTTGCTATTTGTTTTGCCTGATGTAAACGTGCTGATCTCAAGTTGTGTGCCTTAGTTGTCAGCTAGAGTATTTTGTGTCCTAGCTGGGATGCTCCTGCAGAGGCACAGAACTTGTCAGGTCTAGCAGTGTAAGCATAATTTCTTAAGAAGTTAAAAGTTAGTTGGACTGAACTAGTTTTGGTTTTATACTGCCTCTTGGTGTTAGCATTTCACGTGTGTCCGATGAAGCAGGCTTTGTTCCACTCGGGCCTTTGCTGCTTTGCCATTTCTCTGTTACTTCCCACCCTGCAGATCTCACCTGCTCTGGAGGGCAGAGCCGTGAGGCTGCGGCAGGTGCTGCCCTCACCCTCAGCGCAGCGCGGCTGTGGGGACAGAGCCGCTCCGGGTTCTCCGTGTCTGTGCTACCCCCTGCCCGGCACGGTGACTGCCGTCACTGCGCGGGGCACGCACATCTCGGCTCTGCCCTGGCTGCAGGAAGGCTCGGGGGCTCCGGCCGGCGTGGGCCTCCATCGGGCAGGCCTGGCTGGCCTCCGTTCCCTCAGCTCTCCCAGGTGTGTCCGGGAAGCGCAGCCAAGGGACGGGGGTGGCTTTGCCTTATCACTGAAAGCGAGTTCATTGTGCTTAATCCCCTTCAACTGCAGCCATTACCTGCTAAATAGGTGTCAGCTGGGGCTGCTTAAAGAGATGATTACTTTTGCTGCCTGATCAAACAGGAGGAAAAAAATCGTCCTTGGTATTTAAAGGGAGAAGGTAAGAGTTTTATAGCCTATTTTACTGGGACTGAAGGTAATCTGTTCGGGGGAAAAAGAAATGGCTCCTGCTGTTTTGGGAGGAAAGAGACTTTCTGCTCTCATTTCAGACATATGAGGCAGGAGCATTCATCAGGTAAGGTTTCTCCTGAAGCAGTTAATCCTGTCTTAGTGATCTTCGAAGAAATGTAGTATGAGCTGATAAGCACTAGGAAGGTGCTCATAAAATTAGTGATGATCTCCCATGTTTTTAGTAGCTCTTTTAACCAGGATAAGAATAATTTGAACATATACTGCAAGCAAAATAATCAGACTAACACTCAGGTCAAAAATATTTATTGTAGCATATATTTGGGGCCTATTTCATGTCTTATGTTTTAGCTGACAGCAGGGATTGGGAATGGTGCTTCCCCGCATTGTAATAGTTCCAATATTAAGCTATCAAACAGGGATATTCCCAGAACCTTACTTGTGCTATAGCTAGTTAAAATCTCTTCATCCCATTAGATGAAGTTTTGCTATCTTCCTACCAAAGACAATTATGAAAATTGTTGCCTCTTACGTGTAACTGATAACATAGAAAAACAAACAGAGCATTTGACTAATGATTGGATTCGTGATCTGGTTTTGGGTTTGCTATGGCTTTCAGGCTGACTGCAGATCAGCCAGTTGTGTGCTCTGTGCTTCAGCTTTCTTATTTGTCCATGCAGATGATAAGCCTGACCTCTGTAGAAACCCCTGTGAGAGACTGATGAACAGTGCTGCAGAGCAGCCAGGTGGTATTGCTGCTACACATCACAGATGATTTTTTTGCCTGAGAATTTGAAAGGTTTGGGCCTGCAGATTAATGCATCTGGAATGCTTGCTTATTTGGGTTTGGTATACATTTATTTAAGAGTAGAGAAAGGTGATCCTTTGGGGGCACTTAAAGCAGCTTGAGTGGAGGATTATGAATTTTTCCCTTGAGATCCTTAGTGCCTGAGAACTCCTCACCTGCCAGAATGTCCTCTTTGCCTGCTGGTAAAGAATAGGAATTTACTGGTTGGTGTGTAGTACTCTGAAGAATTTTAAGCCAATGTACTTAACAAGTATTAGAAAACAAAAATGCATATGTTCATGGGCTTTAAGGTGGACTGGCTACAAGGAAAGGATGGATATAATTAAGTTAATAAAATCTTATTCTGAAAGTTTCTTGTGCTACAGGAGGGTCCTCTAAAGCACTGGTGGATGGGGGAGATGGAAAGGTGGTTGTGCCTAATCTGTGACAATTTATATAATTTTACCATAATTATCCATGGCTGGATGGGCAGGATGACATTTATTCACAGAAAACCATTTTGTTAATGCATCGTATGACTGCATGTTGGCAGACTTGGGGTTTGGCCAGCACTTGCAATGAAATACTGTCTCATCATGGTTTATTTCTCCTTCATGCTTCTGTGGGAAAGCGTAGTGCTCATACCAACAGAGGACAGCCTGCATAAATGGCACCAGGGCTCTGCTTCTGAGGCTTGTTTACATTGGAACATGGTATAGGTTGCATCAGGAGTCAGAGCAGTGCTACTGCCGTATGGCTGTTCCTGTTCCAGAAAGCATTTGTTTGTTTGTTTCTTACTACATGTCTAGAAGTTCAGAATAAACTGAAAAAATTACTCATACAAAAAAAGATATGTTCTACTAAAGTGACATTTGAAATTTATTGCTTTAGATTTAGCATATTTTTCTTGTATAAAAAAGGCCCAAACTTGGCATAGATAGTCTTTTAAATATTCTTAAGAATTCTAAACAGATTTCAGACTTGTTCATTCCAAAACAGTATTAATACTGAAATTGTTTTATATATGGTAAGTTAGCAACTTTTAACGCCTTCTAATCTGTTACAGTATGAGTAAAAATCTTCCATGCCTATTACAAAGACCTCAACAGAAACAGCAAGACATTTAATCTTCTACTTTAACTTTTGCTTTAAGAAGAAACAGGTCTGAGCCATTAAATGGAATATCCAGGGAAAGATGTTTTATGTAACCCTAAGAAAGAGATACTGCTTTAGTGAAATGCAGTCTTACCAGGGATAGCACATGCAAAGTGAAGTAGCACAGAGCAGTATGGTAACATGGAAGACAGGAGTCATAAAGCCAAGCACTCTGAGTGATCTGGAGTCTAAGGAAGCTGCTGTGGGGGAGAGAGCGGAGATGCAAGGTGGAGTTCAAGGGTGTCTTGCAAGTGAGTAGAGGAAGTTACATATGAGGTAGCTAGAAGGGCAGTGAGGACATCAGGAGAGTTGTTTCGTGGTGAAATGGGAAGGAAAGCAGGTAAATTCTGTGGTGGTGGTTTGAGCAGAGAGGAGGGGTTTGGAGAAATGGGGCATATTTGGAGGTAGTTGCTTCTGTGGCACATTTAAGTGGAGTTTTAAGCTGATACTCTTGCAGCTGTGTAGCAAACTATAGTGTACAATGTACCCTCCCTCACTGTAACTGAGATAGGTCGGACTGAGGAAGAGATGGGAAATACCAAAAAATACTTCTTTTTTTTTTTTTTTTTTTACCAGAATATCAAATTATACTTTGAAATGGTAAATCCTATTTCACTGACTGTAGTACTGGATGATAAATGCTACAAGCACATGACACAAAGTGCTGAGCTGCCACATAGTCCCTCCGTTGGCTCAGATTTGATCAGCTGTTTTGGAAAGGTCTGTGGTAGACTGGGCATCACCTGTTGCTGCCATGCAAACTTTGGGATTGCTGCGGGCTGGGGGATGATATTAATCTGATGTGAGCACGTGTTTGGATTAACCCAACAGAAATGCAATCACGTGTTAAAATATGTGCTGCTGCTTATTTTGGCAGCACAGACCTGTACAGTGTGACTGCAGGTGCTGGGAGCAGCTGCCTCATCAGCCTCTGCTGAGGTGAGGGTGCTGTCAGCCAGAGGCACAACAGGCTTTTGAAACATGCTAAGATCTGATCGCTCATAGCTTTGCTTTTCTTCAGTCATTTGATTCACCTGCTAACATGGGCTTAACAGGCTTGCAGAAGCCTGGTCAGTGCTTCAGGTACAAATTGATGAGCTGAAGATTAAAAGCCCTCTATAAATGTATCCGTAAACCATGAGTTTTGAGCTTTTTAAACTTTTCAGTAGAGGAGCAGGTTCCTGTACAGCAAGTCTATATATTGCAGTGCCTTTTGAGGGTTTTCTGAGAATTATTCACAAGGTGCCAGTAATCCTCTGACAGCAGGATGGGAAGCAGTACTTTGCCACCATAAGGCTTTATTCCCTGGGCACCTGCTTTTCCTTTGCTTGCTCCACTCCTGACGCTTCTGACTGCTCCAGATCCCAGTCATGTCAACCTGACCCAAATGTTCACTCTCTGCAGCGTGATCTTCTCCAGAGCAGATCCAAAAGCAGGACCGTGTAATAGCATTCCCAGACTGCTGTCCACTCCTCCAGCCTCCCCCGAGAATGTTTCTGTGATGTGGCTTCACATCCCATTCTGGCTTCCTACTACAATTTCCTCTACCTCTTTAACGTAGCAAATTGCACCGTGCATGTTTGTGTTTCTCGGGAGGCCGCTGCCGCCGATGTCACAGCAGTGTCAATCCCTACCTACTGCTTTCCTGGGCATCCCACGCCTTCCGCGCTGCCGCGAACGCGGCGGCCGCGGCCGTGCCAGGCAGCCCCGGGCCGCGGCGGCACCGCCGGTGCCCGCTCAGGGGCCGCGGGGCAGCCCCCGCCGCGCGTCTCGGTGCGGGCTCGGGGCAGCCCCCGCCGCGCGTCTCGGTGCGGGCTCGGGGCAGCCCCCGCCGCGCGTCTCGGTGCGGGCTCGGGGCAGCCCCCGCCGCGCGTCTCGGTGCGGGCTCGGGGCAGCCCCCGCCGCGCGTTCCGGTGCGGGCGTGGCTGCCGCGGGACCCCGGCCTGAGGGGCCCGGTCCGAGCCGTCCCCGGCGGGCGGGGCCCCGCGCCCCTCCCCCGGCCGTCCCTCGTCCCTCCCTCCGCGGAAGATGGCGGCCGGGCGGCGCGGCGGCGCCGGCTCCCCCAGCGGCCGGACGGTCGCGCAGCGCCCCGGAGCCGACGGGCCGCGACCGGCCTGAGCGCTGCTCGTGGCGCCGGGGACCCCCGTCCGCGCTCCCTCCTGGACCCGTGCCCTGCCCGCTCGGCGGGGCCTCCTTGTGCCAGGTGAGGTGGAGGAGGAGGAGGAGGGCGGCGCGGTGGTGCCGGACCGGCCCGGTCTGGCTCGGCGGGCGGCGGGGCAGAGCGAGGGGCGCTGGCGGGGCCGGGGAAGTTGTGCCGGCCGGGGACGATGGGCACGAGTGGGGGCGGTCTGTGAGGGGCGGCTGGGCCGTGGGAGGAGGCGGGGGTGCCGGGCCGGGCGGTGCGGAGGGCGCTGCCCCTGCCCGGAGCCACCTGTGCGGCCGTGGACCCGCCGGGAGCCCGCTCCGGGTCCCCGGGTCCCAGTGCGGTGCTCCGTTGCCGGCCGTGCCCGAGGCCGAAGGTTTCGCAGCCCTACCCGGCTGCTTTTGTCGGACGCCGGGCCCCCGACGCGCGGCTGGGAGCGGCGGCCCCTGCCCCATCGCGGCTGCCGCCCCTCGGAGCCCCCTGTGCTCCGGCCGCCGGCGGGGAGCGGGGTCGTGGGCCAGAGCTGCGCTCCCGGCCTCCCTCCAGCTTTGTTTACCCCACGGCGTCGTGTGGCGGGCGGCGAGGCTGCTGAGCACGGCGGGCCGGCGCCGAAGTAGTCGGCGGCACCGGGGCAAGGGATGCTCGTGTCCCCGTGGCGAGGCTGCGGCTGCACTGCCCGTGCTGCACACGCTGCTGGCTGGGGCTGCGCTCAGAGCAGGCCGGCCGTGGGTACAGCTGTGGTACTAGAAAGACGCAACAAAAATTACATAGAGAAAGCTGATGGAACGTGAGAAGTCGTTCCTGTAGTATTTCCCATTATATTTTAGCTGCTACAACATTTTTGCGTAGGTAAAGTGATAAATAAGAGCACGAGACATCCCTGTTTGCTTAGGCAAGAGCGTGTAAACTGTGTTGCCTGAATTAGAACTGAGCAAATGTCACACATATGAATTCAGCCACAAGTTACACTACTCCACACTGAGATCCTTTGTGACCAATTTTGCCGAAGAAGTATTCAGAGTTGTTAATTGTATGTGCATTTCTCCTTAGGAAATGTAACTTTGTCCTTTGTGGCAGAGGTAAACTAGAAACTTCTGATGAATTGTTCAGGTTATGTGCAGTCAATTATCTGTGGTAATTGGGCTGGTAAATTTTGGATGATGGCAGTATGGAGGGACACATTGTGTAAAAAAACCACCCAAAAATCCAGAAAAAAATAGAAGCTTAGTCTCAGCCCCAAGAGTTTATTGGCCTGGGTGCCCACAGGTGCTGGCATTGCCCGTGTGAGCTGGCCCTGCAGCCGCTCAGTGATCCCAAAGACAAGCCCTGCAGAGCTGCTGCACAAAGGCACTGGGGCGCTCCATCCACAGTGGGTTTGTGCAGTGTATCTGCATTGGGCTTCTCAGTGCAGCTGTTTTCATGGCACTGAGGTCACTGATCTGCTGACAAAATGGACATAGAAAGGCATTTTAGTTGGTTCTTCACCCTGCACAAAAGTGATTGTGGTGTGTTGAGATTGTTGGTTCCAAAAACAGCCTGACTCCAGTAGACCAGTTTTGAGCCAGTGGAAAATCTCTGTGCTTCAGTCTGGCAACCAGCGTAAAATGGTCTAAAAACGTTCTGCTGTCAGCAGCTGTGAACAAGTGCCTACCTCGTACAGTTATTATCTGCTGCTTTCTTCCTAAATTTTTCTTCCTTATCCCAAATTCCTCTTTTTGTTTGTTCTTCCCTTTCAGTTTTTGTTCTCCCCAAAGCACATGGTACTGTTTTCCTTGTTGCTTCTTGAACTTGTTTCCTAATGGATCTTCTCTTCTGCTGTTTCAGTATTTCTTCAGCCTTTGTAAAGCTGCGTTTTTGCATGTATATATGAACTATGAAGAACTGGAATTTTCAAGAAAAGGTGCAGCTCAGAATGAGCTGCGAGCAAGGACACAGAGTGGGAGTAGTGATACATCTGTCCATGTCAAATTTTTTGCTCCAGTTGCAGGAATGACTTTTGCTTGTGGGTGGGTTCTCAGACTGAGTGTCAGAATGGAGAGTGGGGGCCAATCTGGCAGCAAAATGTGATTGTGATACAGAAAAATTGACAGTCAGTGTTTTGAGGGATGGTATAATACGTGCAATTGTTTACCAGAACACAAGCATGTGCCCGGGCAGGCTGTGTCTCCCAGCAGCATCCAGTAGTGCAGTAATGGTGGGATCTGCTGCATGGATTTGGCATAAATCATGTTTCACTGTTGTGCCCAACCTTCAGTCTTATCTGCATCAGAATTCATGTAGGGGCCAGGTAAAAATAGCTTGAGCCTACTTTTGTATTTACATTTATAATTCCAAGTTTAAAAAAAAAATGGAGGAAGGGGAAATAACCAAATGCAGCTGAGCTTGTGATGTGTCCTGAACCACAGCCTATCTCCCCATCACTGAGCCTTGTTTCAGAGGGTTGAATGATTGTCTCAGATCTCTCTGTGGTATATCTGCAATATATGGTGATTCTCTGAGCAGAGCTGCACAGATAAGATAATGCATTTCGTTTTAATTGGCAGAGTTGTTTACACATGATCTCTTGCTCATTTTCCTCTTTTAAAGGAATGCGTATCTATCCCTGATTACAGCTCAGGTCAAAATCCCTCAGCACTTGTAGCAAATCTCCTTTAATTGGTCTCATTTAGCTCTCATAAGGTTGTGTTTTAATTCTTGCTCTTCTCAATCCTTTTCCCCAATCTGTAGTGTAATTTATTACAGGATATTTTATAGGCAAGGGAGCAGCCTCTGGCTGTCAGCAACCTTTGCAGTGTATCAAATTTCCAGCTCAACAGGCAGCTGCAACGGAGTGTGGGTGTAAGGCAGTGATGCTGCAGCAGAAGCACACAGGCAGTCAGTGGTGGCGGCACTGGGCATGAGTGCAGGGTTTGTCCTGGATTCTGGAGATAATTGGGGTGAATGCTCCTGTTTGCTCTCTCTGCTTCTCTACTTCTATTCTTGCTTAGCTGATGCAGAGGTCCCTGAGTTAATTTTTTTCCTTTCTAGCTGTCTTTCCGATCTCTCTGTTTCAAGGCAAATACATCCAAGTTGCTGCTGTTTTCTGATGACAGGCTTTGAGCAGTACAGAAGTGGTGGAAGGCAAGTACTGGAGTGTATTTTTAGAAGGCCCAAAGCAACATTAGCTGTCTTTAGAAAATTCCCTGTGACTTTGCTGGACACAGTTGCTTTGGTTAATTGAACCTAGTGCAAAGAGGTGAAATTCTGCATTTCATTATGCCTGTGCTGAGGCGCTTCACCTCTGGCCTGTCACAGCACGGTCTGCAGGCACAGTGCGCTGGTGCAGCTCCTGCCTGATCTCTGGGTGTTCTGACATCAGCTCTCAAAGTCTGGGGTTTGTTTTTCCTTTTTTTTTGAGCTGTGCCCTGTGCCTTTACACTGGCAATTTTCCCACTACAGTAAAATCAGAAGGGACCGTGTGCCTCTGCCTCAGCTGCTGGAGATGGCAGGCTGTGTGATGCAGCAGTGAAGGTACAGACAGACCTTCTGCTTTGCTGATCCTGCTCCAGAAGCAGCAATCTCCAGTAGAGCTGAGGAGCACAGTTCTGTCTTAAATCACCACTGAAAGATTTAGTGGAGTGTACAGATGAGAGCCCTACCTGTTCTTCTGCATAGTGATATTTGAAGGCCTCTGTCCTCTGGCAGTTGCTGTTTGGGGACTGTTTTTGATACAGGCTCACACGTTGAAAGGAAATTATATAGATCACTAGACTCAATCCATATGTGCTCTGTTAAAAATGCAGTAGAACTCTCTAGACATAAGTGATGAATTAATCTTCTGCACCAGGAAGATACCCTCCATCACGTTCTTGCTTGCTCTGATATTTTTTAGTAAGCTAACTGATTTAGCAGTGAATGTGAGGGTTTTGGTAAGATTGTAAGTGCAGTTTGGACCTTGTCAAAATATTTGTGGCTTATGCTGGGCAGTGTAACGAGATCTGTTTTCACAGAAGTGGGATTTGCTGTTTGCTTGTTTTTCAAAGCTGCCCAAACTCTTTAAACAAGGAGAGGGATGGGCACACACTTTCTGTATAGACTCAGCCTGCTTTTAATTGTCAAGTAAAAAGAATAGTGCAAAATAAGAAAGGACAGCTTCATGTAGCACTTGCTTATGTACTAGCAAGACCAAGAAGGTGTTTGGAAATACCTGTCTCTTCCAAATGTGTTTGTAGCTGTGTGCAGCCCCAGCTGTTCTTCCTGCTGGGGTTACAGATGTGGAGTATCAACAGTGCTTGCAGCTATTCCCAGGCTGAAATGTTACTGCCTTAACTTAGTCTATGATACTGCCCTCTTCTTTCCATTAAGTGAATTTTATATTTGTCATTAAATACAAATTATAAAGTTATGCATTAAAAGTAACAGCGATCAGATACCAGCGTTCATTTTTTTTTTCCCAAAGTCAAAGGAAGTTGAAAAAAGAGAGATCAGTTTTGTCCTTTGCTCAGTGTACATGACTTGTGCAGGTCCTAGTGCTGGTCCCTGTGCTTTGGGTATCTCACACTGCACTTAACATCTACAGCATTTTGTCACATGTTTTGAGCATGGAATCGAAGTGAGGGAGTGTAGGATACAGTTGTTCTGCACTAGCCTGATCTGTTTTCTCTCAACACTGCAGCACATTATTCTGAATTTTTTTCCCCGTTAGAAATATTTCCATTAGTAGAAAAGATTGTCCAGGCCATTCTCTGTAAAGCAAGAGACAGCAAGAGTCTGTCCCCTCCTCTCCTGCTTTCCCATCCCAGTCCAGTAGCTGACAAGAGGAGGATGCCTCCTCAGGGAGGGTTTCCACAGTGGGGGAGAGAGGCGGTCATAAAGCTGCATGTGTTAGATGGCACGCCAACAAGTCATAGCCCCCTCCAGAGTCAGGGATCACTGCTCTTTTATTTATTGATGTATGTTTTTCCTCTGTATTCAGTTGTTGGATTGGGAGCTGGGTTGGCATAACTGATGCAAGAGGGAAGGAGGAAAGAGGGACAGCAAAATGACAATTTTATCCCTTCTTAATCTCTTTTTGCAGTTCTGGTCTGCCATCTGGTCGGTCTCTTTGGAAGCATACACCCCCAGCAGCCTGTCCTTACTCTTTCTTTGTCCAGTCTCTTACATCCTTCAGTTCTGTGTTGGGGACTCCCCAAGAATATTACACTCCTCTGGGTGGTTTGTGTTGGGAGGCTCCTGTGTGAGGACCATTAGATTAGGTGATGGAGCAAATGTTTTCCTTTGATCGTGTTTAGTTTTACTGTTCCACATGATTCCATAAGCCTAATATTTTATTGGTCTTTAATCTAGTCTCTAATTAATGCTAATTTGCTTGGCAGTACTTCTGAAGTAAAATCAGAGCTTGCACGTGGGTTTTTAGAGCTCTTCAATAGATCTTACATTTTTAATCACTTTGGTATTAATTCCTCAATGGAAGCAGTGGAATGATAGGCCTTAGTGTGCTGCATTGTAGTAGAACTCAATTTAGAAAAGCAGAGAAACTTGAGATTTACTTCAGAAAGGTTAGAAGAACCACAGAACATTTACAAATGTCTATTTTTGTTTTAAGAACCTCTTACTGAATGACTTTGCATTAGCTCTCTAGCTCTTTCTGGTGCTTTAGAGTGAATGGAAAATTTTGTATCACAAAGGGCTTTTAAAACAGTCAGCTTTTTAAAAACATCTTGCATGATGAGAGTTGGACTAATTTGATTACATGTGAAGATATAGTGTGTAAATACAGCTCAAGTGTCCACATCTGAGCCAGGCACTTTAAGTTCTCTTTATGTTAAGGGTGTGTTAGGGCACTGTTCATTGCTAAATCTACCCTAAAGCAGATGTCCACATTTGTTGAGGTGAATCACTTGCTGGAAGTTCTTTGTTGTTTTTCCACTGAATATACTAAAAACTGAGAATGTCACTGTCTCTCAGATGTAGAGAATGTCAGCAGGATAAGTATCTGAGCAGAAGCTGAGTTGAACACCTTCCAGAGTGACAACTAATTTGCTCCAAATCCTGGACTGCTTTTCAGTGTAGCACTTTTAATATCTTCACATTAATTATGTAAGTTTGTCTCTTCTGATCTTAACTACCTTTTCCATATTTAGAGCATTTTTTCTGTACCTTTTTCTTCTTAAGCTGATTCTGATGTGGGGATTCTGTGCCACTCACACCTTATTCTGAAAGCTTTTGCAAGTGCTGACTGTTAGGGCTTGTTCTGCAGCTGTCCATTGTCTTTGCCCTTGCCTCTGTGGTTAAATTGTTCAACAGCCAGGGTCCCATTGTAGGTGGTAACCAGAACCTTACTGGCGTCCTGGACAGCCATGCCTGTCCCAGAGAACTCAGACCAAAACATGGCCGGGTCTTTGATTCAGAATCTAGCTGCAGAGATTGTAGTTGACTCTAAGCAAGGAGAACATCAAAATGACAGGTACAGGCCTATGATTTTTTTCTGTAAAGAGACCAGTTTCCTCCTGCACAGTCTGGGTTTTACACTGCTGGAAGCTTCACTTGGAACAAATGATGAGGTCAGGTTTGGAGTGGCCCAACACAGTGGCACATTGCATGACTGAAATTAATAATGTAATTTCACAGCAAGTTGAATACCTCTTAATATTTAACGGCCCAAGATGAACAAGGAGCACAGCAAGACTGGGAACTCTCATGCAATCTAATAAAAGGCAGAAATTTCAGTGGAGAGAAGTTTGGTGTTTTGCCTGACCCTTTAAATGCATCCTCTCGAATCTGTCATCACCCACGTTCTGTTTGTGGTTTTTTTCTGGCCATCACATGTGCGTAGATCAGTTTCAAGTACAGAGATGTCTTTGAAGTGGCATCCTTTGTCTCAGCAATGGAGCTGCACAACTGAAATCATCATCACCTAAACCATTGGAAAACTGCTTGTCCTCCTGTTATTGAGGGCTGCAGAGGTATTAAAAAGAGCAGACAAACTAGTGTAGACATTGCATCAATCAACACAGAGTGTCTGTGTGTGGGGACTGCTGCAGCTCCCTGTTTCATCAGCTGTGTGAATCCACTCTCAGGAGAACCATGTGAGCTTTTGTAGTGTTAAACCTGCTTTTTCGAGGATAAAGTGGGATCCTGGCACAGTCCAGCAGTTGTGAAGGGGCAGATTCATTTCAGCATTGAAGCCTGGCAGAAATTGCTGGTCTCCATGTTTGATCTATTGTCCAGAACAGCTCTGAAACATTCAGCTTTCCCCTTCCCCCCATTTTGGTTACAAATAATGTATTTAATTTGTTGCTTGTAATTTCATTGGTTTTATTTTTAATTAAATGCTCTGGTTTCACTCAGTGATACTAAAGCTCAAAATGCGTGTGCTTTACTTATGGCTGAGTCATAATCATCTTCCTCATAAACAGAGATCTGTCACTGTCTTCTGATTTAGTTTTGTCTGGGGACTTCCATCCATATCCTTCCTTTATGTTCCTTTTTCTGATCTGGTCACTTGTATCAAAGCCTGCTGTAAATAAGGCTGCTTTCTTGAGTCAAGGCTACTGTGAAATGTGCTGTTATCGTGTGCTCGCATCTATATTTTAGTGTCCTGTAACTGTGCATGGAACAGGGTGTGTTTCCATGGCCCAAGTCCACATAAACATATAAACACAAAGCTTTCTGCAGGAAAACTTGCTTTGCCTCAAACAAAATATTGATGTTTGCCTTTCCCAGCATTACTTATAAATACAAATTCCTCACTAACCACACGCAGTGCTGCAGTGCCTGTGGCAGCAGGCAGAGCTCGAAAGTTCTTTTTGGTCTTGTGTATGTGGGCAGGTTAAGAGCAAACTGGTGTTCAGGGATTGTCATAATTGCAGTTGGTGTTGAACATAGTGTTTCTCTGAGGTTGTTAACTCTCTTGCATGTAGTACAGCTATGATATAATTATTTTTAAGTTAGTGCTAGCATTTTCCTATTGCTCAATGAAAATAGGGTGAAAATGCCCTTTGAACATACTCCTTTTGGTTTGCATTTAAACTGATACTACTCCTGAGGAAAGCAATCCAATCCTCTAGTGCCACTTTGCTGTACTGGCACAAGAACTCAGCAAGGAGGATCAGGAAACTCATGTGGAAATTAAAAGAACAGAACAAAACAAACCTCCTTTTTTCCTATGTTATTGTTCTCCAGAAGGGAAAATGTTACTTATCAGTAAGAAACCCAGTCAGGCTCAAATGCTGTTGTAGTTGCACGCCACAGAGTACCTTGAGGATAAGATGAATTGATGGCGTGCCAGGGCCCCTGTCTTTGGAGGAGAGACCTCAGTACAGTTTCACATGGTGGAAGCTGAAGAGGAGTCTTGTGCTGCTTTTCTCTGCATCAGTCCTGCAACGTTTTTAAATCTACATTAGCCTTAGCTAGCAGTGGTCATGAGGAGCTCTGAAACAAGCAGCATGATGAGAGCCAAGCTGCATGCCCAGCAGGCTGAGGTGAGAGCCAGTAACTGCACTCCTTCATTGCCATCTGCTCTTTTCCACTTCTAATTGGACACTGGATTAATTTTTGTATTGCTGATTTCTTGTAAGGGGTAAGATTGAAGAAGTAATAGCAATAGTAGTTTCTGAAAAAAATGAGTCCTGGGGTACAGCAGCGTAGTCATTTTGATCAAGGTGCAGGCCAGCCCTGAATTCACAGATTCTGCACTTTTTTTTGTTTTCTACTCCAAGACTTCCCAGCTTCTCTGATGAGTAGTGCTGCATTATCTTTATGGTCCTGTGCAATTTACCAGAAAGACATGACATGTTATGTCAGAAAACTACTTATGTTTCTATGGAATTGTTCTTGGGCTTGGTTTTTCCGTATCTTGTTAAAAAAACCCCTAAAATCAAACAAAGGAAAAAACCAACCAAAAAAAGCAATGTTTCTGTGTTTTCCTCTACGGCTTGTCTTAGCACCCTTGCACAGGCAGTCTGTCCCATGATACTGTTCTGGACAAATCTCTGAGGACTGAAATTGTTGGGAGTGCTCAGGCCCCTTCCCCTTCCTGCAATTATATCTTCCTGAAGTGCATCCTGTGCAAGGGTGAAGATCAGCTCCAGGCAGGGCTGGGAGACAGGGCAGAGGAAAATGATAAAGTGTCTGCACTGGAAGCAGGGCTGTTCTTGAAGGGGATGTCTGTAAATGCTTTGGTCTTAGAGTATGCTGAGTACTTCTAAAAATGAGCCAACTTAAGAAAGAGGAAAAGTACAGCTAAACACTTCTTCATACAGCTCTAGGGATGTAAACCACAAATGCAAGATTCTGGTTTCCCCTGTCATTAGGCTTTATCTGGAGAGAGCATTAGGTGGGGATAGAGATGTTGTTTGATCTTCATGGGTTACTGATTTAGAAACCTCATGCTTGACCTGCTGGGATGGGATGGAGACACCAAGCTTGAAAATGAGTGTTGAGAGCCTGCTGGTTTTGTCCTGTCTTTGCAACACTTTCACACTGGTGTTACATAGTCTCTGCTAGCTGCTCTCTGTTGGGATACTGTAACTCTTCCTGGGGCTCTGTGGAGTTCCATCCTCTTTGCAGCCATGACCTTTTACCCCGGGTGTCCTGCAGCGTGGCTGTGAAACTGCTGGCAGAGCTGGGGAAGTGGCTGCAGCGTTGTGAGCACAACTGGCAGGACTTTTGTGGTGGCCAGAATAACGTGAGGGAGCTCGCAGCCAAGTGAAACAGGAATGACCTTGCATGCACAGACATTAGGATATGACACTCAAGTCTTAAAATTTCCTAAAATAATTATCTTTAGGTAATACTTTTTAGAAAATCTTACCTGGCTTGATTTGATCTGTCTTGAAGGAAAAGAAAGGAGATGCAGGAAGAAATGTGGTGTGTGTGTGGGGGTTCAGGTAAAGCTATGGGAACAAGCTGGCTACTGCAGTGAAATCCATCCTGTGAACAGGAGGAGCCTTCTTATCCCTTTTCTCTGCCTGTAAGACTGGCTTCACTGAGACTGCAGAAATTAGTGTGAAATGCAAGAAAAAAAGTAGACATAAGTTTTGACTAATACTGATCTGAATCTAGCTTTGAGTTGCTAATACTGGTGCCTAAGATCCTTTGTTCTGTCACTGTCACCCAAGACCATCTTAAACAGTGATGAGAAAGTGTCACACAAAAATTCTTAGAAATGTTGGTTAATGATTATTGGGTTTGGAAATGACAAGTTCTAGGAAGCAGTACTTGAGAGCAGTGAGTGCAATACTTTTTCTCCTATTACAGCTGCTCAGATATATTTTCTCTCTCCTGGGGAGCAAGTCATACAATGCATTTTTTTGGCTTGCCAAGCTTTTTGCACGAGGTCAGCATTGCCATTATAGTGCTAGCACAGCATAGTCATGGTTTAAATGTACTAGCTGCAGAGGTTGTACATGACTACTGACTTTTTTGAGTGGTACAATATTAAGTATTCAGCTTGAGGCCTTTTATTAAGGGGGCCTCATTGGCAGTGCCAAGTACTGTAAAATTCTCTGCCTATTTAATGCAGCTGATATTGGGCATAACTAATCACTGCTAGGGCTTAAAACCTTTGGTGTATAATGCATCTGGGAGCAGATAGCTATAAGAGTGGGCAGAGGAATCTCCTTTCTTTTCCTTCTTCAGTAAAAGCTCTTTTTTAATATAAAGGTCCAGTTGCAGCTATTTCTTGTATAGTGTGCAAAGCACAGCAGTATGTGGGCAGCAAACTAATGCAAAGTGTTCTCCTGTCTAGTGTTTCATTGTTCTTTCTGCCCGAGGCTTTGCAACCTTGGTCTTTTTTAGTTAAAATCTTTAAACAATGGATTATCTGTTTTCTCGGGCTTTAGAGGATTTCAAATAGCAGTCACCCTTAGGCATTTGGCTCAAGATTACAGCAATAAATACATTCATCAGAGCCCCCTGGCCCTTCCAAGAGCCAGGCAGTCATAAGATTACCTCTACCATATTTGTCTGCTTCTAACTCCAGTGAAGTGTGTCACCCCGTTAAGAATTTGAGGTAAGCCCTGTTCTTCCTGAGCATTTGCACTCAGATGATTTTTAAGAAAAGCAGGGGGCTGTGTGTGGTGAGGTTGAGAGCTCCTGCAATAGGCAGACTTGATTCTTGCTGTGATGTTGGCTTTTATAGCATTACCAATTTGTATTTTCCAGGAGATCAGAAGCCTTTTCAGAAAACCAGCTTTGCTTCTTTTCCCCCAAGGTCCAGCAGTCTGAAAATTTAATATGGCTTTAAAATTACATTGGAATGTAATTTTAATCAATATTGACATTTCTGATCTTTGTATGCCAGCTGCTATTCTGTTGAATGGTTCTGGGACTGGAGGGCCCTGTGCCAGAGATTACAAACCAGTTGCCACCCAGTTGTGATATCTGACGTGGCAGTTTCTGTAAGAGTGCTTCCTGATTGCGTTGTTAAAAAGGTCAGCTATAATGTTTTTCTTCTGTTACTATGAGATCTAAGGTAGTTTAGAGATATTGGACATTCTGCTGTGTTGCTTTGGAGAAAGATGGCAGCTGTCAGAAGGAGACCCAAAAGTCAGTTTCAGTAAAAAACTGCATTTTCTAAAGGAGTTTATTTGTGGGCAGAAGAGCTGTTTGCTGTGTGACTTTGCATGGGCAGTGCTTGCACAGCAGGGCTTACCTCTTATAAAGAGAAGCTTTATCTCAGGAAAGTTCATTGCATGGAGAGATCTGTGGTGTCTGTATATCTGTGAAGATTCTGCTCTTAACAGCTTCTATTGATTCTCCCCAAGTGCGATTTCCCAGCCTCCTGAGCTGCTGTTATCACACCACATCATGTTGCCCATCGCAATTAAATAACTTGTGCTGGTTGGCCACTAGCTTTATCAAAAGACTTTCCCAACACAGGTATGCAAATTGGAAAAAGAAAATGAGATTCTCTTTGGCTTTTGTAATTTGCTTCATTTTATTTCTTCTTTCCAGCAAGAAAGTGATGATAAACATTTATTAAACTACTCTGTAGGTTTTCAAAATACATAACACACGTTACCTTTGCCTTGGAAATTTTCCAGCTTACTTTTCTGCAAAAGGTAACAGTATTTAAAGTGTTTGTAAATAGAGTGAGTCAGCTTCAACATTTCATCACATAAATTTTTATCAGACGATGGTGGAACCATGGAGAATTTTTGGAGGGCTAGTACATGCAATGTTTGCAGCATTTCTTTGCTGTAGTTTTAGTCTTTGGCACCATTCCTTAAATCTTTTTCCAGGGAAAAAGTAGTCTCTAAAAAAACTCTTTTTTTTTTTTTTTTTTTTTTTTATAGTAGTAGTAGATGGATAAGAATTGGTAATTTAATTGGTAACTTGAGCAATGTAGCAGGTTTGTCTTTGTTCTAGAGCATCTTGGTATGGAGGCTGGGGTCTTTTTAATATAGTGTATAAACTGTATCAAACAAGAATATCTGTTACTATGGTTTTGACTATCAAAAAGAATAGAAGTATGTATACGAAATAGATGTAGGATGTGGTTATTAATATTGACATTACACCTAGAACACTCTTCTGTGTTCCCATGGGAATTAACTTAGAGATGCAATGTCAAGGGAATAGCTGTATCTTTAGCATCCCTAAGACTTTATAAGGCTGGTTAGAAGTGCTGAAGATGCCAGGACCAGTGGGCACGTGTGAGCCTGGGCCTGAGCCCAGTGTCCCCCTGGATTGCTGATCCATGCCTGTTGGACATGGTCAGCACCAGAGCTGTGCAGAAGTGAGGAGCTGTCCTGCAGCCTGGACTCTGCAGTTTCTGCATTGAGTGGAGAGGAGGGAGCTGCAGGCCAGCATACAGACTGATGGTTTAAAGGAGATGGAAGCTGAAGCTTCTAGGTTATGGGAACTATGGCTGTGGAAAAAGGATCACAGAACCGCAAAATACTGACTTGGAATGGACCTGCAAGGATCATTGCATCCAGCTCTTAAGTGAATAGCCTGTACAGGGATCACATGTGTGTTTTAGTGTCCTGCTCCAACCAACTGAGCAGTCTCAGTCTGATTTGAGGATATTGGTGGGGTTCATAGAAACAGCAGATGTGCTGAGGTGCTACTAGGTTTTTGGGTGCTAATGAAATGGAAAACACTGTGTCAAGACAGTGCTGCATCTGTCAGCTTGTGTTGCCGAAAGGGAAATGTTAAACAGGGAATCAACAGATGACCCGCGAGGATGGGCAAGTGGGGCATGAGGAACATGAGAAGGTTAGATGGAAAAGACGGGCTTTGGAGGAGAAAGGAAGATGAAATAGCTAAGATACACATAGTAGAAGTAGATACAAAGCTTTGTAGCATCTTCCTGTGCCTTGGATGGAATCTAGGACTCTGAATCTGGAGACCTGGCTGTCAGACAATACCCTGAAACCTTTCAGCAGTGCTGCTTCAGTTCTGTAGTTCTGCCACCCAGAGAACAACCAGCTGTAGTTGCTGTGACTTACAGTTAGCTCAAGGTGCCCCTGTGGCTTATCAGAATTGCTCAGCCAGTGATACCAGTGGGATGCTTGCATAGTGGAGTTTGTCATTTAGGATTTTGCTTTAACGTGGGAATTGTAGACAGGAGGAGGGACACACATGGAGGCATGTGTATGGATGTACACTACCACATTGAGAAGGTGGTGAGTACAAACACTCATAAGATAGAACATCTCAGAATTAATTTTGTTTGAGCAACTTTATGTCCCTCTTAAATAAAACAAGTTCTAACTTGCACAAATCATAAAAATACAGTGGAAAATTTTAATTTTTCAAAATTTGTTCATTTAATTCTACCATCTATATGTGCTTTATTGTAATTACTGTCAGGGAGAAAGTACAGATTGAGGGTTATTTTCTATCTCCTGGTATTAATTGACCATTTGGAACCCAACACTGTGAGTAAGCATTGTTTATGTATTACTTCTTGCTGGTGTTTGAGTGGTATGTGCAGTTTACAGCTTTGAAATACTCAATCTTGGGAGCTAAGCTTGCTCAAACTTTTTTCTCTATCTTGGAATAATGAGATGGGGGAAAAAAAATTGTACCTTGAATTACTTCCTGTGTTTTTTCCTTTGGTCTTCTCTTCTGTGACAACAGCATTAATGTTTTGGCCTAAATGATAGTGAGGCTTTGCTAGTATATGGGGAGAAAGATAAAGAAAGAACTTTTAGGGAAAAAGGAAGTAGAGAGGTTGAGGGTGCATGATTCTGTGAAGCACTTAATATAGAGCTATGAGTCAGCAATATCTTTCTGCAGTCATCTTGTCCAGATGGAGTATTTTCTTTTACCTTATCAAGCCACCCTCTTTTTCTGTCCTGTTTCTTTAGGAAAAAAAGCCTGCAAGAATAACATGCAGTGGCACAGGTGATTTCTTTAGGTCATGGAATTCAGAGCCAGGTGACAGGCAAGAATCCACTGTGGGAGAGCAGATCCCACAAACAGTAGGATAAGTGATGGGTGGATCCCTCTCCTCATCTGTCGCTATTTCCTAACAGCCCAAATCACTGAGCACCTTGTGTTTGTGTTGCCTGTGAAGAAGTGTGCAGCTCTAAAATATATTCTAACATCTAGATCTTCTAACATCATATTCTAACTAACATGCAGTCTTTAGACAAAGCAAGTTATTGTGAGTTAACTCACAAGTTATTGTGAGTGAATGAGAGGAAATCCTTTTAGACCAAGACTGATTCAGTTGTTCAGAGAGGTATGGTTCCCTTTTCACCCTAGTGCCATATTATCAGAAAGTCATTTCACTAGTTACACTGTCTAGAGTTTCCTTTAGAGAGGGGGAATGACTACTACTTTGTTATTGTTTTCTACATCAAGAATTCAATGTTATTTTCCAGGAGAATTTTCATTTGTGATTCATGTATGTAGGTATTTAAATCTGGGTGCTCTTAGTGGAGTTACTGTGTTTCCTGTAGACCTGAGTATCTGGTGACATTAGTCCCATTTGTTTTGCATTTGATGTAGCTGAGCAGTCCTGTGGTTTGGTACTTCATTCTTAAGCAGTTCTGAACAAAAATGTGTGATCAGTGGTTCTAGGTACTACAACTAAAGCAGACCCATTTTTCCATTCTACCTAGTTAAAATCCACATCTTCACATTGAAGAGACTAGAGAAGTTTACTGTAAGTTGATCACTATGTTAAAACAAAAAAAATGCTTCTCCCCTGTGCTGTTACAAGGCCACCTTACTGTAACAGTGCTGCTGCCAACCTGCATGCAGATTTTGAGGTGTCTGCCTCTTTGGTGACTTGGTTGAAATTGTTTATCTGGAGTAGTCAGCCGACAGATTGAGCAAGAAGTACAGGATGCAGCAGACACTGGTGTTGCTGCTGCTTACCCGTGGCTGCTGTGGGCTGCATTTCTGAGGGCTGCCTGCCCTTAGGGGTGGAAGGAGGGCAGTGGCAGAGCGAGCATTAGATCTGCCAGAGCAGAAAGTTGGGGCAGGAGACAGTCGCATACTTCACTTATGGGTTTAAAAAAACAAACAGCAAGTCAGTCACCTTCCACCACCTCTTCAGCAGCACTCAAAATGAAAAAGCTGCTGCCTACAATTTTCTATATTAAAGGACAAACTCACTGTGAAAAGGTGTTGAGGATTGGAAGAGAAATGTAGGCAAAAGAGGGAATATAAATGCAGAAAAGTCCTTTTTAAAATGTCTTTAAAAGGAGATCTTTATTTGTGATTGACCTTTTCATTTTGCACCCAATGTTGAAATCAGGTGTTTTGAAGTTCTAGATAATTTATCTGTGCTAAAAGTAATTATTTGGGATCAAATGAAAAATGACATTTGCTTAAGAACTTTTTGTGGCGTGTTCTTGGCTTTTATTTCATCTGCATAGCATATATTGATGGAGGGTGTCTGTGGTATCTACTATCTACTACCCTGCTCCTTGACTCCTTAATTTGCAAGAAAGTATATTTATTTATTTGTCAGTACTATTTCAAGGAAAGATAAAAACAGGTGAATTCAGTAGAGCGCAGATTGCTCTGGAAATAGTTAAACTGAGTTTCCCATGGTAGAAGGAGAGTAACAGGAGAGCAGTAGCTAATCTGCACAACAGGATTTTTGGACAAGCTCTTTGTCCTTTCAGTGTTTGTGGGTAGAGTATACACTGTTGTTTGTTTTTTCACAAGACTCGCTGAAATGATTGTTCCCCAGGCAGGAGTGTCTGAGTTGTGTGACAGGTTCCCACGTGTGCAGTGGAAGGGGTAGCAGTAGATGTGGTGTCTGTGTCTGTTGCAGCAGAAAGGGATAGAGTCAAGCATCTTCACTTACAGCCTGTGTTGACAAGGAGGAATCAGTGAATATCTATCATATGTAACTTCTTAGCATTAGATAAACACGCCAAAAATGCTGTTTCACTGACATTTTGTTGTATGAACACTTTGAAGGTCTCTGGCTCATCCAGACAGAACACTCCTTGTCATGACCTCTCTCTAAAGTGCCAAGAGACCTTTTTTGTGTAGCTTAAAAGCACAGTGTCATCTCTGCTTGGTTATTGCCAGCATCAAATGACTTGAAACCATTGCATAAGCTTTTTCAGAATTAGTGGTGATCTCATCATTAAGGCCTGTCAAGAGACATCCTTTAATATTTTGAAAACTGTTGAATCATCTGGACTTGTTCTTCTAATAAATGAAGAGATTATTTGACCTAAGTAAAACCCTGATGACTAACATCAGGGAGACAATACTACATCTCTTTAGCAGTGCTTAGATATCCATCCATGTTTTGAAATTGTCAAGACAAGAAAAGCTGAAATCAAATAAGAATGCTTTTCAAGATGGATAGCAAGATATTTAATCTATTTCTGGGACACCATTAATTGCAAGAGGTAAATTAATGGCTGTGTGAGGCTTTTTAACGAGGGAGAGGGTCATACAGTTCCTGTCCAATTTTTCAGATGATGGAGAGGAAGCCAGCTAGTGCACTGATGAGGTTTGGCTTTTGCTGCTCTAAGTAATTCTGGCCAGATCAGGACAGAAAATCCAGCTCATGACAGTAAAAAGTGTAAGTTCATTATACTTCTTTCTGTCAACTAGTTGAGTAATCTCAATAGTTTTTATGTATTGTTTGGCTGTGTTTTGTGTGTGCTACCTCAGATTTCTGTAAAACAGCATCACGAGGACCAGCTGCTTTAAACTTGACATTCTGCAGGTAGGAATCATACACAAAGGCAAGTTCAAAAGAACAGCACTGCAGTGAATGGCTAATTCATACAGCTGTTCCAACCTTCAAGTGAGGCATGAATCTCTCTGCTATAGCACAGCTGTGCTGACACACTCAGAAAGCTTCGTATTTATCACCATTCCTTGTGATAATGGGATTGCTGGTCCTGTTGTTCCCAGGCCTGGGTGTTGAGCTCTGAGCTCTGCCCTTGGAGCCTTAGTGCAGGGACACATAAAGGGTAGTCCTGCTGTTGAGAAACATAAGCAGAGAATGCGCAGTGCATGCATTGTCAGTATCTTTCATACTGATTGCAGTGTCTTTATGAATTACTGTGATTGCAGAGTCATTTCTATTTGTGAAATTGTTTCTCTGTAAAACATCATCTAAAAGGGGTATTGACGATTTTTTGTTTGAAGTAGTGGCTTAGTTACAGACACCTTGCTGCCATCAGAAAGGGAAACTGTCAGTGATACTGGAAAGTAACAAACTCAGTTCTGACCAAAGGAAATATTGCACTCAGCACACAAATTAGTGTGTGGAATGTACATCTACAGTACATCATTGAGGTTAAAAATGTGTAGGGTCAAAACTAATCTGACATTTATGTGGCAGTTACATAGACAAACCTTGCAAGTGAAAACAAACTTCTGGACAGCTTCCTTGAGATCAAGGTATCCATAAGTATAAACAATAAGAAGGACTACTTTTCCTTATTCCTATTTTGCAAATTTGTCTTCCAAGCTAGTCTTTGAAATACCTGGGACTAGACTGTACAGATTATAGGAACTGATGTGTATGAGTTTTAGGCCAAATTCAGAATGAGTTTCTTATGTCCTATATTTTTGAAATGTTTTAAATAGCTATGATTCTTGTCAGATCACAAAGCAATTACAAATATCTCATTAAAAACAAGATTTTTGATTCAGATTATTTCACCGGTGATAAAATATTTGGTAGAAATGTATTCTGCATTGCAGATAAATGCTAAAAATAAATGAAAAGTTTTGATAAGATGAAGAAAAAATGTAACTCAAGGGGGGTTTTCCCCCCTTTTTTTGTGAAATGCTCAAGAACTATAACATAGAGTATGCCTGTAACTATAACAGAGAGTGGACCTGGTTGTTATTTGCATGGATCAGGCTATGACACGTCTTCAACTTGTTCTCCCACCATGTTCAGTTTAAACCAAGCCCAGTGTTAGCTCATTTTGGACAGAAATCTATGTGCTGTTGTGTTTGTCTAAACCTTTGTCCTTGTTGAGAAACTGAGGAGAGGTTACAGGCCTGTGCCAGTGCTCAACCCTTGCTCCACAGGAGTGTGATTTGGAAGTGGGCAGCTTCTGTGCTGGTCACAAACACCGAAGTATTTCCAAGGCAATTGCTACCTCTCCTAAATGATTAGGCTTCTCCATGGGGTTTCTGGGGGAAAAAGGTAATATTTAGATCCTTATAGGTTTATTAGTCAGTTTTTAAAAAGTTCATTTGCTTCATGTATTTGGAAACTGCAGTTTATGAACAGAAGGTCACATCTGTAGCTGAAGGTCAAATTACTGATACTGTATATGGGAGTTGTTATCCATTCAATCATCAAGTGCCAGTAAATTAATGATACCAGTGTGCCACTGTTACAGCATGTTATCTTTTGGCTGTATAAAACCAGGAAGACAATAGAAGATCTGAAAAGCAATAGAAGATCTGAAAATAAGCTGTTTAAAACAATACAGGCGTTGTAGTTTTGTGCATCTTTTTGCATTGGTGTGTCTGGCTTATGCTTTTTCACCTATGTGCTGGAGTTTCTTGGCTTGAGTTCTGTGCCCTTTTTTGTTGTGGTGTCAGATACTGATCTCTCAGACAGGCATGACTGATCTGATGTGCTATCACAGTTTATAAATAGCCCTAGAAAATTCGGGTGTGCTCCAAGTGAGGGCTGAGCTCTGTGTGTTGGAATTGCAGTGGTGGACCCCAGGACTGGCATGGGAAGGGGTGCTGCTGCCAGGACCCGAGGTGTGTTCAGAGGGTTTCATGGTCTCAGGCTTGGAATAGTAGGTAAGGGAATGGGAAAGCATAAAATGGGATGAATGCATTTTAACTGATGTTTTCTGGTTTTTTGTTTCCTTACTTAAAAATGCACTCAGTGTGTCTTGATTAGATTCTTTGCTACCTCCTTGACTTTTATTATTTCAAAGTTCCAGTGGTTTGACATGTTTAAAGATTTTTGTATACAAGCTGCTTGAAGTACACAATGCAAACAGAGAAAAGAGAAGCCTTTTCATAGAAGGGTCCAAACAGAATACATTTAGATGCCAAAGGCACCTTTGTGTAACAGCTGTTACTTAAGAAAGACATTTTTTATTATAATCCACTGGAGAGAAACTAATGCTATTGAAAAGTTACTATTCTGTGCAGATATATGATATTATCATGTCACTCCTCTTTTAGCATATGGTCGTTGTGCACAGTGCTTTATTGCCGTCTATGTCTTCTTGTCCCACTACTTTGCTTCATATCCTGTTTTTCCTTCTCAATGATGAAGTCAAAATTTATACTGCTAAAACTAGAAATTCTCTTTTTTTGTATGTTGGAGGAAAAATTTGTGGTTGGAATTGTTTTCATCCAAGCTGCTTTCTGCTTTCTTGCAATTTCTTGGATACTACAGTTGAAAGGATATTGGCCATGTATTAGTGCATATGTGGCTGGAAAGAATATGTGGAAGTGAAAGTCAAAAGCTGGTATTTTCTTGCCTTCTGTTTTTTAAGGCAGAAACTAAATATAGTGAATGTTAAACAGATGGCTATGTTGTCGCATAATAAATATTTGAAGAAAATTAAATTATGTCCTGTCTGTTCACTGATGACAACTTCAGCCCCCATAGTAACAGCAGTAATAATAATAGGAAGACTTACAGTGTATTTATTTTTTAATTCTAAAAATAAGCTACCTGGCAAGTTTATTTCAGGAGATATTTTTTTAATGTGGGAAAGATAAGTGATGTATCTGAGGTTATCCAGCATGTCAGAGAGCCTCTTGAAAGAGCATGCAGGGTCCCCTTGACTTCTAGACAGTGTGTTTCCATTTTAAACCATGCTGACTTGCAAATACTTACTCGAGTACTTCCTACAGAACTTTGGGCTTTGATGTGGGTTTTTTTCCCTAATTCCAACCTAATTGTTCATAAATGTTACATTGCCAAGAGGAGATCATAAAACAGACTTGCATTCCTGTCCAGTGCACTTGAGCAAAAACCCCTGCGCTGCAGATCCTCCTGAGAGTTTTGTTGTGAAGAGACTGTGGTGGATGCCAGAGAGATGACGAAGACTGAGCTGAAATGAGGGGTTTTATTTATACAGCTGAGTTTCATCTTGTGATATTAATAGCATACAGGCATTTCTTTTGGAGAGAGGGGATGGATACTGTATTTAGCAGAGGTCGGTGTGCTGCTCTTTCTTCCATGCGCCAGAAAATCCCATTGCCTTTAACTGTTCACGTGCATTACCTATCTTTACTGGGAGGAGTCTTCTGTAAATCATTCTGATGTTGAAGGTTTGAAAGCTCTGTTACAGATACAAGATGAGGACAAGAACTGTAATATTTCACTGAAAGGTGGGAAGGCTGGACAGCAGATCAGGTTCATGGCAGCAACAAAGTTCATCTGGTCCTTGGTCTTCCTCCTTTTCTCAGGATTCTGCAGATGTGCTAGAGAGCAGATTGAGGAGTTTATGAATTGTCTCAATTACCCATTTCCTGCTAACTTCTACTGATACATTTCCATCCTATGCAAGTAATTATATCACATAATAGAAGTAGAACTGGTACTTATAGCATGATAATTTGCATGATGGGAGTATTTGCTGCTGTATTGCAGCAGAGCGTATAATCTGGAGGGTGAGTGGGATGGTTTTTGGATTTGGGGGCGGGTTTTTTCCAGTTGGTGGGGAAACACGGCCTGGAATTCTTCACTGCCTCTGTAAAAATTTGTCATCTGCCCCAGCTTAAAGATATATTAATAGTATCCTGATCTCTTACATGCATGGTTTGTCCTGTTGCCTGGAGACAAACATAAAGTGATTAGAAAGATATAATTAATATGAAGTGAACAAAATAGGTTATAAAAGTACCCAGTTATATGTTTTTCCTATGTGCTTACTATACATGTTGGTACTTGACTCTTTTGCTTGCTTGTTGCAGATTGTGCTTTGCTGTAATGCTGCATTAGGCTTTTCACTAAGCTGCAAGTGGAACCTGTGTGATATTTTGTGCCAGCTCTGCTCTGTGGTTTCTTCCCTCTTCTTTGAAATATACCCTTATCAGTTTTTCTCACATCATTTCTGAGGTACCCTTCTGTGGTCTGTTACCTTTGTGTGTCTGATCAAATGCTGTTGTGTCTCCTGAACTTTTTTCATTATGCAATAGTATTTTTAGTTTCTGTGTACTGCATTACTCCTCTTTGTAAATATATGCACTGTGTCACGTAAAAGAGTGATAAAAACACTAAGAAAGCCCCTTGTTTTTTAACATCTCCCCAGGGTCTTGCGGTGGATTTGTCAGGGCTCTGGGGAGATGTCCCTTTCTAACCCAGCTTTTGGTTTAGCTGTTTGCTTTTCCATCATTTCCTGCAGCATTTCCAATTTTCTTCATAAAAACATATACTCACTTCTGATACTGCTCTTAGCTGTTTGTGCATGCTTTTTTCAAGTGTAGATGAAAATGTCTGTGGCGTGCTTGCTTTTTTTTCAGTTACTTCTTTATTTCTTGAAGTCTGCATTCTAACTGAAGGTGGGATTTTTCTCTTTCCAGCTGTCCTAGTGCAGCACTGCATCATACTGTAGTTTTGAGAGTGAAGAAACTAAAGCAAGTTTTTAGTTCTCCTGATTTAACAACTAGCTGCTGGAGGTGGACTGCAGTGATAGTTCCTAGTTTCCTTCAGTTGTGAAATGAGCTGTTCCCTAAAACCCTGCTTGTGTCGGCCTTTGGTATGAACTGGCATGAATTTAGGAGAAGGAGGAATGAAAACAGTGATATTGGCTGCCTAAATGCAGGATAGTAAAAAAAGAAAATATTTTAGAGGATGCGTGTTGTTCGACCACCACTATTACTGTGAAGGAGCTTTAGGCACAGGCATCATACATGTGTTATTTGGTGATAAGGGAGAGGACAGGAGCATTGTTTTGTGGTCAATGAGCTGTAACTATGATTAGAAAATTGGATCTAGGCCTCTTGCTCTGCTTTGCATGTGAACTTTGGTAGTTCATTGCTGTCTCAGTTCTGTTTGTGTAAAATTCTGATAATACTTCTGATCTACTTGTTTACTCTATCCATGTCTTTTAAAAAGGCATCTCTTTCGTTAGGCATACAGGAATCTGATTACAGATACTGTTAGAATCCTAGAATGGTTTTGGTTGGAACACATCTTATCTAGTTTCTAGCCCTCCTGCCATGGCCAGGGACACCTTTCCACTAGCCCAGGTTGCTCAAAGCCAATCCAGCCTGGCTTGAACACTTCCAGGATGGGGCATCTGCAGCTTCTCTGGGTGATGTCTTGCTGTGCCCCTCCACCCTCATAGTAAAGAATTTCTTCCAAAATTAAACCTGCCCTCTTTCAGTTTAGCCATTCCTCCAAGTCCTATTATTACATGCCCTTGTAAAAAGGGCAGCTGTGTGTTTGGGTAGATACATAATATGCAATAATCCTAACCTTGGCTAAAGCCTTTTGGTGTGTGCTGTAATGCAAATAGAAGTGAGAATATAGTTCAAACAAATGATATGAAGTTTTCTCAACAATTTGGTCACAAAATACTGTTTCCTGTGTTTATAGTAGGTGACATTTTAGTGTTATAAATACTGTGTGATGGCTTTCAGATGTCATATATCCATGCACAAATACATTAAAGAAAGATTGCTGTCTGTCATTTCATTACTTTGTTTCTTTGATATCATTATCCTTTTATTTCAACAGCCAGTCTCCTTTCTGGCTTACTTTGAGGCATAGAATGAGAAATAAAAAAGGAGAAGAGAATGCTGTATCCAGTCACAGAAATGGTATGTGTAATACAGTGTTCTGTTCTTAGTACCTAATCGGTTGTTTTAGAGGGAGTGATAGAATTTTTATTTTTTGTGTTGTGGAAAATTGATCCGTGGAAGAAACCGACCAAGAAATTGGTCCAGTCTGAACTCAGATCATGTAGGACTGTTGCAGTCTTTCTCTCTACTGTGTTGTGGAACAATGGGCTGCTGCAGATATTTTTGCACACCATATTTGAAGAGAGATGAGGGCCAACAGAAAGTAGCTCAGGAGAAAGTAATAGCAAAGAAAACATTACCTACCAGGAGAGAATAGAACAATCAGGATTATTCAGGCTGGAGAAGTTACAATAATTTAAAAAATTTTAAATGTGCTGCAAAGAGAAAAAAAAAATCTCTTCTATGTTCACACAGCTCAGAAGTAAGGGGTGTAAACTGTATAATTAGAATTCAGGAAAAGCTTTCCAACAGTGCAGACAGTAAGCAGTAGACTGGATTGCCTGGAAACCAGGCGTGCACTGTCCTGGAGGATACTAGCAGAGATAACAGGCAAATGTGTTGGAAATGCTTTAGATGTCACTGATTCCAAGCCTGTTTGTGATTTCAAGGGTACTGAAACTGTTTATGTATAGTTTCCCTTCAATTTTAGCTGTATTCTTTGCCCTGATAATTTTCATTGAATTTTCTTGAGGATTTTTCTTTCTGCTAAATATTGCTTCAGTCAAGCTGGACTTAAATACATTAAAGGTGAAGGTATATGTTTAGAAAGTGTATTCTAGAAAATGCTAATGTATATAATGTTATTTTTTTCCCCTGAACATCTTGTTTACTTTTTTTACAGTGCTGATCACATGACTATTTTCACTGACAGACAACATAAATTCTTACAGAGTAACGACAAGAAATTTATAGCTCACAATTGAAGACCTCTCTTTCTGGTTTTCATTTCTTTCTTATTTTCTTTGTTGCTATGGTCCTAGACTGCTCAAGAGTTCTCTCTGTTAGAATTTCTTTAAATAATACACATTATTCTGTGTATTCAACCCACCTCACTCAAAGTTGTGTCCAGATGAAATTTTATTTCAGTTTTTGCTTTCTTATGCAATTATTTAATAACAGTCTGAAAAAAACAAAGTTCCAATAAACAATGTGTTCTTGTACTCCTTTACTCCATCAAGTTTTTTTCCAATCCTTGAATGAATTTGGCTCCTTAACAGATCTGCCTTGTGTTCTATTCATCTTGTCCCCTCCACTATGGAGAAATCTTCAGTGATTGTTCACATGGTCTTAAGGATTCTCCTTCTGTGTTTTTCTGAGAAGTCTGGGGTTTTGCAGGCTGCCCAGTCACAGGATTTCAGGCTTCCTTTCTGATGCTAAGGTGATGCTTACAAGTAGGAATTCAGTACAGGACCTGATGGACATATTCTGTGGTGTAAGTTCTCACACAGTCCCGCTCCTCTGTCCCTGCAGAATCTGTGCAGAGGGCCATTACAAGTGTTTGTGCAGGTGCACAATGCTTTGAATCTAAAATAGGACAAGAACCTGGCTCACCACAGGGCAGTGGTGGCACGACAAAGGCAACATGCAGCTGGTTAATGTGTGGGGAAGGGACAAGAAGGGAGGCAGCTGCTGCCTTCTAACAGCACTGCTGGCATAGCTGTGGATCCTAACTGCCTTAAGAGACATCAGATTGTGTTTTGGTCTTTTGCATTACATAATTTAGGCTGAGCACAGGAAATTCTCAACAGGAAGTCACAGAAATGTAAGCGTAGTACTGCTTAAAAATACTCTGTTTAGGCACATGGAGTCCTTGTGTTGTTGTATCTTACCCAAAAATAAGTTTTTACACCTTTATTAGAGGCTGGGGTCTTTCCAAACTTGCAAGATGCCGAATGTTAGAAGTGAATCAACTATGAAGACACTAACAGGTGAACTAGAGATAGTAGAACTAATCAGGAAATATCAAATAAAGTACTTCCCCCCTGTGGGGAGGCACTGGGGAGAATTCAGTGAAAAAGGTTTGACTAGAAATGTGTTTGTGTGTGCTCCAGAGAAGGAGTGAAGCTGGAAAAACACTAGTGTTTTCAAGCACCAGAAACATTTGGAGTGAGTAGCTGTGCAGCAGATAAATCAGTTTATAGACGTGTCATGGTAGCAAAAGGTAAATTAATATGGTTTTGAGTTACAAAAATTAAAGAGAAGTTCCTTCTTGAACAGCTGTGAGAGTTAATTTGAAAGTTGTACAGGCCCAGACTTCTTGGTTTTAGAAGATATAAATGAACTGAAGAGATTGGAGGGACAAAATGGCCAAGGAGTACAGACCAAGGGACCCACAGGCACACGTGCCTTCTTGGGCTGTATGATAACCAGAGGTGTAGCTGAGAGACCTGATAAGAGCCTACAAATATTTGAAATGCACATACTTGAAAGATAGAAACTAATTAAATGAGTAGAGTGAGAAGGGGCATAACTAGAAACAAGGGAATGAGGTTATAAAATATATTAAAGTATGAGATAGTCTGCCCAAAGGAAAGACTGGAAGAACAAATATATAAAAACAAATATATAATACAGAAGACTGGTAGAAATACTCAGGAAATAATCTAACATCAAAGAGTCAGTTTTCTAATGAAAATGGATTAAATAATTTGGAAATCTTTTACCCACTTAATTTATGTTTGCTTTTGAGGTACTAGGGCAAGTTGGCAGCCTCTCTTAACTCTTTAATATTGCCTCCCTAATGCTTCCTGCTGATTCAAATCTACATTATTGCATACCAATCTTAGATACCGCCTTTCCTCAGGAAAAAAGTGTTTTAAAAAGGAATAGCTGGGCAAACAGTATGAAAAGGTATAAGGGGAGAAGAAAGGTGATTATGTTTCAGAAATGTTTTTTCATGAGTGGTGTCTTGCTACATTTTGCTTAAAAGCTGTAGCTGCAGTTAAATGGGAGCAAACTAATACCAGATACAGAGGTCTAGTTGCACTGGTTTGTTCATGTTTGCATTTAGTGGGGAAGGTTAAGGGAGCTCCCAGACCGTGGATTACTATTTATTTTATGTGTGGCCAGCCTGCACAGGATGGGATGGTGTCAACAGGACTGAAACCTTTTTAATGTAGAGGAAAGCAGCAGAGAACTTTTTGTTAATGAAATAAAGTGCATCTTAAAATTCCATTCAGAAAGTCAGTTTGACTGCATCTGAACACATGGGGAGCAGCCCTAAGCTGCGCTGTTTGGCTGGTGCCATAGGGTAAATAGTAAAATGTGTTCAGGTTCACTGCTCCCCTCAGGAACTCCTTCTCTGGGTAGGTGCCAAGTGCCTGCTGGGCTCTGCTGTGGTGGAGATGGACAGTGAGGAGTCATCACATGGAGCTGCTGCCCCAGATCCCAGCTTGGTGGAGAAAGGACTTGCCTGTGCTTGGCATTTGCTGGGTAATTCCTGTAGTCTGGAAGGCAGCCCTGGAATTAATTTGAGGAGATTATTTAAAGAATTTGGAAAGTGTACCGATCTGGGGATGTCCCTTTGCAAAGCAAAGAACCCTGAATCTTTGTTTTCAAACACAACTGTAAGACAGAAATTTATATTTCCATTTAATTTCTATATGTGCTCTCTCCATGATCAGGATCGTGCTCAGTTGGTCAGAGCACGGTGCTGGTAACCCCGAGGCTGTGGGTTTGATCCCTGTGCAGGCCATTCCTTTCAGAGCTGGACTCACCCATCCTTGTGATCTCTTCTGACTCACAATATTCTGTGATTCTGCTGTTATGCAGTCCACACAAGAACTCAAGTTGCTGTCTGGGCTCTGGTATTGAGGACTTCCTATGGGGGCGTGCTTGAACTTTCTCATTATGAAGAAATATATTTATGTGTAATTTAAAGCGAAGTTCTCTGGCAGTTATAGTCAAGGAAATTAGAACTCTCTTGCCTGGTGGACTGTCAACTCTTAAAACAAACCAAGGTGTTCTTAGCATCTTCTTTCTCTTCCTGCTTTTCTTTCTATATACTTGGGGATTGGTTTCAGTGATTGAGAAATACTGCATTTGCTTTCACTTGACATGTTGTTAGGGAGACACAATAGTGTGTGCACTGTGGTGTTGAATATTTTCTGTTAGAACAAAGCGGTTGGTTGCACAGCCTGTGTGCAATGCTCTTCATATGTGTATAAAATAAAGTACTCTTTGATCTTTCTTTCCTGTGTATCTCTAATCTAAACCCATTCTGGGTTTTTTTTTCCCCAGCTGGAGGGTGTGCTTGTGAGCCAGGCATTGTTGACTTTGTGTTGGCTTCTGAACAAAGGCACTGCTGAAAAGGTGAGTGCTTAACTTCCATCCTCTTTGATGCAGATTTATGTTCAGAGGAACTGATAAATTCAGACTTGCCAAACCTGTCACATTAAACCATATCTGGGTTTGCAATGGAGAAAGTCTAATCTACCAGCTCATAAAATTGTGAGCGTCAGCCATCAGAACTCCGTGAGACTTGGGTTTAATGTAGATTGTGTGGCATTCTGCAGCACTGGAGACCAGAGGAGCAGAAAGGTAGGCATGTTTCATCTCTTGAACAGATCTGAATTCAGCTAGAGAAATCTGAGACCCTGAAAATAAGTGATAGAAATACAATACCCAGCCTGTAATCTACACAGGAAGGGATAGCTGGGGGACTGCATGACTACCTGTGTCCTATGTAGTTGTGTGAATTTCTCATAAAATTTTATGTTTACCACATCAGTTGTCTTCTGAAGGGAGCTGAGGTACCTGAGCATTAACTGAACAGACTTTTATCAAATCAACAAAACTGTTTATAAGATGGGGAGTAAATTTAATGGCATTGCTTTGCTGTGAGTACTTATCAGAAGTTTTTCAAAACCTTCCCGTTGAGTCAGTGAAATACTGAGTGTGACAGGCATGTTAAAGTGCAGTGACTAAGGGGAGTGTCAAACTTAGTTTATAGGAAATAAACAAAACTTTGTTTGTAGGAAGTTATTAGTACTCTAAAGAAGTGTAGATGAAAGTAAATGTGATATTGTAATGTCTATATTCGTCTGTTTTCCATGAGACTGCATTAAACATCAACCTGCTAAATTTCAGGGTGTATCTTCGAAACCATGAAAGGCAAGGCAAGATTCTCCTTGTTTTGTGTATAGATAAATTTGTCTGGTAAAGCAAGATCTTGTCTGTGATTCTCTTGTTCTGTGAGTTTAATGAGGAGAATCTATCTGACCAAGGACTCTTACAGTCTCCTAACTAAAGGACCCTAAAATCAGTAGTCTACTGCATACAGCTCCAGAAGTACTTCTGTGTGTCAGAAATGTGTCTGTGGCTAATATTGGACACAACAGTATGCATTGAATTTAAAATTCCATTTGATTTGGTATGTTTCCTCTGTCGGGAAGTGGCGAGATGCAATCATGAGGAATACAGTATGAAGAAAGATTAGCAAGCAAGCAAGAATAAGTTTAATTTAGGAGGTGGCAGGTAGATGTAAGGATCCATCCTGGAAGAAGTTACAGTTATGAAACTGTAATTTTATTAAATAATCATAAAGAATAATTCTCTGTACCTGGGGGGGTTGTAGAGAGTAATCGTTTCTAATAAGGTTGAGTTCAGCAATTACCAGGATACTCTTGAGGCTAAGCATTTTTAGTCTTTCTATCATTAGTGGCTAAAGCACGTGAGACTTAGTGATACAACTGAGCTGAGTTGGAAATAGCATTTTGGGTTTTTTTCTTCTAAAGCTTCCTGTTGTAGACAAGGTAAAAGCAAATAAATCTTATATGTTGATAACTGTAAGGGCAGTTACTAATGAGCCATGTGTTTTTGTGCTTGTCCTCTAGAAAACATGGATTCCTTAAAAAGAGGCAAACCTCTCCCCATCCCAAGCAAACTCCCTGAACTTTATTTCCTAATGTGGTGCTTTTATAAAATACAGTCTAAGGAATCTGCATCAAGTTGCTTCTTTCCTCTTGTCATTTCTCTCACCCTGCCAAATGAGTTACTCTTTGCCCTCTGCCATATCCATGTAACTGGCTGAACTGTAGACATGCAGTGACTTTGTGCAGCTACAAAAGCAATATATAATGCACAAGCCATTTTTTAAAAATCAGACAGCCTGATGAGACCAGAGATACAAACATCACTGGATTTAGCGATGCAGCTTTAGGTATCAAAAGAAGCTGATTGCTCATCCCTCCTGTTTGGTGGTATCTGTTTCTTTGTGCTTTGATTTGTGATGCAGGAAGGCTTGAATGTCTTTTTTGATACACATAGAAATTCTAGAGGGATCTTTGGAGTCCTTAATTAACATACTGCATTTTCACTTCCTTTTCTGTCCCAAGAGAACTGATGATCTGGAAGTGGTTGTAAGTACATGGGTTTACTGCAGGAAAGCTTTCTAAGATCCCTTTTGAGATCCTCATTCACACCAGAAATTCAGGTGCAGGACAAAGTTTTGCACCTCTGTGTTGGAAATACCAGATTTGAGCATGGAGTTCTGTTCTGCTCAGAGCTCTGGGCATGTAGGGCTGTGTTATCAGCACCTGCCTGGTGCAGACCCTTCCTGCTGAGGAATCTTTTTCAGGCAGACACCTCCCTCTCCAGTAAGCAGCAGTAAAGTATCCTTGTGATTCCTTGCAGATGTGCTGTCCATTGTGGACTCGAGTGTATGAGAGTGGATATTGCAGAGAGTTTGGTGTCTCTCCCAAGCTGGCAGGATTGTTCCCAGCTGTCAGTGACTCACAGTAGCTGAGTTGCTGTCTCAGAGTTCAAGTTAATGGAATCTACAGTTCAGCTTCTCTGGATTTGTTTGGCAGAGATGAAATTTCCCATGAACTAGCAAGAGCAGGAGGGAGATTCCACATAATAATAGCTTTGAATAGGTGTTGGGTCTGAAAAATTGCTAAGAAGTGCTGTCCTTACTTCCTCAGCGCTTCCTTGGGAATAACTCCTTGCCAGCAGTCATGCTTTCAGGTGTTTCCTTTTGTTTTGTCTAGCTTCTTACACTGTACTTGTTGCAGACAATCTCCAATTTCCAGAACTCCATTAAATAGGTGATAAATGTATGCCACATGATTGTCATCTTATTCTTTCTCTGAATGGATGGCAAACTTCATTTGGATTTAGAGGTTCTGTTTTCTCAGCAGGGTAACTACTTTATTTATGCCAAAGAAAAAGGGCACAAATGTCATCAATGCAATTCATTCATAGAAATAATGTATTTACTGATTGAAAAGTTACATTTTATCCTGTCTTCTTTCTACTTGACATTTTTACCAAGCAAGTTATCTTATGGTAATATGACAGGATCTTTGAAATAACTGGGGTGTACCACATACAGTGGGGACTTGGTTTTGCATGTTGATTTTGACAGTTGTTCTGGTAGTGTGTGATTCCTCTGGAGAGCCTGCTGGACTGTGGTAGAGCTGTGTTTGGATGTAAGCAGTATTGAGTGCTGGCTCCTGAGCAGCACTGATTCTTCCAGAATCAGTAGAAACCTTTGAATTTTGTATATTTTCTTTGAAGACAACTGTTAGGTGACTGAGAATCACTGTCAGTTTCCAAAATAAACAAGTCTTCTGAGGCTTGTTTGCCTTCTTGTTGCTCTGTTACAGAGTATCAGAATATTGGAAGCAAGTTCAGTATGAACACTTGTATTCTGTTATATTGCACTATTATACTATATACACTATTTACTGCATGTGAACCTTGAGCATGTGTATGAAGAGTGTTTTCTAGTTCAGAGTGCTGCTAGAAAATGCATGAAAGTCCAAGAAAATAGCAGGTGTTTGCTATTCAATGTTGTGGCTTTTCTATTGTTATTAATCTATTAGAAAGAAGCTCCAAGAACCCAGAGTAAGATGATGACATTCAGTTCACTAATCAGTAAGCAAAGAAGGGAAGAAGTAATAGATACAGTTTTATTTTATGGTTATACTAAGCAAGAACAGCCCAAGAAGATTAAATGTGTATGTATTTCAGACTTCAGGTGCATTTTTCCACTAAGCAGGATTGCCTTCTTCTCTCCAACTCTGTATTTGCTTCCTTTGTCTACCCTTTTATAAGCAATAATCCTGCATTTTGAGTGGAATCCCAGTTAGTGAAACTCCTCTGTTTCTGTGTAGCACAGGTTTGCCACATTGAGTTTATAGGCCAGGTATTTGTAGTGAGGTTAAGGACCCTTTTGGGGTACTTTTCTCCCTTAATACAAACTACTTGTTTTATTGTGTGGTAGAAACGGATTTTATTTTTGTTACATCCAGCATCACAGGGAAATACTGAAATAGTTTTCCTGCCCCAGACTTTTTCTCAAGGCACGTGGAGGGCGAGAGTTTCACATGTTGACTGCTGAAGACTTGTTTGCATGAATGCATTGAGAAAAGGTAAAGTCAACTTTTTACAGCTAGGAAGTCAGTATGGAGTAAACTCAAGTACCTTAATTCATTGTGTAGGCTTCTTATTCAGAAAAAAGTTTACCTGAGTTTACTGTGTCCTTAGCTTTACTCTAAATACCTGAAGAATAAAGGCTCCTTCTGTGTATGACAAGGGATTTTGTTATGATCTCCCCTACTGGTCTCTGACATATTCAGTTCTGCAGAAGTCATACAGCACATGCAAAAGTTCTTTATGTTTATTACTTGGATTTTTTCCTGTTGGTGTTGTGGCACTGAGTTTAGTGGTTGTTCAGAGTCCTAAGAGCAGTCTTTGCTAGAGGACATGTTATAATTAATATCAGACTGATTGGAGCAGCCTATTTATGGTCTTAGAAATGCACTAGAAATTGTGCTTAGAAATGTACAATAGGTGATAATACTGAAAATATTGTGTAGGTACTGTTTGTTACCTGGACTTCAAGATGCAGCGTTTTCTATTCACTTCAAAGCCTAGGAAAGGATACAAGAGAAGCAGGGGCAGAGAGCTACATACACAAATGAGAAGTACCACAGTACCAGATAAATATGATTCCAGCTTTTAAAAGTATTGAATACTTTAGCACAGGGTATTTAGAACCCATCCAGCATGCACGACTGATGGAAAAGAGGAAAAAAAGAGCCAGATAGAAAACAGATATAAACTTGTACAATTGTCCAATATTTGAGCAACATAAACTCCAGCTCTGAATTGTCCTCTGTACTGTCATATGGTTGCCTGATTTTGTGAACTAATATAATTAACTGCAGGGAAGCTGCATCAAAATTCACTCTATTTCTAGAAGAAGCTTTTTGTAGAAGGGGATCTCCCACAAAAGACTTACTAAATTTATCTTACTTTATTCTCTGCTCTACCTTTTCACTCAGTTATGTAATTTATAACTTTTGTTCTTCCTTGCCCTCTTGATAGTTCAGAATTCCACATCCTTCAGTCATTTTCTCCTTGCAGCCGCTGTCTGAATTCACGTAGTGACTTCTGCAGTCTAATAGAGGAAATCTTAGACTAAGCATTACAAAATAATCTCATGTTTTGGAAATTAGGAATCAAAAGCATGTTTCAAGTGAGGAAGGGACTATCTCCATCTCAGAGTACCTGAACTGCTGTCCTAAGTGGCTTGTCCTGTGTCAAGAAGTGGATACTCTGATAAATTTCCAATGTCATCAAGATAGCCAGTCAAAAACAGAGCTTTTAAAACAAGAGTACTGTGGACTGTTTCTTTTACTGAGCCACTTCAGGGGCTCTGAATGTAAGGAGCTTTGCTGTATGTGCATGTAGGATCAAAAGCAGTAAATGTGCAGAAGTCCTTCAGCCAAGTCCTAAAGGCAGAAAGCAGTCTCAGGGTCAGCACTGACTAGTTGGCAAATTGTCTTCCCAACCTGGAAATGGCACCTGGAGCTTAACATTTGCCATGGCATTATTAAGGAAAGTACACATTTATTCTTTTGGCTCCACGATGTTTTAAAAGCGGTTTACAGCTTCATGTCTGTTCCCTCTTCTCCTAGTGCTCTATGACTCTTGTGTCTGAGCTGTTTTCTTGCTCTTTTTTCTTGAGCTGAAATATTTTATCTTGTCATAAAAAGAGGTCCCTCTTGCTTTTGTTGCCAGTATTGTAACTTGAGTAGCTGAATTTGGGGTACGTAGTTGCTTCCTTTGCAGGACAGCAGAGGTGAGGAAAAGCAGCAGTGTGAAGTGGGTAGGTGCATCAGTGTAACGTAGGAGAGAATAGTGTGATGATGAAAGGCAACGAGCTTCTAAATAAGCACAGGGAGAATGTGTATGTGTGTGTGTGTGTGTGTGGTAGAGAAGGAGGTGTCTCAAAGAGCTGTTTCTGTTCTCTTGAGGATCCCGAGTGCAGTAATTGAGTCAACATGTCAGAGTGAAGTATGTGCTGAGCTTTGGGAGTAGGAGGAAACTGCATCTTCTGCACGTCCGGGTTTGGATGAACCCCATCTTACAGTGATAATAAGCACTCGACTTTTGCACAGCTGAAACTACAACTCAACAGAATAGCCACCCAACTAAGCTCTGTAACTGATGTTTCTCTAAGAACTACTGCAAGTCTTTGTTTGGTTGGAAAGCTATGAGTAATTTGCTTCTGATACAATTGTGAACAAAGGTGATAAATAGAGGGAAATATGACTGAATGCCCTATTGAGGTACAGGCAAAACAAACTGAAAGGTCTTCCTTAGTTTATTTCTAAGTGTCAGAGAAACAAATATCTGTATGTCTTGCCATATTTTTTATGTTGGTGTAATGTTCTGGGGATATACTGACTTTTCTTTACTGATGGATTTTTGAGTTTTAAATGGATGGGAAAGGGTTGATTATAGCCCTTTGTCCTGGTGGTTTGTTGCAGCCTTTGGCTGTGTGACTTCATGCATGATGCTGCACTGGCAGCTCTTCCCTTGGCTGTAGCTCACTGCAGCATTGCTCTAGGAAATCATATGAAATTGAAGGTCCTGTAAAACCAATGTTTCCTTGCTAACACGCTAATTTTGTCTTGATTAGGTTTTATGTAGAATATCTATCTTTAGTGCTTTCGTATTTTATAAATTGTGCTTACTGACATACTTGATGTTCTGATTGTTTCCATAGTGACAGTAATGGCAGAAACCTGAAAAAGGAAGGTGACAGCACTGTATTTTTAAGATGAACTGTTTTACAGAGGAATGGTTTGAGGGGGTGGGAATACAGTAGATTTTTTTCAAGCAGTAACAGAATATATTTTTTCAAGCAGTAGTACTTACTTGGAGGTCAGAGAGAAGACATTCGGTTTGGTATTTTGGCATCTATTTGTGTGGGGAAGCAGTGAAGCACAAGGTTAATCTGGATAATATGAGATGTTTTCAGCAATGTCTCCTTTCTTGTTGCTCCAAAAGATGATAAAATCTTGAAATGCAGAAAACTGAAATGTGCAGGTTATCTTCACAGGAAAGGTAGGAGTCAATATGTCTGTGAGAAAATGTGTTACATACTTTCGTTTCATAATTTTTCCCTTCCAAATTCATAAACTAAGTGCAGAAAGCTTTTAGCATTAAAAATCAGACATAAGCCATTAGTGAGAGCTTTGACCTGCTTTTCTCCTTTGGTAAAATCAGTCCGTTGTCTTATTGCATTTTCTGTGAACATGGCTTTATTCCCTTTCATTACACATCATATTATTTGCATTTGAAAGTAAGCTACCTTGAGAGAATATAAGCATTTGTTTGGAGTCCATGCTGCAATAGAGAGGGTTTTTTTTAAAGCATTTTGTAGGAGACACAAGCTTCCCTAACATTCCCTTTTGTCGTTGGTGTTGATGCTTCTTCCTGTGCTGTGATCACTTGAAGCAGTTGCCTGAGATATAATGTGTGCCTGCTGTTCTTATATCAGCACAGACAAGTGAGAGGAGATAATGTGAGACATGCTTGTAAATGATGCAAATATTTTCATTCGGGGCTAGCTCTCTTCTGTGAAGCATTGGTTAGCATTGTGGTTGAGTCACCATACCTGGAGGTATTTAAAAGATGTGTAGGTATGGCACTTGGGGACTGCCAAGTCCACCACTTGGTTTGATTCAGGTGTGCCTGACAGTGCCAGGTTGGTGGCTGGACTGCATCTTAAAGGTCTTTGCCAACCAAATGATTCTGTGGTTCAAACATGCTTCTGCCCACCCTATTGCAGTGCTTAGGGTCTGTGGTCAGGCTGGGGACCTTGTGCCCAGGTAGTTCTAGGAAGAGTTAGAAAGAATAAGTCAGGCTGTGCTGCCCATCTCCAGGCGGCAGACACTTCCTCCAGCCCTGGGGAAATCAAGCAGGCTGGTAGTAAGACAGGTGCTCCACTCCAATTTAACACATTGTTAAATTGATATCTCTTATGCCTTCCAGCCAAAATATGGCCTCATACTGTAAACTGAATATGTGTTACATCCTATTACACTGGGGAAGAGAAGCCGGCAGCTGGGAGTTTGTGTTGCTTTTTAAGTTGCACAGGTTAGTTGGTTATCTGTGCCTGAGGCTTCTTAGGTCATATCTGCATTAGTACCTCAGCTGGTTCTTCTATCAGTTTGGTGTCTTGGGAGTGGGGTGCATAAAAAGATGTAATTTATGGTTCTTCTTTATATTTATCTGGAGTGTTCTGGTCACCTTGTTGAAAAGTGTTTGATTCTGGTTTTCCATTGGCCTGAAGGAAAGGGAAGTTTCCCTGTTTTTTACAGCTGGGATCACAGTTTTGCGGGAAGCAGTTTAGAAATCACGGAAGCACTTAGTTGTAGCAGTAAGGCTGAAGAAAGTTGTATCATCTGTTTTAAATATTGTCCTCTTATTTGCAAAATGATACAAATTTAGATAATTTTTTTTCTTGAGAGTCAGGTTCATTTATAGATACTTGAGTTGTTGAAATGCTGACTTAGTGGGGAAAAAAAATTGGCTACTTGGTTATTTCTGTATTTCCACTGCTCCCCACCCAACAAATCCCCAACGCATTGTTTTTGTATTATTTACGCAGATGGAGTTTTAAGGCATTGCTTAGTGCTTTGTCATGAGTAGTGTCCTGTATCCCAAGCATAGGTTGGATATCACTTGTATTTCAGTAGCATTATGAAATGTAGACAGAAGTATACATTTAGACATGCCTCTGTCATGTGAAACATAGTTATTTCTTCATCTGTAAAACTTACAGGTTTAAATTTACAGCTGCTTCTGATCCCTATTGGAATCAAGGGATAGTGTTTTTCTTTTTTGCACTGCTAGTGACAGCAGTTAGTACTGATTCATTGCTGTTGACCTCTCTGCTGCTTGTTAAAAGAGCTTTATTTGCAGAGGTATCACAGTGAGCTTAATTTGGCTTGCTGCATCTTTGTAGCTGTTTTAATCTTATATGAAATAGATGAGATCCAAAAGGAAACTGGGAACGAAAAGAAGAAAAACCACCAAAGCAAAACTAACTATTCACATGTAAATGTACCTATTAAAGCCACAGACCGTGGAGATTTACATAGTATTATATTAATTTCTTGAAGTAGAACTTTCCCTTAAATCTTGGGAAAACATCTGCAAGGAGGAAAGCATCTCTTATACGTCTTTTGCTCCTGGTTCCAATTACAGGCAGCTGTCTAATTTATACTCAGTGAAAACCGCTAATTGTGCCCTTGTAAACTTTTAGTTTAGAGGAAAATGTATTTATTTGCATGAAAATGTTTGCATGTGAAATAGTGAAAACTTCCTGCAGATAGAGAATTTTAGAATTCAAAACATATAAGCCTCTAATGCTCTCCTAAAAGCTGTTCCTTTCCTGGCTGATAGCTTTTACCTTGCCATGTGTCATTAACATTTACTGCTCTTGCAAGTTCTTGGATAACAGATTGAGGTGACTTTGTGGGCTGGTTTAGATGGTATTTGCCAAACAAATTGTTAGGAATCTTGCAGTCATTTGCTCTTTTGTCTCTTATGAAACATTAAACTCTTGTGATGCAGGGGATTTTGCATTTATTCTTTTTGTTTCTAAAGTACTGGAAAGTTCCTATTTTATGAAAAGTTTTTAAAACATCGACTAATAAAAAAATCAATCGCAAGTAGGTTAAAATTTCAATCTTTACCTCTGTAGTGAATAATGCTAATTCTATTGAAGAGCTTTTTATTAAAGTCTTATCTTTGATTAATTTTGTGGCACACTTGAAAATAGGAAATTAGGTTAGTATAATTTCACTTATTAGAGAAGTATGTTTTGATAAAATGGCATGCATGAAGTCCACCTCTCCTGTTTTGGGGTGGTGTGTCTGAGGGGGAAGTGCCTGGTAGCTCAGTGGCACGGTGTGTTCTTTTACTGATGACACACACACTGTGTCATCTCTGTGTGCTCTGTCCGTACTCATTCCTGCCTTGAAGTCACTTGTATTGAGAATAGCTCAGAGATATTTCAGCCATGGTTGTCAATTTAAACCAAGATGCTTTGGCTTTCCCAAGTGCTGTTCTCAGAATTTTTTGAGGTCTGGATGACTTTTGTATGCTTTCCAGTCATGTATTTTAGCCTTTTTTATTCCCTGAAACAATTTTAGTATATCTTTTGAAAAATTCTTGTGTAGTATTTTTTATTGTTTTGTCCTCTGAATCTTTATTACTGACTATGTGTTTATCTGATTGACTGAGATTCCCTCAGGGTTAGGAGTGGGAACAGGAAAGAATTTGGCCACCACCATTTTCTCATGTCAGGTGAGTCAGTCTGGGGCTGGAGTATCTCCCTGGTGTTTTAAAACACCTTTAAAGTCATCCTCTCTGGGAATTGTAAATTCTGGCTCAGTCTTGGCTGTGTGGGTCAATAGATGAATACTTAACACAAAATGTGATGCTTTTGCTAGGGTTTAATGTGTCTATTTTAGTTTTTAATGTAGAATGGGCTTGCTCATTTCCCTGTTTTAATGTGGTACTTCAGGGAATAGCTGTAGAAAGCGTTCTGCTGCTAGGTCAGGGCACCTGGGGTGCCTTGGGAAGAGCTTTGCCAGGAGGTTGGGGGGGTGATCCCGCCCCTCTACTCAGCCCTAGTGAAGCCACATCTGGAGTGCTGTGCCCTGCTCTGGGCTCCCCACGACATGAGAGACATGGAGCTCCTGCAGCAGGTCCAGCAGAGGGTGACAAGGAGGATGAGGGGACTGGAGCATCTTTTTTATGAGCAAAAGCTGAGGGAGCTTGTTCAGCCTCAAGAGGAGACGAGTGAGAGGAGATCTCATCCATGAATGTAAATATCTGAAGGGAGAGTGCCAAGAGGATGGATCCAAGCTCCTCTCGGTAGTGTCAGGCAACAGATGTGAGAGGCTACGGGCAGAAATTGATGCACAGGGAGTTCCACCTGAACATGAGGAAGAACTTCTTTACTGTGCAGGTTATGGTGCACTGGAACAGGTTGCCACAGAGGCTGTGGAGTCCCCCTCAGTGGGGATCTTCCAGAACCATCTGGATGCAATCCTGTGCAGTGTGCTCTAGAATGGCCCTGCCTATGCAGGTAAGTGGGATCAGATGACTCTCTGTGGTTCCTTCCCAACCTTAGTCCTCCTGTCATTCTCTGTCACAGCAAAACCATATCACGTGTTAATTTGCTTGGTAGGCATGGCAAAGTTGCCAGAGCAGGCATCTACTTGAAGAAGGTGAACTTAGTTGTGGGCTCACAGCCATGGCAGCAGCAGATCTATTTCTTACCTGGGCAGGAGCAGTTCAGGATGCTGTGATGTGTTGCTGCCAATGCTGCCCCAGTGAGGTTCACCACTGGTTCACTTCTCTGTAAAATTGCTGTCAGTAGAGGTGGTAGATTTTATAATGCAAGAGCTGTGTGGAGACCACCAAACTTGATCAGAACTCAAGTCAGTTTTGTTCTCAGCCAGCCTGAAGCTATTGATGCATTTCAGCTTTTATTATTGCCTGGCAGGCACACATGGTGGGCAGTCCTTTGAATCTTGGCTGTACTGTACTGTTTATTCTTCTGTTTTGGAAGCTGGATAAGGCCTTGATTCTGTGTGGGCATGCTTCACCCTTCACTTCAGTACCTCTCAGTAGGGTGCCTTTTGAGATACTGGTTTTAGCCAATTCATAGTAGATTTGTTTCCAAAATGTGTATCTCTGTGTGTGCCGCTGGTGAGACCCAGCAACATTTCCCTTCTGGAGGCTGAAAGGGAACGCACTGTGGGCACTGTGGTTGGTGTGACTCTGTGCTCTTGGACTGGTTTTTGTCACATTTCTGAATATTGGTAGTGTTGTCAATGTCTTCTTTCTTGCCTAAAGCATGCTGCTAGAACAGATTTGGGAAAGCTCTTCATTTCTAAGGGTATAGTTTTTGAATCATAGGAAGACAAGTGGATAATGTTAATAGATGGCAACCCTTTGAAGTACATTAGAATCAACTTCAGAGAGAAAGAAAATCCCTTCCCTGAGCTCCAGACGAACAACAATGCTTTCAAACCTTTGAGAGGATCGAGGTGAAATGCAGTGAACAGCAAGTGCAGGGAAGATGATTCTGCTTTTATGGCGATTGGCAAAAATATATTCTTTCCTTTTTGTGTTCCTGTAACAAAGCAAAATAACAAAGTACTCTGAGATTGTTCTATGAAAAGAACACAAAAAGCTTTCTATGTTAAATACCCTCATCTTAATAGATGTGGGTAGACTATATTTTAAATGGCCTGGAAATATCTCCTTGGAATTCTGAAATATTCTTCAAAACTAGCTGAAAAGAACTGAATTCATCTGATGATGCAGGTGCATTTAACAGCATTTATTTGCTTATGTAGAGTTGTAGGAGGCTGACATGTTCCAGCTGAGGTGTGTGTCACTTGCACTTTAGTTTGTTTTAGCTGGGAAAGAGAGAATGGAGCAGTCTCATTTCTCATTTTCTTGTTAAGGTCTTCAGGATAAAAAGGAAAGTAGTACTAAGCCATGGACCTGAAGTACATTTCAAAAGGTAAATATGCCCTCCTTTGCCTAAGGAAAAGACTGTCTCAGGAAGATAAGTTGGAGAACAAGTAGCAAGTGACTGTAGGATTGTTCCTGCTGAGGTTCCATTTTGGTTTTTCCAAAGATCAGTTTTGGAAGACAAAGGAGAAAATAAAACTTTTCTTTTCAGAGGAGGAAAGTGATTTTCAAAAGCAAGAATGTATTCATGTGGCTTTGAAATGATTGGTGTAAATAAAGGCTGAAATTTAGTGGGCAGGGTTGTGTATTAACATGCCTTATGGGTTGCAATGTCATGAATGGTCAAGACCTATGTAAGGAATTGAAAGTTGCCTATCCAAAATTCAAATGGGTGCAATGAAGAAAAATTCATAGTTTTAAAAAACATATTTGTTGATACATAAGGACTACTGGAATAACTCAAAACAACTCTTCAGGTCACTTATAACAAAAAGCTGTCTATAGATAATAATATAAGTTATTAAAAAAGTGTCACACCAACAGCATATCCCATATGCAATACTGAAGTGAGAACAAACTCCAAATTGAGAGGGGGTGGGTTTGGATGGGGGAGGGAGATTTAAATGTGTTCTTCGGGGAAGAATCAGTATAAAGAACTGAGAAAAAATAAGATGGCAGCAGCCAGGATTTGCAGAGCTTTTCAGCCCTTTGTTGGGTTATCTTGCATAAGTGCTTTAGCCAGAGACTCTTTTCAGTAGCTGCATGGGGCCGGCTTGGAACACAAATGTGCATGAATCCAAATGTAATTTCCCTGTTGTGCACATTCTGGCTGTGACAGCTCAAGTTATGAATGTAAAATAGCAGGAAAAAAAGTTCAGAAGATGGCCAGGCCTGAAATGTTAATAAGAACTGACTTACCGTGAGATCCCTTGAGGCTGGCAAAGGTGCTGCCCGAATTTTAAGTTTGTCTGCTTCCGTGCTTGGTTTTGGCGTGCCTTGGAAAAGAGTAAGTAAATGCCTTGTTTTTATCTGTTCATTGAAGTGGGTCGGTGTAACAGAAGTAATGAACGTTTTCTTCCACGTAAGGTGCACCGCAGACAAAGTGAGTGATGTTAACCCTCCACCCCGGTTTGTGGGCAGTGCTGGCACAGGCTGCATCGGCATCACTGATCTGTAGGCAATAGATGCTGTACAGGGAGTGAGAGTGTCTTTTCCCTTTCAGACTGTTCTTTTTCTGGGGAGCAGTAATCTGCAGTTTTCCCAGATCTCCAGTGTTCAGAAGGCATTTGTCTTTGCTCTGGGTAGGATTGGTGCAGGATAAGGGATTTCCTCCCCCCACATCAGTGGAACACTGGAACAAATGGAACACTGCTCACAGAAAGGACACCTCATTATGGCCATGGGACAGTTTGTCTCGGACCCTGCAGGCAAGGAAGGGGCTTCTCTCTCTTCTGTGTGCAATTTCCTCAGCAAAGAGAAATTGCAGTTTGCAAGTTTCCCTGCATCTTCAACATCAGATTTTCCTGGGTCTGTACTCTCACTTTTTTTCCCCAACCTCCTTCCATCTCTTGTTACCATGGAGAATGAAATGCCTGCTCCATTCAAGTTGTCAGCTGAATAGGTTTTGAGGTTGATGGATGGTGAGAATCTCTTATCCCTCCTTCTCTAAACACCGCCCCTGCCTGGTTCTTGACATTTCACTTGCCGGAGACTGGCAATCAGTGAGTGGGAGCTGAAAAGGAGGCTGGCAGTGTCCTGCTGAGATGCTCTTTCAGTTCGTGGATGAAATCAGCAGCCGTGAGAAGGTCTTAAGGGCTTCGGTGCAGAGCCTTGTCCTCAAGCTGACTGAGGCATGAATGCTCACTTGAGTGCATGTTCTTGCTTCCCCAGAGCACCCAGGAAAAAAAAAAATTCATGTATGAAACCTGTTGCTGCTTATGACTGTGTTTCAAGGGGTGAGGTAACCTCTGCAATGTAAAGGGAAAGGTAAGGAATGAAACAATACAATAAACGCTCTGGCATAATCTCTTCCTCTCGGATATACCTCTTGATCCAAGTCCACATCACACCAGAAGTAGAATTTCTTTGCTGCAGTCTGCCTTGGTTTCCTGGCTGTGATGCTGAAGTAAGCAGGAGACTCTGTGTTTAGGGGGATTCCAGCAGTCCCTGTATGTACTGACTGTGTACACGTGGCACCAGCAGGGCAGTGTCAAAACAGATTTCTGAATAAGCTACCTTTAACAACAAATATGTGGAATTGTGGATATTGGTAGGCCCAGGGTTAAAATATGAGTTTGGAGACACTGTTGATGTGCAAGAAATGGAGCTGCAAAGCAGAAAAATTAAAATTATAGCTCTGTAAAATTATACAGAAAATATTTGTTTTATTGTTATTTATTACTTTTCATACAAGATAACTATAGTTTTAGAGGGTATCAGAAAAATTTTTAGCCTATGCTGAAAGGCTTAAGCCTGTCCTTTTTAAAGAAGGGGTTGTTTTGACTGATGACAACTTAGTGGTGATGGTTTGGGAGAAGTGAATACCAGGCATTGTTTAATAAATGTGTGGATTTTGCATCTGGAATTAAAAGTAAATGCTGTGACTTTAAATTCTGACATTGTTTCCAAGTAGAAGCATTCCACAAACATATCATTGTTGAGAGAAGATATTTGTGTGAGTTTTCTGTTTAAACCTGCTGTGCCAGGACTGTACCAGCATAGGAATTAATACTGGTGGTATTCCTTAGTGGGTGGCATTTCAATGTTTTTGAGATCATATGTGAAAATTTGTCCTGGGTGATTTTGAACAGCAGTGTTTACAAGTGACAGTGAACTTTCTTTCAATACAACTTTTCAGCACCTTGCACTGATAAATATTTCCACGCCTTCTATGTATTCCTAAAGTTGCTAACCAATACATCTTTCCACACTACCACCAACAGCTTTTGCATCTGGCTTAGCTCCTCAAGAGTTCACTTTCTGTTTGATGCTTTATGTCCTGTTTGTTGTTGGATTGTTGTCTCCCTGCTGGAGTTTTCCTACTGTGCAATTGCTTTTCCTGTTGTTGCCAGCCACTTCCAAAATGCCAGTATGTTAGCTGTTCGGCCACTGGTGTTTAAGAAGGGAACTTTTGATTCTTGCAACAGAAAAGCATGTGTATATGTCAGTACATACAAAATAAATATGAAATATATATGAATATACCATCCATTTCCTTAAGTAGCTTATTGTAGAGATTGTATAGTATTTTTGTTCCCAGAGCTTCGGGTTTCCTAGAGGGATGTGCACACAGGTGATATGACTGCCTGTGACCTTCAGTCATGCAAGACAATATATAATAATATGCAGGGCTTTGATTTCCTGGTTGGCTCTGCTACTGCAGAAAAAATAGATTTTCAAAAATACCCCACCGGAGCAGCTTTTTTCTACCATAAACACATCACACATGTTGGGTGGAGTTGAGATAAAGTATTACAGAGATGAAAAAATGGGGAAGTACATTGGGACAAAGAATGTAGTTTGGGATTAGCGTCCTGATAGGAACTGAGCTTCATGTTACCATTTGTGAGGGATGGGGAAAGAGTGAGCATCTGTTTTAACATGGTGATTTTGAGTGAGCAGCAACAGCATCAACGTCAAAGCTTTCCACGTGTATTTCCATTTATTCTGTTAACCTGCTGGAGCTTTTTGATTCAGTATTATCTTCTCTATGAAAAAAATATACTCCTAGAGGCTTATGGGTTTGCAATGAGATAAAATCCCAAATCTTTCTCTCACACTGTGAGGATTGTTACACTAAGAATTTTAGAGATTGTCAAAAATTTTTCTTTGTATTTCTGACAGGATTCAATCTCTGAAAAAAGATCTTCCAGTTTTCAGCATGAATGTATTTAAATTCACTTTGCCTTCTGAATTTTCTCCTCTTTCCATCACCAAGATTGACCTTTACTTGATTGGGGTCTTTTGATTTTTATGTTTTCTCTGAGGAGAATTTGACTGACTTAATGAACTTGTAATTAGGACATATCGCTGCTTCATTCCATCTGGTCTTTGGTTAAATTACTCATGGAAAAATTCTCATGTCCCACTCTTATTAGAGTCAGAATTGTTTGATTCCTTTTTCCCCATCCTCCTTTTTTATCTGAATGGTAGCCGGAGCTTGTAATTTTTCATCTCGTCCTTGCTATTTAGATGTGTGCAGCTGGAGAACAATCCATCTGCAAACCTCTTTCTGCTTGCTAGATGTTTTATTTCACCTTTTCCTTAGTGATCAGTGCCTGAGTTTCCCTCCAGAGCTTTTCCAGGCAGTGCACAGAACTGACCTCATTTGCTCAGCTTAGCTCCTGTCCCTGCTGCCTGGTGCCCCAGTCCGTGAGGATGGGCAAAGCTCAGTTCAGGGCAACTGGGGAAAAAACCTGGTCAAGCAGCAGGCTGAAGCTGTCTGTCCATGGGTTTACAAAAACAGGTCTTTGCTGATTTGTACTTTGCAAGTTATCTTTGTAACCTTAAAATCTGGAAAATTAATTTTACTTTAGCTTTTGCCAAGGCTTCCTACCTGTTCTGTTTGAGTGAATTTTTAAGCCATTTATAATAGGCTGGTACATATGCAAAGAATGAGCATCATGCTCTCCAGTAACTCATTCTCTTATCTCAAGAGTCATTTACTGGAATCTCCTTACCTTTTGCCTCCTCTAAAATGTAAACTGAATTACAGGCATATAATTAAATCAGCATATTAAGTGTGTGAGGAATGAGAGGCAGTGGGAATTTTAATGGCTATTTCCACAGCAAGAATATTAAAATCTAAATCATCAAGTATCTAAACTATTTTCTAGTGTATTGAGAGCACTAGTTGGATAAGAACAATTTCAGGGTGGATGAAATGTGTTTCTGTTCTAGGTCAGCACAACAGGCTATCATTTCTCCTCACCTGGCAGAGTTGCTGCTTCATAAACCATGTGGCTGCTAGCTAAAAGGCTCAGCAAGGAAGGGGACATTTGAATAATTACTAAATAGTTGTGAGGGTTTGCCTGGGAAAAGAAGTGACAGTTGCAGGTACTGATGTATTTGCTTTTTCCTGCAATCCATGTCCAAGTCACTTTGTGGCACCTGGCATACCTCATACTGAAAACTGCTGTGTTCAGTGTCTGAGACTGATTTTCTGCCTCATTTTTTTGTGCCTAAGCATCAGACATATAGTGTTGGTTCTGGCATTATCTAAAGATATCTAAGAGAGTTTGCTTCTCAGAGATGAGACTTCTAAATTTATTTTATTTACTTTATATTATGTGTAGCAATTCAAGTTCCTGTTGTCGTGCCGTAACCCAAATTTGGAACACAAAATTAAAATGAAAAACTGCAAATCAAAATAAAGCACAGAAGGCATGACAAAAAATGGGATTTATCTATTTAATGTAAATATTATCTTCTCTAACCTTGGATTTCTGAATAAGTGTTGATGTCAGTTTACTGTGAAGACCAGGAAGGGCAACCTGTTGTGAGATGGAGTAGAATTTGGGTGCAACATGAGAGATCCCCCTTGTATTTGAGTAGATTTGTGTAGCGTGTGCCTCACAGCCCATGAAATCCTCTCCTTTAGTCTTGTTCCAGAGCTGTAGCACTCAACTCCAATACATCCCTCTCCAGGCAGTCTGGTTATCTTCTGTTGGCCCTGCAGTGCTCTTCCTTGGCTGTGATACTGGATTGTTATTCTATTAGGAGAGCAAAAGGGTAGGAAAGAAGCAGGGGAAGGGATATTTGAAACCAGTATTGGCTGTTGTTTTAAATGAAAGTTAACATTTTTCGTAGCAGAGAAATACTGTAGGAGAAACAGGAGGGCATGCTAGGGAGAGCTCTTGAAAATTTGTGTTTCAGTCTTGTTCAGGGTTTTGACTCCTAGAACACATTCAAAGTTTGTTGCCAGTTTAGAGTTTAGAAATCTATATGGAAATAATCAGTGTTTCAGTTCCATAGTGATTTTTGAGATACAGGACAGGACACACACATGAGAAATGATTGTCAAATGGACTAGGACATTCTTTAGCCAGCCTTTTTGTTTCCTGCCTTTCCCTTTAGTCTGTATGATGAAGATACTGTTTTGTGACAGCTGATCTCAGACTGCTTCTCTCGGAAAGCTCAGTGTTGCTCTCCTCTGCCACAGTTACAGCATTCCTGTTTTCAGCTCCTGCAATCAGGGAGCTGTAGGGGTGCATTTGATAAGCTCTTGAGTCTGACTGATTGCTAATAAATTTTTGGTGGACTGGTTATTTGTATCAGAGTGCTATGAATAGCTGGGGATGTGGGTCCACCTCTTTTGCTTCATGCTCCTTGCAGAGCTGTACCCTGAAGCTCCTAACCCTCCACGTTTGGATAACCGAGTACAGCCTAACCCTAACCCAGTATTATGTTGCAGATGAGTACAGACGAGCTGCATATGTGTAAGTATATAAGCAGTATCTTGAGGTAGTATAATAACTGTGTGTATTGAGTTGTGAGTTTTCAGACTCAGTTGGGCTGAATATCATCCATCTACAGGAGTCAGGTCAACCCTGGGCCAAGCTGGCATGGCCATAGGTGGAAGCACACTTTGGTTCTATCCTATTCTGTCTTCTATCATTTGCTCTCTCTTAGGCTTTGCCCCATAGGACTGACTACCTCCTCCTATTTCATGGAACCTCAGATTGAGTTTCCATCTGTGTTTTGCAGCCCCACAAATGGGGCATTGCTTGAGGTTAATCACAAACCCGTGCTCCCCTGTGACATCCTGCAATGCCTCTGTTCCTGTGCAACCCCGAGCAGCAGAAGCTGCCTGTACACAAACCAGATGTTAGTGACCTCAGCCAGAAAACATTAACTGCATTGGCAGGGGTGCTGGCCCCATGTTCAGATGAGAACCAACAAGATGTCATCAGGAGTTGCTCTCGTGCCCTAACTTGGAAATTGTTGAGATACTCTGCTTTGGCAGTTGATCTTCACAGACCATATGGATCTTTTATTACCTTCACCCAAATGCATTTTTTCTTGATTTATGGCGAATAGGTTTTATATTTATACAGTAAAGGAGGTTGCTTCTAGTCCCATCTTCTGATTTCCATATTTTATCCAATAGTTGCTACGGTTGTTTAAAGTACATGGGATTGTTACTCTGGATCATGTATAAAATGCCAGAAGCGTGAGGCCTTATCAGCTGTGAGCAGCTGTACTTGCCATTTCATTTTAAATCTAAACACCTAAAAAGCAGATAAACAACAAAACTAGTTTTTCTGGAAAGTAAAACTTTAAAATTTATTGGCATTCGTTGAAGGCTATTGCATCTGTACTTAAAGTAAACTAGGATTAGCATTTCTGGGGAAGGCTCTGACCTCCTTGTTAGAGCTCAGAGTCCCAGTTCAGGACAGTGAGTATTAGTGTGGTTTGGTTTTGAAATGCTGTCTATATATGGACGCTCATGCTTAACCTAGTACATTGCTTGCATATATTGGACAGCCCAGAGAAATAAGTCTGATTTCCTTGAGGGTATCATCTTTATGTACTTTTCACAGAAGTGGCTCTTGAGGAATGCCTGAGGATGCTGGCAAGTGAGCAGGAATATACTCAGGCAAAGCTTTAGAGGAAAGGATTTTAAACACTCTATGAGAGATGTTGCAAATAACCCTTGTTAGCTTGATAGGTTAATTTTTGACCTCAAAATTACTTTGTTGACACAGAAATTTGCTTTCCTTCTGTTTAATTTTTGCAGCTAATGTTGTATTTTCTGTGGATACATTATTAGGTAGCAAGTCATCCATACTGGAACCCTGGGCTCACACCTGCAAGCAGCACATAGGTTTATGTGTGGCTCAGACCCTGAGCTAGTGCAGGGGTGAGCCCTCTCCAGCTTTGCTCAGAGCTACTGCTGATGTCTCCATTTAGTGCTTCTGAAAGATGGGATGCTGGGCAGCTGGCTTTGAAGGTGCTGGAGAAGCATTCAGGAGCTAGCTGGGCTCCACAGCTCAGAGATTTAGACTAAAACTCTGGCTCTGCAAGACTTAGAGCCATGGAGCTGATGACAGCAGCAGTTTCAGCAGGGATAATTAGTGAAAGTACCACATATGTACTATGATCCCTTCTGCTTTGAGAGATTTGTCAGATGGGGTTCCTTATGGGGCTGCCTTTGTACCTCAGCTGAATTGTCCCCGAACCTGGAGTGCTTCAAATCATGGTCCAAGGCCCCAGGGCTCTGTGCAGCAGGGTTTGTGTGTTTGGGTTTTTCAGTTATCTGGCTATTCCCATCCCCCACTATTCTTGGACAGTGGAAGGCCAAGTTAGTATGCTAGTCCTGGATTGAAGGCTCTATCAAGTGGTGTCTGGCCAAGATAAGAATAAAGTATTTAGTTACAATTTAATCTTTACCCTTTTTTTGTTGTGTTACTTTAGAAATATCATAAAGTACAAGTAATCAGGCTGAGTAGTGACTCTTCAGGTATTCAGGGCTGTGTACTCTCAGACGTTACCTTTTTTGCCTGTTGATATTGGCACTGAGTTTTAAAAGTGCTAGAATTTGTGCTGGGTATCTAGCCTATGTACTGTGTAATAGTAGTACAGTGAAGTACATCAGCAGTTACAAAGATCAGCATATCCATATATACACGTATATATTTTCAGATGAAAATACTGAGATACAGATTGTACATTAAGAGTTTACTTGTCTGGCTCTTGGGCAGAATTTCCTGGGTAGGAAAGGATATAATATCTTCATGTATGCTGTAGCTATTAGTATATTAGGTCTAAGGGGTTTTCTTTGAAGTCTTTCTGGTTTGTCTAGTATGTTCTTAAAAGATCAAATTTTTGTAGTACAATTATTCAAGGAGTACCTGAGTATGATGATATTAAGGGGATATGAAGATGAAGCAGTAACCTTCTCCAGAGTGCACCTGTACTTATTTTTAGCACTAGCTTGCTGTACTTTCAAAAGCAGAAATGTTCATTTTGCTTCAAGTGATTTTATCCTCCAGAGCTCAGAGGGATGATTCTGCTCAAGACAGGGAGCTGTCACAAGTTCTGTCCTATGGGTTGCTTTGATGTTGGGAGCTGGAGCAAACTCTACTATTGCAGAACAATATTTTCTCATCATCACCTTCTGGGAACAGCAGTAATAAGAGATTATGACTTCTTGTCTCCCAGGTATTCCCTCAGATGTGTATCCTTGCTAACTCTTTCTCAGCTACTCAGCAGGGCTCTCTCTGGAACCAGAAAGCAAACATCTTCCAGCCCTTTGGCAAGTGCTCAGTTCGTGTTTCCATGTGTTTCTCCAGTTAAAGAAGTTATTTAGAAAGGAGGAATTTAGAAAGGAAGAGTGCTCACACTTTCTGGGTTTGATTTCTTTGTGTTTAATGTGACTACCTGTTTCTGGGCTGGGGCTGGCTGAAATGTGCTCCTTGTAAGAGAGGAGTGTTGCATTACCTCAGACAGGTATTGCAGAGCTCACTGCAATTCAGCTGATGGAGTTCTACCCAGGGCGAGGGCATCTATATTAAATTGCAAAGTTTTGTGTTAAACCTGATGTTACTTTTCAGCAGAGAAAGACTCTTTAATCTTCTTGTTACCACGCCCCGGGGGAGTTGCAGGGACAGTAACATCTGTGCTTGCTGTATGAGGCTGACAGCTGTTCCAGGAGTCAGTTGGTCCTTCCATCCTCTGAGCAGCACAGGGAATGTGGGCCCTGCACCTTCCTGCAGGAGGCTTTGCAGGATGGCAGGAAGTACTGCCATGGCAGCATGCTGGACCATGGGGCTCATTACTTGTCTTTGACTTTTGAGTACTTCTGGGATCCAGAGCACTCCAGAAAGTTAGGAGGATGTTGGTTGCAAGTGAGGGAAAGTGAATAGTCAGACAAACCCTGAGCCTGGTAGGTGACCATAGACGACTGAAGAGATGGAGTCAGGGCTTTAGTAACTGAGTGTGGAATGGATAATCTGCTTCAGAGAGTATCGTGGAGTCCTCCAGCCTCAACCTTTCTACAGAATTACCATGTTGAGAGTAAGGGAGTAGGATTTCCCCTGACTCTCTCTCTTTGTTTCTGTAGTACTTGCTTTTTGCTTTAATTATTCTTTCAAGAAATAACATAAAACCCCCTTACAATTTCAATAATTAAGAAACTCCCCCAGCAACAACGACGAAAAACAACCAAAAAGCCTCAAAAAAGGGAGGTGTATAAGAGCCTCATTCATCACCTTTTGTCGCCAGACTTGATTTGACATCTGAGACTACAGAGAAACTTTGGCAAGTGCAATGATGTCCCGTGTGGGGGTAATAAGAGAGAAAAAACCTGTCAGTTGAAAACAGCAGGAGCTGCATTAGCAAATATAAATTAAACAGATGGCTAAGATACTGCAGCTGTCACATAGAAGCTCCAGGAAGATTTTTAGCTTAGAGCTGCAGGACGCTATTTTAAAGGGAAAGATGAAAACAACAACAAAGCAAACTTCAGCATGACGAAAGAGACAGTAGAACCATTCAGATTATTGTATGAAATTTACCCAGAATTGTGGTGTTGGTTTGGGGTTGGTTTTTTTGGTTTTTTTTAATTTACGTTTTCAAATCTTAGAATTCTAAAATTAAGTTAGGATCAGCTATTATTAGATCATGTTAAGATTTTGGTATCATGGGTTTGCTTGTTCAGAAATACTCTTCTGTATGAGACACTGGCTCTGACATCCTCTGGAAAACAGGGAGACGGGTAACACACATCATGCCATTTTTGTCTTCAACTTTTGTTTTACAGCTATTTCAAGAAAAACTTCCTATGAAAGAATTTATAAATAAAACATTTTAGAAAAGCAGTGTGGAAAGTGTTAACATTTTGGTGGAGGAAGCACCTGCATTTTAGTGTCTTGCATGTTCACTCTTAAGATACCTTTTTTCAGACTTATTTTCAGCTGAGCAGGGACTGCTCCTTTGTGAAAGAAGCACTAGAACAACAGCCAAGTTTGTTAATGTTAAAGTACAGACATACGCTAAAATGAGGACAAGTTGGAAATTCTCGGACACCAAAAGGCAATTAATTTTCTAAATGTTGTGTCTTCAAGTATTTTTGTCAGCTGGGATTGATGGTTTGTCATAGATTATTTATGTATAAGCAGAGATTGTTATGCTGCCTTTATAGTTGAAAGGTTATGTGAATTATGAAATTACTTCAGCTGCATTTGAAGCCTGTTTTACATTCAAAGCAGAAGTGTCCCCAAATGGATTCCTAGGCAGGCTGGTTGACCACCCAGAGTTCTGCTTTTTGTTTGCTTTCTTTACTGCATACAAACACATGTATTCATGGTTGACTTTTTAAATCATACTTACTATGCAGGAACATCTGGATTTTGATTGTACTTCAGCCCTTTGTGCAAAAGTAGTATGTCTTCAGTTCTGTCTGTTGTTCTCCAACTTGTGTATTTCTTTACAATAAATATCTTTAGATACTGTTATGTCTAATTCTAAACTTTTTCTATATGGATTATTTGAGAGCTACAAAATCTACATATCAAAAAATTAAATCTTTTTTTCCCTCTGTAGTTATCCTTGCTGCCATCAACCCCATAAAGTTTGAGTACAGAAGGCCCAGCATGCTCTGAAGGCTGGTAAACTTCCAGTCTATTAGAAAGAGGAAGTTCATCGCTGAGATATGCATGCTCTTCATTGGCTAAGTCTTCAACCTGTCCTAGAATTTTTCCATTCTCAATGGTTCAGGACACAAATCATGAAGGACATTAAAGGTCAAAAGCCACAGCTTGGGGTTGTTTATGTGAGCCTGATGAAAATGCACACCTTCAGTCTTCCCACCGTGTTCAGGGTGCTTTAGCTGTCTCAGTAGAAGTGAGCTCCTCATCACCTAACTGCATTTCTGTTGTGGTTGTGGCTTCATGTGTAAGTGCAGGCAAGAACAGCTGATCATGCTGAATAACTGTTGTTTCTACCCTTCAGATTGCATTTCTACCCCTGCAGGAACTTTGCAGCACTTACAAACTCCAGAAAACTGGGAGGGAAAAAGCCTCAGCCTGAGCTATTTCTTTTCTTTCATTTTTGCTTGAGAGAAACGAAGCTGCCTTGAAGTATACTTGAGCTTGAGAATTATAAATGTGGAATATCTTTATCAGTGACAGAGGGATGTTTCAGAGTAGGTGAGCTCTCAGTGGGAGGCCTGGCCTCAGCCTGTGCTTATTTGCTGCCAGGCTTTAGCTCCCAGTGCTTTAGCTGAACTTCACTGGCAGGATGTACACAGCAAGGGAGCAGCTGTGTGGGCAGGACCCAAGGCACACGAGAAGATTTCCTGCTGAAACCTACAAGTTCCCCCTGACTTCTCCTGGGAAGAAATACAGGGATCAGTCAGTGGGATCAGAGGCTCAAGAGAGCTGGCAGATAAGAATGGATGGGAAAGAGCTAAAACACAGAAGCGAGTTGGATGGGAAGAAACAGAGAGGCAAGAAAGCCTTGTCCTAAAAGATGGTTAACCTTAAATTTTCCTGCTGAGTATCCCAAAGGCAAGAATGAACTTTTCCAGCTGGAAGTGTCTAATGGTCTAATTAGTCTGATGGCCATCGATGTTCTCTTCTTCATCTTCATGCAAGCCTTCTAAAGCACGTAGGGCTGCATCGTTGCTTTGCAGTAGGTACAGCAAATTGGATGCTGTCTGGCCTATGGCAAAGAGCTGATGAGGAAATGTCTTTATAGGTTTTGAAACAAGTCTGTGACAAATTTTTTTTTATGTCATGCGAGGTGTTATTATCAACCTTTTACTGATTAGGATCAGCTGCTTACATGCAAAATGTATGATAGTGGAAAAAGAAGACATGATCCAACTTTTTTTTAAGGCTTTCATGACAAGAAAGTGCATCTTAACTGGAAGCGAGCCCAGCCTTTTGATGCTGTAGCTTTGGTGTATAGCTTAGCCAATCTGCACAAAGATTGAGCCTTGATCTTTGTAACCCCAGTCCAGAACTGCCAGGTCTGGTTTTTTAGGTCAGTGCTGTTCTTATGCTGTATAGGCAGCTACATCAGTGACTGAAAGAACATGGAGCAATTATAAATTGCTGCTTATTATTATGCTTGTCATTTCAGAGATCACATAAATTAGTCCTAGGTGGAATAAAACAGCACATCAGGTAGTCCTGGTATGTGAGCTGTGTATTCTACAATGCAATGTCAGTAAATAATGGGTTACTGATTAATTTGCAGTAGTTAGTCTTTTCTAATTTGTCTCAATTGCAGAAGATTGTTAGTTTGGCTTTAAAGTAGTTTTAGCTTTACTTTTCAGTGGAAAGCAGCTGAATACACCTGCTTAAATTTTGGTAATGAAACCATACTTCATATGCAAAATAAACATTGTCAAATATGGCAATTTCTGTCTTTGGATTTTGATCTCCAGTCCAGATTCGAACATGTCTGATCCAAATTTGTCGAATAATGTTCAGCCAGTTTGTAACCAACTACAGTTTTCAAATATGACTCTGCCAAAGTCTTACACTTTAGCGCGTTGCTTTGGTCCGTTGGATGTTGGAAAATTGTATGCAACTGCACATGGATAAGGAACACCTTTCTAGAATAAATACAGGTATCTACCAGAGAAGAGTCCTACAGAGATACGAAACAGATGAGTTTCCTTTCCCTGTGTAAGCAAGCCCTTAGGTGATAAGGTCTGCTACAGGCTTCTAGCAAGAAGAGGAAATGTGGAAAGGCAAAATGCAGATGCACTACTGCTGGTAGCTGCAGGCTGCCACCCTAAGCAGCTCAGAATGAGGCCAAGCATGTCTAGAAAAATGGCAAGTAGTCATTTGGGACCCTGGCATAATGGTGCCCCTCAGCCTTTGTGAAAAGACAAATAACAGTTGGATATTTAGTGTTGTTTTAAACTTGAGTGAGAAAACTGGGGGGTTGAATGGAAAACAATAATAACAGCACAGTTTAATAGGACTATTGCATGAACTAATTTCTTGTACCACAGTCTTTGTGCTTTGCAGTTGTGTAAGTAGTTTCTAGGCATTCCTTTTAGTGCTGTTAATACTCTGTTCTTTTCTGTTTGGCAGAATATATCTGACCAAGGCTTTGTCTTTATTCCTTCAATTATTTTGTAAAGTCATATGCATTTGCTGCTAGCAGGATCTGTTTACAAAGGACTTTGCTTCTAGCTTGTTCACATGAATACATGAACACAGATGCTTGGTAGTGTGGTGGTAGTAAATACACACCCTTCATTTGCACTTTCCAAAACATGTTGGTCAGAATTACCCCTCGGGATTTCTCAGGGTAGCTGTTTTGTTAAGGTTGTGCAGAAATCATGCTTAGCTGACGTACAGTGTTCTATGCTAGATTCAGTTAGATACCACCAAGTGTGCTTCTGCCAGTTTAGCATGTTTTTTTCAGGGAATTGGTATTAGCTGTTCTGTCAAAATAACTTTTTTGCCTGTGTAAACCACATCTTGACTAGGCAGATTTGCTAGTGTAGCTATTTTAGCAAAGCCCTTCTGCAGTAGGAAAGACCTTATTGATAATACTGTGAGGTTCCCACAGCAGATGAAAGGCACGATACAAAGGGCTTTACAAACATGAATTAAGCTTCACAACACCCCGCATTATTCTAGTTTGCCAATGGTTTCATTTCTTTTAATATGAGATGTTTTGCAGGGATGAGGAGGAAAGGTAGAAGATGCAGTTGGGAGGATTAATGTCTGGTAGCATTGCAGTGTTTATAAACAAATTTCTCACCTATTCCTGTCCCCTGCTCTCTTTGTCTGATGTTTAAAATTTCCTTGCAAAATCAGTGGCTTAGACTATCAAATTGTTTCTGATTGGTGGTTTGACTGATCTTTGGTAATACCAGGAGTTTGGAAACTGACACCTGGCAATTTCTCACTTCTTGAAAACCTAGAGGGCTTTTGTGTATATGATGTTCTCATTAACACTGTTTTTAACCACATTGCTCTCTCTGATTTGCATTAGACTCTTGCAGTCTCCTGTTCATGTAATAGTTCAGTTAGGGGACCTCAAAGGGAATGGAGAGAGGAATAAAACTGTAGGTTTATACAAATGAATAATTTCAAATTCAAGTCCCTCAGATTAGAGTAGTCTGATATTGCATTCACCCACATGGTCTTAGTTTAGACATTTTTGTATGCTAATTATCATGTAATCTTTAATTACACAATCACATTCTATTTATTCCCTCTCATTTCTTAGGGAACAAGGAACAGAAGAATTCTGCTGTAGTGTAGGTTTATTTTCTTCTCTACCATTCATCAGCATTGCTTTTGAATTCCTCCTGTAAACCTTTGGATCAGGCCCAGGCATTTCTGCAGTTCTCTGTTAAACACCATATCCTGTATTCTGTATTAATACATCTCTCAAGAATTTAAGAAGGCTGTGCAATTCACTTCCCAGTTCAGGGCCTTCAGATGGTGGTAATTGTTTTCACCAAGTATAGCAAGGAGCTCATGTTTGAAAAAGCTGTTCCAGATCTGCAATCTGGGTGATGGTGGAGCCGTCAACCTGACAGGGTTCCCTGTCCTAACCCTTCAGGCATGCTGGGGGAAGTTCCAGTAACTCTTCAGTGCTGTGCCTGATCCTCCAGGAGGTACTTGATCTAATGGGAGTATTTCTGTGCTCTCATACTGTTTCCACAGCAACAGCACACTTTCCTTTTTTCCCTGTCAAGGTGACTGTTGCCTTGAGAATTAGACATGTGGAGAAGCTTGGCCCTCTTGTTCTCTCCTGAGATTTTGGATCACACAGGTGAAGAGTGGAAGCAGGAGGAGGGGGAGAGTGTGACTCTTGGCAGAGACAGTGTAATTATGAAGTGACAGTGGAAGTAATGAGTCTGAACTGTTGCTTTAGTGTTGGTAATATGATTGTTTTGAAAGTCACAGCTCTTTCTAAGCTCTGCAGATGAAAGGTCTGGGTCATTGGTGACTGTCATCATAGCCCTTTGCATATGCTCTTGTAATCATTTCAAACCCACTTCCACTTCATGTGTGTGTTCATGTGCACTACAAAACCATGTGCTCATTCACCTGTCCCCCTGCCCATAGAGACTGTGTGTGCATGTCACATTGAAAACGTCGTTCTTCTGTCACAGCGTTTGTCCAGCACTGTGGGAAGAGATTTAACTGTTCCACTGAGGTAGGATGTAGACATTATGCCACCTCTTGGGTATGGTACTGGCTGGGTATTGAGACACTTCTTTTCAAACAAGCATACATGCCTGTCTCAACAGCTGCTGCAGTGTGGAGGACTGAGAAGATTTCAATTTATGAAAGAGTTCCATAGATCAGCCCCTTTTCTTACCGTTTAAAGGTGGGTGAGAACAGAAGGTCGTGGCTTGATACCAATCTCTTGCTGGGGTTGGCTTTTTTCACCAGTTAAGAAAACAGCCTCCTCTTATATGTGTGCCTAACACAACCCTAAAAATAAATTGTTGGTTTTTTAAACTGATTTGTTTTGCCTCTTTTGCAGTATCCTTGTCCTAAAAAATAAGCTGTCATCTTTTCCTGCAGAACATATAATTTGTGGTACTGAGCTGTTGCCTGTGATTTTTTTTTTCTTCCTTTACTCCTCTTCCCTTTCTTAGGAACTGCATTGTCTAGGGAGCATTGCTGTAAGTGCTGTTCTGCGTTTTAACACACTCACTAGCCCACTGTATCATGAAATAATTTAAAATTCAGACAAGTCAATTATATTAATAATATTAATGGATTTTTCTCCATTCCTTTAAGAGTGAATATCTTAAGCAATATCTGTCACTATGTTACAGCTTTTGCAGTAGAGGCTTCTGTTTGATATGTGTGGTTGTTCTTTACTATCAGTATTTTAGTGCCTAACAGTTTTGAGGCAGGATGCCAGAAGTTTTTGTTATTTCTCTCTGACAAACAGTAAGTGGATGTGTTGACTGAAAAAACAAACAGCTAATGTATGAAACCACATGGTCTGGGGTTATCTTGGAGAGGCACATTGTTTATAGTTATCTTTACAGTTCTAAGGCCAGAAATGCACTTATCCATATAATGCTTATCCATCTAAAATGTTAAAAGCTGTTCAGGATCAAGTGTCCAAATCAGAAATGTCATCTACATATAAAAGCCAGAAATTAATAAAAATACCTTTTATTACTTTTTCATTGTAGGCACATCTGGATGTACTTCTCCTGTTAAAAATCTTACATTTCGTTCAAAGATGAAAAGCATTCCAGTCCTGAACCTTTTTAAAATTGAAAATAAGTTTATGATTGCAGGTCTTGCATTGCTTCACTTGAATTCTTTTTTGTTGTATCTAGCTCTTTTGACTGCACACTGAAGAAATTGTACATTTTAGTTTACTCAAGAATTTGCTTATTAAAAGACCAGAGTAAAAGATTCCATGTCTGTTTAACATTCAGTAATTTGCTATTAAGCTACTTGACACAAGTTAAAATTTATGTTAATACTGTCTTGATTAAACAGCACTCATTATCACGCACTCTGATTTGGCTAAATTGGTTCCCTAGCAGATGTCTCAATAAAGGAACTTACTCTAACATGAGCTCACTCTTGACATGAGATGCTGGAGCATGTCCAAATTAAGTTAGTGTATTGCAATAACATTTGGCACTTGCATAGCATCTTTCATTTCAAAGCATTTCACACAGTCATGTATGATGTTGGGAAAAAGTGTTAGATAATACAACGGCCAAAGCAAATTTATAGATTTTAAAGAGCTAGACAACATTTTATAATCCCAGTAGATGTCTGGTATTACAATTTTTAGTGTTAAGCACAAAGTAGTTGTCTAGTGGTTTCTAACACAAAACTCAGTTTCCATAGCTTGCAGAAGAAGGTTTGAGTTAACCCTCTGGAGGTCTCTCTGTATAAAAGTACTTCAAGTCACAGCTTCAAACTACTTTTGAAGTAATGCTTTTCATCCAGTCTTAGAATCATCAGTGCTCTTCAATCCTCTTTTCTTTCATTTTCTTTTAAAATTATAACCACAGAAAATACTTGTGATTTCTCATCTTTACCTTCAGTTATTCTTTGGTGACTACTTGCAGCACCACTTAAGTCTCCAGTCATGTAGGCTTAACCAAACACTGAAGTGCAGAGGACATTGTTTTCCGTGTGCAGTGTTACTTCATAGCTGTGAGTTAAGACACTCCTCCTTTAGTCCTCACAGTTTGTTTTTGTGTATTTTGTTACTTCAGTTTATGTGTGCAGGAAAAGCTAATACAAATTATAACTGTGCATATGTAAATCTAAGGAATTTTCTGTGTTCAAATTGTTTGCCTATAATGGAATTCTATTTTCCAGCCCTTTTGGTATTTGGAAATTGGATTATAGTTGCAGTGTAGTGCAAAGCAGGTATCTGACACATGAGACCTAACAAGTACCTGTCTAATTTTTCCTGCTGAAGAATCAGACTTACTACGTTTTGCATTTCCTTAATGGTTATGTTTATCGATTGTGTTTTACAGATAGCATAACTGAGTGCAGACACTGAAATCAATTTGCCTAAGATTCCCAGTATTTCCTGTAATTCTGGTTCTGTTTTCCTGATTTGATTTGGAATGATTCAATTATGAACTATATGTAATTTCAGAGATGTGTGATGTATCAAATTTGTGGCTCATCAGATAACATTCAGACTCGCCTTTCCCCCCTGCGTGCACCTGTCTGGGTTTTCTTGTAACTACGACTCATTTTATTGTCAGATTTTCCCAAGTTTAATGTTACATGGGCCATCTTGTCCATGTTATGTTACAAGGTGGACACTTCACTTGGATTTCAACCATCCTCAAAAGCAAAGAGTACATTTTCCAAAAATGAAAATGATTTCTTGCATTTGTTAGGTTTCTCTATAACTCAAAGGCAGATGAAGTGGTTGTGTTTAAATGAAGGATTAATATTCCAGTGCTGAAGGAATATTGAATCTGAGGAGCAATTAGCACCAGGCTGAGGAGGTGGAGGAGTAGGTGGCAAAGCCGGGAGGCTGCGGGCCAGCCCTCCTGGCCCTCCCTTTGACCCTGCAGCCTCTGTAATCTGCATTGCTGGTGGGCAGGTGCGAAGTGTTGGAGCTCCCAGTTCCATTTAACACTGGTACTGGAGCATTTAAAGGAAATGAGGGATATGGCAAGTGAGACCTGAATTGTGAGATCTAGTGAAGCTCTCTGAGGCATTAGGGGTTCTCCCAGTGGAATTCTCTTACATTATTCATGCATTTAAGCTTTTAGTCGAGCTGAGCACTCTGCACTCAAGTGCAGTAGTAGAAGCTAAAAGGAAGTTAACCCTATCGTGATACATTGTAAGTGTCTTGCCAAGGCAATAATTTTTACAGTGTGTTGAAGGGATAGAAGCATGTCTGAGAGAGGGAAAAGCTGGTTTCAGCTCTGAACAGATCTCAGAAAAGGCTCAAGCAGGAGTACTCTGTAATAAACCAGTAGGAAGACCACTTGAACCTGTATGCAAGGCCTGAGGTCCCTTCCTGCCTTAGCATTCCTCATCAAAGTACCTGTTCTAAGTTTCAAAAGAGGGTATAGCTTCAAGCTACAAGATAAACTAACACTCAAATATTTCCAGTGATGTTATGGAAAGATTTGCTGTAGCAGGCTTCTGTGTGTTAAGGCTGCCAGAAGTAGCCAAGACTTCTCAACGATTCTATGATCGGGTACCAGAAACCTGTATCTGAATTCCAGCTTGAGCCTGTAGATTTTACTGTGCTTGTGACTGTTCATTTGAACACATTTACCTTTTCTTAGGTAAACTTCTTGTGTTTAGGATTTTTTTCTTCTTCCTTTCCTTTCTACCATTTTTTATCCCATCATTATGTACATTAGGACTACATGCTCAGGGGGGCTTTTAGAAAGGCTCAGAAACAGGAGCTTTTTAATGCAGTGGATCTATATTGGTAATTGATCTGGGGTATTAGTGCTGGAGTCTCTCGTATCCCGCTTTTGCTTGCTGTCTATTCCCTAGCTCTTCTGAGGTTTCACAGAAAGCATCCAGAATGTAGAACAGATTGTTGCAGACTAGTGGAGAATGACCTCACTCAGAGACTCAGAGTTGCACTGGGATAGAGTGGAGAAGGTGACAGTATACAGCAGTCCTTTGCTGGTGCATAAACTTCAAGATGTGTAGTTTCTACTGTAGTAGAAAAAAACCCCTACTGTTTTTACTGTAGTGTAATAATCTACTGTATGTACCTTCTGTTGATAAGACTAAAATATATTACTTTGGAGGTAGGAAAGATAACACATGGAAAAATGCAATACTTGTGCCAAGCACTGGTTAACTTATGAGCACAGAATACCTATTTCCCTATGTGCTCTCACAATCTTTAAATCTAGACTCCTTCTTTTTGCTTTCATCCTTTAAGAAAAGGGTGTTCAAGGGTAATTTTTTTGAAAGCAGATTGTTACTTAGAAGCACAAGGTCTAACTAAGACTTTTAGTTCAAAGTCAGTTCTGAAAATTTTACCTTGGAATGTATGTGTCTTCTAGGCTGGAGAGAGTAATTCTGGTTTTGTTGAAGGCAAGAATTTAATACATTTGCCATAAGTTTTAAAAATAATTTGATTAGAATACTGTGTATTGGAGTCCAGCAGTCTGGAATAAAAGGTCTCCGTGAACAGTGTATCTCTCTCTATGCTCTGGTTCCCAGGAGAAACTAAAAATGTTTGAGCCACAGCAATAAGGACCAAGGGGAAAATGATACAGGGTACGCAGTTATTAATTCTAGTTTGAGTATTGTAGCTGCAGGCAGGACCCTTAAAAGACAGAAAGGGGAGGAGTTTAAAAAACAAAACAACATTCTTGTGAGGAATGCTGCTCTGGGACTGTGCTCTTGATTTTGCAGCCTCATAGCATCTGAAATGAGCTGTTATGATTTTATCCCTTGGACAATTTTCAGGCTACTAAACATTTATTTTGCCAGTAGATATCAGCAGAATGTTCTGGAGACCCAAATGCTACCAATGGCAGCCTTCAAGTGATGATTGAGAAATTGTGTTGAAAGTTCTGCTGGAAGTATGTTAAGTATTTGATAGTTAAGCAGTTAAACTCTTTTTGACATTGGTTCAACTATGGCATTTCCTTATAATCACTGCTGATGGCAGATAATTTTCTTGATGTCTTTTGCTCCAGTGTCCTTCAAGACATAGGATCAGCAACAAATGCAGTGGACAAGATGCTGGAAGTTCCATCAAGTCTGTGTTGAAGGGCTTTAGCACACCAGGCTTTCCTACTGCTTGGCTGTCGTCTTATGAGACACAAGCTTTTCAAGACCTCTGTTCTTGGTTAGTTTTGTGAATGATTGTAAAAATTCCAGTGTTGTTTTGTCCCTTCTGTAGGTAACAGATTCCTTGTATGCTTTTTATTTAAAGAAGTCTCTGTAGTGCTTCAGCCTCTGTAATGGCAGGAGCAGGTGGAGTCCCCGGAGCCCTTCCTGCTCAGTCAGTCGTAGCAGGGCTCTCTGTGCACCTGCCAGGTGAACAGCAGGACAGCCACGCTGGAATTTCAGTGCAGCCTTTGGTTCCTCCCCATCCACAGTTGAAAGGGCAGCTGCAGAGCCACTGGGGCAAGGGTGCAAACATCTCACTTGAAACAAAGACGTTCTGAGCTGGTCTTCACTGCAGTTAGCAAAAAGGGAATCTATTGGGTTTTTGTGGCATGGTTCTGGTAGTGGGGGGGCTACAGGGCTGGCTTCTGTGATAAGGTACTATAAGCTTTGCCTGTGTCCAGTGGATCCAACACCAGCTGGTTCGAAGATGGACCTGCTGCTGGCCAAGGCTGAGCCCATCAGAGATGGTGGTAACACCTCTGGGATAAAGTAGTTAAGAAGAGGGAAAAGTTCCTCTATGCAGCAGCAGTTGCAGCCAGTGAGAGGGGTGAGGAGATGTGAGAGGAACAACTCTGTAGACATCAGGGTCCTTGCACAAGGGGGGGCAGGAGGTGCTCCAGCTGCTGGGGCAGAGATTCCCCTGCAGCCCCAGATGCATACCATGGTGAGGCAGGTGTCCCCACAGCCCATGGAGGTCCATGGTGGAGCAGACATCCACCTGCAGCCCGTGGAGAACCCCACAGTGGAGCAGGTGGATGTGTCTGAAGGAGGCTGTGGCCCAGGCTGCTGGCAGGGCCTGTGGACCCATGGGGAGGAGCCCATGCTGGAACAGCGTTGCTGGCAGGACTTGGGACCCCATAGGGAGCCCCTCTGTTCCTGAAGGACTGCACCCTCTGGAAGGGACCCACGCTGGTGCAGTTTGTGACCTGCAGCCTGTGGGAAGGATTCCCCTTGGAGGAGTTTCTAGAGGACTCTCAAGTGAGGGAACCCCACCCTGGAGCAGGGGAAGAGTGTGAGGAGTCCTCCCCGTGGGGAGGAAGGAGCAGCAGAGGCGATGTGTGATGCACTGACTGCAACCCCCATTCCCCCTTACTGTGCCCTGCTGGGGGGATGTAGAGAAAATCAGGAATAAAGTGAAACTGGGAAAGAAGGAAGGTGTTTTAAGACAAGGTTTTATTTCTCATTATCTAACTCTGTTTTGATTGGTAATAAATGAAACTAATTTTTCCCCCAAGTCGAGTCTGTTTTGCTTATGACAGTAATTGGTGAGTGATTTCCCTGTCCTTATCTCAACCCATGGGCCCTTCATTATATTTCCTCTCTGAGTTCAGCTGAGGGGGGTGAGAGCAGTTTTGGTGGGCACCTGGCCCGCAGCCAGGGTCAGCCCATGGCAGGGGAATAAAAAGCAGTAGTCCACGGGTGATCGAGCAGGGAAACACCGCTGCTCTCAGGCAGAAATGTAACAGGAAAGTCCTGCTCTGGAGAACAGGTAAGCTTAGCCTGGGAAATAAGGGGGAGGAACTGCAGAAACTGGATTTCACATGCAGGATGCTGGCTCCATTTGAGTGTGCAGCATGTCTGCTATGCTTAAGAATGCTGGTATTTAAATAGTTTTAAGCAGGCTTTGAAGTTGGAGCTATGTTGACTTAAGGTAGAGGTCAGTGTGTTGTAACTGTTGGCTGAACATTGCTAACAACTTTGTGTACTTTTACATTTTTGAGCTACTTGACCAAAAAAATTAGGTGTACGATTTTTAATTGTAAGTTTAATGTTTGCAGATTTATGTGGCAAACCCCAACACATCACAGAAGGCTGTTATTTTTCTGCACTCACAGTACCTTTCTTCATGGCCTAACTGAATGTGTGAAATTATACCCTTGGGCCCGGATTTTTCCTCCAACACGCAGAGAAGCGTGTATTTATGGTTTTAAAATTTAAACGGTGCTTGTCAAATGTTTTAAAGCAAGGAAATCCCAGGGAAGAGAGGCGTGGGGATCTCCCGTTCAAGGCGGCACAGAGGCGAATAATGGCTGTGCCTGGGAAGCTGGTCCGGAGCGGCGCCTGGCGCGTCAGCCCCTGCGGGCATGGCAGCAGCGAAACAGAGGGAATTTTAAAGAGGAGTATCGATGTAGACAAGCCCAGCGCTGCTCATGTGGAAGGAATTAGTCCCCGAGATTTTATCTTCTCTTTAGGTTTGCTATTCTCTGCTCATGTCATGCCTACCTCCTCAGTCGTCTCTATCTTCCAGGAGTGCCTTTTCTTGCAGGTGAGGCTCCCCTTCCCTGAGCTGTGTTTGAAGAGGGTGTGAGAGACATTAGCAGAGCCTTGAAGAAGGGTGTGCAGCTGGATTGCCTGTATTGTCAGGAGCGTTTAGAACACTTGGGATGGTGATTGCTGGAGGCAAAATGCTGCTTCAGACCTTTTAAGATATAGTTGAGTGGAGACTGCACTGGTATAAAGAGGCCAGTATGGGTTGAACGAGCAATTACAGGAGAGCACTCCAGTGCAGGTGAAGTGGGAAAGAAGGATTTCCCAATTCCCCACAACTCCCATCCTCCCCCACCCTCTTTGGCAGGAATATATTTACATAATTTGTAAGAAAACTGCTGTCAAATATATGTAATTTTATATGTATTCCCAGGAGTAAAAACCCTCTCAGCTTTCATTTTGTGTATATTCCCGTGGGGACAGTAGAATGTGTGATATAAACCATCCTTGATCTTTGGCACATCATCTGTCTGTTCCTTCAGATTGCTCAGTCCTTTCTTGCACTCAGAGGTTGCAGAAGGCAACTAAGCATCATCAACTAAAGGCACTAATGTTCTGAAAAACTTCATTTTGGCCCTCTATCTGTGCCCGTTTCCCCAGGAGTTCAGGGGTTGCCCTCCAGCTTAAGCCTCGGCCGTCAGTCCCAGCCTGAGTGGCATGGTGGATGTGTCTGTCTCCTCTCCTGTCTCCAGCCTTGTTTCCAGGACAGACCCATGGTCTTGTTCTGTCCTTGGCTCCATCTCCCTTTGCTATGAACTGAACACTTGGGTGACCCTTAGGCCTGTTCCATCACTCTCCTTGCTCAGATTGTCATGGACCTTGTCACCACCACACAGCTCTGCCCACCGTGTTCAGATACAGTGGGAGTGTGGCCCATGAGTGCCCTGGGGTCTCCACTCTTTGTCTGTTGGGGCACCCAGCCCTTGAGTACCCTGAGACCGTAAGACATGGTGCCAGCTTAGTCATTTTAGTTGAGAAAAGTAACTACAAGTGATGGAAAAAACTACCTGCAAGACCATTTTGGCTTTATGAAGCTGAAATTGTTGCAAAGATGAAAATATGAGAGCAGAGAATGTTTCTTTTCTTGCTGGTGGTATTTCAGTGGCTTTTTTTTTTTAATTTATTTTTTAAAGCTGTTCCTGCCTGACACCAGCCACCCACACTACTGGTAAACAGCATGTAGCACACAACAAAAAATCTGTTTTCTCTCTCCTCATATTTGCTGCAGGAGCAACAGTGGTCTGTCCCTCATGTTTAAAGGTCTTGATCCTTCAACCATATTTAAAAGATCTCTAGAAATGCTCAAAATGCCTACAAAACCCCCTTGATTTAAAAAAGATTGGCCCAGTATCATTGATTTCTGCCATCTTACCTTCTGTTACAGCTTTGATTGTATGTGCTTCTGTTGTCTCTTTTCTTAAGCTTAAACTAGAAGCTCTTTGTTCTGCCTTTCTGTGGCATGTTTTATAAGGCTTTTTATCACTCTAGCTACATTGATATAATTTAGATTTTTTTTCTGCAGATGAAACTGCTGCTGGTATGTCTTTTCCATTTTCCTTAGTGGATCAGAGCATCTGTCCATCAAGATTCCAAATTTTCCCGTTGTCAACAAGAGCTCTGTTTAAGAAAAAACTTCTATAGAAAATTATTATATTACATTTCTCCTAGATGGTTACTGATATGTTCTTCCTTAAGATGGAAGTGTCTCTGTTTTTTCTGATAGTGTTTATTGTTCTAATTCAAATAGTCTACTTGGGAATATTAATGTTTTATAATTTTCTTAACAACATCAATGTAATGCCACAGTAAGCACTACAGGATAATTGTGTATGATGTGTAACTATGTAATCTCAAATTACCCACATCTTTGCCCCTGAGTTACATTAAGTATTCCCTTGGTCTTTTATTAGGAAACCAAGTTAATAGTTCTTAATCTGACCAGCCTCTCCTCTTGACTGTTGAGGATTTTTTCATGTGCTTCTTAAACTGCTTCTTGGATTTTAGAAAACAAACAGAAAACCAACAAAGTTTAGGTGGTTTTCTTTGTTCTTGTCAATTAGCAATTTCAATCCATTACTTCAATGTCCTTTTGTTGTTTTAGGATCAACTGGTGAGAACTGAAAATGTTTTACAGTGCAATGCACATGTTAGTTCTTGTTCTACTCGTCTCTTAGTTTCTTACGCATCTTAATATAACTTAATGTACATTTTTATTGTCACTTTTTATTGAGCACACAGTGGGCCTTCATTAAGGTGTCTAGTTCTTCCTCTTTTTTTGAGTTAGTAATTTATTTATGACCCTGTTCAACAAGAAGTAATTATAATTTTCACTGTTTAGTACTTTGCTTAAATATAATGTGTCCTCATGTCTCCTCTCCATAGTTCAATTCTTCTGAGAGGAATATATGTATATATGAAATTAGGATTACAGGTTGTTTGTATTGCCAAAGTGCATAGAGTCCTCCACAGGTCAGGTGCTAGCTGTTTTGGATGCTCCAAAATACAGCACAAAAGCCCAAATCCTTCATTTGAACTCATTTGTAAGTTACAGAAGTCAGATTTATTAATCAAAAACTCATTGCACCACCATTTCTGTATCTTTAGAGTACAGCATTTGTGATTTCAAATCTTTGAAATCTTTTTCTGTGAAGAGACAGATGGAGATGGTGCTGAAGGCAATCTTGCCTTTGATACATTGCAGCTTTGTTAATTATCCAGGAGTGGAACAGCCCTGCCCTCCCAGCCATGGGTGTGACTGAGAGTGGGTTGGCTGGGAGGGGGCTCAGTTGGGGTCTGCTGGCCGGGCTGTGAGGAGGAAGGGACAGGAGGTGTGTGAGGGACAGGCAGGGTGAGATGCTGTACGAGGGACAGCAGAGTCCCAGGTCACTCTGGATGGAGCTGGGCACACTTCCCTCATCAGTGTGTGAGGAAGAGCTGAGGCCTTGAGTCTGCAGACTAACTGCTGACGTAGATAGACCCTGCGAGCTGTGTGGAGCTACCCTTAGGAGCCTACAGAAAAAAGGTATGAAGGACTTTTGGATAACAAGGTGCTGATGCTTGAGGCCTTCTGATATTTTACTGAGGCACTCTGAGTGTCGTGGCCATCTTGACAGCCACATTTTTCTACTGTTATGTTTGATTAGTTCAAATAGTTGTATTTTCTGTTCATCGGTATTATGACTTTATCAAACAGCTTGTTTTACATCAGTGTTACATGCCATTCTTTCTGAGTTTCTATTCTGTGATTTGTACCATGATTTGTATGATCTGAAAGTTGTTTCCATATGAATTAGATTCTGTTTTTCTCCTAATAGAAAATGTTTTTATTAGACTTTCTGTAATCCTCTGCATATGACAAATCTTTTCCTACCTCATTAGTGTGATGTATTCTGGTTTGTAGCCTACTGTGATTGCAGCCTGTTGACTTCAGTCATTCTACTGCATTTCAGTTCTGCTTGTTAGGCCGTTCTCTTCTTACATGGCAGAGTAATTTTCTCTCTCTTTTATATCATTCTTCATCCTACATCAGCCTCTTGAGCCCCAGATGTTACTGGTCTAAAAATGGGACAGAAATTAACCCTGAACTCAGAAGACCCCAAACACTCACTTTTACCATTTTTGCAGTCTACCATGTATGAGTGCATCTCATGTCTCTCACAAGAACACTTTGAAAGAGGCCAGGACTGTTTCACAGCCTGTGATTTCCATGTCCCTCAGCTGTGAAGGATACCTGAAGTAACCATGGGCTGCACAGATAAACCAGTCATCAAGATTCTCCAGCTGTGTTTCCCCCACCCTTTTCCTTTGCCCCCTGCCTTGTGGGCACTATTCAGTGCTGTTCTGTCCGTAGGCAGCCTGTACTAGTAGCTATCTGCTATGTACTCAGGGCTTATCATCCACTTGTCAGCAATTGCACATTATTTTGTACAGCTTCAAAATCTGTCCTTGTGTTCAGAGCTCCAGACAGACCTTGCTGTCTCACCTTGGTTATAGAGCTGCCCTGTGCTGCACAGGGTACTGGTCAGGGGGGGAAAGGAGGATCTGCTGGAAGAAGATGCTTGAAAGGAAAATACTGGGCAGAGTCCTTCCCTAGAGAGTGCAAAGTCTGCGTTTCTATTTCTACCAGCATTCTAAGTAGTCAAAATGAATGTGCTGTGTGCTGAGGCATTTTCTGGTGTTTCCTATGGCATGAAGATGCAGGATGGCTCCTGTGCTTGCAGCAGCGAGGTGAGTGAGGGCATATGTGGAGACCTGATCCTGCTGGCACTGGGTGCCCACGGGCCTCGTTTGTGAGCACAGCAGTGAGGGTAGGGTCTCCGCTGTCCTCTTCGGTTCATCTGGCTCGGGGAGCTGTTCCCCGCATCCCTGAGCTTTGCTGGGGTCAGGGGCGATAAGGCTTCTATTTTTTATTTGTGCAGGGGGCGGGGAAAGGGCTGCCTGTTCTGTAAGAGCTCCCTGCGATGGATTAACTTTGCTCTTGACTGATTGCGCGTGGCGCATCCAAAGGAGGCTGCGGAGGGCCCGGCGGCCCGGGCCCGGCGATCAAAGCTCCGTGCGGGCAGCAGAGCGGGGCCCGCGCTCGCCGGTGTGTGCCGGCGGCCTGAGCCCTCCTTCCTCCGGAGACAGCCCTTCCCCTCCCTCCTCCGACAGCTCCTCTGGGTCTCCAGTGAACCTCAGCGGGAAAAGACAAAATTCTGTTCGTGAATAGCTTTACAGTCCCCTTTCTCCCGCCTACCCTGCTCTCTGTCCTGGGAATGCGCTGCCCACACAGTGACCAGAGAGGAATTTGGAGACATTTGCAAGATAATGGCATATCAAATGTTCTATTCTCACATTTTGTTCCTGAATTTTTCAAAACTGTTTAGTACCTTTTTCCTTTCAGTTTTCATGAATAAGTACACTTCTCCCAGACTAGAAATGGGGAAATGCGTTTTCAAATGTGTGAATCCATGTAACTGTAATAAATTGCTTTAATTACGTATGGTGTGGTTAGTTTCTGGAAGCCCGTTGTGCATTTCTGCCTGCAACAAGTAGCTTTTCCTGTTTGCTTAGTGCTGTTTATCAGACTGGCTCTCCTCCCAAAGTAGTCCTCATCCAAATTCTTCACTTAACAAATGCTCACCAAGAGCCTTTTTGATCTTCAGATTCTCAGTGTCACCTTGGTTGTTGCTCTGACAAACAGCAGAAGGTAGAGTCTAGATTTCCTCATTAGGAATTTGGTGCTTTACGATATTTTTAAAACATATGTGTTTCATCTGTCTTACGATGTTTTTAGAAAGGTATAAAGTTACAGCTCAAGGGAGAGTGAATACAGTTTCGGGCATCTAGTAAGCACAGGTAGAGGTCATTTATATAATCTTCCTCAGCTCTTGAGGTCACAGCTCCGGGGAACTTCAGCAGTGCTCTTGCTTGCTTTTTGGTAGTTACTATTCCTCCTGGTAAGTGTCAAATTCTTTACTTTTTTTCCTTTCCTTTAGTGTTTGGGAAGATTGGGGAAATGTGCCATTAAAGTGTTTTGGCTTCCTTATTTTTTGAATGACGATAGATACAGAAGCATAATTATCTTATTTTTACTCCTGGCTAACAAATATTTCTTACTTTTTTTCCTTGTCTACTACTGCCTGCATTCGACCTATTTGTTTTAGTTTCTCTTGAAAATAAACAAACTTTTTAACTCTTTCATCTTTTGTAAGGTAGATAGTTTTGGAGTTAAGATGAAGTTATTCCCTATGACAATCAGTGACTTAAGGTGTTAGGAGGTATGAGGAAAGGTCTTACTTTGAAGACTTTCAACTTGAAGTTGAAAAGGAGGTAGCAAAGATTAAAGGGAAGCTTTTCTACTTTCTGTTAGGGATTTTTCCCTATCTGCACTGTGGAAAAACTATTCAGTACTGTTGGGATTAAATGCAGAGACAATAAAAATTTTCCCTTCCTCTGTAAAGAACTGATTTTTCAGAAGGTTTAGAATCAATCTTGAGAGGTAAAACAGCCCTTCACATTATGGTGCCCTGTCTGTGCTCATCATAGTCCTCATCTTCTCTGAGGAGCTCCAGCAGAGCCAACCACAGTGATCCTAAGTGTCTAGAAATATCCTTTGTGCAGCCCTTCCCACAGCTGGGAAACTGATAGTGTTCATTTATTCTTCTGCTCATAGCTATCAGTGTGTGCAAAAGGGAGATATTTGCTCTTCCTTCCTGAAGCTTTCTCTGTAGAAGTTGCTTTTCTCTCAGGATACAGTGACCATATTAATGAATTCATCAATCACAATAATCTGATTAAATTGGTGGAAGAGAGGGAGCCAGCAGATGAAACAAACAGATTATTTTAAGATATATGAGATACCCAATTAGTGACTGACTCAGCATTTAAGTGAAAGCATTGCTCAAGAGAGTTCCTGGTAACCAATGTAATAAACAACACTATGGCTTTTCACCTTTGAGAAGGGCTCGTGTACTGTTACTAGGAACCTGTTAGTAAAGCAGTAGCAAAATGTTGCAGATAAGAAATATATATTATTTTTAAAAAAAATATGGAATTGTGCATGTGCATTTCACTTAGAAATGGTCTAGGCTAGGGGCAGTATCATCGACAGATTAATCTGGATTTTAAGCCTTGTCCAGGTACTTCAGCCGTGACCTGGTGAATGTGTGCTCAGGCATATAGGAAACTGAGACTTGAGAAGGAAGGGAGTTGCTTTGTGTCACTGAGGTTTCAGAGGCAGTCCCCTAGAGTATAGAGATAATGGGAGGGAAGCTCTCTGTCAGGGAGCATATGTTTTTGTGGCGATTACACTGTGTATAGATTAGGACTTCTGGGAGGGAGGGAATGGGAAAATGTGCTTGGATCATAGGACCATCTGGCAGTACCTTGGCATAGTCATTTCATTAATGGGAAGCTTATTAGCTTGAGTCCTGCAGAGATAGACAGGAAAGGCAGCGAAAGAGACAGAAAACTGTCATCCAGCTGCCATAGCAAATGGGAAAAGATGGCTCTGATGACCTCTAAAATCTGATTTTATTAGAATTACTTGTGCTCTTCTAGGTAAGAAGATATCAGTCTTGTTGTTGCAGAAAAAAAAAATTTCTAGATTTCGTGTTGCAGTGTGGGATGGTCTTTGGTAGGGAAAATGTTAAAACCGAGGGTGAGCTGGAACAGGGAAAAGAAGGTGCTTGGAAAAAAAATGAAGGAACCGTGACTTTTAGTAGGAAGTTGTTTTTTTCATCAAAATCTGCCTTTTCCCTTTGGTAAACACTCGAGGTGACCTGTTCTGAATGTTGGATATTAATGTTTGTGGTGATACAGGATGGCACCTGGAAGATACAACCCAGAGAGCATCACAGTCCCAGCCCTGGCCTAATCCAGAAGCCTCAGAGAGCACAGTCTGGCCTGTGCTCTATGTGAGGCAGAAAATTTAGGAAATGCTCTAGCTGGTCACAAAACTGTTCCAGAGCCAAAAAGGCAGTGGTTAGAGCCTGTGAACTCTGTTCCTGTGTCCTCATGTACCCAGCTCTGCTGCTGACGTGGTAAATGTCTGAGCTTGTGCTCTCTTCCTCAGTTTTGCTGTCCTGTAGATCAGAAAAACTATACTTAGCTTGTTTTAGGGAGAGCTCTGCTATTCTGTTGACAGAAGGTTCAGTGCTGTTGGAATTAAACAGCTCTGTTTTTCTCTTGACAGTTGTGTCAGATTTGAGTTTGGGTGAAGGTGACATGGCAGAGCCTTTGCCTGGTGAACATGGTGGCTGGAAGTACAAAGTGGCTTGAGTGTTGGCATTTGGGAAATTATTTTCCTTTGGTCTATACAATTCAGGTTAGAGTGGCAGTTAAGATTAAATGAAGGAATGAGAAAAAAACCTGTTTCCCATGAAAAGCCTTATAATCTGCAGGTGCCTTAGTTCATGGGAGCATGGATGTGTTCAGGACACTGTGAGGGTTATGCAGTTCACCAGCAAGATGGTCTGTTAAAAAAGGCTGGACAAGTTTTTGTTTGCACTGCTAGGATGGAAAAGGCAATTTCCCCTGATGTTTTTTGCTGATTTATGAGGTAAGTCAAATGGAGCTTTGTCTCTGACTTTGTCTTTCGTAAATCTGTGGAAACAAAAGGAACATGTATTTTCAAAAAAATGAGTAGAAAAGTATAGCTTAGGAGTGTCAAAACACCTAAGCAGAGTGATGCTTAACTGAAAGGGGGTTGGTTAGTCATCCACTTTGCAAATTCTCTTTTTGTATTGAGGATGGAAGAAGATTAGTGAGATGAAAATCTGTGTTATTACAGAGATAAGAATGGGTTATGGCTGGGTCCCAAAGGAGAAAGAATTTTTTAAAATAATTTTAAAAACCCAACCCTTTGCTGTGACTCACGTGTAATGCTTAGACAATTACATGCAAAAAAAAAAAAAAATGATAGTAGTGTACAGCATGGTGTTTCTATCTGTAAATTTATGTACAAATACTGACATAACAATTTAGATCCCGACCCTGTGCTTGTTGAATTCAGTGGAAATACTTCTGATGGTTCTGACAAGCATTTGATCAGCTTCTCACACTGACACTTGAATGTGTTCTGAAACTCAAACCAAATCTTCTACTTCGAATTTTTTTTCTAACTGCCTTAAATGGAGTTGATTCAAAGTCTTAAAAAATATTTGCCCTGAATGTGGGACCTTTCTGTTTTATCTACTGAAACACTGATAGTATCATACAGTGGTAATACTCACTCACCATGTTGCATGATTTTTGCATAGAACCATAAAAAATAGCAAAGTATGCTGACTTGGAGGGGACCCATCAGGTCAACGAGTCCAACTCCTGTCTCTGTGCAGGATATCCCAAGAATCCCACCATGTGCCAGAGGGCGTTATCCAAATGCACAGTTCAGGTACTTTCTCTCTCAAGTAGTGGAAGAACATTGTTGGCCCCGCAAGGGCATGGTAGGTCAAGGTTTTGGCTCAGTCTACAAATCTAAAGGCCTTTTCACTTAGTGAAGCCATAAAGAAACCTCCAGCTGGCTGGATGCCTCTCTTAAAAACACAAGCATGGCCTTATTCCAAAATGAATGTAGTGGAGACTTCTCTGGGTGGATTGGGTATCGGTTTCCCTTTGTGGGAAGGTTTGGTGATGGTTTGAGCATTTATATAGTCAACCTCAGTGACAACTGGGAGCCCCGAGGGAGGAGGGAACAGTCTGTTCAACATTTGTGTATTCCTCATCAACTGACTGCACCTGCAATCTTTATCATCAGCAATCAAATATTTGGGCATTTTGGAAAGGAGTAGCAGTGAGAAGCAGAGCTTGAGAAGACTTTGAGGAGAGAGAAAGAAGGCTATCGTATGAAGTATGAGGAGAATCCTGAAGATATGTCTGTTTTTGAGAATTGGCTAAGCTGAATTTGGGGCTGAACAACAAGCAAGCATATTAAAAGTAATTAGGTAGAAAGTTTTGATTTCTTCTTTCCCTTCACTCCCCTAAAAGCATGATTTTTTTTTTTTTAACCTGTTTTGTCTGTTCCATGTATGGAAATAAAACAGGTGCAGATACAGGCCATCTGCAATAAGTCTTGCCCAATTTGGCTTCAAGATACTATACTTATTCTTCCAGATTTGGGTTTCATTCAACCCTGTGTGTTTGTATCCAGGAAAACTATCTGTAATTTTTTACTTAGTTTATTGCATTGAGTATCTCTTTTCATTATACATTCTTTCCTGTACAGCCAGCTGTGGTATGGCCATGTTTTTGGTATCTTGGATGTTACTGCTATGAACTTCAAAGTGCATATGAGGAAGGTGCTTAAACAGCAGATTTAAATTGAATTATGGGCAAAACTCCATTTCCTTTATTGCAATGTTTCTTTAACATCATATCAAATGTGTTTTATATATTTGTGTCTAGATTTTTTGCTTTATTGGGTTTGTCCTTTATAGAAATGAACAATGTTAATTGTAGTTTTAATTATTTCCTCAGTGGGGGTATTTTGTAATTTAGAATTGCAAATAATTGCAGTATCATTATAGGCCCATGGATGAGGTTAAGCAAGGAGCTGTTTATGCTTTTTTTTCCAAAAACATTTGAGATATTGGAAGAATCTGCTCTGCAATGTAGAGTGCATGTCATTTATGGTAAAAGACAGAGATAAAAGTAATCATAAGGAGTCTGAAGAGGCAACACTGTCCAGATCAAATATTGACAGTGACAAAGGAAAAACATGAAGTTGGCAGGCTTCTGACTTAGTTTTCTTTATTTAATGGAAGAATAAAATGAGAGAAGCAACTTATCCTCATCCTCTTCAAGTTCTCCATGGTAGCTGTCATCTGCACTGGGTGTCACCATTTAGGCACAAAACCTTTACATAGCTTTTGGTTGACCTTAAGTTCATTCCTGTGGGATTTGGGCACCTGGGTGTTTTCAGGCTCTCTGGAAACATAACATGTGTTATGATTGCCTTTCATGAATATTTTTATTTGTTTGCTGCTTTTTTTAAATGCTATTTTTCTTAAGATAGCAATGGCTTTGTGACAGGTGCAGAGAGATAAGGCCTTGCTTTGACTGTGTGAGCCATGGTTTACTAGGACCAGGGAAAGACTAGTACCAAATTAGGTGTCTTTAGTTTTTTTGGTTGCTCTTAATTTGGAATGCTTTAAGGAGGAATAGCCTAAACAAGCCATTAGCAGAATTGTTTAAATTATCTGAACAGGGTGAAAGGTTTAAATACAGTGCTCTACTACTTCAACACAGTAATTCAGAGAATACTCAATGCTATCAACTTAATTACAGCATTGCTACCAGGAGGCAGTGGCTCTGTGGCAGGGTGGGAACTGACATCAAGATTTATCTATCTCATACATAAATCATAGTTGACTCTTCTTTGATCATTAAGGAATAGTCACAAACAAAGGGTGGGAGTGGAGAGGAAGAGAGAATAGTAGCAATGAAGCTTAATCAGCTGAGAAGGCTGGTTCCTTCCTACCACTTGATGAGAGCAAAAACAAACGAGAACTAGGAGACATCTTTTCGTAATATTGTAGTCATTCCCCCTTTCTTTACAAATTTCTTCTCACAAAGGTGGCATGATTTTGGCTGCTAGGTTGCAGCCCTGGGAAGAAGGCTACTGATAGCTTGATTGCAGTTGGTTTGCTTTTTTGCTTGTCTGGTGGCACGCAGCTAAGCTGATAGCAGGAGAGAAAAGGACAGAGGCAAAGATGGCATTACTCTTTTAACACTTCACTGCTTGCATTGGCCTTTCTGAAAATCAGCCTGCTGCAGCAGTCAGGGTCATGGGTATTTCAGAGCAGCACGGTTGCAAGCAAGCACAGTCGTGCAGATGGCAGGACCTGGGCCACCTGCCCTTTGTGCCGTGAACAGGCTCATAGGGAGGAATCCTTTCCCTTGTGCACAGGCAAGGCAGTGCCCCGTAAGGACACGCAAGATCTGAAGTAGGGCATTGGATGAATGATGAACTGTACTAAGCTGTTTGCTTTACATTATCAAAGTGATCATAAAACCTTACAATATTCTGAGTTGGAAGGGACCCACAAGTATAATAGAAGTCCAACTCCTGGGCCTGCACAGGAGCGCCCCAAGAAACACATCATGGGGCCTGAGAATGTTAGCCAGACACTTCTTGAACTCTGGCAGGCTGGGTACTGTCACCTTAATGCTTCTCCTTCACCAGATGGTTCTGCCTTTTTCTTCTGTTGTTAAAAATTTGCTGGTGAATTATGTTGAAAACAACCCCTCATACAAGAGGGAGAGGAGGAATTTGAGAGATCAGTTCTAGAACTTTGAAAATTAGACTGCTTTCTCTTATGAAAAATACAAGTTCACTTGAGAGCTTCAATGTGTTTCAGAAAACATTTCCCTTCCTAAACCAATTCTGCTAGATGTATGTGAATGAGTAATAAAAGAATTATCATGGAGTCACAGAATGGGAGGGACCTCAAAGATAATCTCATTCCAACCCCTCTGCCATGGACAGGGAGCAAGACCCTTCCATTAGACCAGGACCCATCCAACCTGGCCTGGAACACTTCCAAGGATGGGACATCCCCAACTTTTCTGAGCAACCTGTTCCAGTGCCTTACTATTCTCACAATAAAGAACTTCTTCCTACTGTCTAATCTAAACCTACTCTCAGTTTGAAGCTCTTTCCCCTTGTCGTGTCACTACATGCCCTTGTGAGTAGTCTCTCTCCATGTTTCTTATAGACTTCCTTCAGGTACTGGAAGGCCACAATTAGGTCACCCCAAAGTCTTCTCTTTTCCAGGCTGAACAATCCCAATTCTCTTAGTTTTTCCTCACAGCAAAGTGCTCTGCTCCTGTAATCATCTTGGTGGTCTTCCACCTTTTGGACTTGCTCCCGCAGACTGATGTCCTTCCTGTGCTGGGTATTCCAAAGCTGGATGCAGTATTACAGGTGTAGTAGTCTCAAATAAATATGTTAAGGTAAATGTATTCATGTGTTTTGATGTCCAGTGTCCTTAGTTAACTATTTCAAGTATATCCTTGCTGCCTAGTTTCCATTTCTTTCACTTGTTTGGAGATTCTCGCAGTGGATGCAGTTTTCTGCATGGTCCTTTTTCTTGAGCATTTGCAGTTTCTGATAGTAACACTCTCTGATAATTGTTCCTTGGTTTCACTCATTCCCAGATAGCTTTGTCTTTCCTCTTCTCCTTCACTATGTGGATTTCCTTTTTTCCAGTTTGATTGCCGCAGTCCCTCCATACTTCCTCATATTTACTTCCTATGTCCACTGAAGCCAACCCTGTCTTTGCTCATCTTTGTGCACCTTTGACCTGTAAAACTGCACAATTCTTATAAAGTATTTGTTAAGAAATACAGACCTCAGGTGGCTGTGGGTTTTATTCTGAATTATATTTTTTTCCAGAAATTAGCTAAAATTTCCACCATTTGGTAAGCAGGCTTTCTGTTCTGTTTCCTACTTTCCATTTCTATATTTCTTTCTATTCTCATATTTCTGAAAATATTTGCATATTTTGACTATATCAAGCTATATTCTCTTTTCCCAGTCTATGTTTTTTCATTATATATTTTCACCACGCTTCTGATTTGGGCTTACAAAATGATTAATATTTTTAAACTAAGAGCAGTCATGTTTCCTTGGTGTAATTACTACAGAGACATACAGGGCAGAACTGTTGTGTGTCTAGTGTGACTTGGATTGTTTGCCCAGACTGAGGATAAGATCTTCATGGGAAAATAGTTCTGCCTGGTTGGGCTCCAGTGTGAATACTATTCTCCTGACTAAGAGGACCCTGTTGTATTTGATTAATGTAAATATTAAGGTTTTTATGCTTAAAAAAACCAAGCATCCTTCTCATTTTCCTGAAAGCTGTTTTACCTCATAATGGTGAAGGGGACCACACACGTGCTCTCTCATATGTGTCCTAGTATTTCCAGACAACATCTGTTATACTGAGATTTGGCCTTTTTTCTGGAGTAAAAAGTAAAGTGAAACTTCCAGTGTGACTGGTGTTTGAAGAAATAAAACTGTCAGGAATACAAATGTCACTGCTTATTGAGTCTCTGTATGGTGCACGCCCTGACTAACAGGAGCTCCTGCAGGAGCCTGCCTGGCTGACACACAACAAGCTCCTGAGCTTTCCCACTCCACTGTTATGGCTGGTGAATTTGCAAGTAAATACAAACATGGGAAAAGATATGATGCTTCTAGAGTTAATGGCATCCTTCCAGAATCACTTAATTGTGTGCTAGGCAGAGTTTCGTTTCCATTAGTAAATGCTTTGATGGCTAGAGATGAAATGTGGGGTTGCCTCTTCTGTTAAGCATTTGGGAGCTGGTATTAAGCAGCTGTTGGTAATGGTGGTAATGCACATTTTGTGCTGAAGACTTTGCAAACATACAAATCTGTTTGCTTCTCAGGGAAAACATAGGCACAGGAGTAGGTATGGAGGAGGGAAATGGGAAATCGTGAGGTAAGTTTTTTGCCACCTCACTTGGCTTTCTGTGGAAATGACAACAGTGTCATCCCTTTTGTGTTGCTTTAAACTGCTGCTTTAATTTGAGGTTCTGTAAACTAAATCTTATAGTGAAATCAGATTTGGGCAATTTCAGTCTCATTCTACTGATAGATTTTTCTATCTGGTTGATAGTGTTGCTCTGTTCTTTGTGTTTACTCACAGGCAACTTATCAGTTATTGCATTCAGTTTAAATTCCCTGTTACCCCATTCAGCTGGCGTTGAATTCTGCCCCCTTCTTACCAGGTTCTGTTGCATTTCTGCTTGTATCTGTTTTGACATGCCTTAGTGGAAAGCTGTGGCACAAAGAGCAGTTTCTTCACCTGGTTGCCGTAACAGTTTTCTGAGTTTCTGTAAGTAGGAGTAAGTTGCATTTTTAAAAGGTGAAGACAAAATTATTTGAAACTCATGTTCCTCTCTGAGTGTCTCCACTGCATTTGCTATCTGCCAATCCTTTTGGTTTTTTCAAGTTTTCTGTATTCTGGAAAGTAAAACCAACTAGATCAGAGTGATACTCTATCTTGTTCCAAATCAGCACTTTGGTAATAGTTTACATCAGAGAGTGCAAGATATTGGCAGTGAAACGGAGAGCCAACCCCTATGGGAAACTTCTGTTAAATGCTGGTAGTTGGATATTGGTGTATCTGCTTGTGTGGGTCTTACTGACTACCATGAGAGTAGAATTTTATGAATTCTGCTAATAATTAACTTTCTGATTTGACTGTTGTTCTCAATGACTCTCACTGGATTGTTCTGTGAAAAAAACCCATCTCTTTAGTTGTGTGTTCTTTTTCAGTGAAATCAAACATTCACATTCTCTGTAGTTTAGTTGTTTTGTGGTAGCATCTGGCTGTTCTGATGTTTACCCTGGTGTTTCGGGATCTGTGGAGGCCACGCATGCAGATCATCTTATTCTGCTTTATCTCAAACTATTTAGTGAAGGAAGGTAAGAATCATGGATTAAAAGAAAGGAGGAAAATTGTGTTCTGCACAAGGATAGGTGTTTTTTTCTAAACTAATCTTGATGTAACCAGGAAAAATGAGAAACTTTTGCTGTTGTAATTATGTGAGGAAGAGAGCTGGGTGTGCTTAATTATTTGTATGGGCAGAGCGAGTATGGTTCTTGTTTAGTAATTGGCTGTAGAGGTATTAAAGATTATTGGAAACTCAAAGGTCAGTTTTTGCTGAATCAGGGTCTGTGTGAACTGGAAGGCTACACAGGTACCTGCATATCTGTGGCACAACTGATGTGAACGAGCTGACTGTGGAGGCTGTCTAGCAGGTACAGTACAATTACAGCAGTCTGTAATTTCTGCGCCCTCCCTGGGGCTGTTGGTGACTCCCGGGAGCCCTCCCTGGTGAGCTGCTCCGTGTGCCTGTCTCGGGGTGTGTACACGCGTTTCCTGAGCTCTGGCTGCCTGCACAAGGTACTTCCATCCGTGTGATCGCCAGCCGGGCAGAGACGTGGAGGAGGGTGTGACTCCCTCCTTGGGGGTGCTGTGTTTTTGTTTTGCAGTATACCTAATTGTAAAGGCTTTGGGGAATAGACTACACAGACTTTGTCACACCATTGAAGTTTTATTTAACTGATTTAGCTGTGGCCAAGACAAAAGAAGGTAACATCTTATAGTTTGCTTTGTTGGTTGTTTCAAAGACAACAATATTAATGAACAGGTGTGAGAAATCCCATTTGGATTGTGCTGGCATTTCCAGTTCTCTCAGCTCATAATGAATTTGCTTGTTCTGTGAACTTTCTTTTTCCTTTGTGGTTCTGAATCAAGGTTCCTGGTTTGTTGACTGGGGGGATTTTTCTCTGCTGCATTTGTCATTTCTCGTCTTGCCCCACTCGTTCTCACTCTTGCACAGTTGAGCCTGCTGCACTGTAGCCCCGTGTCATTGTCTAGTCACTGCCAACACAGCTGCTGTCATGGCCTCGGTCTGTCCTCGTGCCCTGTGTAGTGTAATGTAATCATTACCTTGGTTGTGGAGAGCGAAGGTGCGCCTGCTAAGTAAATGTTTACCAACACTGCTGAAGGCTAACGTTAGGGAAGAGAGGAGAGAGAGGGGAAAATTGTTTTAAGTCTTGTTTTGTCTCTTTTTTTATTTTAAAACAGAACCTTGTTCCTGAGCGAAGCAACTATTGAATATTTTCTTTCACCAGACTGTGATCAAAGGTAGGTGCACAATCTTGCATTTTTATGGACTAACATATCCAGATTCATGAGGGGAAGACCTCAAGTCCTTATGAGCAGTCTCATGTCAGAAATGAGGCACAGTATTAGGTGGAGAAGGAAGCTAGACTTTTTGCTACAGTGTGAAGTTGCACTTGTCCTTTTTCCCTCTATAATGACTTGCGGAGGAAACAGTTTCATGTCTCTTGTCTTCAGTTGTTAGAATACAGTGCAGATGAGTTAATTTAGATCAGGAAGGAATTTCTGATGCACTTCTGGGACTAGGATACTGTGATAGGACTGAGTGGTTTGTTATTGCTAAATATTACTTTATTTAGATGGAGTTACTACTTCTATACCTTCTGGGCAAAATTTGGGGCAATGTTGTTCATTATCCATTAACTCTGCCTTCGAAAAGAAATGGGAAGGATGTGGGCTAAAAAGCTTTTAAAGTTTCAGATTTTGCGTTTCACAGAATCTCTGACCCGTGCATAACAGCTGTAAGATCCCTTCGGGAGTAACTATTTACGTTACTTCCAGCATACTGGAACTGCATCAATGACTTGTACCCACAGGAAATATCATAAATGCAATTAAAAATTAAAAATAGAAATACTGGATTGGTTAAAATTCTGTGCTGAAGGAAAGGAGTTCTACTCTTTTTTCCCTCATTTCTGACTGGATGAGCAGTGAGGGAAGGTTATTCTTGTGGAGTTTATTCAGTATGTATGTTTGAATACTGCACTCTAATGTAGCAAAAAAGCAGCGCTGTTCTGCTGACATGCCTGATGGAAAAGTTGCAGAGATTTGACCTCCTGAGATATTTATAATTTTCAGGTACTAATATACTTACAAAAGTGTTAATCCTGTCTTAGGAGTGGAAGTTCCTACAGTCAGTGCAGTAGAAAGAGGGATGATGTGGTCCAGTGAAAGGTTCTTAGAATTTTTTCTTGGAAAGAACAGAGATAATTTAGTTCTGTATGTGTGCTGATCAAATCTGGTTGAAATACTTTTTTATACCTTAAAGAGTGTTGTATGGATTTCTCAGATTGCTTTATATGAGTAGACCACTACAGCTTCAACTGTGCAGAAAGTCGGGGGGCAGAGAAGGGAGGCTGGAGCAGCTCATGACTTAGGCAAGTAGTCTGGGTTTATAAAGGAGATGGCAGGAGCTGGTGCCTAGTGCTGGGTTCCAGTAGCTGAGTGTGCAGTAGCTGAGGTGGTGAGGAAGGGTGGAAATGCTGAAACAAGGACTTTGGGCTCTTGGAGCCCTACACATGCTGCAATTCTGAATTCTTTCGTATGTCAACCAGAAGCTGAACTTTACCCTAATTTTCCTGCAAAGGCTCTGATACTGTTGAAATTAAAGATTTCTTCCAGGACTGATTTCCACGCAGCTCCCACTTTCTTTCAGCAGCCTCGCTGCAGCTTTATTGCTTTTTCACAACCCTAACCCTGGGTTTTCTAGAGATATGTAAACAAGAGTCCTTAGGCCTTGGTTAGATGAAAGGATTTTGGAAGAGAGGTATGACCTATGTAGTTGGTGTTATCATGGCTGATTCCAGTGTGATTCAAATACTATATCTTGTCCCCTGTAAACTTTTTATCAGATTTGCAGAGAAACTAGTAAAGGAACAAAAGTAACTTGAAATGTGGGATACGTGTTTTTATACTTGTGGTACATTCTTGTGAAGAGTAAAGAGTAGAAGAAGCTGCAGCTAATTTTGCAAACTCAAGATTTTAAAATAAATAAATTACACAAAAATTTGAAATGGAGTAGAATGAGTGTAGTGACCACATTAGCATTCTATTCAGCTTGAATAGTGGTGTACTTCCAGAGACATCTGGTGTAATTTTCATGTGTGAAATTCATAAATATTTATATTAAGTGAAAGAGTCAAAATATTAATGGAATGCTTCATGTGTTCTACTAGTGTCAGTGTATATGTGACATCATGGCTAGAAGGGCGAAGAGAGAGCAATGTTTGACTTCAGCTATAGACACAGTAAGTTGTGACTGTACCACTGATTTCATTGGCACAAAGGGTGGAAAATGGGGAAAGACAGCAAGAATGCAGAAATTATAGGAGATGGAAAGGGAACCACGCAGTTAGAATATACAGCCAGGTAGTCAGTGCAGAATGTACTCGACATTAAAGCAGAGTTATTGGAAAATTTAAGTTCTTATTATTAATTTAAAAGTGGAATTTAGGCTTTCCTTGTGCTAATATGTGATTAGTTCATCCTTAGTAATACTTACTGCTTAAGAGTAATGTCTTAATGTTTCCTGCCTATGCCAGCAATATCCCACAATTAAGTCACAAGTGAGTCCCAGAATGCCTATAGTTTACTTTTCAAAAAACCTTTATTTTCCCAAAAGTCTTTATTTCTTGTGAGATAACTCTGTTCAGTTGTAGCAGAAATAGAGGGGTAAATGACTTCTAATATGTTTTAACTTTTTCTGATTCCTAACTGTGTCTGTTTTGTTACTTGTTTCTAATAAAGATTTGTCTGCCCAGGTATTCCTTTGCAGTCACCAGTTCTTCATCTCCATGTCTGGAGTAAGTTACAGTAAACGAGTTCCTCTGAAACTTGTGGATTTAACCTAATATTATCCATGAGGTCTTGTCATTGAAACATCTCCAGAGGTGTGCTAGTTTATTTAAATGACATGTCTTCATGACATTGTGCCACATTTATGCAATAAGGTTGAATTTTAGTGCTTGGACAAGATTTGGTTTTAAACATTTTAATTAACTTATTGGTCTGAAGTTTGAGAACTGGCAACATTCATGGTGGATTTTTGCCAGTTACAATTTACATCATTTTAAAGTATTGGCTGTTGCTGAAGATGAGCCTGTTGAGTATTAAAGATGAATACGAAAATGAATTAACTATCTGAAATTGTTTGCACTTTGAAGTGTAAAGACCATGTAGGACTAGCAACCTGCATAGCAACACCCACTAACCTCATTATCCTTTCCTCTGTATAAGCATACTTTGGCCCCAAGTGGGCTTTGGGGATCGGTGAGATAAGAAATGTGAGCACAGCCAAACTGAGACAAAAAATTAATTACACAGCAGAAGGGCATGACTTAGGGTGCTTTGTGAGGGCATGTTCCTCCCTTCTGGATGTATCATCCATTTGTCAATTGAATGGCTTAACTCTGACCCTTTTCACCCCATTCATCATGCATTTTAAATTAGTATCATGGTTGGGGAAGGCTGCGTTCAATACATGAAGAGCTCTTCCCCTCCATTAACATGGAAGAATAAAAGTAACACATTATTGTTACATTATTGTTTTCTTCTATAAATGTAGAGGCATGTTCTTCCTTTTTTTAACCTTCTTCTACAAAATGATTCATGTGTTTAATATATTACAAAACTCTGTTAGTCTCTCAGATTATATTTACCGTATCTGGTATTAAAGCTGTTGATCCAAGGCCCACAGCAAACTGCCGAGGTATGTCTGAAGGCCGTACTTAAAGGCTTCAGAAATCAACTTAGGTTTTGATTATGGACAACTTGGAGGGCTTCCCAGAAAAGACCTGCACCGCTGACAGTTACAAGAGATGAATATTGTTTCCATTGCTTTTTACATCTGTTCCTGCAGCCACTGTGCAGCAGCCTCTTGTGAGGGCACAGCAAGAGGTGGCAGCTGAGGCGGGTCGGGAGGCGAGGGTGACCCCGGTGCAGCAGTGCCACCGCTTGTGGGGCGCAGTTCTGCACGGGCTGAGCTGGCAGCTGAGCTGGCTCCTGGAGACAGGCTTTGTCCATGCTCCCAGGCAGGATGGAGCAGTGTTTGAAGAGTGGGTTATTACAAACTAAGGCCATTTAGTTGAAACATATTATCTTGGTATCGTGTACTCTTTGAAGCTACTGCTGGAAAACACAGCAAGAGGTTTGGATCTTAGCAACATCTTAGAAATTATGCCATTACACAGTATGACCCTGGTAAGGAGGAAATACTGTAAATACTGTTAATGTTTTTGTAAAAACCATGATTCTTTCTTAAGGTGTAGGGACTCTGATAGACACCTTTCTTTCTCTGAGTTGTTGGTGCTGATTTTTAGATGAGTTTTCCAGATGATGAGTATTATAAGTAGTGGAAAGATAATGGCTGGTCCAGAAATGCTGCAGCAGGCATGATTTCAGCCAGTGACAGAAGAGAGACTTTTATCTGAATCATGACTATATATTTTGAGTTTGTTTTCCTTTTTCTGGGCATTACCCTTACAAAAATTACTTTTAAAATGTTTTAATTCACAGATCTAAAAAAATTACCTAATAAAGATACTGACACTTTTACAGTGAATTAAAACTCCTGAGGATTGGCTTGGTTTTCTTGGTAACCTTTTCTTGGACTCCTCAGAAGTAGTCTGATTCTGACTGAGCTGATTCTGGTGGAGACCCTCTGCTCTGGTGTTATGTAATTCTGCAGTTGTGCCTCTGCTGTCACTATGTGATTAAAATTTATTGAGTAGCAAATATAAAGATCATGCAGTAGTGTCAGAAAGGCTTTGTTGTGTATCACAGCCAGCACAGGGCATGTTACTGAAAGACCTACAGTTTATCCCAGTGGGGAATAAGCTGCCTGGGAAGGAGAGACTGTCCTTACACTGAGCAGCATTAGAGACTGTTGTTTAACTGGTAGCAATATCCATCATTTCCCCCTTGATTTCCAGGGCTCTTTGGAAAGAATCACCACAAACCTACACTGTGCAGAGCTACATTATTGTGTATGGCAGGGTAACTGGGACTGAACTGTTTAGAAAAATACCAAATACCACTGAAATCTCACCATAACTACCTGCTAGCATGAGGACACAGTTCATGTACTAAATAGTGCCTGTAAATCATGCTTAACATCAGTTGGGCTAAATTATTCATCTGCTTGCCATTGATCTGAGGGACACCGTGGAATAGTTGTGGAAGTTGGCAGGGCATGGTGAAGGGCAGGAGGTTTGGTTAAGGGGGATGAAAAAGAGAAAATCTAGGCTTTGAGAGAAACAGTGAAGTTGTGACTTTAGGCAGTGAGGAAAAGTTAATTGTCTTCATATATATGGAGCAGTAGTAGTTATTTTTTCTAATATTTTCTAAATGAATAGATTTGAAAAGATGACCAGCAAGTGTCCAGTAAGCCTGAATCTCTGTAAAGCACTGGAGACTGAAGAAAGATGTATTAAGTGTTTGGTGGAAATCCATCATGAAAATCTTGGTTATTCTAAAAATTGGTTCTTTGTGGTGTGGAGTCAGAATTTTCTGTCGTCTTTCTGATTAGTGGAATACCAGGAGATTTCCAACATCTGCTGTTTGCATACTGCAGCTTGAATGGAAAGGGTTTGTTTACTGGCACAGATGGGAGCTGGAAGCTAAAAAATTTAATGGTTTTAGGTTATGATTCTTTGAAATTTTTTGTCAGCATCATCCATCTATAGTTCACAAAGAGGCTTGCAGATTTGCAGTGTGGCATTGTAGTGTGACATGTATGTGAGAAGATTTTTTTTTTAAGTGAAAGAAAATAGAGAATTGTCTCTTGTCTTAGATGTGGAAACAACATTTTTCAAAGGTGCTCAACTTCCATTTAACTTTCATTGATTGATTAGAACAGCAGCTCTAGTTTTATGTGTGTAATTCTTATCCCTCAGCACCTCATCTTTTATTCGTTGCTTAGCAATAAATATCTTTGTGTCTATGTGCTTTTCTTTCTGAAAGACTTCAGTGCTTTTTTCAGTTTTCATATTAAAAAAAAGAAGAATTTGTGCCTTTTTGTAATATAAGGTAATGTATTATTTTTGTAATATATCTTCTAGGATTACAAAAAAACACTGAGCAAATCACTGTGCCATTACAGGACAAAGAATACATAATCATGTGCCTATTCAGAATGAGTTTTGTTGTTAATTCAAAAGGAAAGTAATTTACTCGTAATAAACATTCTAAAACATTTTCTACCTTAGCTTCTAGAGGGTTTTTTTCTGTCCTCTCAAAGCAATGAGACACTAGGAAATATCTTTTAGGCAGACCTTAGAGCTGGACATTCTGCAAAAGGAGTTTAAATCATAGTAGGTAAACCCAAGAGCAGGGTAAATCCTTAACCCTTGTTTCTGATTTTGGTTTTTAGTTTGTTATTGTCAGGATAAAATTTTAAGGAGGTGCTTTTTTCACTTTGTAACAGAGATGGCACCTGATGAATCAGTGAGATTCAGGCCTCCTCCAGAGTGCTCTCTAATCCCTGTAACATTCCATCGCATTAAGCTCTCCCTGTCTTACCACAGAAGTGGTTGCTGTGCACTGTCAGCTCCTGTTAAAAGAACTCCTCTGGAGATGTGTGCTAGTGTGTCATCCTGTCTGAAAACCCTCTAGTCCCAAACCCTGGCTGGGAAAGGATACAACTTGGAGCATACCTGGGGCACTGCATCTTTGAAGAGCAGAGCATGCTGCTGTGGTGGGAAGTGCCTCCTTTCCTGCCTGTCTCTGCTTCTCTCTGACACCGTTTTCTGTTGTGTTTTGAAGCAGAGAGCCTCTCTTGTGCCAGGCTTTCAGGAGTTTAGCTCCTACCCCAACCACTGCTACCAAAGATGCTTGCATAGGGACAGAGCATAATCTGAGATTTATGTATTTGTTCTTCTAACATGTTAATTTTTTATTAGTGGTGCACAAGAAGGTGATTTTTCTTTGTCCCTCTGTAGATTTATTCTAGTCTCCAGATTCCAATAATAGTGTCTGAATATACACAGTTGATTTGCTCCCTGCACCGCCCCAAATGAGATCAGTTCCCTGAGTGAAGCTGCAAACCACATTAGGGCAAGAGAAGCAATTTACTGCTGCTGAATACATTTTCTGAGTGTAGTTTCCCTCATCCTGTCAGCTTGTCAGTCTAGAGGCATCCATAAACCCATGACAGTTTCAGAAGATGAACTCTGGCAGCAGGCTGTCAGGGTGCCAGGCACTGCTGTCTGTGGGCTCCCTTTCTTCGCTCTCCCGGTTTGCCTGCCTGCTTGCTCTCCCTCTGCCTGCCAGCCTCTCTCTTCTCTGTCTCCCTCTCCCTCCTCTTCCCCCACTCGCTCCCACCTCCCTCTACCTTACTGATGTGGCTTTAGTGCTGCTCTTCTTGGTGGTGGTACCTTTTTGGTTTCCTCCTTGATCCTCGTGCCTCTGGAGCAAAAGGAGAACTGGCTGCTCATGGTGCAGCACCTGCCCTGCAGCCTGAGTAATGAAAGGGAGGAAAGTGGGGCGCTCTGCATCCTCGCCTGCCTGCGCCAGCACTGAGCTCGTTCAGTCACTTCACTCTAAATGCCTTTGAACTGCTGCCAGATCCCATTGTCTGCTGTGCAAATGGAGTTCAACGCCCCACCGTGATTAGATGCACAGGGTGTAAGAGGAGGAAGGAATGGAGCTGTTCCCACCCTGACAGAGCATCTCGAATCTGCCGTGTGCCATGATAAGCTGAGCACTGGACCATGCCTTCCTTTGCACACCGTCTTCCTTACTTTCCTCTCATTGTTCCTGAGATTTCAGGGAGTGACATGGAAGCTTTTCAGAGAGGAGCTGCAAGGCAAGATAGTTTTTGAGGGGGGAAGGGAGCTGTGCTTTTGGACTGTTTACGTGGGACTGTGCTTTGCCCATCACCTACCTGTAGCTGCAGTATGGTATGGTATAACAGCTAGTCTTTAATGGCGCTTATGTTCAGTATTAATGTGCTCTTTTTAATAGCATGAATTTATTTATGTTTTTCCATTTGCCTGTGCTTAAAATTACGGCATCTTTAGGTTCACAAAATGACATGAGAGATTTTGGCAACACTGAGTAAAGGGAAGGCAGCCACTGCTGCTAACAGTTTATCCATCGACCAACTGTGCAGCCCAGCTGCCCTGCTCCAGAAAGGCCAGCTCATGGTATGATTTTTGTGAAGACCAGCTCTCAGGCTTTCTTGCTTTCCATTTGGCTCCATTCTTGCCTTGGTTTGCTGTCTGGCCCCTTTGGATAGAGTAACTGCATGTAAGGATTTCCACTTTTAAAGGTAGGAAATTCTAATCTTTGTGCCAATCTTCGCTATTCCTTGTCTAAGTGCTACCTAGGTTGTTACAAGAAACCACTGTTTTCTTTCACGCCTTGCTGTTTGACTGCTTGTTAACCAGTCATTATCTGCAAGGACAATGCTTTGAGAGGAGGATGGAGGAGCTGCTATTCAGTGAGTGTATTAGGCAGTGCACTAAGTGGAGTTGGCAGGGCTTGTATCTCATACTGATATGCCTGCTATAGTTCCGTGCTCATTAAGCTCTTTGTTAGTTCCTTCTTCCCTGCCTCCCCCTGCTCTCCTCTTCCCTCCTCACAGAACGTCTCTGCATCTAACCTTGCTGCTGGGTTAAATTCAGGTTCTGAGATGTGCTGGAGGAGGATGAAATGTGGCCTGTGATGTACTGGTGGCTCATTAATGCGCTTGAGTGGCACAGGGAAGGTGCTTGTAGCTGCTCACACCTCTGCCTGGGCTACTGCTCATGATGCACTATAAACAGACACTCCCGTGAACCTTCATTGTCCCTTCATGTCTTGGGTACCAGACTGGTAGATGAAGAGATAGCAGCAATACTGGAAATTGATGAAATCACTGTAAAAATCAATGCCATTACAGAGAACATTTTAAAAATCAGATGATGCCTTATATGTTTTCCTGAGGAAAGCATAACTGCTGGTGTTTTGTCGCACAGCAATCTAAATTCTCGTTTGCATTTCAAGAGCAAAGCTAGTTCTGCTTAGTTAATATTTAGCAAGATGAAAGCTTAGAAATGGAAATTTTTATAGATATTCTTTTTCCTTTCACCACAGACTAGTAAATGATGATGCTTTGGTTAACTGTGTTTGATTTCCATTTTTTTATTTTCTTGGGAAAAAAGATTCACGTGGAACATTAAGGGTTTTTCTGGTCATTAAAAACTTCTTGATGCTTGAGCTGACATGTAACTGCCATTCTCCTGGTCAAGGCATATTAAACAGAATCTGGGTCTTTGAAAATATTCTTTTATTAACCAGTCACATTCGTGTTGATAGTACAGACGCTTCTGAAATTTGGGCAGACACTGCAGATGTGTAAAGCAGGAGCATGGCCTGGAGCATAGACTTGAGCCTTTTCACAAGGCCTCTTTTCTTAATGGTCTTTGGTTTTTCATCTTAAAGTAACAAATAGAAGTTAGGTGCTCAGCCTGCATTGTAAGCATTGTAAGCAACAGTGCAGATGTAGCTCTTCCTATCTTCCTGTCGTCTGAAATGTGGCTATATGGAAGAGGAGACACAGTTTTCAATTACCTTCTCTACCCTTCCCCTTCACTCCCCAAATTCAGCTCATAAAGAATGAGCTGTCTCTGGTCTCTGTTTAAGTGATGTCATATGCTTCTGGTTAGCTAAAATTGCAATGAATTTTTTTCCATATTGTTTTAGGATGTGGTCTTTCTATAAGCCATCCAGTTCAAGAATCCCAAAGATATAAAGAAAAGGTATATAAAGATCAGGTATATTTTGATAGGAGTGCTTAACCGAAAGAGAGTCAAAGAACCCTGTTGAAGGTTGACTTGCTGCTAACTCCAAAAATCTTGGCTCTTGCTTCACTGCTGGAATTGTCAGACAGCCTCCCATGTGGCTTTTCAGCTTTGATGATTTGAAGGAAATTACTAAAAAATACAAATGGTCTTTCAGTATAAACATTTTCTATTTATCTAAACCATTTGAAATGCTGTATTAACTGTTCACCTTAGATGAAATATAACAGGAAGTTGTTAACCCTGCTGCTGTCCTTCACTGTGGCAGAACCACGTTAGGCACAGTGAAATGCTGCAGCGTGTCAGAGGTTTCAGGAGTGCAGCAGCTGTTTGCCTCAAGGCACAGTGAAGCTCTCATTGCAAGGCCCTTGTTCAGCCTGGTGTTACCATTTGGGTATCTATAGACGTGTCCCTGTTATACCTCCCTTCACACACCTGGACCTTGCTGATTTTTATTTCCAGCAGGGTGAAGTGCCACTTGTAGAGCAGAGCTGGACAGGAGCAGGTATTAGAGTAGTTACCACTCTGTGGGGCGCCTGTTTTCTGATGCTTCATGATGGAGTCACCTGGTGCAGTAAAAGCATTCAGTTGTGTTTGAAAACTGGGAATTTTGTCTTATTCTCTGCAACACTGTAAAGAAGGTGATGGTTTCAATAACCTTGTTTCAAAAGAGACAATTGATAGTGCTCATTTGTAAAAAATGTTGTTGAGTTGCTGGAAAACAGGAGGGGGAAGATGTAAAGAAGGAAGGTCTGCAGACTAAGCCTGCTTGCACATATTATGATGAGCCCAGGCATGAGGTGAAAGGAAAACTCTGAGCTCTTCATTATCTAATGCTCCCTTAGGGCAATAACAAACTCACTATAGAGTAGCAAGCCCAGCCCAGGGGCTTGTGGAGAGGGAGCACACATTGTTCTTAGAATATGCTGGTGCTGGAATATTTCACTGCAAGTATGAAGCCATTTTTAATGCAAAATATTCCTCAAAGGAATTTGGTCTTGTAGCTTGCTATTTGAAAAGCTGCTTTCAGTCAATGTGATGCCTTCTTCCAAACAAAAGGCTGTGAAGGTTAGGTATTGTATGAACATAGTATAGTATTGCTTTTTCATACCCCTTATATGAGCTGAGATTATGTGGAGACCCTCCTTTCTGGAACTGCAAATACCCAAATGGGGAAGCTTACCTCTCTCTGCTTTAGTGTGTTACAGCTTTTCAGCCTTTCTGTGGTGCTTTGTGGCCACTCGATATTGTGTGCTTTGTTTCAGAATAAGTAAATAGTTTTTATACTGAAAAGTCAAATGCAGAATGTATTTTTGTAAAGGCCAAAGGGTCTTTCTGGGATGAGGGATGGGGGATGTGGGAGAGCACATAATACAAACTGTCAGTGTCTCCCACTGATAGATTGTTTAGTTTGTATTTCTATAAGGAGCAGAGAGTAGAAGATAAGGTGTTACTTCTGAGGTGGAAGCATTCATGGCATTGATTCAGCCTGCAGATGTTACATCAGTTGCTGGACTACTCTGTTTAGCATTGTGGAGGAAAGTGGAACTCCCCGATAAAAATAAGGGACTCATATAACTCCTCTTTAGTTGTATTCTTAGCATTTGCAGAGTCCAAGGTGATTCTTCATATAAGCAGTTTGACCTAAAATAAACTGTCTTCTCCCTTTTCAATAAATTAAATGTCACTGCCAGTAGTTTAACCTCCAAGGTGGCTCTTGTTGAATGAATGTGATTCCCATTTTGATGCAAATAGCAGCAGTGAAGGAAAAGAAGTATATCACAGCCTGGAAAATGCAGTGGAGGGCAAGACAATTTTCACCCCTTCCATGGAGCAGGCTTTATGTTGTCAGCAAACCAAGCTGAGTTACAGCCCTTCTGCTAATTGAGAACTGACAGAGAATCTTTGATTTTGTCTGTCTCAGATCTGGTTCTCTGGAGCGTTTGCAGTAGAGCAGCAAGTGGTGGCAATCCCCCCCTTATCACTGTTTTGAAGTTTTTGTTTTACCCAGGTAATACCAGGATACCAATTCATTCTGATACATTCACAAAGTGCTGTAGAGGCATTGAGCTCAGCATCTTTGTGTAATGTGATTCCCATTTTCTGGATGGAGTTCCGGAAATGTGTGACTGCATCAAGGTAAAAATGGAGTAAAGGACTGGAGTCAGCCTCACCCTTGAATTCCCTAGCGTTTAGGATGATGTCTGGCTCCCTCCCAGAGAGTACATGAAAATTCTCAGTGTCTCAAAGATTCTTCGAACTGATTTCTGCTGCTTGTGGACCAGTGCACAAAGAGGAAGTTTGAGATTTTAGTATCCCACCCTGTCTCATCTCCTGTGGTAATGCTGCTTGTCCTTTTGTTCTTCTAACCCTGCAAGAACAGAAAGATGGAAACCAAAGAAGGCACTGAAGTTTCTCTGGCAGCTCCTAATGTTGGTCTCCTGAACACAGAATCCTCGACTATATCTCATCTGTGGAGTCTTCCTCTCTGAATGCTCTGGGAGATTGGCTTTTGGGTGAGAGGACAAAATTGGATCCTTAGTTTATGTGTGCAGGAATGAGTTATAAAAGAGTCACCCTCTTCTAACTCTGGAGGGAGCTGAGTGAGGGCAGCAGAAAACTTGATAACCCATACACACGCCCTGTGGCACTGCTGCCCACCACAGCCTGGCTGAGCACAGGGGCACCAGGGCTTGAAACCAAGAGCCACATCCCTGGGTTTCCTGAGGCTGAAATGACCAAGGCGTTTGTCAGACAGTCACCTTGTGTGGGTGAGGAAGAGAATGATGTTCAGGCTGCTCTCCTGGGTGGGGTGATAGTGGTGAATGTGCACACTTGTCCGTGCCCCTCTCAGCTGAGAGGGACGTCAGGCAGCAAAGCCAGCACCTGGCAAGCAGAGAGGAGGCTGGGTTGCATGCAGTGGCAGGCAGCTGCCTCACCATGCTGCCTGCTTGTGTCAACTAAATTGGTTGGAAAAATGCAGGCAGGCAATGGGGAATACGGGCAGAAATAAACATGAAACCACTGGGACAGGATTCTTGCTGTAGGTACCAAGATGTCAGCAGGTCCTCTGAATGTGCTTTCTGTTAACACTTGCAATCACAGATATTCTGTGAGTCACTTAGCACTTCACGGGAGAGTGGGGACAAAGTCAAAGCATTTCAAGTTACTGCAGAAACACTAACTGAGATTCATAATGAAGACTAAATTTTACGGGCTTCATTTCTTTGTATAAGAAAACAGCATGTCTTCCAAAAAATGATAATCTTTATATTTCAGCTACCAAATTAATTATGTGAGAGTTAAGTAGACCAAATCATTAAAATTAATTTCTGTATTTAACTTCTGAAATTCACATCTCAAATCTTAAAATATATTTATCATTATATATTTTTAGTAACACAGCTCTTCAAAGTTGCTGTCTAGCTAAAAATATTTAATTCTTGTCTTTTGTCTGCAATGAAGAAGGTAGGAGATTTCAGAGTTGGGATCTAGGCTGCCTTTGCTCTCTCATTTGCAGCACTGTTGAGTAAAAAAAGGATGAAAACATCGTGTCTGAAAGTATAGTGTTAATCTAATCTGAGGCTACTAGAAAGCATTAATTATTTAGTTATAGTGTTGCTGCAAAGTTGAGTTTGAATTACTTGAATGCTAAATGCAGTTGTTTTTCTCCCATCACATCTGTGCACAAGATACAGCGTTAAGTGATCTGAAAACTATAAAGTACCTGTTACTTCAGTGAGATCAATTATCCCATTTGAACTTGGGGATTCAACATTAATGATGCAATTTCAGCATTTTTAATACTACTTGGGATTCTTCTTTAATCTTGGTAGTCTAAACTGTCAGCTAGCTAATACCACTTCTGTCTCTGTGTGGGACACAGTTCACAATTGGAAGGGCAGAGAGCACTGTAGGAATGTAGTTAATGCAACTTTACTGCCTCGATGTAGCTCTTGCCTTCCATTGCTGCAGAATCCCTTGCTCTGGACAGAGGAAGGGAGTGAGTACATGAATGCAGTGAGCACAGCAAGCGTGTTAGATTCTTCACAACCAAACCAGTAGTGCCTTTAGCCAGGATACAGATGCAATAATGTTGCAGTGTGTCTGGCATATTGCGTGACACGGGGAATTTCAGAGGGCCAGATTCTATGAGTCCTCTGTCAGCGTTAAATGCGTAAGCCGTAACCGTGCTGGTCTGTTTCTGGTGGAATTCATCTTTGAAGATGAGTTGTTAAGCCTCTTTGAGCATGGGGTTTTTTTGTTATTAGAGAACCTATGTTTTTTAAATATAGGCAAGCTAGACCTAATGTCTTAGGAAAATCCTGTCTTTAGGCACTCCATTTCTGCCTCTTTAAGCAATGTGAGCTGTCATTTTCTGTTACTCCCCTCTGACTCGCTGTGTACTCCTCCATTTATCTCTTCCTCCTACTCTCCGCTTTGCGTTTTGTTTCATGCTGCCTCCTATTCTTGGAACAGTCTCCCAGTCTCTGCTGCCAAATCCTCCCTCCCTTTCTCTGCTCTTGTGAACCCATTTCTTCCAGCAATCATTCTCAAGTTGTTTACTTGACTAATTGTCTCTCTTTGTAGCATTCCTCTCTTATATCTGCTGTTCTGGGTCATGTTTCTTAATGTGAGATAGTACGCATGGCAAGATAAAGGAGTGTATTCGCCACTGTTTTGTTGACCACTGTTTGCATTAGGTCTTCATACAATGATTAGTAATAAATTCCCCTTCTCATTCTGAGTGCAGAGTTTTCCACATAGTTCGCTGTTTTCTGTGTGTTGTTAAAGAGCAGCCACATTTTATCTTAAATTAGTTGCTGGGTCCTGGAAAATTAATGTCTGTATTACAGCAAGTGTCATCAGCTAGTCTGTCTGTATAGACAAAGTTCAGCTGTGTTGGTGAACCTGCATGAAATGAAAGTAGAAAACACAGGGCTCTGGTCAAATCTGTTGGTGCTCAGCAGTGCTCCTCTCAGTGCACAGCTTCACTACTGTGGTAATGATGCTGCCAGGGCTGTTATTCCCTGGCATGGACAAGCTCGCAGAGGCAGGCGTGAGATGAATCTACTTACTGTTTCTAAACCATTTTGTGTCTCTTTCTTTGTGGAACAGGCTTTCCACAAAAACAAGCACAAGACCCACCATATTAGCAGAAATATGTGTTGGAAAGTGATTGCGTTGTTGCATGCAAGTGGTGGATCAAGTTACTGTGTTTTTGCAGTGCATTTTACAGACTGAATACCCTGTACCGGGCTAGACCAAAAGAAATGTGCTCTCTGTCCTACTGAAGACCTCACCAGGCAGATGCACATTTCTGCTTGGAGAGAATTTTGCTTTTCTGGCAGTTCTCCCCTTTATATTCCAGCTGAGATAAGGCAATTGGATCACCAACTTTAAAAAAATTATTGAGATTTCCTGTTTTCAGTTCACTTATTTGAACTAAGCTGAAGATATAGTAAGAAAGCCAAAGAATACCTGAAAACATTAATGTTGTGTTAGACTAAGTTTCATAATCAACTGTGTTTTGAATGCTTTTTTTTTTCTTAAGTCCTGCTTCTCTTATCATCTGTCCTTGTCTCTTAGTGCTACATGTGAAACAGAAATAGTTCCATAACTGTTATATCCTGTAAATACTTATAAAAGCTTGCAAAATGGCATGGACTGACTCCATTATTTTGACTCAAAGGTTAAGCATGTTTTTTCATTATCAGAACCTATAAGTGAACCTAATATTAAATTTCTTTATGGAAAAAGAAATTCATGCGTCAACACATGAAGACTTTCCATGTTAATAATAAAAAATTAATCCAGTTTTCAGTAATTGATTGCGTTTCATTGGGCATTTTACTACTACCTGTATATTTGGGGGAAGAGCCCCCAAGATAGTAGAGTTAGTCTCCAAAACCTATAATTGGGCACCTTGCAGTTTTCAATACCCAGATCAGTTTTACTTCAGCTGCAGTCCAAAACAGAGATCTATATTTTGCTCAAAACTCTTGAACTTTCCTGACAAAACTTCAGTTTTATCAGAGGGTAGATTTGATTGCAAATATGGCAGCTTTTTTTTCCTGAGTTGTTCTGGGTCCTGTTAATTAGGATGTTAATGAGGTCCTGAACTTAGTTCTGCATGAATGAATATTTTAAAGATGCAGTGCTTCATAGCAGAAAAAAATCCTACTCGTAAACAGTTGACTAATTAAAGATGTAAGAATATAGCACCCACTCTAGCAATTAGGTCTAGAAAATGGGTAAAAGACTAAAAACTAGTGGCATGTAATTACAGTACAGTTTAAAATTGATATATTTGAAATGTATGTCTATTCAAAAGAGTTTCGTTTCTGAGAGCTGATTATCTGAAAACAAGGTAGAAACAAGGGGAAACAGAAGGAACAGGGTTGAAATTGTTGTTGTTTGTGTAGTGAGCATGGCATAGTGTAAGGTGTGGAAATAAGTCTGCATTGCCTGCGATTTTGTAACAATTGCAAGCACAGATGGTTTGAAAGAAAATTAAATAATTCCACCTACATGAAGACAGGGAAGTCTAACAATAGTCTCAACTTTCTATCTAGCAGTCTCTGTCCTCCTGTCACTTACACATCCTTTGTCTGTGGAAAAGTCACGGTGTGTGAAGCTGCTGTGGGTCCATCAAGGCCATAGGGACTGCACTGGGCCGGAGCTGCCTCACCCCACCATGAGGGGACCAGGAGACCTCCATCCACCTCTGCTGGCACAGGCAGCATCCTCAGCATCCTCAGCAGCACCCAAACAGCAGGACTAGAGGGGCAGGCAGTGGTAGGTACCCGGTTCAGCCTGGAGCCCAGTCACCAGGGGAGTGCACGCTGATCACTCCGCTCAGCAAGGCAGAGCATTCTTGTAGCACGGTGTGGGGCTGGCCTGAGCTTGGTGCAGCGCACAGCGCAGGAGGTGGAGGCTGGTCAGGGCATTCGGAGGCTGTTGGTGGGTGCAGTGCCCCCACTGAGATCAATTTCTGCCATAATGCTTGTGAAAAGGCAAATAATGACTTTTCATTGCACAGATGGCCTTGGCTTGGAGAGTGCAGTAGAGCACTTTGGATTTGCTCCTGTCTTGTAAAAACCAGCCCTCCAAACCTTTGTCTCACCCAGCCTGTCTAATCTCCAAAGACCTCAATTCATGCCTTTTCCACGGATTTTACTTTTCTTCCCATTGCTTGTTTTTACTCTTTTTGCCTGGCCAGAATGAATTTTCTTGATTTTGCCACAGTTTGACTATATTTCCCCACTCGATTACGTTACTTATGAGAAATCACCAAGAAAAGACATTTTGCTTTCTGCAGCAGAATAGTTGATCTGAATTGTGATAAGCAGGGAGCATGAGAGGATGGAAATGAGATTCTTGTCCATATCTGATGCGGAAGGAGCTGCATCTGTTTCCTGTTCCCACAGCTGAGTTGGAGATATTCTGCCATGATAGAGCATACATGTTGATTCCTGATGAAGTGAAGATGGTGTATTCCCTCCCTTTGGGGTGAGTGAAGAATTGACTTCCCACCTGGGGGTGGATTGCTGAGATACTTGGACTGCCTTTGTGTTGCAAGGCTCTAGCCTGCCCTGCCTCTGGCTCTGTCCCACCGCTGCATGTCTGGGTGCAGAGAGGAGCTGCTGTCTCATTATCCCCCGCAGTGGGAAAAGGGTTAGGGTCAAAATGGGCACAGACCTGTGTGTCAGGAAAGGCACAAAACGGGAGAGGTATGGCCAGAATGAAACTGCTGTTCTTGTCTTGCTGATGGCCTGATCCCTAGAATTTAAAGGCTCATACCATGTGAAATGAAGGAACGGATATGTCCCTTCAGTTATCTCTGAGGAAAGTGTCTCCTTTCTCTCCTGTGAGCAGTTGCATTACAGGGACCTGTGTGTCCCCAGAGCAGTTACATCCCCTCAGACTTGTGTGAGCTCTTCCACTGCTACAATACCTGTAGTCCTTCCTTTTCATTTCAGCAGAGGTGTGCAGCTGCCAAGCTACATATTATTTTCATCAAGCAGCATCAGTGACTGCTGAAGGCTGAAATTTTAATTTTTTGAATAATTCTTCAGGTTTGCTATTTGCAGATCTGCTCTTTAAGCAGGCTGAACATACAAGATAACAAATTGTTTTCCCTTCCCAAATTTGTCCTATGCTGAGGCCGTGAAACTTGTTGAGGCTTGTGGTTCGGACATTTAACTTGAGGGAATACCTCAGTGTAAAAGTTTGAAATTCCCCTGCTTTGGAAAATGAGTCAGGTCAGTTGTAATGGCAGTGAGTGTAATTATTACAATGGGGAAAAGGCAGGGAGGTGAAAACCAGATTTCCTGGAAGCTCTTATGAGGAGGACCTTTTTGTTTTCGGGGGAAGGATTGGTTTATGTTGCTAACAGGCAGTGCTGAGCCATGCCTCTGTCACTGGCATGGGAAGGAGTGAACCTATTGTTTATATTTTGTAATACAAAAGAGCAAGAGAACAAAGATGTGCTGCAAACAAAGGTACCCATCATATATGTAAACACCAAGAACCTTGCAGGAGTCTTGGGATCTCTGTGCAGCCCTCTGCAAAGCTGGCCTGGAGCCAGCCTCTCCAAGATCTGTCTTCATGTTGTCTTCAGACTTCATTGCACTGGCACACGGGTAAATGCAAGGCTGCAGTTGGGTTTGCACCAGGCTGGGATGAGAGCAGTGCATGCAGATCTGTTTAGCAGGGACAGCAGTTTGTTGCTCTTGCAGAAGGTGTGAAGTTGCATACCTGTCTAGGAGTGATAATAAAAGAATGAAAATAATTATTACTTCATCACACAGGTCTTCTCTTCTTAGATCAGACTGGCACACTTCAAGCCTGCTGGCAGCTTTCTGGCTCAGCCCAGGTCTGTATGAGAGGCTGTTCCCTGCATGGGGACTTGCCCAAGCAAAACACAGAGCTGGCTGGAGGCTGCAGCCCTGTCTGTCAGAGCAGCACGGGCACCATTAGTGTTTCTTTCCTCTTTGATCTGAATTTTGTATTCCTCAGGCAGTTTCTCATGGCAGGATTCGACTGGCAGTGGATGTTAGCTGAAACACATGGCCAGAGCCCAAAAATGAGCATGGCAATTTCGTTGCAATCTGGCTGTAATTTCCACAATATTTTTTTTTACCCAATATGTGAAATACAAGCAGCATTCATTCTCAGCTTTCTATTAATTCTTTTGCTGTGTGGTTTGCTGTGTTTTGTTGAAACTACATACCAGGTTCCCCATCTTTGTGAGAGAGGGGCTGTACCTGGAGGCCTGGCATACAGATACCACCACAGACTAAGAGAAGGGCTGTGGTGTCTCAGAATGGAGCAAACTAATGAGGAGTTTTGTGTCATGATGACACCATTAAAGTGGAATGGGTTGGAAAATCAATCAGATTCCTTCTCTGATTACTGTGTAACTCAATTACTGCAGTCCCCCTGGGGCCCAAGGCAACAACCATCTCACAGGAAGTGCAGAAGAAAGGCCTCTGAAATAGAGCTATTGTGGACAAAGGCAAGATCTTGCAGCTATGCATTCCAGATGGAGAGATTATATTATAAATAATGAAAAGGGATGGGGAAATGGCCTAGTGACACTAGGGTCTGGGTGGCAAGACCTTCTGTAGCTCAGCTAGGAATGCATTGACAGGGTTGATAAAGGTTTCAGATGATACCCAGAATCTTCCATGTGCCTTGGCGTGAATGTACCAGAAGCCCCAAATGCTTATGTTCTGGTCAGTGGTTTGGATAAGTGCTGGTCCTGAGCATTTGTACTGATCTCCCACAATCATTTCCAAGCACTGGAAATATCTGGAGATCAGATGTTAAAACCACAGGGTTGGGGTTGTTATCTTGCTTTCATGTCACATCAGTTGCCATGTGGCTTAGCACATGGAAAACTGTGCTGATAATTCACAAAGCAGTTTATGTTTCACATTAACACTGTATATCATTAGGAAACAGAACATCTAAATTTGATGAAGCCTTTGTCATAATGCTGGTGATCTGTGGGATTGCTGACCTTACAGCTGATGCTCTCTGATCTAGAGATGCTTTTCTGGCAGGACGGGTGCCTGCTGAGCCTGCGTCCTTGGACCTCTGAACACTTCATCCTTGCTGTGAATTCTGGGTGCCACCTCCCTCAATTCACACAGAGGCAGGCCTGGCACGAGTTCAGAGTGGACCTCAATTTATCTAGAAACCTTTTTTTTTTTCTTTCTTTTTTTTTTTCTTTTTCTTTTTTTTTCTTTTTTTTTTTTCTTTTTTTTCTTTTTTTTTCTTTTTTTTTTCTTTTTTTTTTCTTTTTTTTTTCTTTTTTTTTTGTCGTGTTAGATTCCCAGGAGTTGGATGTCAAAAGAGGACACAGGTATTTTCTTTTCCTTTAAGACTGAATAATTTTCACTGTAACTCTTTTTTTTTTTTTTCTTTTCTTCTATAGATATTTTTCAGCTTTTTGGGTATGACTGGTCTCTGACAGTTCTCTTGCCTTTTAATATAAATTTTGTTCAATGTATTTGTTTGTTGCCTTTTTTTCTCTCTTTTCATTTGAACCTAAACCAGCTGATGCAGTCCCCAAAGAAAGAAATGCATCCCGTGCCAGCTGGCATGCCCCCTGGCTGTGAAGCCTTGTTAAAGAGATCCGAGCTGACAGATTCTTGAGCAGCAATCTGATACAGGCCTTTTTTTTTAATTTGTGTTTTTGAGCTCACCCATGTAACAAATGGGGGCTTGTTTGGGAGCTTCGCTAGAGGCTTGAATGGAATCATTGTTATCAAACACTGCTGTGATTCAGAAGTGCCCAGCAAAGGGGGTTCTTCTCCCTGGTGCCCCTCAGCTGGGCACTGCAGGTGTGGCAACCTAGCTTAAACTCTGGTTTCATTCTTATTCTACAGAATATTCCAGTTGTCCTGTGATTTTCATCTTTAAATTGATAACTGGGAAACTGAAGCTACAGTTCTTTACACAACAGATTCAGTTCAAAAGTAAAAATTAAGCTGGAGAGTTGAATGAGTGCAGCCAGGGAAGAGAAGTGTTTTTCATGGTGATGCTTTGGGGATAAAGAGTTGTAAAAGTAGAACCTTGCCAGGCTTTTGCATAAATCAACATCATCTTGATTTTCTTACCATTACCCTGGTGTTTAGATTACAAATTCTACCCCAGAAACACTTGCTTGGAAATTCATAGAAGTAACACTTGGGGTCCTGATTTCCTCTTTACACTATTTTCTCCTGTGAAAACATCTTCATGTCTAATACATGTAAAGATAGTGAATCTTTAAATCCAAAATAGTTTTTTTGTTTCTACTTTATTCAGTGGAATTGAAAAGCAAAAGGAAGTGAGTTATTTGGGAAGGCAATAACTTGGAATTCTCGAGTTTCTCCATCAAAATTGACTATTATTGGAATCTGAGTGATATGTTCAGCATGAATTTGTTGCACAGGAGTAGAATGAAGATCACTTCTCATATATGCAGCATTGTGATATGCATGGAGCCGTGTCTAACTCATCTTACAAGGAATTCACCTCATAAAAAAGATGCAGCTTTCTTTGTTTGTTTGTATTTTACCTCTCTGCCCTGCTGGATTCTGCCTCTGCCAGCTTCTGCCTCTCTGCAGCTTTGGAGCTGCAATGCCAGGCAGGAAGGTGGTAACGCTGGGGTGCTCCTTGCAGAGTCAGGGAGATGGGAAGGGCTTGTTCTGGAGGTGGAAAGGCCACTTTCCTGGTTGCTTTTGGAAGGTGGCACATGTTTTTGGGTACTATGCTGATACACTGGAATTCCTGGTGTATTGCAGGGACTGAACTTGACAAGTCGTGTTCTATGGTCTGTCCGGGGAATCATATATTCAAAATCAGTAGCAAGAAAAAGAAAGTACAAGTTCTGTTTTTCACATCTTCACATAGTTATTTCTCACTTTCTCCCCTGTCTTCTTTCCAGTTAAAAGTTAATAGTATGTGGACACAAAACTGAAAGATGATCAGTTGTCTGTGATGAAGAAAACACAGCTTATTGTTGCTGACTGAGCTGGATTTCCAGAGCCAGCTCTTCATTATAGAGGGCCATTTGGGAATAGAGACCCAATCCACTTGGAATTTTGGAACAGGGATAATTCTACCAAAAGTCCTGATCCATCTGCTCTGCTGTGTTGCAGTGCAACTTTCAGTAAGTTTTGCTGCGTCTCAGTTTCTCCAGTGGAAAATCATTTATGTGGTACATTTTACATTGACAGTCTACAGCTATTCTGAAAAGCTCACTGGGGCTAAGGTTTCATTGTGCACTACACCAGTGCCTGCTCTGCTGAGCTTATAGCAGAGGAGTTGTTTGAGATAATACTTAATGATCATCATAAGGCTTGTGTAAAGAGTACTCTGACTCTCTTCCATCTGCTGTCATAAAGTTAGCAGTGTTATATCTCTTCATGTAAAATCTGTTTGTGGCTTTTGTCTCTGCTTCAAGATGCACCAACAATCAAGATGCAAACAGCCTGGTGGGAATCTTTAGGGTGGGACTTTTGCCTCATCTATGAACTGATAATTTCCCTGACTCAGAAGGATTTTTTTCTGTCTAGTAATACACATTACAAAATAAGTGTCTGTCTCACAAGCAGTTCTTTTTCTGGTGGAGCTGATTGTTAGAAACCCCTGGCTTTACCATATAAGAAACTTATGTATGCCTTAAACTCCTAGGCAAACCAGTCTTCTCATAGTCTTTGTTTTATCAGAATGGTAGTAACAGAAAAGCTCAAAAAGGGGAAGAAGAGAAAGGATGAAGATCTCTTTTGGTAATATTATTTGCTATTGCTTTCTTGTGCCTCCTGGTGTTGTAGGCTGTGCCAGTTGAGCAGGTGTTAGAGGGTCTGTATGTGAAGGAGCACGTCTGCAGGAGTTGAGGGGGTGACTAAAAAGGCTTTTTAAAGAAAAAAGGCGGTTTAATTTTTATAGAGAGCTCATTGTAAGCATGACTGACTTGGTGGGCAGCATCTGGCATTGAGGGTGTTCTCGCATTGTTCTGCGGGAGGCAGCAGGTGTGCCCCAAAAATGTGCTCATATCCCAGGAAAAAGCACCAGGGTATTGCTGTGGGTAACCCACACTGCTGGTAAGGGTGAAGAGACTCCACTGTGACTTCTACTTTATTTTTAAACCAAGGAGAAATTTAGTTAGTTTCTCTGGTGTTTGTTTTGGATTATTTGGTATTTGTTGGTTTTGTTGGGTGTTTTTTTCCTGGAAAAATAACAACATATGGTGAAATAGTCTGCTGCCATGAACACAAAGCAGGAGGTGAGAGAGCTTCCTAACAAGAGGCTTTAATATATTTGAGACCAACCCAAATTTATGTCACACTGTTGGTGATTTAAAACTGGCTTCATGTTCTTCAGTGGCACATGAGAGAAGGCGATGAAGGTTTCAGGAGATGTTTCATCTCCAAGTGCCACTGAATCAGTTGGCAACCATTAAGTGTGCAGTGCGTGGGAGCCCGTGTCCCCCACCCTCTGTGCTGCCTGAGGGATGAAGCCTCTCCAGAGCTGTGTTTTGAGACCTCTGGGAGAAAGTGAGTTCCCAGGACAAATGGGGCAGCCTTGCAAAGAGTGCTCTCTCCTCCTCTTGTTAGCTTTGGAATACAGGCTAGAATTAAAAGGGTTTTGTGTTTTGTGTTCAGTGGCTGCAGAGGGCTGGAGGAAGGCAGGGCTCTGTTTGCCGTAGTGTGTGAGAATCTCACCCAGGGTGAATGTTGAGTTGCTGTGCACTGTTGGGACCTTTCTTCCAAAGGCCATTGTGGTTGTTCTGTCAAGCCCCCACACGGATGGGGTGTGACACTTCCCAGGGAGCAGATCTTGACTGCAAGTTGTGCCATTTCATCTCAAGGCTGTTAAATGCTGAAGTCATACCGAAAATTGACTTTTTCTTTTTAAATTGCAGGATGCAAAGAGAAGGTGCCATCATGTGAACATGAAACAGCTAAATGAAAAACAGGACACCTGGGAAGGCTGAGCTGAAACTGCATGTGCACAAAATGACAGACTGATTTGCTGTTGGAGACGAGATTCTGGAAACCTTGCTCCTCCAAAGACTTCTGAGTGAGAGGAGAGGAGCCCGAGGAAGCACACAAAAGAGCGATGGGAATTGAGGGCCATGGTTACCTGAGATAAATGGCAGATCTCTGGGAGTCTCGCCTTGTAGCTATCTGCTTTAACTTTTTCTCTCTGCAGCTGCTCTTTCTTTGCTGTGAGCTGCTGCTGGGTACTGCCACGGCGGCACTGGAGATTCCCAGCACGACGTGGGCCCAGAGCGTGAGGAGGGGGTGAGCCGCCCGCCTCACCATGATTCAGCTGTGGAAAGTGGTGCGGCACGTGCGACAGCTGGAGCTCCACAGATTGATCCTGCTGCTCATTGCCTTCAGCCTGATCTCCATGTGCATCCTGGCCTATTATGTCACTAACAGTCCCAAAATCAAGGAGCCGCCGCCCCTGCCCTTCAGTGACTGCAGCAATCAGCACCGCGTCTTGATCCCGCCGCAAGCCAGCTGGAGGCTCACCAAGTCTGTGGACACGTCACGCACAGACCCCGTGGTGCTCGTCTTTGTGGAAAGCATTTACTCCCAGCTGGGGCAGGAAATCGTGGCCATCCTGGAATCCAGCCGCTTTAAATACAGGACAGAGATCGCCCCTGGCAAGGGGGATATGCCCACCCTGACGGACAAAGACAGAGGACGCTATGCTCTAATTATCTATGAGAACATCCTCAAATATGTGAATCTAGATGCTTGGAACCGAGAGCTGCTCGACAAATACTGTGTAGAGTATGGAGTGGGGATTATTGGCTTTTTCAAAGCTAATGAGAACAGCCTGCTCAGTGCGCAACTCAAGGGTTTCCCCCTTTTCCTACATTCCAACCTGGGGCTGCGGGACTATCACATCAATCCTAGTGCTCCCCTGCTCTACGTCACCCGGGCTAATGAGGTGGAGCAGGGTCCTCTGCCTGGTGATGACTGGACTGTGTTTCAGTCAAACCACAGCACCTATGAGCCAGTGCTGTTGGCCAGCACGAAATCCTCAGAGTCCATTCCTCACCTGGCCACTCACAAAGCGTTGCACGCCACAGTGATGCAGGACCTGGGTCTGCATGATGGGATCCAGCGGGTTCTCTTCGGCAATAACCTCAATTTTTGGCTGCACAAACTCATTTTCGTGGATGCCATTGCCTACTTGACTGGCAAACGCCTCTGTCTCACACTTGATCGTTATATCCTTGTTGACATCGATGATATATTTGTGGGAAAAGAGGGCACTCGCATGAAAGTGTCTGATGTAGAGGTAAATTCCAAGAGTAGATACCCCTAGAGGTTCGAGACAGATTTCTAGTGTGTGTGGTATACTAAGAAGGTCAAGGTGGCATTTAATTTGAGGGAAAGCATTGATTGCTGCAGTCTTACTCATACAGAGAATTAGCCTGCAAAGATGCTGAGGCACCATGTGTGATGGTGCTGGCCTCTCTGTTTGAGAGGAAGATGCCTGTGGTAGTCTGTCCTGTCTCCCCTTTATGTAAGGAACAAGTATATACAGGTTTCCTATGCCAACCTCTTTGTAGCTGTAAACTCTGCTTTTCAAAAGGAAAAGGCAAGTTGTGTTAGGACAGAACAGAAGAATGTATTTATTATTATTATTATTTGTGATATGTATAAGCTGCATATATTATATTGCAAAACTGTAGGCCAGTCCATGCAGTGTAAACTGATACAGTCTATATTTTAGCCATCTAGCTTTTCAACACATAACTATATTGGGAAAGGAAGGGTTTTCTCTTACCCTTTGTACCCTCCTCATGTCTGCCACCAGCAACCCTCATCTCTGAGCAGGGAGTATCAACAAATTCACCAGAGAAATATGGTCAGACCAAGCCTTCATGAGAACCATTTCTGTGGCCTCACAATTGAGAAAGAGAGATGCAAGCTTTGTGGTTTGCTTTCCTTGGCAGTCCCTGGAACAACACAGTGACCTATTAGGAAAGGTTATGGGTAAGAGACAGATTTTGTGGAGGAGAGGGAACTGAGACAGGCAAAAAGATAAAAATAAGTTGGAAAAAGGTAGCGAACTTTAGTGCTCCTTCTGATTTTCCATGTCCTTGAAAGCCATGATAAAGTGTTCTGTTAAGTCTGTGATCCATGTGCATGTGACGCTTCATAGAGCCAAGGACTTCCCTTGTATCTTCCCATCAGTTGTGGTTTGTAGCCATTGGGGCAGGTGCACTGCCTGTTTCCCGGGTGTGCTGAGGTTGTTCATAGTTCATACTCCGGATTCCCATTCAGCACGTGCCCTCAGGTGAGTCCTGGACAGTACCAGCTGTGATGATGGTAAGCATGTGACAGCAACTGCTTAAGTATGTTTCCAAAACAACCTCAGGGTGAAGGTTGTTTTGGAGGTGTAAGTTTGAACTTACGTCCAAGGCACAGAACATTCGAGGCAAAGGTGTGAGAAGAATACTGTTGTACAGGTTTGAACCTTGTCTGTTGTGTGTTCCCAGGAGCCCTCTTCCACCCCCCTAGGAGTCTTATCACCTTTTCTATGTGTTTTATGCATCCACACAGGATACATCTCAGTTCATCTCCAAGGTTTTAGGACTTCAAAGATTTTAGGTTTTGTATGTAGTATTTATTTAATGAAAATGCTAATTTTTTCTTCATTTCACTCTAGTGTCCTTGTGGTTTGAAGTGCTGAAATGTTCTGAAAGAAAACTTTTTTTTTTTTTTTTCCTTTTCTTTTGTCACAGATTTGATCACAATCTTCTCTTGGTCCTAAGCAGGCACTAGTCCAAACCAGCAGATATTCTCACCTCTGTAGTGTTTGTGCAGGTTACAGACCCGTGTTGGGAAGGCAGGATAGGTGGCCAAAGCTCTTGGGAACAAAGGCTGCTCTAGTAATGTTAAAAACGAACCCAGACAAGATTATTCCAAAAGATGCTTTGTTTGGGTTTTAACAGGGTGAAATGGAGGAATAATCTGTGATCAGTAAGCAGAGAATCTCAGGCAAAGCAGATAAAACCCAGATTTATCCATTTAAAAGAAGCTCTCTGATTGCAGAGCCACGCGAGGTTAATGAATTTTTATTTTTTAAAAGCGAGAAATAACTACATGGATTTGTTGATAGTCTCTCACTGTGGGGAGAGAAGGGGATATAATAGTAACAGAACAGCTGGCATTTTCCTTGGCCTTTTATATGAAAGCTCTGTTTCAGGGCTGATATCTCAACACACGGCTCCTTATCTCAAAGCTTAGATTACAGTGGTCAGGGTAGTGGTTTGAAGACTGGCTGTTGTGTGAAGGTATAAATCGGCTCTGCTGTCCCAGTGAGACTTTGCCATATGCAGGTCCACGTTCAGAGACCTTCCCAGACAAAATGACTATTAAACGAAAGCACTGAATATAATTTGATCAAATGCATGCCCATGGTACATGTCTTACACAAGATAAATGTTTTTATTTGTGACGCTTAAAAGAGGGCTGAATAGCTTTCTTCTTTAACAAGAAAGAAAAAGGAATTTTGCTTGTGCTTACTTTAAAGATGATAACCCTTGGGTTCCTGTTTCTGCTGAAGGGCTGCAGCAGGAGCTTGCAGTCTTCAATAGAAGTGGAACAGTTGGAAGTTGCACAAAGAAAATGTTTTCCCTCTGTAGAGTTTACCAGAGATTTGAGCTGCACATAATTAACAAAACAAAATCTCAGAGAATCCCTTCTCTTTGCAATTTATTCCACATTCAGTCTCTTCTAAAATCATAATCCTTGGAATTTACCAAACCTCCATGGAACTGGCCAACAAAGACAAGCCGTTTCTAATGGAAAAGGATCTGGCTTTTGTGATCCTTTCTGGTCATCTCTAGGTATGAGGAAAGAAGATTAAGGAGATGAGTTTTTGCCTCTTTTGCTGGTAATCTCTGCAAGGGCATAAATAGTGAGCAATCATTGCAAGTGAGTCTGAGAGCAAGCTAAGTGAAAATCAAGGGCAGTAATTTCATTTTGGATTATGAATGGTGAGGGTGCAGAAGAGAGAACCCAGTGAGGGTGACTGTCACCAGCTCTTGCCTTTCTAAATTTGTAGAGGACGATCTTACCTGCAATTAAAGTACTCAGCAGCTTTTAACTCCCTGATTCTAAGACTGCAGGGGAGATAGACATATCCGTACCATGAGAGCTTTCTTTTTTTCCAGTGTTGTTTTGGGCTGTGCCAGTGCTACTGTTGGGTGGTAAGAAAACTGCAGGAACTCCTCTCAAGAGCGTGCTTCCCCAGGGCAGTATCAGCCAAGACCAGTTTCTGCCACACGTTCCTAGCATGCTTTGCATGAGCATTGAGAAAAGGCTGCAAAAGCACTCAGCTTTCTTCTTTCGTTTTTTATCATCTCTTTCTCTACATTTGTCCATGTACAGTTTTCTTATATTCGTTTCTCTTTTCCCAGCATCTGGCTCTCAGCCTTATTTCTCCCTTTTCTTTTGCCTCTGTTAGAGGGAGCGGAGATAGAGAATGTTTAGGGTTTGCGTGGAAAGACTAAATTCTCTGTAAACACTTCTGGAAGTTAAATATTTTGTAGCTTATAAAGCAGAGTTGCTTTAAGATTCAGCTCTGTATTACTCCAATGCCAAGGGTACCCTGTTATCTTAGAAAAGGATTAAGTCCTAAAGAAACTCCCAATACAGTCAGAGTGCTGTGACTTTCCCTGATTTCTTCCTCACTCCTAGAATGAGTAGAGTTTTTATTTTCCCTGGATGACATCAAGAGCTTGTAAAGACTGTTGAGGAAATCTTTGCAGATCTATCAGTGAGATACAGATTTTAAATGTACTGCAACAAGAGACACAATTTTAAATGGTTTTCCCCTAACATTTGCTTAGAAGTAAATATCGTAAATTGCTATTATTAAAAAGCCTTGTTTAAAATGATGGATGTTGAACATCAGAGTGAAGCTTAGACATGTTTACCATTGTGTCCAGAAATGTGCCTTGGAATCTAGTTTTGTGTCACTTGGGCCTGCAGCATGGCTCCCACAGTTAAGTACTAAAGGCCTCCAAAAATACAGGTTGTGCGTGCCAGTGGATGCTCCGATAGACTGTGGCAAGCGTGAAGCAGGTCTGGCCTTGACGTGGCTTAAGAATTCCTGTGGCCAGTGCTGGGAATGTCTTTGGAGCCCCATCAGTGCCTTGCTGGAATGAGCCTCGCAGAGCTTCTGGGGCAGGGGCCTTTCTGGCTAGGTAGGGGCAGGTTTGTATCTTGGAAGGCTTTTTGAAATAAAAGATAGTAAAATATAAAAACAGACTAAAAAAAATGGATACTTGGATGGACTGAGGAGCAGTTTTCTAGGAGAATAAAGTCTGCCTTTTAGAGGTGGGGGATAGCTGAAATGCTACCCTCTCTCATACAATGGGAACAACTAAACTTCTTAAATGTGCACATGAAGATCTGTTCACATCTGGCTGGCTCTTTTCTCTCTAAGGGGTAGCCTGCTCCACGTTTCCTGACTGCCTTTTTTTTATGAGTCTCAGAGCTTATTATGGATACAAATGAAATGCCAATTGAATCACCTTTTAAACATGATTAGTACTATCATATTCACCTTACTTTGTGAAAGAGAGTGCAGACAGAAGTGCCATCTTCCAGCCTGTTCCCACCCCTGCATTATTGCACCTTGCTACAGCTTGCAGACCTCTTGGAACCAGAGTGGAACCAGGGAACACGAAATGCATAATGTGTTGAAGCAAATGCTCAAATCTTGGCACCTTAGTCCCCTTTATCCTCTTCAGGGGAAAGACATTTCTTCAAACCTGTGCTGTGCCACCCTATGGCTGTGACTGTGACAAGGACCCAGCCTCGGCAGAGGGATCTCTCTCTCTCAGAGACACTCAGCACACAATTAACAATAAACCTGCCAGGGAAGCAGGACTCCATAGGACTCCATAGTGTCTGAATTTTAGGGCCCCATAGTTCCTCCGTGGTCACTCCCTGGACACAAAGGATTGCAGTCTGCTGGAGCAGGGCTTTTTGGGATTTATTATCAGACAGATGTGTTGTCATGGTAACCCCAGCCAGGCTTTAAATCTCTTTCTGTGCAGAGGAATGCTAAGCCTCTTAACCGCTGTCTTTCCTCCCACTGCTTTCCTACCAAGCTTGGGGAACTGGATGTGCCTTTCAGGGCAGCAGAGGGAAATGCTGGGGCTTGGGCCAGCTCTGGAGAAAGAAAAGCAGTGGCACCTTCCTGTCTGAGTTACTGGGTGATGTGTTCAAGGTGCTGCTCCCAGGTTTGAAGTGATCTTGTAAACCATCATCTGGACAGACAGATGGTTCTCTGAGGAGAGATCCATAGCTTTGGTCTGTGCTCTCTGATGTGTGGAGTGAGTCCCAGTGTCTTGCTGGGCCACATAAGGGAAACTTGACCTTCCATTGCCTGTTCTGGATCTTGTACTGCAAAGGAGGCTTCAGCCATCAGTGTTGCTGGCATGGCACTTTTTAAAAGCACTGCCTGTGTTTGTGATAGGTTCTGGAGATGTCACATGCCTTGCATTTATCAAATTACTGTTCTTGGGTGGGGACTGAGGTAAAGATGTGGTAGGCAAGTGGCCATGGAAAAGCTGAAATCATTGAAGTTTGTCCCAGACTGCATTTGCTGTTGCTGTTGTGTGGATGTGGGAATGAGGAACAGGCAGTGAAGTGTTTCTGTAGGGAAAAGTCTGAAAGCTTGGTTCCTTCACAGGGAGCATTGAGAGTGTCTTGTAGCACTGCACATGTAATCTGTCTGTCTTCCCACCTTGCCATGGCCATGGACTGCCTGCCTCGAGTGTAAAACAACTCAGCATATGTGCAAGGTGAATGGGTGGTTGAAGTGAATTATAGAAGCCATTTTTAAATTAATGTCATGGCCAGAGTTTGCTTAACTGGTTTGATACATCAGTGACAGCAGTGATTTGTCAGGTTATCCATAAGAGGTTGGTGTCAAGGCACCTCCATGCAATGAGAGTCTGTCTTTGTGAACACACGTTCATTGCTGAGGCAGTGCTGCACCAAACAGTGCCTCTGGAGTGTGAGCTTTGTGAGGGCACCTTGCAGTGCTTTTTGTGCTCCTTGGGGCTGGGGAAAGCAGCTGATGCAGGAAGATCTGTCCATCTTCCCTGCAGAGTTTGATAGGTCTGTGTGCTTTCCCCAGAGTTCTATTCCATGTTTTCTGTGTGATTACATCCAGCCAAAGTCTGCTGTTGAGAGGTCATCACCTTCACCTTGGTGCAGCCGGATCCATTGCTTTCTGAGAAAAGCTATTAAAATCTAAATAGCCCAGTCAAGGACCGTGTTTGTCACCTGCCAACAGCCCTCCTGCCACCCCTGGTTTGATTGAAAATTCTCCCACAGGGAGACGGGCCAGTGACATTTCCCAAAGCACACAGGTAGCAGCAGAGTGTTCATCTCATGGCTTCTCTCTCTGTATTGTTTTCCAGCAGAAGAAATTTGACTAGAATTAGTTTGTGTCCTACTTGTCTGTGACACACTGAGCCTCTGAGGTTTGCTTTTGGTTTTTTTCTGTCAAGGCTGTGTGCCATCTTAGGCTGTAGGCTGCTGATCCATGGCACAAGGCACCTTACCTTTGGTTAAAGCAATTACTTTGGACATTTAAAGTGATCACAAGTGAGCACAAGAGAACCTGTAGGAGGTGTGGGGATTGTGAATGTTGGCTTTCCCAGATTTTCTTCCCAGAATCCAGGAGACTTTCTGCTACAAAATGTTGGCACTTTCAAGGGAACACAAAGTCAGGGATACCTCTCTTCTGTGACTCACTGCATGGGTAGTTCTGAGAATCCACCTTTCCTCTCCAAATAAAAGGCCCCCTCTCTTTGCATCACTTAGTTACTGTTCATGATATTATTGACTCTTTTCCTTCATCTGTGTACCATAGGCTGCCCCATCCTCCTTTTCATTAGCACATACACTGAGAAGGGGCAGAGTTTCATTTGCAAAATCCCAGCCGACATGGGTAAGGAAAGGAGCATTGAGGCTGAACCTGTAAAGTATAAAGAATCTGCTGCTTTCAAGTGAGATTTATTGTCCTTTTGCCTTAGCACAGACACTCTGGGTCCCTCTCATTGAAGTGGAGAACACGATCTGACTGTGGTTTTAAAGAGGCATCATTTAGTACTACTAGGTTTAGCAGAACTACTTCAAGTAAAGACTGTGTGTGAGGAGCACTTACCTGCTCTGCTCCACTCCAAGGGAAACAATGCCCAAGCTCCGTCTCCTGTGACACCTCTTCAGACTCAGCTGGGCACTAGGAGAACACAGAGACGTGTTACAGAGGAAAAAATATGAACATTTCTTTTTCCTTTTGTTCAAACAGGCTTTACTGAGCACCCAGAATAAGCTGAGAACTTTAGTCCCAAATTTCACCTTCAACCTGGGCTTCTCAGGGAAATTCTACCACACAGGTAAGCCCCTGACACTCCTTTGTCCCAGCACCTGCATGCAGCCCCCACCTTGGGGTGTCCTGTGTAATGCAGTAAAGAGAGCGTGACTCTGTTGGAAGGGGATTAGCCACTGCTTTGAAACATTTGAGCCCCTCTTCTGCCTTTTGATTTTGCATTTCCTTTTCTGCTTTCCATAGGTACAGATGAGGAAGATGAAGGGGATGACATGCTGCTCAAGCACAGGAAGGAGTTCTGGTGGTTCCCTCACATGTGGAGTCACATGCAGCCTCATCTTTTCCACAATGTCACTGTGTTGGCTGAGCAGATGAAGCTCAACAAGCAGTTTGCTGTGGTAGGGTGCATTGCAGTTTATTTACTTTATAGTGCAAATCCTTAAACATTTTTCTCCTGGAATAGCTGCTTGGACCCCACTGAACCCAAATACTAGTTTAGTAATTCAGCTGCATTTCAGCATGGCAGTTCTGGAAGTTCAAACTGATGTGTGGCTCCTGCTGTCTTGAGGCAAGAAACACCATTCACATACTTGCCTGTTCCTTGGGAAATGTTTCCCAGCACCTGCATGGCCCCAGGCAGCTCTGCTACATTCCAGGGTGCAAATCCCAAGGCTCTTGTTTCCTGAGGTGTGAACCTGTAGCATTACTATCCAAACGCAATTAATTTACAGGCTCTGGCAGTGAGAAAGCATTTCCTTTTCCTTCTTTATTCAGTGTGGTTCTGTAAGGAAGTCCCCTGGTCGGCAGTATAAAATGCTCTGTCTGCTAACAGCCCTTCTTCTAGCCTTCCAGACAATGTTGAAGGAAGTTACTTATCTAGGAAGCACAAAGGAAATTCCCTGGGTTTTGGCAGAGCAGGGCAAAGCTTGAACATCCTGCATTGATGGAACAATATCTGTTTGGTTCTTACAGCTCAGAATTGAATATAGCATACATGTTTCACTGAAAAGAAATGTCCTCTTCACCTCTAGTTTGGTTCTTTTGATGGTAATCCCTCTGGGAATAACAGGCTGCTGTCTTGTGTTCCTGTGACACATAGATTAGGAATGATCTTGAATGCAGAGCACAGTCACAGCATTATAGAAACAATTTAGGCTCCTCCTTTTCCTGGTTAAATAACAGTGCAGTCTTTTGCAAAGAGAGACAAAGCACAGAACACAATTACACATATTTAACATAAAACAGGCTAGCAGTCAGAGAAGGTTATTGCTTCATTTAGGGGCTCTGGTTTTATCATGTACCACCAGGGCAGAGCTGTCATCATTGATATTGTTACTAGAACCACATAGTGGAATTAAAACCCAAGAAATGCAGAAAGTTCCTGTAATTTTAATGTAGCTCCAGGCCCTATGTCTTCACCCGCAATAGCCTCTTGCTCCATGTCTGCTTTTCTCTGAACTGCTAGAGACAATTCAGATCCCAGTCATCTTCCTTTCCTCTACATCAGTTAAGGAAATTTTGTTTTCCTTCTCTAGTGACTCACATCTAGGCATTGTGGGAGTGAGATGTGTCGCTTACCAGCATTGATTAGTTTGTAGTAACCAGGGAGCCTGACCCGAGGGTTCTGAATTAATTTGATCTGTCACAGCTGCAAGCTACAAGACCATTCTTACAGCAGCTGTTACCAGGGCTGAATGTCCTTGTTGGTACAGAATTGCCCTCATATTTCTACAGATGCATAAAACAGGAAGTACAAACAGTATTTCAGGTTTCCCAGTTTAGAAGTTTTCATGTTCCTCTATTATCTTGCTCCAACTTGGATGCTGTTGCTAAATATGCTCCTTATGAAGACTATTAGTTAAATACCGAATTATCAAGATGTGTGTTCTGCTTCCAGGAGCATGGGATTCCCACAGACTTGGGCTATGCTGTAGCCCCCCATCATTCTGGGGTTTATCCTGTCCACACACAGCTCTATGAGGCGTGGAAATCTGTTTGGAGCATCCAAGTAACGAGCACAGAGGAATACCCACACCTACGGCCTGCCCGCTACCGGCGTGGATTCATCCACAATGGAATCATGGTGAGCACAGCAGAGCACACTTGCCTGCCCAGGGAACAGTCTTCCCATGACCTGCATCAGAGGCATTCATCTCAACATCACCAGTGTTTCCAAAGTCATTAAGTGAGGCACAGGAAAAAAAATTTGGGTAAAGCCAGTTCTGTATTTCCAGAACAATTCAGGGGTCAGTACTGAATGGAGAGCAAAACCAAGCCCATCAAGACTGAATTGAAATCCCAGTGCCTTGTTAGCAGTGTGATGAGTTAAGTGGTTGAGAGGGGGAATAGCAAGAGTCCTCTGCACCTATGTCACACCCCTTACTCTTTATATTGATCCATAAAGTGCTGCTTTGACTCATTCTCACACAGATGCTGCTGTATCTACCTCTTGTCTAACTCTGCCTTTTTCTGATATTGTCAGGTTCTGCCTCGACAGACCTGTGGTCTTTTTACTCACACTATCTTCTATAATGAATATCCTGGTGGCTCAAAGGAGTTGGACAAGAGCATTCGAGGTGGTGAACTCTTCCTGACCGTGCTTCTCAACCCAGTAAGTTCATCTGAAAGGGGAATATATGCACAGCTGTCCCAGCTTGCATGCCTGATATAGGAAAGGACTAGACCTTGTTGGAGATTCAGTGTCACCCCATCACAGTGTGGGTATCTCCAGTATTTTGCTAAGGAGATGTGAAATGCAGGGCCTTTTTCTTTAGTGCCTTGATTGCAGGGTTGAATATGCAGCTTTAGCCACCTTTGGTTGGGGCTGTAGAAGACCATCAAATCAGAAAATCAACCTTTTTCCATCATGACTTTAATTTTTTTTTGTCTGTTGCTTTTTCTAGTGTTTAGTAGAACTGATAGTGAAAAGACCCTCGCAGTGTGCTCTGGGTGCACCAGACAGACAGGCTGTAGTTGACAAACAGGCCTGGTGTTACTGAAGGTTAGCCTGTGAGCAGCTCTGGCTTGTGTAGGATCTGCAGAAGCTGTGGGTCTGTGACAGCCCAAGCTAAAAAGCTGCAGGAGTTTATACTGTCAGGTCTGGAAGCCAGCCTTTTGTCTCTATTGCCTGAGACAGAATTGTTTTCTTTACACAACACAGCCAAACCTTCCTGCTTGATAAAAGTCTGGAGTAAGGAGGAGGTTGTTCTTTGCATTAGGTATGGAGTAATCAGTCAGATGGAAAGAAACTGCTTTTTTCTCTTGACAATTTCTTTTCTGAGCTTGTGTTCCCATATGCTGGGTGAACTGCACCTTGCCCCACTTTGTCAAATCTTGAAGCATGCAGAAACAGCCTCTGTGAAAGTAAAGGCTATAGGAAAGGCTCTGGGAAAACCAGCTGCTAGGCTGTAATCCAGAGATCTTTACTGATCTAGGAGGCTGTGCCAAAGAATTAATAGAAACATAGTATCTAGAACTACCCATTAAACTTTGCTGATAAGATGTGATGGTCAAAGCAGCTGGCAGTAATCTGTGATCTAAAAACATTGGGGAAAATTGTGTTCAGGTACAGGATGAGCTTATTTGCCCGATTTACTGTTGCCTCTTCGTGGTGACTTAAAACTGTTTCAGGCACCTTCGGATGCTTCCCATGTTTACACTTGTGCTTCCTTTTGGCAGCGAGCGTTTCTCTCTGTCAGAGCAGAGTGCTGTGCTCTAAGCTCCTCTCGTGTTTGCACAGTGACTCAGACCCTGCATTCCCCCCCTTGCTGATAGAGCCATCTCAGGGGCCTGATAGAAAGCTGGCCAGCTCTGAGCCCCAGCAGTGATCCGTGGCAGATTTGGACCAGGCTCTTTCAGTCCTTTCTGGTGCTTCCAGCTCCCGTTAAGTGACGTGGAGGAGTCCCCAAGCCTGTATGTGTATGATTAACTCCACAGTGCAAATAGAAGATGTTTGATCTTCTCACTAGTGAACAAGGCCTGATGTCAGAATAGCTGTTGATCCTGAGCACAGGCTGATTGCTTCTCACAAGCACTGTGGCTCACACTGTGCAGGCCAGTTCCTACTGTGCCCACAGCTGCTGTTATAGCAGGGCTGCTCACACCCTGCTGTTCCTGTGTGCTGGGCTCTCTGGGACCACTGCTCCCATCCATCCTCGGTGTGCAGGAAGGGAAATCACGGCACTGACAGTAGAAGGGAGGGGAGAGGAGGGAGGTGTTATTTCCAAGTCAGTCTGCAGAGTCAGTGGCTGTGGATAGGAGGGAGGAGGATGGCCCTCCAGAGTAGCTTATGGCAGAAGCAGTGCTCAGAGCTGTTCTGGCAGCGGTATCTGTGATGGGGCAGAGCAGGCTGCCAGGCCGTGTTAAACACTGCACACGTTACAGGCCATGACTGCATGCTCACAAGTCCAGGGAAATGGCTCATCATGTGGGTTTGTCTTTTCTGCTTCCAAATCCAGTTCCTTGGAACTGTTTGCAGGTGGCAGCATTACCTGTGTGCATTTTACCAAAAGTAGTCAGTCTTGAGACACAGTTGCTAACTTGGAGCACTTGCAGGCTGGTTTTTTATTCTGGAAATCTTGAGGGGTCCCAGGTGCTCTCCTTTGTCCTCCCTGCTGCAGTATTTGATTTGTGCCAGTGAGCCAGACTCTTCATGCAGCAAATTTTTCCTCTACATATTTCACCAGCAAATCAAAGAGATGAGGCACATTTTGCTGTCACAGAACCTTCCTGATGTCTCCCAGAAAGGGGCAAAATACAACATGAGATGGATCCTTTTGCTACCCTGCCTTGCAGTTACACAGATCTTTCTGTCCTCTGCTCTGTGTTGTATTTAGCACATCCTTCTTACATAACAGCACTGAGCACAGACTGCTCTTTGAAGTGTAGGTGTCAGAGCCTGTCTGGCAGGGCCTCTCCATCAGCTCAGGAGGGAACCAGAAGTGAAAAACCCACAGGCAGACAAACGTGGTAAATCTTGATCTCCACTTACTTTCCGTGTGTCCCAGAGTCCTACCAGTGTTTTCTCTTGCCTACCGAAAGATGCTGGGTTGTGAGCACCTTATGGACAGAATTAATTTTGTTTTATAATGTCTTGGGGATGGCTCAGGCACAAAGAGCTAGTATCTATCAGTACCTCTTCTCTTGCTGAGACCAGCCCATGGTGACACTGGGCAGAAGACTGAATTCGGACTTCCTCAGTGCCAGCAAATGTGTTCATCCCAAGACCATCTGTCTCCTGCTTCCCCATTTTGCTCTTTTCCTACTGTGAGTGGGAAAGCCATTCCTGCCCCCTGCCAGGGAAGCCTGTCATTGCCTCCTGACCTTACCTGGTGTCACCAGAATTGAACCCAGGACTGTACAGCAGTGGGTGCCCCTGCTGTGACTTGAGGTCATTTTCCTTCCCTGCACTTGCAGACACTGGGCAAGGAGTGCTAAATCAGACATTCCTCCACTGGCCTCAGTGTTCTGCTTTTGTTTTTCTAACTTCTAGCCATGGTGTGCCTTATGTCTGGCAAAGTGCCGTTGTGTTATGGGCACTGGGGAGCTGAATTCCATGGGACATATCAAAACCACACACTAGAGTCAAGCTGACAAGAGTCCTTCACACTCTGTTCCAAGTAAAAATAGTGAAAAACTGACAGGAGGAAAATGTAACTGCTTGAGGGAAGAGTTGGCTTGGCAAGACAGAGATAGTGCAGAACCTCCTGAGCACTGAAGTGCTAAGGCAGCTGCCATGGCTGTTGAGTCCCACTTTGCCCATAGATGTTAAAGCTTGGCAGGACATTTTTCAGGGGCTGCCTGGCTGAAGGTTCTTGCAGGCTAAAACTTACCAGCTGCTGTTTCTAGGACAATATCCTAGGGCAGTGTCTTTGCAGTCCCTGTTCAGACCCCCAAATACACCTGTTTACATTTTCAAGTGGGAGTTGTCAGTATTTCCTTTACATTTGAGATGTCAGCTCCAAAGAAAATGAAAGCTGATGGGCTGTGGGCCCTGGAAGAACTCCTGTGACAACTGTCCCTGTGCTGTGTGGCCTGGCCTGCAGCATGGTGTCCCTCTCTGGCCTGCTGCCCTGCTGTAGCAGACTCTGCAGCTCAAGAGGTTGCCCTGGTTGTGCCTTGGGGAGAGGAAGGGAAGCTCCTGTTTTCCCATGAAAGAGGCATTGCATGGTTTTTGACTAGTAGGGAGTTACTGACTAAGCCTTGTTCACCTAAATGTCCTAGAGCCACTTGAATGGGATTTTGAAACTGTTCTGGACTCACATCCAGGGTTCAGTTATTGTGCCCCTGCACATTCCCAGGGATTACTGAGCAGTCTGTCCTCTCCTGAGTTCTTGTCTTGCAAGCACTGTTTCCTGGCAGATGGACATTTGTCAGCCAAGACAGCCATGGCAGTCTGAGTTGTGAACAGCTTCTTGCTGACCATGGAATCAAGCTAGGCAGAGCAGTCCTGTTACCTGATTTACCAGTATCCCATGTCTTTCTTATTTTCAGATCAGCATCTTCATGACTCACCTGTCCAACTACGGGAATGACCGTCTGGGACTGTACACTTTTGAGAGCCTGGTCAAGTTTGTGCAGTGCTGGACCAACCTTCGCCTGCAAACATTGCCTCCAGTCCAACTTGCAAAAAAGTACTTTGAAATCTTCCCGCAGGAGAAGAATCCCTTGTGGCAGGTGAGAAGGTAGCTTTTACTGCTCCCAGTGATTTTGTAAGAGGTGTGTCCCACATTTGAAATGTGCTGATCCAGAGTGCAGAGGGGTAAAAGCATAAAGCTTTTAGGTTTAACTTTTGTGGCTTCAGGCTGCCTGTGGCAAATGGCAAGGTGGAAGGGATGGGGAGTAGGAGCAGCAGGACACAGTCAAAGTGTGAACTTAGGGATGACTGTCATACGTGACCAGGGGCCAGCCTGCAGGCATTTGGGTCATTAAAGGGCTTATATTAGAGCAAGCTGCTGTGAAATGTAAAGTGTGCAAGCAAGAGCCCTGTTTGCTGCTGGAGGAGCTTGCAGGCATGTTAATGTGATTAATCTCAAAGTAATTTCACACTGCAGAATTCATGTTCATTAAATAAAAACACGCTTATTCCATTTTATCCCAGTGCAGCAGCTCTCTGCATGGTAATGAGCAGATGAAATTAACTGAAGGTGATAGAGTTGTCTGTCTGCCAGAAGTTCAGAGATGCTGAGCTGTGCTGTCACGGTGGCCCAGCCCTGTATGGCTACATAGGGCAAGGCCTGTGCTTAACACTCTCAGAGGGACTTTGGATCCCGTGTTACTGGAGCTTTTGAAAATAGTCCCCAGTGTTTTTACTTAACACTTCTTGATGCCTGGCAGAGCAGCAGTGTGGCTCTGAAGTGTTCTTCGTATGCTAATAGCATTTTCCCAAGAGGACTGGCCTTTGCAGCTTTTCCTCCCCTTGCCATTACCTTCTGTGGTAATGCTTAATCTCATCACTTGTGCTACAGAATCCCTGTGACGATAAAAGGCACAAGGATATCTGGTCCAAAGAGAAAACATGTGATCGACTCCCCAAGTTCCTCATCGTGGGACCTCAGAAAACGGGTAATGTGAAATACTGTTATAGATTGTGGCTCCCATCACTCTTGCAATCGGTATGGCTGCCCTTTGTGCAAGCTGCCAAATGGCCACAGAGGACATTCAGACAATCTCAGATATGTGCTAACATATCTATGTTCTAAATCTGGCAAGTCTGTCAGTACTTTTCCCCTCTGGCACTGTGCTTGGCTTGCCCTGTTTTGGCTTTCCGTGTAAGCTTAGAAAACCTGTGACCTTCGTGTGTCACAAACATAGACTGTCAGCAGGACTAAGCACACACACTTAGCTAAGGTTACAGTGAATGTCCCCTGGTGCTTTTATTGCTGCAGATCTGTGTACCCACTGCATGCTCTGTGTCACTGTCATTGGGAGGGAGAGAAACTCCTTGTTCGGATCTCTGTCACCACCTTGTAACTGCTGTGGCTTTGTGGTTGGCAGTGACATAGCTGTATATACTGTACTGATGAGTTTCCTTCTAGGCTGAAGAGAGCAAAATCTCTTCAGCTAAGACCAGGTCTTCAAGCCTTGGCCTTCTGTGTAATGCAATGCAACAGCTATCCACAGCAAATGGTGATCCTGGACTTGGAACAAAGCTTGTCCCAGGCAATCTGCTGTCCCCTGGCTGTGTCACTGGGAAGCTCTGATGGTGTGTGCACAGCATGAGCCCTCCTGTATCGTGACCCAGGCTGGTTGCAGGTGGCTCAGTAAGAAAACCCTTCCCTTGGCTGATTCCTTGTCCTGCTGGAGGCCCACAGCCGTGTGCTGAGCGGGGTGAGGGGGAAACATCTACAGCAAAGGCAGGCCAAGGCATCTCTGGCACAGTTCTCACCTCAGGACACTGATGTTGACCCTGGCACGTCTCCTGCCCAGGCCACCTCTCATGTGGCAGGTTTGGGTTCTGCCATGTGACAGTGTGGCTGTGCCACAGGCATGGGAGCAGCTGGCATGGGTGGGCTTGCAAAGGAGGCAATTCAAATCAGCTGCATGAGTTAAAACATGGATTGAACTTGACTGAGCAGTGCTTGGTGTCACTGCTGTTTAACCTGCATGAGTTATGGGGTTGGTCAGCTGCACTGGAGAGGAGTGTGCCCATCTGGGAACTGTTTCTTGCAGTGTAGGTAAAGCCTTTCATTCAGCATTATGTGTGACCCAGGTCCCGTTAACTGATTCCTGTTGCAGGCACAACAGCTGTGCACTTCTTCTTGACCATGCATCCAGCTGTCACCAGTAACTTCCCAAGTCCATCCACCTTTGAGGAGATCCAGTTTTTTAATGGCCCCAACTATCACAAAGGAATTGATTGGTAAGAAACCTGACACATGTTCTTCTGTGATATGGTGCACCCGTGCTGCCTTCTCATGAGTCTCTCTGTATGTCCCCCTTAGCAGCTTCTCTGGTTCTGGACAGCTGTTTCCCTTGCTACTGCTCAGTGCATGCTTTCTGTTTTCCTGGTAACCCAACTGTGTAGCCCCAGGAGCAGCACAGGGAGTTTCTCATTTTGCTGACTCTTCACCAGCAGAGTTGTAGGCATGGTTTAGCTTGAAATATTCAACAAGTCTTTGTTGAATGCACTGCTGTCATGAAGTTACTTTTACTTTGCAAAACAGACAGCAGGATCCTCATTCCAAAGTTCTTCATGGTCTCAGAGTTAAAACATATAATAGTGGAGGGGACAGCCTCCCTGCTTTTGTTCTTGGGCCTTGACACTTAGAGCCACCACTGTGTTTGTTGTGCTGGCTCCAGTGTCCATATGCATACCTTGGTGTTTACCTGTAGAAGTTTCTACCTGGCAGGGAAATTCTAGTGTCACCATGGCATTATTATGCCACTGTGTTTCCAGGGAGAGAAAGTTCAAAGGTGTTTCCTACTCACTGCAGTAGCTATAGCTGACAGTGGCACTGGCCTCCCTTGTGCGTGGCTCTGAGGGATGGCTCAGAGGGGATGTGTGGCACTAAGGCATTCTGCTGTGGCGTTTCTTTATCCATGAGTTGTGGGAGATTGGCTTCTCTAATCATTTAGAGGACTATTGAAAAGATTTTGGAAAAGGGTTAGTACCTGAGCAGAGCTCACAGGAGTCAGACACTACAGAGCAGTTGCACTAGTGACAGGTTAGAAAGTGAAGGCTTTTATGTGCATCCCCTGGAAAAGTCCTCCAGATGGATCAGAGTGTAGCATCACATGCAAGGGGACAATCTTTAACATGGAATTTGCATTTGTTGCACAGCTTAGATTTGAGCACAGATCCACCTTCCAGTGCTTCACAGTCCCCAACCCCTCTTACTCTCTTACCCTGTTACTTAAATATCTTACAGTTTCCATGTTGCTAATTTGACAAGCTCCTGTGAGACAAGGCAGAGCTCCTTACCCTGCACCTCAGCTATGGACTGAGGTACAAAGAGACAAATGCTTCAGACATGTTTAAGCAAGTGGTTGGTGACAAGTCAGGCAGTTGATTCTGACTTTACTCTTGAATAAAATGTCTTTCCTGCTAAAGCTTGCAACTGGGACCTCACCTTCAGGTTTTTCCATCCACTGCCCAGGGACTCGAGGAACACACTCAGCAAAATGCTTTCTTACCTTTGTATCATTTCTCAACTTTCTTTGGTGTGTGCCACCACCCCTTTTTGAGTCACGCCTCTGCCAGATCTGCAGTGCTTTGCCCATTCCCTGCACTACTGGGGAGGTGCAGCTGTGCTGCAGCTGTGTCTGTTGAGAGGGCGTTGTGGGGCTGTGCCTTTTCTTGTTGGGCCATGCTGCTCACCAGCGTCCCATCTGTTTGGCAGGTACATGGAATTCTTTCCCATTCCCTCCAATGCCAGCACAGACTTCATGTTTGAGAAGAGTGCCAATTACTTTGACACAGAGGTGGTACCAAAACGTGGTGCAGCCCTGCTGCCCCGAGCCAAAATCATTACTGTTCTGATCAACCCTGCTGACCGAGCCTATTCATGGTATCAGGTAACTTCCCTGCGCTGTGCTGGGGGTAAGGCCCACAGAGATATTTCAGTGGGGGAGGTAGAAAGCCCATGCATGTGCTTCCCCGGAGGAGGCAGGTTCCCTGCAGGGTGTGGACAGATTGACATACAGAGGCATTCGTGGGTGGCTGTGCTGCGTCACCGGGGCCTGCACTGAGAAGTGTAAGGCAGAATTGTGTTCCTGCTCCTGAATTCAGCTCGTGTTTTTCAGCACCAGCGTGCTCACAATGACCCTGTGGCACTCAATTACACCTTCTACCAAGTGATCTCGGCGAAATCGCAGGCGCCTCAGGAGCTGCGCAACCTGCAGAGCCGCTGCCTGTTCCCTGGCTGGTATTCCACCCACCTGGAGCGCTGGCTCACCTACTATCCCTCTGGGCAGGTAGGACAGCAGGCAGCAGAGGTTCCTGGGGAGTCCCTCGCAGGTTTAGTGTAGAGGAGAGGGGAACAAACTGATCCATGTGCTCTCCCCATAATTTTAATTTCACCTTCTTTCTTGTCGTTTGGAACAAAAGCCACTACACTTCCTTTCTCCGGTTATGAGTGGGTAAGAAAGGCTTGAATACTCCAGTTTTGCACTTTATGGTATTTGTAAAAGGAAATTAGTGCAGGAGGATACTGTGATCTCCTAGAAAGCTCCACAGTAGTGGGAATTTCAGCAAGAACAGCAGTGTTAGCACTTGGCAGTCTGTAGGCTGGGGACCCTCTTCAGGCCCAGAAGGTCTTCAGCCACTTGCTGGGGTTTTGTTGCTTTACAGAGAGGCTCATGGACTCTGCCTCTTGTTAGTTCCCATGTTGTGAAGCCTTTTGCTGTCTGCTAAAGGGAAAGTTCACTGCAGAGATGTCAGGATTTAGTGTTTTGTATATAAATTTGCAAAAAGGCAAATTAATAGACTGAAGACTATTTCGGTCTCTAAATTCCCAAGAAGTTTCTAAACTGTCTAAGATAGATATATAGATATCTATTTTTCTCTCTCTCTCTCTCTCCCCCTCTGTGTGATTCCTGTGAGTCAGGATATGTTTTTTTCAAGTTCTTTCTGCTGCTGGTGTTATTCTTAAGACAGCCTGTAATCCATCAGAGGTTTATAATGTCCATTCGGCCTCACACTCTCTGCCAAAGCAGCAGAGCCTGAACTGTACATGACAGATCTGTCAAGACTAAAAGAGAGATGGTAAAGCATTCCTAGGCTTGTATATCATTGCCTTACTCTTCCTGGAGGTTACTGCTGTGGATGGAGCCAAACACACACCTCCTTGTTCTTACTGTCAGCCTTCAGTTCATGTGACTACTGCTCTATTCTGTTCTTTGGAGTAGGTTATTTATTAGCACAAATGCTGTTCATAGTCTATAAGACATGTAACAGGAGAATAATCACAGGTTACAGAAGAATACCTAGCACAATGGCTGCTGCCATCTGAAAAAAAGTTTCCAGAGACAATCTGTACATGCTGCTGCTGGGCTTTAGTGCTTAGTTACTTTGGGCATTTGCCCTTAGTGCTTAGGGCATTTGGCCAAAGACAGCTTTATTAAGCAAAGCCTGTTGGGATTTACTGTTTTATGGTACTTGTGGCCCATATCATAACTTCTTGTCTGTGGTGACAAATGGGCCACATCCCCCCACTGTGCTGTTGTAGAACAGACAGATTTTGGCTGCCTGCACTCATAGGCCGGGGCAGTTGGAGATGGAGGAAGCTCACAGGTGTCAGTCAGCACAAGCTGGCAGAGGCTAAGGCACCTGTTCTCTTTTCAGCTTCTCATCGTGGATGGTCAGGAGCTGAGACACAACCCTGCCTCTGTAATGGACAACATCCAGAAGTTCTTGGGAGTTTCGCCGCTCTTCAACTACACCCAGGCCCTCAGGTAGGGAAAGAACTCAGGTTTGGGAGGATGCGCTCTCAGCCAGGAAGCCCTTGATTGAAAGAATACTTCTTATCTCTGATCACAAGACCTGCCAAGGTTTCACAGTTACACCCAACCCTAAAATGAGATTCAGATTGCATGAGATGCTTTGTGGAGACTGGAATCACACCTTGGTGTTTCTTGGAATTACAGAGGAAGGACAAGGTTTTGCCACTGTCATGGAGAAGCATGAAGTTGTTCAGAGCAGTAACTGTGATGTTTTTTCTATTTGGTCTTGGTGTTTCAGAAAAGGTCCTGGAATTACTAGCACTCATGCTTTGTGTTAAACCTGTATCTGACAAAAAGTAGAGGAGGTATGATAAAAAATGTGACAATCTGCTCCTATCTTCACCCAGAAGGAGCTTAGGGCCACCCTGCAGTTTTGAGGTGAAGAATGTGGATTTGACAGGTGCCCAGAGCTGTCTGAGGGAGCGTTAGCAGAGGCACCACCTCACTGCCACAGTTAAGGATGTTAGTGAGCCATGGCTGTGATCTTGCCCACACTGCATGTACAATTAATCTGAACAGGTAAAGTGCTGTTGAGGGTGTGCTGTGGCCATACCAGCGTTCAGTGGAAACTCTGCAGGCCCGCTGAAGATGCTGAATATTGTTGTTTGCAGCTGAAGCCTGTTTTCACATCTTCTCTGCTGTCACAGCCTATGCCAGCTGAGGATGGTGGGTGGGGATACATGCATGTAGGCATAGAACAATTGTGCTTTCCTTTCACAGTAAAGAGAGGACAACTCATTCAGTTCTGCCCCTGCAGCTGTTTCCAAAGGGGTGGCACAGGGCTCTCCAGGGGAGAACAGATTCAGAGAAATGTCAGGTTACCTGAAAGCTTTACTGGCTACAGCACATATGCTGCTGGTGAATGGAGTATCTGTGGTAGTGGTACTGGCTGGTACCCCTCAGCCAGGGCCAGAAACAGATGGGATTGGTCAGCTTGCCTCAGATTTCCTCAGGGGACTTGCTCAAACCTCGAGCTCACCTTTGGCCAGCTGAAGGGACAGACCAGGCCACATCCAGACATGGTTCCCAGCATTGCCTCATGCCTGTGTTTTAGCAAGAAAAGAAACATTTGACTCTTTATAAATAATCAGGGGATTCTCTAATACTTAACTAGAGTGAGGAGATTTAAAAGAATTTACATGCACTAAAAAGTGATTATTATCTTCCCCTCAGCTGAACAGACAAATAATGTAACCATGTTACCTCTGAAATTTGCATAAAGCTGAAACAGTCATGTTTGCAATGGATTTCTTGTCAAAGTAGTTCAGTGCTAAAAAAAATCAAGGAACCAATATCACAAAATAAATAGGTAAAGCCTGATATAGAAAATAACTATGGTGTTACCTAATTTCTGCTGCTGCCTAATTGTGTATGTGGCTGTATCTTTCAAAAATAAATGTCTTTTTCAGATTTGATGAAGCAAAAGGATTTTGGTGCCAGCTGCTAGATGGAGGAAAGACTAAATGCCTAGGAAAGAGTAAAGGAAGGAAATACCCTGAGATGGATTCCTTGGTGAGTAGCTGTCTCAATCTCTTGACAACAAGAGATGTAGAAACATCCCAGCAACCCCACGTGGATTTTCCTACCATCTGTCCTAGCTGACCTGTGGAGCATGTGTTGAGGGTAACATCTTCTTTCATGCTCTTGTGGTCTGTTTTTTTTCACACAGTCACGGCTCTTTCTGAGAGACTTCTACCGGGAGCACAACATTGAATTATCCAAGCTGATGAACAGACTGGGGCAGCCCCTTCCAACCTGGCTCCGAGAGGAACTGCAAAACTCCAGCTGGAGCTGAGAGGGACTCCCCTGCCCCCAGTGCCATTGGGATGTGTGGTGCTCCAATGTGTGCTATGGTGCCATCTTTTGTCACGCCAAAACAACTGGACAGAGGAGCAGGAGCAGAGAATGTGCATGTGGAGCCTTGCCCCACCCTTGGAAAGGGCTGCTGCCACTATCACTGCCTTGGGGCATAGAGTGCAAGTCACATTCTTGAGTATTAATGGTGTGCTACAATTCGACTTTTACTTACAGGAAGGATTTGGAATGCCTGCCCTACTTTGAACAGGGGAGAGAGCAGAGTTAACACTTTGTGTATTTTTAAATTACTTTTCTCAGTCCATGAAACAGGCTCGAGCTGGAGTGAATGTGTTACTCGTCTGAGCTCAGAAGGCTGAAGAGCAGAAACAATTGAGCCCACTGCTGAGAAAAGAGCAGCAGCCTAATAAAAGGGGGATCTAGTGCAGAGAAGCCCAGCTTTTATCCATAGTCAGTTTGGCAGAGCGAGGCCCAAGGCGCCCTTGTTCCTGCCAGTGCCTGTCTCTTCCAGTGCCACTGCTGGGGATGGTGGGGACTGCGCCTGCGGGGACAGGGACACACAGGTGACCTCGTCTCTCCTTACCTGCAGTGCTTTGGGTGGGATACAGGGTCTGGTGCCTTTGGTCAATGGATTGCTTTGTTATCTTAGAGAAAAGGTTTGCCACATGGGCAGCATGGCAAGTATTTCTCTGCAGGGACTTTAGACATTTTGAAAGATAACCAAGGAGCAGCACTGTCCCTGTGGAACACTTGGGAGGTGTAAGTTCAGCACAGCAGTGGGGGAGGCAAAGCTCAGGTACTCTAAAATAAGGCTGACAACACAGCTGAACGCAGGCAATTCAGTTCCCCACACCTGATCAGCTTAAAAAAAAATCCCAACAGCTCCAGTGCCCCTACCCCATAGTCCAGTTGCTAGCACTGTTTTAATCTTTTTGCACTCCAACCATCCAAGGAGAAAAGCAAAAAAACCACAGTTAAAAGTAAGTCTTTTTCAGATATAAAAAGAAGGCTTTGCACCAGAAGTGGTGCTCAAAAGGGGCTTCTGCATATGGTAAACTAAGTACTCTAAGGTACTTTGGCTCCTCTTGCAGTTGCTGGATAATTATTCTCAGAGGAAATCCTTCATCATGGTTGTATATATTTTCTTTGAGCCATGGGCTTCTGGAATGGCATGGGCCATCCCCTCCTTCCCAGGCACAGGTGGTCCTTGGAGAGTGCTGCAGAGGGGCAGGATCCACGTGAACAGGTGAGGGAAACTTCCACAACTGTCATGAGCCACTTCTCTCCCAGCCAGAGAGAAGTTGCTTCAACTGAGCTTTTCCATTGAGCCTTAGGTATTGTGTATTTCTGAATGAATGGTGCATTTACCGTTGTATGTAAATGTATATATTATGCAATATAGTATTTTATTTCATGTACCCTTGGAAAGGGTTATTTTGTGCAGCCAAAAAATGGATGGAAAGACTAGAACCCCCCTCTCTCGTTCCTGTTCGAGAGAAAAAGCTCAACTTCCTGCACTTGATTAATGTATAGCATCATTCACATTGAATGATAATGAAGAAATTCTTGGCTCTCGAAGCTGAGCACATGTGTCTGAATAAAGGTTAGAAGTAGTAGTAAGTGGAGATTCAATAAATGTACTACTTATTTTTCTTCTTTGTGATGATTTGCAGTGGTGTCATGGACTTCAAGCTCGTACAAGGGTAAGAAATAATGAAAATCCTCCTCCAGGCCTTAGGGCTGGTATTTGGAAGGGTAACAGTGGTGTTTAACTTACATTTGAAAGAACATCGAAGCAGCGTGCTAAAGCTTGCAGCCAGCCTGCATTTTGAGACTCATTCTTACTGGTTTGCAATAGTGGTGACTTTGAGGCCATTCTGACTATTGCGATGGTTTCCAGCTGCTGTGCCTGCCACAGCAGAGCTTGGCTCTGAACCTCCTGTCCAGGTGTGCCCGGCACAGCAGCCCTTACAGTAAAATCGGGAAGGAAAACATTGTTTGAATAGTCACAGTTGTGAGAGCATGGTGAAACAGTCCTAGAGCTCTCCCTCCACTAGACACTCCACAAATAACCCTGGCAGCAGCAAGGCAGCTATGGTGGACGATCCCAGAACCAAGGATTGTGCTATTCCCTTAAATGTTTTCCTGCTCTTAATTTAGTACAGGTTGTCACACAATTACTTCATGCTTTACCTCAGAGTAAGGTACATCTTTGAGGAGATGCCAAGAAAAATAAACATGGTATGAGGAATAAATATTGGGAGGGGCACATAAAGTATCACTGTTACTTTACTGGTAACTCAAGACAGCGAAGGGCAACTGTGGAATGTTATTATTTATTCCTTCCCCCCTAGTTGCTTGATTGGTGTACTGCACTGGTTCTTACTGCTTCTGCTAATGACAAACAAAGCACCTGCTATGGTCAGCTCCAAATATAGGCTGTCCTTACCTGATGAAGAGCTGTTTTCAGATCTGCTACCTCTCTGACAGCATATGGATGCCCTTTTCCAGGTACCTCTTCAAAGCTGTGGAATCAAACACTGCCTCCTAAGAGAAGCTTGTGTAGTAGCAGCAGCTCTGTGCTACCAAAAAGCCAATAAACCCCATATTTTTTAGTGAGAGACACTGGGTACTAGATACACCTTTGGCACTAACCATTCCAGATCTCACACTTCCACAGTGGGAACAAACTTCACCTTGGCTCACTGCTTCGTAGCAGTTCATGGTAACCGGTTCACTTCTAAGACAAGAAAAATGATAAGCGTGAAACAGAACCTTAAGGGTTTTTTTGGTAATGTATTAAAAAATACTTTAGTCTGATGCAAATGACCCATTTACAAAGGAGTAATTTGACCCAGGGACCAGAAGGCCATGTGATTCTAATAGCCAGGTGCATGAAAGTTGAGAATTGGCAAAACAACAATAGTAAACTCTTTGGAACTTGTGCTTGTACACCACCTCAGGAATTCAACCAGGAAGATACTTAAAAGTTGTCTGCTGCCTCTTTCTAGTCAGTACAACATTCAGGGAACACTGGTAGGAATCTCAACTATAGGGTGAAGACGTTCTAAACGAACTGCTGTAGGTGGCAGCACACATCAATTCTACCCAAAAAGCTGATGGCTGAAAATTGCAATTTTCATTTGATGGCAGCACAGCAAAGACAAGTATTCCTGACAGAAGCCTGCACCCTCCTGGAAGTCAGAATGGCACACACATGAATCTAACAAGCCACTTGCTCAACCTCATCCTGCTGTTTTACAGCCCTTGCATGCAGTTGGAAAGAAAATCCTTTGATTCCTTGCTGATCATTTTGCTGTATCAGTAGTAACATGGCCAGAAAAGTAACGATAAATACGTGTGAACACACCAGCATGACACAAACAAACCTGCTCAGCCCCCTTGCTAGATCCTGCCAGTGCAGCTGTACACAAGACACCACCCAGTAGCAGCCAACACATCCAAGTGTTTTCAGGCTGCCTCAAGACAGGAATCCCATCCCCCATCACACAGCAGAACATGGATGGAGCACTGGTACCTCCTCGCCATTTATCTGTTTGTTGTTTTTTTCTTAAAGGCTTGTGGGGATTAAAAACCACTACAAACCAAGTAATATTCACCTCTGAAACACTTACCAGGCTGGTTTGGCTACAAAAGAGTATTCCTGACACTCATCTCCACTATTCTATGTGGAAAGAAATAATCTAGTTTTAGCTTTAAAAAGTGGTTTTCTTCCAGGACTTGGTTTCTCACCTTTCTCATCTCCACAGCTTTGTCAGCTCTCATGTCTCTCCACAATGCTTGTAAACCCGGCTCTGCAGTGGTGACACCATCGCAGCAGTCAGAATCCAGCTCATGGTTATGTCACTTAGAGTAACAGCATCATAAATCAGGCTGGGCCATAACCCCTCAGGTCACTGGAAAAGGTGCTTTTCAGCACTTAGAGAAGTTGTTCCTGGCCGACTTAAATGAGGCAATGTAAGTATGACATGGAAGGAAATGTCAGGGACCCAGTCCCTGTTTACAATACATGCTATGTACATACACCAGCCATGTACTAGATTTAACCATTTCCATCATTTTCCCCTTACAACTCTCATCCCCTTCATGGCAGAAAAGGAATTGTGCAGTGCAGTCTGGACAGCACTAAGTACTTATGAATACTGGAACTGGGAGCAGACAGTGCCTTTAAGATAGAAAGTCACTTGTTTACAGAGCACAGTCAGTCTTTACAAGAAGCAAAAACTCTACTGAGCAATGGCAGCTCCTGACAGCACACATGGTTCATCTCTGTAAACAATAAGATCTGTTCCATGAGAACCCATAAAGGAAAAATACAAACAACCTGAATCTTAGCACATACACACAAATCACCTGCTGATCAAAAAATGAAGTCGTAAGAAAACTACCAGCCAATAGGTGTTGCAGATGATATCAGTGAAAACTGTATCAAGTAAGTGATGTGAGTAAAGAATTGGCTTTTTTGCATGAAGAAAATGGAGTCTTGGCTAACTTATTACAATAGGAATGAGCTCTCCAAAAACCAAAATACAAATCCCAAATAAATAGTAAGGACTGTAAACAAACTAGACAGAGGGGGGGGCTTTTCAGCTAATTCCAGCCATATCTGTTGCCAGGCACATAATTTCATTACAGGACAGCTCCAACTCACCTTGTTCATGGGCTGTAAAGACACTGAAGTCCAAAGACAAATACTGTTCTGTTAACTGTTCATATTCCCAGAAAGTGCCTCCAAAAATTTTTACAGGCAACAAAGATGGTAATAGGTGAACATGTCCAGAGATGAAAACACTTCATATGTTGCTGGGAAAGTCCTGGAGAACATTTACTCCAAGTGAAAAAACACATGGGTTAATTGAAAGTCAAAGGAAATTTGAGTTGTCTACCTCCCCTTTTACAGGTCTTCTGCTGAAATGTCTTTTCAGAATTTCTACGCCTATATATTTTTTCCACTCCTGTGGACAGTGACCAAACTAACAAGACTGCAGTGGGTAATAATTGTTCTATTTTAACAGGAAATTATTGTTACTGGGGCCATCAGGGCTCATCCTATTTTTCCTTTCTTATAAAGGAAAAATACCTCAATAACCTCACAGCCACATGGCAAGAAGAAACATCATCATCTCCTTCCTCACTTTCTTCTGTCCTTGCTCAGATATATTTCATGGGATGGGGCTCAAGAACAACAACAAAGTAACAGACAGTGGTCTGAAAACTTGCCTGCTCGGAGTCTAAGTGTATTTTTCCAACCAATATGACAGATGAAGCTCTGATATTTCATTTCCCTATTCAGTCCAAATCCTTAATGCTACACTTCTGCTCCTGATTTACATTCATCACTTCTACCCATTTCCCTTCTGCTTCTTTCCTTCTAAAACATGCTTCCTTCTCTTCCACAGATTTTCTCCTATAGCATAAGAAAGGAAAAGATTACACTTTGTTAGACAATTCCTTTTTCTCTAAGCTCCTTTCACAGTTCTGAACATGCAAGAACCAGAGCACAGAAAGTGTTCTTAGAACCCAAACCTTCCACACATCACCAGGCTGTGCTCTCCAGTCAAATCCAGGTTTTTTGCCCCGTAACAGGCAGCTCATAATCAACACAGACTTTAGTTTAAAAACCACAGACCTTGACCCGTTATTACTACCATCTGCATTTCTAGTTAGCATGTAACCAGACACCTTATGGAGGAATACAAGGAGCTATAAGGAGATCTTTAAATAGTTACTGTTGCACAATCAATGGAAGAGGAACCTCAGTCGGCCTGTGCAGTACACAAAGCCAAACCAAGAGCCTGTTCATCTTTTTCGCCCTGTGTCTCAGAGTTACTTTATTCTTGAAGAGTATCATTGAAAATATCAAACAGACACATATTTCCAACTTGCAGAAACTAAACTTCATTGGCTAAACCCAAGTAAGAAGCAAAATACGTTACTACTGAGAAACTAGATTCTTAACAACCACAAGTCATCTAACTTCCACTTTTAAAAGTCTTGAAATTTATGTGCTTATACACTTAAGCTATCTAAACTTAATTTTCTGCAATACTGTCCCTACTAGGTATCTTTCACAGTCCACCAAATACCTCTCTAAACACATGGGAGCAGCTGCTGTTCTGCACAATACTTGGCAAATACAAGGCTCTGCATTATCACACAGTATCAAGGCTAGAAAAGGAACCAGTGACTGACAGAACTGCAGGCAGAACATCCCAGGCTTACACCAACTCTTCCAATACCCATCGAACACGGAGGCACGTCCTTCTCAGAGCAGTACCAGGCAAGAAACCTTTGGGCCCCAGCTTGTGCTGGATTGCTGCTCCCCAGAGCACAGCAGCCACCTACCAGGGCTCACAGGAGCTCCCACTGACACACAGCTGGGCAGCTCCTTCAGACTGCCAACATCAGAGCAGAGAGAAGAGAGAGTCAGTCTAAGAAAACAAGTGTTTAATCAGGAAACGAGAAGAGACGAGGGATAAGAAACTGATTACAGGAGAGTAATACCCCAGCCAAAAGAAACAGGATTGTACAACTTTTAACAACCAGGATCAAAACATTCTATGAACCAGCAGTGCCCAGTGAGAGACACTCCTGAGAAAGAGCCCAAGCACTTCTGTCAGTCTCCAGGGAGCTCAGTACAGTCAAGGACCCACTGCCCAAGCTCCAGCCTCTGTCCTCAGCTGCTGCAGAAAGCTGCAGAGGTGGCCCCGGCCCTGCTACTCCAGTCTCAGCTTCTCTCACCAGGAGCTGCTGAAAGGGATGGAGGGAGCACTCACCGTGCACAGCCGTTCCAGCCACTCCCCAACAGGAGATGGTGTGTGGAGTAAGAGAAGCCCATAAAAAAAAAAAAAAAAGTTTACATATTTATAAATGCCAAAATAAATATTTAAGACAGAATCCCCAACCCCTCTAACACATGCGTAATCACACTGCAAACTGCTCGCAGGACAGCCTCCCGGGGCTCAGCGAAAAAAGCAGTGACTACACCACAGGGCAGCCAGCTCAACTTCCTTCTCATTTCCTGACGCTTCTGAGCCTGCAGCCCACCGAGGAGGAGGAGGAAGAGCGAGCAAAGCAGAGCGCCAACACGCAGCAGTGCTGGAGAGGAATGTCATGGTATAAATACATCAGATCAGTGGTTTCCAACAAGTTAAAACTAAAATAAAAAAGACACCAGAAGGAAGGATGGTGTAAATGGAACTACAACTATGTTGGGCAAAGGGCTGTGTGTCCGTGGAGCTCCACCCGATGTCATGGTGAGAAGGTGGTCATTTCCAGAGAGACCCTTTGCCACAGCTCCTTTGTCTGCTTGCTGCGCTTTAGGTTCTGGAGAATATCATTAAACTGCATCATGCCCATGGGAGTCAGGCAGAAGGCGCTTCTGGCGCTGCGGATGGCATTCACAAAGTCATCGTAGTCAGCTGGAGTGAGATGGATCAGCCGATGATGGATGTACTGGATGGGAATAGGGAGAGAGCCTTCAGGCATTTGTCATCATCTTCCTGCTGGTGAAACTCAGACAATTGAGCTCCCAGAGCAACAGGTCACATGGCTCTGTTACCCACCCGTGGTCCCAAGACTTGCACCTCTGACAGAGAAGAGCAGCTCAAAAGCAGCAGGGCTGTGTCCTACACCCCAGCACACCCAAGGGCAGCGCTCCCTCAGAGCACCAAAACGCAGCACAGAGCATCAGCAAATGCCCTCTGTGTCATGAGCACTGAACTGGGCTGTGGTACAGCACTAAAGGGGCAGGTAACATACTAACCCACCAGCATCCAACCCTCACAACCTCATTCTGCAGGTTACACCCAGCCTGGGCACTGCACGTCTCCTCTGCTAAGGGACATGGGCTCAATTGCTACCAAATATCTCCAGGCTTAACACTGTCACTTCTATCAGCTTCTCAAAGGAGGCCCCAAACCAGCAGGTTTAGCTTTCCAGGTCTAATGAAGAAACTGTCATGTCTCAAAAATACCATCTAGGGTGATAGAACAGCTAATCCAGTCTGGCAATATGGCTACAGAATCACCCTTTGGTCATTTATTCAAGAGAAGCAGTTCTATATGAGGTGTCCTGATTGCAGTGTTTTAAAGAACAGGTAGCTTTGGTATTCCAGCTGGCTCGCTCAAACACTGGTTTCAACAAAGTAGCTGAGCAAGCCATTTCCACTTGTTGGTGTCAGCACTGGCCCACCAGCCAGCCATGCCAGGGCTTTGTGAGGAGGGGAACACAGGCTACTACTAACAAGGAAAGTAAAAAGGATGGGCTAGGGACAGGGGTGACAGGGGGCTTGAAAACACAGCAAAGAAAGTTCAGAAGTTCATAGGTACATGTAGCATTTGGAGTGAGGGAGACACACAACTACCCCAGCCTTCGTGGAAAAGCACAGGAGGCAGAAGGCCCTGGCAGAAGCAGTACGCTGAGTTCCTTTGCATGCAGCCCCTACTCCAGTCCCTGCTGAGGGAGAAGGGTGCATCAGGAAATGCACTGCTTCAGCTCCCAGTGCCCAAGGCCCCCTCCCCTCTGCACATGCACACACAGGCAGCAGCTGCAAGGCAGGAAGACAAGCCACACTTTACCTGCATATAGGCCTGCTGGCACCTCTGCACCAGCTGGTGGAAGGCTGGGGTGCGCAGGTGGTTGTGCACATGGGCAGGGTTGAGCCTCTGTAGAGCTTCCATGATGATTTCCTGAAGCACAAAAGGGCTCAGCACCCCCTTGGCCGCACCAACGCAAAACTGATGCACGTAGTTTACACCTGCACAGGAGAAAGTCAGAACAACAGTGCTAAGATAACAGACACACGAGAAATCACACTTCACAGCAAGAACCTGGATCCAAAGCACCAGAATTCTTAGTGTAATTCATCCTTCAGCAGGCTTCAGCTGGGGGAGACAGTCTAGCAGACTCATGGGGACAGAGAAGATTCTGCTATATCCATCGGGTCTGATGAGTGACCAGGTACCACCTCAGCTACTGGTGTTCCCAAATTCACTTTTCTTTAACGGAGATGTGAAAGAAAACTAATGTGGCCAGTTAACTAGGAAGACCTAGATAACACTGTACCTTCTCCATTGTTTCCTGACTGCTCATCAAGGAAGCACCTAGATGCCTCAGCACTCAGGCTTTAAGGAGGCTGTAAACATAAGTTAAGCCTCCCCACCACTTCCTAAGTGGAGCTCTGCCAGCAGGAGCAGCAGAAGCTGTGCCACTAAACAGACTGTTGGTAAAGGTTTTCTTAGTTCTTACTGCTTATGAAAGGATTTAAAAAGTGAGCTGACAAAAAGGATCCAAGAGCAAAATGGGAGTAAAAACAAAAAAAAACCCTAAAAATAGGTGATTTGAGCACCTATTGCTATAGAATGTCTTCACAGAAGGTATAAATATACATAAGAAAGAGGAATACCTGTAATATAGTGGAAACGGAAAAGAAAGAATCAATATTATAGAATGGAAGAGATACAACCTCTGAACCCTGTACAATCTCATGTACTTCATCCAGTTCCTCAAAATTCAACAGGATGTCTACAGAACCCCAAAAATGGGACAAATGAGTGGATGAAAGAGCAGTAGGGATCTTATGAAACACCCTCAGGCATGGGATCGATATCAGGCTCGCCCAGCCTTTGAAGTTTCACTCCTTCAAGAGCTTTTTCCCACCATGGCCCAAATCCCAGCAAGTGGATTTCTGTTAAGTACTGCTCTGAGCCTTACCTAACTTTGCAGCTAACCCAAGGAGCCATTTTACATCCTCAGTGTAGGGCGGGCTGCGGGAGAAGTTGTTGGGATGGTCGTTGTGAGCTCTTCGGCCAAGCATCTCCAGAGCCAGCATCCCTGTGAGAAAGGGGCAGCCACAGTCAAGCAGCGCTTCTGCTCAGTAAGGCTCAGTCTAGCATTTCACTCACTGCAACATAACCTGACTGGCCTGTCCCTCACCAGCAGAAAACTCCACAGCTGCAAGGAGTCCAGACAGAAACAAAAGGCCAGTCCTGGAGCCTGCCAGCACAGGAAGTGTTCTGCAAGAACATCCAGATCTGCTGCTCCAGGCTGGGAAACCTGCACAGCCATCACCCCTCACCAGAGCTGCAAAGAGACACTGAAGCACCCACAGCATTGTCAAGCAAAGAGCCTCAAAGGCTGCACTACAGGAGGGGTCCTGAAAGCAAAGCTTTTGATCTGTTTTGCAACCGAGAAGCTACCCAAACCAACCTGCTTTGCTGCAAATACAACAGGCCAGTCAACAACATTGCACTGAGCTGCAATATTGCCAATCTGCAAACATTTCACTTATGACATTACAGTTCTTCAGACAAATCCACCCATTTAAACAGTATTCAAATACCAACATGTTCCACATCTTGATCTTCCAGACCATCTTTCCTGCCTGTGCCTCTCTCTTATTCAGGCTATTAAACATCCTTTGTGGCCTGCCACGTACCACTGTGATATTTTAAACATCTGCACCCTCCTTTCTAGCTATCAAGTACTCTCTATTTTAGCTTTAAATAAAAAAGTCATGCTTTCATTCCAGTTTCTTGCCGTTTCTCCCTTTGCTTATTTTGGAGGCTTTCTTCTCCTACACCAAGTATCCACTGGGTTGGACCACAAGTACATACAAGTAGCTTACTACACACTACTACAGTAGTTTACTGCAATCTAAGCTTAATCCCAAACCCTAAGACTGATATCCTTATACCAATGGCAATTCAGGCAGAGACTCGTATTTTCTCATAGCCAGTGTGACTGGGAAAGGAATGCTAATTACATACCCATTTTTCACTAAATATAACTTCTCTCTGCATCTGTCCTCAACAAATTAACTGGAGAGGCACGGGGCACTTCCCTTTGTGCATCTGAAGACTCAACTGGTATTAGAGGTGTGCCCTCTCCATCCATGAGCAGCAGGAGCCAAATATTTTATCGTATAGTCTCAACTTGCACAGTCACATCCTTGGAGCCCTATTCAGACTACTTTATGTACATCTGCTGAAAGGCAAGACTCTTCCCAGCTCTAACCCACTTAGCTTTCTCTTCTGCTCTGATGGTTCTGGAAAAGCAATTGGTCAATCTTACAGTGCTTTGCCTTCATTTTCAGACTCCACATCCAATCACCAACTTGCTTTTCCCATGTCCCTCAGGTGCAGCAGCAAATTGCCAAATTGACAGTGAAAGCCTGCAGCCTTGCCCTGAATCCCTCTCAAGGGGGCTACAGAAACCCACTTGGCCATCCTTACCAACTCGGTATGCAGAGTGGAGGTAGTGCAGACCCTGGGGGCTCACAGGCTGGCTGTGCTGCTCATCCTCGGCAGGAAAACCCCCTGTAACAAGGGAGTTGGGCTGTGAGGACAGAGTTGTCAAGGAAGCACCCTGAATCGCTGGGAACGTTGATCCTGCATGGACACTGCCTACTGAAGAGAGCAAAACAGCAGCATTAGGACCCAGCACCAGCCTAAAAAAAGGTTTACTTGGGACATCATCTCCTTCACCTGACTGCCCCTGCCAATGTAGGGTTATGTTCCCCTAAACAGAACAATACAGCAACCAAAACCCACAGGCTTACAACTGAAATACAATGGGCCAGGAGTAGCTCTATTCTGTTTGCAAGGTCAGTTATATGTGTGTCCATTTCTTCTGCGCTATCCTGTGAACATGCACAAAATCCACGCTTTACTTCTAAATGTGTGTGTTGATTCAAAGGCCTTTTCTATTATTAAATAAAACATTTGGTTCTGATTTCTTGTCCAAGGAAACAATCATATGTATATCTAGTCTACAACTCATGAGAAACTGCTAGGAAAATTACTGAGCAGGAACAGAATGAAGTCACTTAAAGATCAAGTCCAACAATGTGAGGTTATTCCACTTCAGCTGTCACTCTGCTCAAGAAGGCTGTTACTGGAGGCTGACCTCCAATCTGTCCTTGGAAAGAACAGTCACTGCACACACTGGCAGCATGTATCAACAGTAAAAACAGCAAGGAGACTTGAAAAGGTGTCACCTTCAGACACTTAACTAGTATGAGCAAACTCAAGGGCAATGACAGGTTTCAAATGCAAATCCATTGCATTGTACCACCTGAACTTGTACCAACAGCAGTTAACACTGAGTCACTAAGATGCACTCTGACAAGACTCAAATTTATCTGTCCTTCTCAAGAAAGGTACGAAGAGTAAAAAGCAAGGTTTGCTTGAGAACTCCAGAGCACAGATGCCATCACAGGTGTGCAAATTGTTACCCTTATTTCACGGCTTCTCTGTGATGCTACTACACCATCTTAAGCAATGCTCCACGTTCCCTTTTCTCCCCCTCCATGTTTGCTAGTGAATAGCTGAATACCTGAGAACAATGTGTCTCCCAGAAAAGATCTGTCTGACCTCCTCAACCCTGTAAGGAGACACAGGGTGCCAAACAACGCACAAAAGTGGGGCAAGATGCGTCTGAAGTCTGGCCACGGAGAATAACCCCTAAGAATGAGCTAAATTATTGCCAGAGCTCAAGCATCACCACATGATTCTGTACTTCAGGAACAGTGAAACACTATTGTAAGAACTGAAAATAAGTTTATGGAAGCCGTAAACAATGGCAACTGGAAAGGGTGGGGTCATTTTCTCCTTCAGCATTTTAAGTGTTCTAGGATGAATTAGCACTTCTGGAAGATTCATAACTCTTTGGAGGAGTACAGAAATGTTTCTCAAAATGGAAAGTCACAGCATCAGACTGTGACTAAGGCTGGCGGCTATCAGATCCTAAGGTCTTCAGGACTGTTTTATTTGTTTTTGTGGTGGCTTTTCAGCCTCAAAATACAAGATAAAAACAACTGAAATGATTCTCTCAATACTCTGAATATGAAGGGGGACAACACAACTCTTAAGTATCTTTTCCACATATCAGTCTTCCAGCATCTGTTGAGTTGCAACACACTGTAAAAACAGGGAATATTACAGCCTCTGCACTGAGGGTTCAGCACAGACTGGGGTTAAGCACGACCCACTGGTGCAAAACTCCATGGCAATGACAGCATGCCCACAATCCAGTCAACACCTGTTGTCCCAGTGCTACACACTACTTGATGGGTTTTCACCATCACTTGAGCCTTAGGACAACACATGAGCAACCATTCTAAATACCATTGACGTGACTGTGACAAAACATCTGTCATCTCTGATAGTTTCACGTTTGGGCACTGGCTGCCTCCAATCCTTTCAGGCAGGAAAAGACATTTAGTAGTGCTTCTGTAGCAGAAGTCTGCCTGCTTCCTGCATTCTGTTCATCTGACCCAACAGAATTACATGAGTCTGCTCAAGATTGTCTCTGCTCACCTTGCCCAAAGGAGAGCAGGAATAAAGTTTTTACAGGTTAGGAGTCAGAAAGGCCACAAGGCCTCCAAACATGATTTAGTATTGATATCTTGATAAAATAATCTCATACTGGAAATTTGGCTGAACATTTTCTGTCTGATAGCTGTATCAGCCCCCCTTGGGAATCCCAGTACCCCTGAGCATGCACACCTTTAGAATGGCACGCATTTGGCCAGAACATTTCAGTGCAAGAGCCCTCGTCCCACCTGTAATCAATGAGGAACAGGAGCTCACTGGGGAACAGCTCAGAGCCATTACAGAAACCTCAGCCAGGCAGCCCCGAGCTGTAACTTACGCGCTACGTTGGAAGACAGCGACAGCCCCGTCTCGCTGTGATAGGGGTGCACGGCAATCTGCGTCATGGAGGGGACGGGCACGCCAGGGAAGGACACGGCTGTGGCTGCCAGCGACGGTGCTGTGACTGAGTACGGGTACTGCGCCCCTATGAATGCTGGATGGACACCCTGCAACACAAGGGATGAACAGTTATGTCTGCTTCACCTGACCATTCTGAAGTAATTCAAAACAGCATGTCCCCACACAAGCTACAGAGCTTGAAAAGTCCAGTCTGAAGCAAAGGAGGAACCTTGCACCGCATGAGCATTACACCTGCTTGCTCCTCCTCCTTTTAAAAACCTAAACCAGTTTGCAGAAAACCACTCTTAAGACCTCCAAAAATAGGCCAAGGTTAAAATAACCTTTATGTGGTTTTCCCAGTGTAGTCTCCCCATTTAGCCTGAAAGCTCTCAAGAAAAGCTTTCTGTCCACTGCCTTTTGAGAAACTACAGAGTAACAGAAATTAGAAACTACTAATGTATTATATTTTATATTCTCTTCAGACTTTAAATGCAGCCACAAAAGGCTCCTTATTGTGCAAATGCTGAACTGGAGGGACAAAGCATCACCAATTTGCAAGTGAGAGCAGAGGCTTGATCTTAAGGCCCCATGCCCTCCCCGCTCCAACATGCTCCTCCTGGAAGCAGCCACACAAGGTCACAGTAAATGAACAAGGCACAGCCAAAGCTCACCTGCGGATACGCCGAGCCAGGGACAGGGAAGACAGCTGGGCGTGGCATGTGCTGGATGGTGTGTCCGATATACTGGGGGTTACAGGGGATGTGAGTCTGGAGGGTGGTGTAAGGGTGCAGACCCTGCGTGTGTGTATGCGCCATTGCTGGCCCTGCCACCGTGTGCTGCTGGTACATGGTCGACCCCACAGAGATCACTGGCATGACGGTTGCTGCCGCAGTTACTGCGGCCGCCACTGTCACTGTGGTTGGCTCTGAGGTCACCCGGCTGTCTGCCAAGCCCCGTGCTGCTTCGGACGCGGCCCGTGCGCCACCGGCGCTGCAGCCAGTGGCGCCTTCTCTCTGCGCTGGGGTGCCACCAACAGTCTGTTCGTAAAGCCAGTACCACTGATGAGCTACTTCAAAGAGGACTTCGGGGTACACACCACCTCCTTTGGCTGCCTCCTCTACTGCCATGCACGCCTTTTCCAGCATCAGGTTGTCCTGGGAGCAGTGAAACAAAGGAAGAAGGTAAGACTGTAAAATGAGAAACACAAGAAGGAAAAACTGCAAGAGGGGAGAAGTACAAGGCACGCTAAAATAACTAACACTATGGGGACCAGCCAGATGCCATGCAGCAGAATAACCAGTGCTATTCATGAAATATAAGCAATCCAGGGAACTGGGATTAAGGCTGGGCAGTAGCTGAGGAGCCAACCCCACGGGTAACAGCAGCACATCCTTGATGCTGGAAATCAGCCTCCACTAGCAGCTACCATGTGATGCTCACCTGTTCCTTACACTGCACCAGAGCCCTCTGGATCTCGTTTGGGTTCAGGGCATGGGCATGAGGCAGGCAGCTGAGTGCCAGTTCAGCAGCTGCCCGCACCATGTTGGAGTCTCTGGCCCGTGAAGCTCTGTCTGCCAATGATGCCACCTCAGGGGGAGTTAGATGTCCATCCCAACACTCCACCAAGATGTTCAAGGCTGCACTACCAATCTCCATGGCCTGCCCTAAGAGGAAGAGTGAGATAGACTCTCATACCGCTGTACGCCCAGCACAGTTACAGTCAGCTTTCTCTTAACAGCAGGTGAACGCTTCACTTCCTTCAGGAGCAGTGACACAGCCCAGTTGCTTCCCTTAAGGTTCACATCAAATTTAGATTCTTTCTCCCAAAACACAGGACAAACAAGAGCCCTCAATGAACAAGTGGTGAGTGAGGACACCACTCCGTAGGTCAAGTTAAAATGCACTGGAAATAGCAAAAAGTACTTGCTATAGCTGATTTTAGTACCTACAAACCAGACTGGAGTGTCAGTCTATTTCATGATGTCAAGAAAACATGACTTTTCAAAGGTGTGTTTTTTAGGCCTCTAGAAGCCATATGGATAGGTAGTAGGCATGGCTGCAATGAGAAGGATGAGGAAAGTGAAAACTGAACACAGCCAAAGAGCATGTTCAGACTTGACAAATGTCTGTCTCTTCAGCATACCTCTGAAGGAGAGGCAAAGACCAGTCTCTGTATGAAAGGCGGGCTTTTTGGATTGAAGCATATTGCAGTAAAAACAAGAAGAAAAAGGTCACAAGAACTTTTCAGGCCAAAGTAAGCACCACTATGTAAATCACTGCTGACCAGCAACTACTGCAGCTGTGTGAACTGCCTACATGGCTCCTACAGCACATCAGCATCACTGTTTTCAAGAACAAGCTTGCCTCCCTACCCCGCTCCCTGCCCAAAAGTAAGCCTCCCAGTAAGGTTTTGCTGTAACCTGTGATCCAAGAGACGTGGGAGGAGTAAGTTCGAGAGAGCCAGTTGGGAGACACGAAGTTGTGCAGCCCCAGTGCATACAGCCCAATCTCAAAGGCGCACAGGTGAAGGTTGCGGTGTGGTCCCTGGTGCCCACCACTGGAGGAAGGGTGGGTGAAGATAGAGGTACTGCTGTTTCCACCTGCTTTGATAAGGACTGTCTTGGCCAATTCAAAGTAGAAGTGAGCAGCTGCTTCTGAGGGCTGGTTTGGGACATGAGGAGCGTGGCTCTCCAGCCGCCTCCCTTTATACCTAGAAGAAAGACAGAGGAATCTTTCAGACAAGTACCCCAAATTTGCAAGCTGGAGCTCCTGTCTTTAGGGCCCAGAAGAAACACAGAAAATTAGCACATCAAGTACATCCTGATGCCAGGACGTGGCAGGTCCCTGACATCAGGCCTAGAGGCTGCCTCTGTGCATTGGTATTATTCATTACCTGCCAACTTCCACAGTCTTTGCACGGGCTCCCCCACTGGCTCTCCTACTGCCACTGGAAGAGGAAGATCCCAGCGAATCACTTGAAGAACTGCTGATGCTGTCACTGTCCTGCCCTCTGCCCCAGGATGTTGTTGCCCAGCCCCCACGTAGGGGACGCCGACTGAGCGTTGGAGAACTGTCAGAGGTGGTTTCAGGAGCACTGCTGTCAATGCTGGCCATGCCTACAACACCAGAACCAACACAGAAATGTCACCAGGGTTGCTAAATACAGCACAGTTAGGTAAACTCTGAACTGTATCACCTGCAGGACCAACAAAGATCAGTTGTGTCAGTGACTGCCTTAGGGCTGACAGGCATTCATTGTTAATTGAGAGAGATTAAATCAAATCAATTTGGCCACAGACATCAGAGTCATTTTGCAGTTCTTGGATTAAAATGCAGAAGAGTTCAAAAACAATGAATCTTTATTTCCCCTTTCACACCATCACAGCCCCTCACTCCACCTGCCAAGCTTTGTGGCAGAGTATAACAACAACAAATATACATACAAAGTCAAGTTCCACAGATTATACAAAGAAAACCCTTCAGATATATGCTGCACAACCTTCACATCCTCTGCCTGCAGCTTATACCCTTCCCAAGAGAAGTGTAGACAGGCAACAGCTTCTCTGAATTTGTTTCTGGATCCAGGAGCACATGCTAAACTCCCAGAGTCAGCAGTCATTCAGCTCCAGATAGCTAATCCCTCACACAGAACGTAACTGGTGCAAGAAATGCATGGTAACTTGCCATATAGAAAGGGGCAGGAAATTTATCGAGCAAATCTTGTGTGCAAACCTCAGAGACACTCAGATGCTTCTGTTGTACAGGAAAGGCTGACAAGCAAAATCCCAGAGTCATAGAACAGGTTGCTCAAAGCCCCATCCAACCTGGTCTTAAACACTCCCAGGGATGGGGCATCCACCACTTCTCTGTGCAACCTGTTAAGAGCCTCAGAACCCTCACAATAAACAACTTCCTGATGTCCAATCTAAATCTCTCTTTCACTTTAAAGCTGTTCTCCTTTGTCACATCACTACATGTCCTTGTAAAAAGTTCCTCTCTGGCTTTCTTGGGCACACCCCAACAGACTGCCTAACAGAGCACCACTAGCACTGCAGGAGCTAGTCCATTCCCACCTGTGTGTTTCTTCTTCTGCCTGACAGGTGAACCCCAGCATCTCCCATTGTATCCACCTCGGTTTCCAAGCGCCAGACGGCTGGGGACCTTTCCCTCTTGTTTCACAAGAGTGGCCTCTGCAGCTGGCTCACAGGGGGACCTCTGAGAGCTCTCTGCACAAAATGAACAGTGACAAGGTAAACGTCATCCTTCTGTATCTCTAAAACCAGACATGGTCATTTAAAACATACAAATATCAAAAGATAAAGGATTTTTATAAAATTAATGGTATTTATGAGCAGGATTATCTTAATTTTCTTTCAGTTAGAAAGCAGATTATCTGACACTAGGCCAAGAACATTGAACTCAAGATTTGGAAAATAGGCTGTAACGATGGAAAATTTTAGCATAGCTATTACAAAGCACTTCTTACCCTGTGTGCTCTTCTCCACAAAGTTCTCAGGACTGCTCTGGACTGCAGTGCTCACAGCAGCTTGCTGAGTGACCGAAGCCCCTGGAAGCTGCTGGATAGCTGCAGCAGACTGGGCAGCATGTTTGGAAGGAGATTTTTGATTTGCAACTGCAGGTTTGCTGGATGAGTAGAAGGAACTCAGCGTCTGTGGTTTGTGAGTTTGACTCTCTCTGTCCAGGAGTTTGTCTAAAATCTTTAACGAGGGGGAAATAAAAGGCACTCAGCACAAGGATAAGAGACCAGGCATTACACAAAGAGGGAAAATACCACATCAACTTCCTGGTGGGCAACAGATTTCATTTGTTGGAGAGAAAAAAAGAAAATGCTTATTTTCTAGAAAATATGCATCACCTTCGTGCACCAAAGAGCAATGCAACACACAGTTGAGAGCCATGTGGTCTGCACTGCTTGAGGAAGCAAAGACTCAGTAATATCACATTATCACTTGAAACAGCCACTGGCTTTACTTGAAAAGCACTCAAAACTCACAAAAAAAAAGAATAAATTCTGGTATATGAAGGACAGAATGGAGAATTCTAAATTCAGTTCTGCCAGATGTTGTTTAAGTCACAAAAACTCCACACTCACCATTCAGAAAATCCTGTCATACATTACTGAGAAACTGGCAAAGCCACTAGAGAAACTGCTTTATACTGGCCAACAGTAACATTTTCTTGTCGTAATTTATTATGTAACTGAGAACAATGCATCACCACACTCTAAGGGTTTGTCCACTTCTACTGTTTGTTCTCCATATTTAATCAACACCCCAAGTCTGATGGACCATTTATGCACACATGATTGGTATAACAGTGTCCCTAATACTCCCTAGAGAAGAGTATAGCAAAAAAAGGCTTCTTTTTTAGGAGACAAAAAGACACTAATAATGTAGTTCTTGCTGTGTAGGAGGATTTTTGAATATGAAAGATTAGTAAAACCCCTTCTGAAGCTTCAGCAGTTTTCAATATTTTTTCTTCCTTTGGGGCAGACAGGCAGAGTTTTACTCTCTCTTGCATAGGAAATTAAGACACAGGTGTACTGAACCAGTATATCAAAGAGGTGAGAGGTGAAGAAACAGAGGCTTTGCTAGCTATACTGCTCTGCAAGCCAATATCCTTGCAGCAAAACACATGCAATTCCAGACTGTACACAGAGATATGCAATACACAGACTGCACTGAAAACCCTTAGGAGTGGGCTTAGCAATAAAAGCAGTGACAGCACATCTCCTGACTGGATCTTAAGAAACCTATGGAAAGAGTGCCTCTCCCAGGGCAATCACTCTGTACAGTCGGTTTTGCAGCAGTGGATGAATATAAATACCACAACATGGCTTGTAAAACATTAGTATATGACACAGCAACTTACACTCACTGGCAAAACTATCAAATCCATCAAAACCCAAACATGGTTTTGCCTTCCTTCTCCCTCTCCCTTTTCAAAGGGAAACTCACCTTCTTCAGTTTAGACTGATCATCCTTGTAAGTAATCATCAGGGCTAGAGCCAGATCTCCTTTCTCCCTTCGTGTGCCTTCACACAACAGAGGATGTTCTGCTTCACTGACAGTTGTTTTCATGCCTGCAGCCCATAAAAGAGAGGATGAAGAGACAAGTGAGCTCATGGGACTACACTACATCCTGAGTGCTGTCCATGCCTCAGACTGTTTTATTCACCTCACTGTTACAGACAAAGGAAGATTTCTTCCCCCTGTTTTTCTGTTAACTTCAGAAATAGGCCATGAACAAACAGAAGCTGCAGTCTGTTCCTAGAATACTAAGTCTGCCACAACTATCAGAACAACCATATACTAAAAGGCCACAGGAAGAGCCCAGGCAAGCCTACAAATCTATCCTGAAACAAAACTTTGGTTTCTGCAGATGCCTCCAAGTCAGCATTCCAACACCATAAAAAAATCTTTCTTTCAGAGATGAGGCAACAAGGAACAGGCCTTGTCTAACCCATTTTATTCCTTTTTGCATACTGCTTTAAAACACGCATACAGTATGGTCAATATAAGATATATATATAATCACTGCTTTGTTGCTGAGACAAATGAGGCAAGAATTCAGTATTACGCTAAGATCCTGAATTATATGATAATGCTTGGGAGTACTTCTGCTAGTCTTTCACTACCATTGTCTAACCTCTTCAGAAACGATTGCCTTTTGTTCTCTGAAACTGCCCATTTCCACTGAAGACCAGGCAATACATATTTCATGACAAAAGAGCAAGCAGAAAGCTAAAATTCATGTTACTACCTAAACTGAGTTCTTGTCTTGTACTCTCCTTCCATTTTTTCACGGCTTTGCAAAGACACCTCAACCCTGGCATGTAGAATCCTGCATCTGGTTCTGTCAAACTCTGCAAACACTTCTATTTCTGCACCAAACTGGAATGAACTACTAACTCTCACCATTCAAAATGGGAAAGTATGCAGAACATGGATGAAGGCAGACTTTTCCCGTAAAAGACTCTTACCAAGAGCAGCAACAGCTGCCTCAAAACCAAGCTCTTCGTCTCCAGGCATTTCATTATTCCAATTACGGCTTGGGGGTCTAGAGCCTGTAGGAGAAACCACTGAAAGAAGACAACAGAATTAGTGTTCATCTTTCAAAGCTAAGGCTTCAAAGCAAAAGATATTTCTGAGATCATTCTGAACCTGCAGAGCTTCCTGTGGTCCTATTCCTCGCCTCATACCATTTACAAGGACACAGCACCTTATGGGGTATTTTGTCCATTTCTCTCTCTAACCTCAGAAGGCTCCAAGCCAGGTATACTGCCAAGTCAGACCTCTAATCCCAGATTATTGTATTTTTTTAAATTCTAGATTTATAATAGCTTCCTCTGAATATAACTAGCATAAAAGCAGCAAAGTCAGTCATTTATAACTATTTTACAAACACACATAGAATGCTGAAATGTGTGAAGTGTGCAGTTATTTTCAAATGTAGGCAGAAGGAAAAAAGTTCCAGTGGGGAACAAAATATCTTTAAAGCAATGTAGACGCAAGTGCAAGCAATAGTGCATGAAGAGCAAAACTTGGGTCATTCTTACACAGAAGTTTCTCTTTGAAAATCCCTCAAGACCTGGCATCTCAGAATATACCCTGCACACACTCAGGCCAATGCAGTCAGTACCTGGAGTGCACAGGACATCAAATATAAAGCTTGCCAACATCAGAGGCAGGACAGGACGGTAATCACACAATGTCCCCTCTCGCAGTTCTTCAGCTCTTCCTCGAATAGTGTTCATCTCATTGGTGCCCAAGGGAATCTTCTTCAAGAGGGCTGCAATCTCAGATTCCTGATAAGCCAGCTTCACCTGGTGGTATCCACAAGGAAACAGAAGAAAAGCTGTCAACAGCACAGTACCCTGTGGGGAGCAGACTATTTCCCCTATACATACAGTACAGCAATAGTTTTTATTAAGTTTATTAAACTATAGCAATGCTTACCAGCCTAGCCACCTTTACTAGTCTCTCCACAATGAAAACAGGTTTCCAAATCTAATTACAGTCTTGCGTCATATTTATATACAATTTTTTTACTCAAATGATCACTCTTCACCTGTATACAGAAAAAATTATGTTCTCATAAGAACATCAGCAGAAGTATCTGACTGGACAGGCCAGTGGAAAAGGTGGTTACTTGTAATTGTAGGAAGAAAGGATGCTACGTTAAGTGATACACCAATTTGAAACAGCAGAGACTGGTTAGCAGGAGAATGGGCACGGCATGGCAGCACACACACCATCAGGATGAACAGGCACTACTCTGTGCTGGTATTCTCTCTGTTCTTAACACATGAAAGTAATAGTTTTCTTTTAGGCAGCAAGTGACTGCCAATCTCACAATCTTCTTCAGACCATAAGAAGTAGAGAGAATTAGTGCAATAATTGTAGCTGGTGGGTAACTAGCAACAATACACACTCTAAGGGACTGAACAACTCTGCAGTGAAAAGCAAGGCAGATGTAAATCACGCAGACATGGTCTTCACTGGACACTTCTTTTTCAAAACAGGAATTCTCATAGTAATCTAGGAGTCATTAAAATAGTATGCTTGCACAGTGAATATACTTGCTTGCCTGTGAATGAGGTATCAACAAAAGCAACAATTTTCAATCACACCAATTCACTCTGAAGAATAACTTTCAAACCATTTCACTGATACAAATATGGACAAATATGGATATTTGAAAACGACTTCATTTTCCCAAGATTAGCAAAGCAAAATGAAAACATATTTAAGGTAAGAAGTAGGCTGTTCTAATCAAAATAATAGATTCATAAAAGATTTTGTACTCATTTAAATACTTTGAGATGTATAGCTTCACGTGAAATCTAAGACCTATTGGCACATAAGGTCTGAACTTTCTATCAGTGAAACAACAGGTGATGTGATATTGTTAATATTTTTTTTTAGCAGATCAATATGTGCTAATGGGATGTGCACTCAATTTAGTTTCACTGCAATCCATTTTAAGAAAACATAAAAGCACAAACAAACTTCAGGTGCTGAAATTTAAACCACGTGAGCAAACATTCCAACAGAAAAACATTTATGGACACTGTCTTTTAAAGATATTTCATCACCTCCAGAGCCTTGGTAGAGGCAGGTGGTCTCTGCAGCTCCAGTGCAAACATTCCTATTCGGAAGGCCAGGTTGTGGTACTCCAGCCGCTCACTCAAGACCGTCAGCAAGAAAGCAGCTTTAGACAGGGTGTTGGTTGCCATCCACGTCTGCTTGCTGGTTGACACCTTGTTCTTTTTGCCCTGTTTGAGGAGGAATTTGTCACAGCACACTTTCCCAAACATCCTAAATGACTCTAAGCTTGTCCTCTTACCCTTTGCAAGAATTATAGACAGGAGAAAGAAAAAAATACATTTAGATTTCATTCCTTTTGCTGAGGAATCTCAAATTTCAGTGTTACCACTGAACATCATTGCTTACACTATGTCACCCCAGCACAACACAGTGGAAGAGCTGGCCTGTGGACAAGACACATGTCCCCTACTGGACTGGTGCTGTGCAGGCAGATGTCACACGCCTGTCCCTTCTAAGGGAACTCTCCTGGACCACAAACCCTACCTAGTGTCACTACAACTGAATTTCCAGAAGTTTATGCTTATTTCCTTGTCTAACCCTCTTATCCTGAAACAGCAGAACTACTAACATTTCCAGTGATGTACACTATGAAATAGGAGACTAAGGTTTTGGAGGGAATCAGGGAAAAGGGTCACCTGCACAGAGCTGCACTAAAATCAAGACCACTGATGGTTGCTGCCATCTCTCTACCTTGGTTGGTGGCTGCTCCACTTTGAGATCTGGAGGGTTGGCCAGCAGGTCCCTGGCAAGCTCTACAGTCAAGCGGCAAGCCTCATTGCTGTATCCATGTGCATACAGTGCCTCTGCACAGGCAAACAGGATCTGCAACAGAGAACAAAGGGTTATGTTCAAACCACACTACCCCGGCCTGGAATTAGCCTGCTCAAACCACTTGTCACAAAGACTGCAGGCACAGTTCATGACTAACTTCAGCAGCAGATATTCTCGGAGTCCTCCTTGCCTAGTTCTTCACCACCATGCCTTGAAGCACTCCCCTAGAAAGCCTTTTCTTACATGATTAAGTTTCGTCCTCTCACCAGGTGCTATGAGATCAGGGAATAGCTCAAAAAAAACTAAACCTCAAACTACCACTATTTCCATGCATTGCCATTTGACTGCTTGGTTATACAGGTGCAACTTCTAAACACATTTTGTGGCTATTACAGGAATGAGACACAGTTTATTTAGACCACCTCTCCTTTCTAAAGAACTTCTGCTTATGTGGTTGGATTTACATTTTTCCTGCTGAGCATGTTTCAGTCTCACTTTTAATTTCAGATAATTTTTGCCATTTCCAAGAGTGAGACTAGGTGAAAAGCATACACTGTTTTGTCTACATTTGTAAATCCTGGAGTGTGAGATGGGATTAACTAAAAGTGGGACACACCTGCAGTTAGCACAGAAATAGGGAATCAAGCTTGTGGGAAACAGACCTATGCTACCACTGTGTTAGGCTTGTAGATACCCTGTGACACACACAGCTGGTTATCACAACATTATAATTAAGCACTTGATTTAACAACACCCTAGGTTAGGTGTGACAGCTATGAGGGTGGTGAGACCATGATTTATACAACACATGAAACTGCAACACAGCATTTTGAACTAGATTCAGCTCACCTCCATCCGGTTCTCCTGTTCCAGCGGCTTTATACCAGCAAATATATCCTGCTCTTCTTCAATTCCCCCTTCAGCTTTGTCATCATCTTCCTTGGCTACCTCTTGTGGATTCAGATAGTACACCTGGTAATCATCTTCCTCCTCTCCATCATCCCCTCCCCCTGCTGCACCATTCTCTCCCACCTCTTCTGGCTTCAGACTCACACCACCAGAGTTCTCATCTGCGGAAGGCAGGTCATCATCACAACTACCCAACTCCCCTACAGGATCCTTGGAGGATTTCTTGGCCATGGAACTGCTCCTGACAGGGGGCTCAGGTCCCTCAGAGAAGTACACTCCACCATCCTCCTCAAAGGCATCCCTGTAGCTCCTGCTCAGTGGACTTTCTGTAAAACTAAAGGTGTTGCTGGCTTCTGCCCCCAGTGCCAAGCTGCTGTCATCCAGGCTCATCTCTGCCAAGTCTGGCTCCAGAGAGCTGTCCTCACTGCTCATGCGGCGTTTCCCACTGTGTTTGCTGGTCAAGCCCTTGCTCACGGGCAGCTTTGCTTTGCTCACTGCGGTCTTGTAGACGGCTTTATCCCCTTCTGCCGAGAGCCGTCTCAGAACCCTCTGCGGCGTTTCGGAGACAACTTTCCTCTTCCCCGTCAGTTCCTTCGGGCGAACCGCTGGCTCCTGGGGAGAGGGCCGCAGCCTGTCCCCGGGCTGCAGACACGGGCCCCCGGGCTCCTGGCCGTGGCTCCTGCCAGCCTCACAGGCACTCTCTGCACACTGCAGCCGGCAGCTCCTCTGCTGGATGGCCTTCACCCAGCAGAAGGAGTTCTTCTTGTCAGTGCTGCTGTATGTAATCCCAGGAATGGGATAGGCTTCCTCCCAGTTGAAGTAACAGGCTTCTACAGCTGGCTTGAAACCTTGGAAGAGCTTCTCCAGTGATTTCTTGTGCTGACCCCTCTTAACATTATCTATGACTTTCAGCTGCCACTGTCTGAGCTGTGAGCAAAGATCCCTGCGCCTAAGAGAAGAAAGGGGACAGGTTAGGAAGCAGACACAAAAAGCACCCACAACAAACTACTCCTTAACCCACAGAACACTTCTTTCTTTTGGCCAGAAACATCATCTGCTGAATAAAGTTAATGCTAATTATAGACAGCACTAGTAAGAAGACAGGCTGAAAAAAGCAAACAGGGGCATTAACAACTGGGTTCTAGAACACGTTCATGATCCAGAAACAAAACGTGAACACCACCACCATGAAAGCACAATACAAACTGGGAGGTTTAAAACAAAACACTGTCTGCCCTGTTTGCTTCTCTGCCCTAAATAAGGTGTTAGTGATTTGAGTCTCAGCAGCCTCAGACGAGTGAATACCATGGGGAACTGCCCTTGGAAACACTCATGAAACAGTTTGCAGGAGCTGTGAAACAGCCCTGTGAATAACTGCAGTAAAGACATTTACAAATACAACCTAAATAGCCTACCCAGGGAAGCACAATGAGAGACAGGATCACCTAATCTCCCTCACAGGCATTTACCTTTTACCCTAATGCGCCTAGAGGCCAACAATTTAATTTAAGCTTTAGCAGGCTGTCCTCAGGAGAACAAACTGTTGCAAACCGTAGGGACAGCAATAATTGATGTTCAAATAACTCTGAAGAAGCAGCAAGTTGGCAGGACTACACAGACTCATGTTACACAGTAAATTCCGTGCCTCCATATTACTATGGGAAGAACAAAACAGTTCTGCTTTTTTCAGCTCCAAATCTCACATAGGGCCTACGCGCTTGAGCAAAATAGTCTAAATGGTCTATGATCATTTAGATCATTAATGATCTAACTTAAGAGAAAAAGACATTTCTAGGAATTTCACCGTCTCAATCAACTGCCATTCTGTTTCTGCCACACATTTTTGATGTATAATCCCACCCCTATCAAAAGTAAAAGAAGAAGAAAACAAAATAAAAAGTGACTCAATTTAGTGTAAAGGGTGTTGTTAGACAAAAGGAACTAAACAAAGTGGACTACTTATATTTGTCCACTCAAGGAATTAATTAACCAGGAAACATACTGGTAGGGCTTAACCAAGGAGAAGATTTTCAGAAGGAAAAAGGAACAGGAATTACTTGGGAAGGGTAACATAAGGATAAGAATCAGTAAAGTCTCCTTATGATTCACTGTAAGGGAAGCACAAGTAGAAGAGAGTCCTTGGAGACTATTCAAACACCAAGAGAATAGGTAATCAAGCAAGAGCATTTTCATTATTCATTAGCTCAAGTAGAAGATCTGAGCAAATCTGAACAGCATCAAATAACTCAAATGTGAATATACATAGCACAACTTCATACGTTATTAATGGCCAAAATACTTTATGCTTTTTCTATATGATTTGATTGATGTTTGTGTTTATTTTAAGCCTCATTCCCAGTTTCCTACAGTTTTTAAATTGTCTTCAATTCCTATATTTAGTTACTTCATATTGTAAACTGTACAAGACAGAAACTGCATCCATTTTAGTGTCCCTGATGTGCCTTTCATAGGGCATTTTATTAATGTTACACAATTCAGAGAAAGCAAATCTTGTTAATGCGTAATTGTTCTGAAATTACCCATTTTCATTTGTTCTGATAAACTTCTGAGAATTTATAGCACATTAAACTAATCCAATACATTTCACACACCACACTTTGTAGACAAGATGTACTAAACAAACTATTATGATGTCAACCACAGTACCTCAACAGGAGCTCTCAGCACCTCCTCTGCTATTCAACTGCTGCTAAATAAAGATGGTGCTAAATAAAGATGGCAGTGATTTACCAAAGCACAATATGGTTTAGAAATCTGCAGGAGCCACACAATTTTTTCTCAGACAATTGAAAACACTGACACTGGTGACACTGTTTACCAATACACTGCAGAGAACAAACTCCCTAAGAGCACAGAAAGTAAGAACTGGTTCATCTTGAAGTATGCAATAGTGAATGACTGGGCTAAATAGAATTCCATTAAACTGCTGAATGGTTAAATATAGAAACCTTTTCAAATAATTTGTAGCTGGTGCCATCATTCAAAGAAATGTTCTCCACGAGGACACTAAAATGCAGAATTACACCCACATGTATAAAAGGACTCTCAGAAAACAAATTAGTCACACTACTTGATGTTGCTGAAAGTAAGCAGCAATAGTGATTAAAGTAATTATTACAGTGCTTTGAATGTTACATAGCACACAGTCTAGAAGAACTAATGTTTGAACAGGTCTTGAGGTAATGATACAAACACAAGAAGTCTACAGGATGAAACTCCTTAGTGTGGTTGAGTATCACAGAAATCAGAGACAGGAACTGATTCTGGAGCTCACCTCTGTGGACTAATAGTTGGGTCGAGGACAGCCAGCCTCCAAAGAACCACCATCTCATCGCACATGCTCGCACAAGCATGAGCAGCTACCTCTGACTGGCCGTTGCTGCGCCCTGTGTGCCCGCTGGCGCTGCTGTGTGACGCGGACGTTCGCACGCTGTACCACCAGCCCGTTATCTGCAGAAGAAAAACTTCAGTGGAGCTGTGTTGTGGCCAACATCTCATCCCCTGCTCTCACTTTATCTCATAATCCCAAGGGAATGGGATCTGTAGTTAATGCCAGGTTTTCATTTGACTCAAAAATAACTATGACCATTAAAACAGTATTGGTTTGTGAGAACTAAGGGCCTCAAAATTTCTCTGGTTAGAAGGCACATGCCCAAAGAACAAAGGATGTTCACTACCCAGAGGCCTTCACACTTGGAGAGAGAAAGTGAACAAATGTGATAAATGAAGCATTTCCTTTCCCTTGCCTAAAGTCGAGGTATGGGATGGAGCAATAAGGAAACTAACACCACAACTTATATTACAGACTGGGGTCAAAGTCCTAAACTGTCAAAGGAAACTTTTTCTTCTAATATTATTTTAACAAAATAAAAAAGTATTGCTTCAATCCACCAAAGGGTATCTTCTGTAAAGATAACAAAAGAATCTGAGGTTCTATCATACAATATATATATTTAGTTTTTATCAAAATGACACCTCATACATGACGTGTTTTGTTTAAACAAAACGGAAACAGACAACACTAAAATAAATCACCTCGACTGGGAAGAAATCAAATCAAATATGCTGAACAAAAGAAATCAGACTCTACATATTCATTTTAGAAGAAGAGAGGCATTTGGGGAATACAGTGTTATCAGGACAAGTAAAAACTGTAACATCCTTTTAGTGTGGAGAAGCACACGCCTACAACACACATAGGCTATTAAAATAATTGTATTCAGCCATGGGTTGTACAGACACAAAGCACCAGTTACTGGCTCTGCCTGCTTCCCTTGAAACATCCCCTCCCTCCAAGCACCTGCTCATAGTTGAGACACTGGTCAGTCAGAATCTCCAGCAGAGGAGCTGCATTGCTATCCCGTCTCTTGAACATCTCCCGCACAATGGAAAGCAGGTTCCAGATTCCTTCAGGTTCTCTTCCTCGCAGGGGACGCAGCAGACAAGCCCACTCAGCAGCAGCTGGTGGCTCAGTGGAAGACAGATACATTGAATTCACATCACTGTACATAAAGCAGAAGAATTAAATCAAGCACAGTCATAAAAAATCTTGAGTATAATTTATGTCCACAAGTATATTTGCCCTTCAATGGCACAGACATGAGTAACCTAAAAGACAGAATGTATAATGAGCTCAAGAACACCACACAAGCAAAATATTGTACAAATACAGTCTGCTCTACTGAAATAACACTGCAGAAGCCACACAAAAATGCAGTCCAGAAGAGTGACCATGAAACTGAGCATCCTTCAGTTCAAGGCATACAGGCTATATGGTGAATGAATTTACAGACCACATGAAAGTCACATTTTCCCTTCAATGGGAGACAGCTTACCTGAAAACAACAGGAGAGGGTCCACAGAATTTATGAAGAGTTTTCTTTATGTTGTCACTCAGAGTAGATTCATCTAAGTACCAGGTGCTTTGATCTGATGCAGAAGGTCCAGCAGTGGGATCTTACAAAACAAAAACACATTTACAGTCAGCAAGCTGTGACGGTATTTTACTCTAGGCACCCAACCAAAGAGAACACAGGCAGTGCTACCCAAATTACTTCACCAGTTGCTGAACACCCTATTCAGAATTATCTTAAAAGGCTGCCACAACATTACCATCACCATTAACAACATTGAATTAGCAGCTGCTTCTTGACCAGAAGGCTAATGCAGCACTAAAGTAGAAATGCTCTAACATCTCTGGTAACCAACACTTAGGTAAGCTACCCCAAATCTAGTGTTGCAAACAGTCCAGTTTTAAGCAGGAACTTGGGAGATGTCCCCTCCAATCAACATTCCCAGGAGTCTCTATTTAATACCAAAATAAAAAGTGAAACACTTTGTTAGCAAGTGCATTGCCTGATGCTCCCTTCCTCTGCAAGCACTCTGAGGTGCCTGTTGTTCTGCCATATATACATGTAAGTGCCAATACTCATCCCTCTTCCTTGATTTCCATCTGCAATCCAAGCTAAAGCTAACAAATCCGTTCAGAAACCTGAAGCAATGGAATCATCCTCTTCCTGTCTGTGATACAGATTGAAATAAGATCTATTAAAATCACCTGGGGCTCCACACACTGTGTTGATGGCAGTAGACTGAGAAGATAACAACTCGTCCAGCAAGCGCTGAGCTGTTGGAAGAATCTGAAAACATGAAGCAAACTTTCAATATACACTTTCAATTTCTTATCCTGCTACACCCAGCCACATATCATGACTGAAGCACTCTGGCAATTTCAGGCATATGAATACAGAGCTACGTTTTCAGAAAGGACGACAGAGGGTGCTAAAGATCACACAACGGCCACCAGCTGTCACACCTCTCTCACAGGCCACACAAGGCTCACTTTCTGCAGTCACACCCTAAGAAGTAAACAAAAGCATCACAGTTTATTAGGTCCTTATTTCTTGAGGAATAGGAGTTTACAGAGAATGACACTGCAACTAATTTTGAGAGTTAGGGAAGCCACTGCTGTCAACATCACCATTTTCCTGAACTTTGAAAGATCTTTACTTCTTGTTCCTAAATAATTTCTCTAAAACCCAAGCAAATGGGAGTAGGGGAGCAAACTATAAAATACATCTACACATAATTTTTGTGGCAGACTTTAGTTTATTTACCATCCAGCTAGCAAAGGGATTCAGTAGTAAATCAATGCAATTTCAACACTTAATTAATCACAGCTTCTGGACCATCTCAGAGCATTACCAGAGAAGGTTCACACTGTGTAAAATCCTGTGCAGGTATATCCTTAATATGCTATTTTTGAAAGAAAAATGCACAGTAGAAGGAGTTTTTCCCCACACTAAGTCTGGGCTGAAAGTGTAGATCCATTTAGCATTTAGTATGTATGCACAGAACAGACAAATTATTAATCCACATAATTAGGATTTAAATGATTTGCAACAGATAACCCCCACCTCTCTCTGTACAACAGCTGAGGTAAAAGATCTTACTGTAAAGAAAGGCACATTCAGTACACCTGAATTGCAAGTAATATAGATACATCTCAAACAGATGGAAGAAAAAAATGCTTCAGAAGGATATTTTGCATTTCAATCACCTAAAGAAACAAATTCAGCATTTTGTTTCAAATTTCAGTATCTTTTTGTACAAAGAAAATCAGACTCAGCTTTTGTACAAAAGCTATTTTGTACCTTTTTGTCACTAGTACATATTTTAAGAAAATTCACAGGTCTTGGCAGTGTCACACCTTAAGGCTGAAGTACCAGGGAACTGCAGTGACTCTCCTTCAGTCTTTTTTGCTAAGATATTCATGCTTAATTGGAATAGGAATACTGGCTTCATAAGGGAAAATAGCTCTTGGGCAAAGAACTAGGTAATGGATTCCAGCTGCTTTTCCATGATTTTCATAGATACAGAAAGCACTTTCTACAGAGATTCTGAAAAACATCTAGCTGCATTCCTATAGACCATCATTCCCTTACACATGAAAGCAATTCAACATTATAACACTGTAGTACCACGTCATTCAAAAACTGGAAATAAGGATAAAATAGAATCATGTGTACAGCCTACACGAATTCTACACCATGTAGTCAAAATATGGGGCCCCAAGGAATATGAGTATCTATCTCCACCCAGAAACCTAGAAAACCAGGAATAAGACTGTAGAAAGAATCTGGAGCGTGACCTGCCTTTTTCAAAGGAATTACACAACATAGGTTAAGACATATCTCCCAATAAACCCTTAACTTTTCTGCTGGGCAGCATTCATCAGATTATCTGGCAAAATTGTAATAATTAATTAATCCAGATGTTTCTGATGCACAGCTGGTACACATGACCAAAGGAGAAATAAATCTTGCAGAAAGGAGCAGACACAGAATATCTGACAGGAAACAATTCACATGCCATTCAGGAAACAACTACTACCACTACTAGCCTTTCAAAGCCCTCCCCTAAAGATTATTTTGAGGAGTGAAAAAAACTTTGCCTGTTACGTAATGCAGCAAGAAGTACACACTACTGGTGCTCATCTCTCAGCAACAAAAAAGCAGTATTTTTATATCACTTTCATATTTTTATATCACCTTCATATTACATAATTCCTCTATTTCCTCTCACGAATGATTAATATTTTTGTAGGAAATTTATAGGATGTTTTAGTTATAGAAAATCATAGCACAGCACCATAATATGAATTTTAGGCACATGGTGCCAGTAATCCAACTCCTACTTAAGAGGAATGTGTTAAGAATGCACTGCTGAAATGTGACAGATACCTATGCAGGTCAGTTTTTCTCAATCTTCTTTAGCTGAACCAGCATAAAAAAGATGCCAAGCCCTTATAATTTTAAAGCAGCCATTTCACAATCACTTGGGTGTTCTTGTGTATTTTTGTTGCAAACATTTTACGCACATTATATAAATGACCTGACCCTGAACAACTCAGATATTTGAGGAATAAGAGAGCAGACTTCGACTAAAAAAATGTCATGTCTATTACACTGAATGATTGTTATGAATCACCAAGCAGCTACACTGGGGGAAGTCAAAAGGTTACCAGTTAGGTGCATTAGAAAGTGCCCACTTAAGGCACATACAATACTTTACCTGGGTAGTTCTTTCCACTTAGCTAAGCAAACATACAAAAAAGAAACAAGCTGATTTGGGCTGACCTAAGTGTTCAACAATCACGAACTGATTTACTGTGTTTGGTCTTTCACAAGCTCAGTATATATTCATACTGATATGAACAGCCCCCTCTCCTCTTTCTTTCTCCTTTTAAGACACTTCTAATCTTTTACTTGGCAATAGACAATTGTCAAATAATACAACAGCAAAACTGAAAAGAGCAAGAACTGAATGCCTTCCCAGCAGCTCACGACTGAATAGCATAACTGGTTATTTTGCAACAAAAGCCATAATATAAACTGACTCAGAATAAAGATAACTGAATTTAACAAGTTGTCAGTCAGATGATGGCCCTCACTTACCTGTTGTGGAAGTTCACTGATTAGGTACTGAGCAAATTTTTGCAACTGGTCTCTTTGTAGCCGAGACAAAGACTCAGAAACAGGTGCTCGTAAGCACACTGCAGATGCCTGAGGAGAGAGGAGGAGACACAAACTGCCATTAATGAAGCTGTGTCCACCAAACTGATGAGTGCCACAAGCACTTGCTATACAGATGCATGGTGATGCTATGATGATCCATGCTTGGTCTTGATGGACAATTTTTTTTTCTCTGATTTTTTTTTATTATGTAGTGTGTTGCAAATAAGATGCAAATAAGCTAAGCTTTATAAAAACTGGTTTTAAGAGGTTTTTTTCAAGGAAATGGATGTAACAGCTGCGCTTAAGATCTGTTGTTGCTAGCAATTGCACAAATACTGGCAGAGATTTTACAAACAAACCCCTGAAATAGGACATTATCCCTTAAGCTTCTGGCAAATGAACCAGCTCTGTGGGGAACTGTTTCACAGAATCACATTTATCTCATTAGAGTTTCTTAATTCAGTCTTAAAATCTCTTTCCATATCTTAGAACAAATTAGATTATAAAAAAACCTCACCACTAGCTTCTTAATCTTTTTCACTCTACATAACAAAAATGTCCCACTTAAAATTTAACCTGTACAGTCAAGAGCAGTTTGATAATAAAGACACTTCTGATATTGTCTTGTCTACACAGAGCAATACACCATGGCTTATAATTTGCTAGTGTCAGAAGTCAGTTTATACAAACACAACAATCTTTTCACTATCACTTTTCAGGTGGAGAATGGATTGGAGGCAAAAGAATGATTTTTCTCTTACACATTGTCCAAACTTTCTGAGTCTAAATAATATAAATGACAATTTGTTTTCTAGCCTCACTCTCCATATCCACCTTTTAAAACTCAAACTAAGAATTCAATGCAGAACCCACTTTTTTGCCAGCTCTCCAGTCCTAATTACAGAAAGTATACCAATAGTCTGATTATTTCACAAGGGTATAAATTTAAGTCAATTACACTTGTTCATTGTAAAATACTAACAAGCTTCACCAGGTTATTAGAACTTATTTAAGAATCTGGAGCTGATCATGAGCATGTCAGCTGTAAAATGTTCTGTGACAGCAGAAAATCTTCTGCTCCTTTCAATCATCAAAATTTAATCCTCTGCGTTTCTCAGCTTCCCAAAGCAGAGGAAATTTAACTGTATGCAAAAAAAACCCCTCAACTGGTGTATTTCATGTTGATTCTACATATTTTCAACTGAAGTTGGTTAGGATATAAAATGCCTACTTTTTGCTCTATGGAAGGCCAGATAGAATAAAAGCAGTCAAATAAAAACATACACCTGACTGCTTGAAATCTACAAGTCAAAATGACAGTTACCTCAGTAAATCTTAAAATGAACTGGTGAACACAAAGGCCAACAGTGATCACAATTACTTTCCTTCCGCACTCTGATCAAACAATAGAGAGTGACCTTTCAAATCCTGTACTGACAAAGACTCTTAATAAAAAGACAAACTATTGGTGACCTTCCACTCTTTTCAGAGACGAAGAAATGATGAGTGATTTTAGCATTTAAATGAGAAACAGGAAGGGGCCAAAAGCACTCGGTATCTACCCTTAGAAATCTGCACATTACCAAAGGACAGTCTGCAGCTGAGGGCCTCAGACAATTCAGCCTGCAGACCGCAACCGCGAGCAGACATTTGCACAACCTGTACCCAAAAGGAACGTCAAGAGCCACCTCCCTAAAGAGAGCTGTGTTGCACAGAGCTGTGCAGAGCAGAGCTGGAGCAGGGCAGGGAGGTGCAGGGTGCCTACATTGTGGATGCGGAAGAGGCAGAGCGCCACGACGTGCGCACACCACTTGGCGCCGGCGCCGCAGGTGCAGCTGCACGACGTGATCCGGCACCGGTCGAACATCACCGCCACGTTGTACGCGCCCTTGGGGGGCACCATCTGCGGGGGCACCACCGTGGCGCTCAGGTGGAAACCTGTTGTGATAAATACAGTCGGTTAATTCGTGTTTTTATCTATCATAACATGTTAAGATTGTGGTTTGGTAAAATGCAATATAAAGTGTAACCTAAATTCCAGCCAGACACGGAATTAAGAAATTCCTAGGCAGGCACCACCCAGTAACCACCACTCAGGAGGACACAATGAGATGTAGAACTGGAGATGATGAGATTGGCATCAGAAAGGAAGATACATTAAGATAAGAAATCAGTTCTCCTCCCGTGGGCAGCAGAGCCATCAGAGCATCATCATCACCCTGTCCGGAGGAGAACGCCTTTGCATTCACAAAACTCAGTTTCATTCACTCACTGGAGGACTAAAATTGGCACCTCTCCCTCCCAGAGGAGACTCCCTTCAGCAGACACACACAACGATGAATTCGAATAACTAGTTCCAGGAAACAAAGAACTGTGGGGAAATCTTATGCCAGGGGCAAAATAAAATGTATAAAGCCTGGACTCCAAACGGGCCAATTTGTGAACTTTGGGGGGACTGCAGTGCGCTAGAGGCTGTGTCCCAGTTCACCCTTTGACGATCCCGGGTTTATCATCACCGTAACTCCGCTGGGGGTTTTTACCGAAATTCCGTAATTTGATTTTTAATAAACCAAATCATATTTTCAATTGGAATACTGGATTGGCATTTATAATGCTGTGGAAATTCACAAGTCCAAAGTTACTCCTCGGGTATTTGGGGAAAAGGTCCAGCTGGCACAGAAATACGGGTATGTGCCATTTAAACACTGCAACAGAATGTCTGGCAACAACATCCACATAAGTCTGGACATGGATCTAGAGTCTCCAGTACTTTTTTCTTCCCAACCAACTGTGACTAAACATTAGCAGAGAGGCATAATGTGTTATAAGAGACTCCAGCATACCAGCTTTAATACATTAATTAATTAATTTCTCTTATTATTTAACAGAGAAAAGTGGAACTGGATAAAGTCATCCCTGAGAAGTGTCAGGTTTTGTTTACAGGGTCAAAGTTAGACTTATACACATTTTAGGCATAACTTCTGTGCTAACTCTGGCAGCAGTGCAGGACGGGCCAGGTGACTTATTCAGAATTATTTCCAAGTCAATCAATTTTCACAATTTCACAGTCAACTACAAAAGGCAGCACTTAATCTGAATGCTTACTTTCACTTTGTGGCTTCAGAAGCTACCCATTTCTCATAAATTATGCACCTCCTTGCAATTTTGTTACTAGCCCTTTTTTACAAATCATGAACTCAGGAAAAAAACAAAACCTCTTGCTTGGACTAAAAACAATGGAAAGCAGAAATTTGAGGAGTAACACTTGAATGAATCTAGCCCCATTAATCAGTGACCATAAACAAATAAATTTAGACAAAGGACTTCAACAAAGCTTAGCTCCACATAAACTCATGTACAGTGCATATGAGTTGTACTCATAATGCAGCTTCCTCTGGAGATGTTTTTCATCCACAGGGACACAAATGATCAGGGAAGGCCAACAGAACCAGGAACCTTCTACCAGTCTTGAAGGTGCCTATCAGCAGCTAGCCATCCTCTACAGTAGCAGCCTCAGAACTTGTTTGCTAAACTGGAGTTCAGTTTTAATGGAGCACAGAAAGCACTGGGGCATCAAAAGTCATGGCCAAACTTCAGTCCAACAGTCTACCTTGAGTGGAAAAATATGGCTTGGGACAGATGACAGGTTCTCCATCATGAGGACAAGGAAGTAGATTATAAACCCACACTACTAAGTTTTCATTATAATATCATGAGATCATAAAAAATGATGGTGTTCAGGAGTGCACATGACCTATTAAATTTATTCCATTTAAAATAATGTGCACAATTTCCTCCTCAAAATATAATCCCCATACCAATACAAATTTGTTCTTACCTTGTTTAACCTTTCTATTTGTCCTGTTCAACCACAATTCAAATCCTCTCCCTGATGTGAGTGATTATTTTGATTATACATAATGCCACCCAAATTCTTCAGCTATTTTAGCAATTGGAACAGAATCAAAAAAAAGAAAGCATTCACACAAAATTACAGCACTGCTTATTACCAGTTCTAATTTATGTTCCACATTGGTTAATACAACCCCTATAGTTCAGCTAGTCCTTCTGTTACGCTAAAAGCATCTCAGAGTAATGCTCTGACTTTCACATAAGCAAATTAAGCATTTCACAAGTTGGAATTGCAGCAATTCTGTTTCACTGCAAAAAAGGAAATATACAAAAGGCATTACAGAAGACTGGATTCCAGCTACAAGCTCTTCCCAAGGCCCTCCCAGGACACTCTTCTTTGTATTTGAAGACAGTTAACTGATAATGTAATGAGGGAAGAACACTTATAAAAAGAGACTAAATTTAAGGAGCTTAACATGTCACAAGCTTCATATCAGTCTGTAGCTTGACAAACAGGTCTGACACTTACAATGCTAATTCAAGCAGCACTGCCCAGTTAATTCTTTTGCAACACCAATCTTGCTGCACTGAACAATTGTTTGTGAGGTGGCACAGGAAACTATATGAGAAAAGCAATCTGGATCATAATTAATGGTTCATTTTACCATAAAAAATTAAAGAACCACAGAATCTCTGAGGTTGGAAAAGACCCCTAGGATCATCTACCCTAAGCATTAACCTGGCACTGGCACATTCACCACTAAATCATGTCCCCAGGTTCCACATCAACTTGTTGCAACACGGCTTTCTTCATCACTGTTCTGCTACTGTTGTAGGGCCAGTTCTGATGCCCCTAAAACAGTTACAGAAAACACACATCTCTGCTAAGAATTTGGGAACTTTTGAAAAAAAGGGGAAAACGAGCTGAACTAAAGCTATTACACAGAAGTAAAAAGCACGGCAATTTTGGACAGTTGTTTGTTTTAAACCAAGATAGGAGAACCTCTAGAAAGTGGAGACACTATTGAAGGAGATGATATGTTAGAATCCAAATTGGACCTGCTGCTGCCTTCCTCAGCTGTTAAAAAGAAACTAAGACTAGAATACAAAAAGTCCCTGAAATCTACCACACACCTGTTTAAGAGAGCAAATGTGGGTATGTGACTGCTACAAAGAGAATGGAGGGAGAAGGTCTACACAAGCCAACTCCATGTGTATACACAGTAGAAAGGTATAAAAAATTGGGGGTTTGGAATGTAGTGAAGAGGTGCCTGTCTTCCGAAATCATGGATATGGATATGCGGACAAAATGACTAAGATTATGGCTAAAAAAGAAATCTTGGATTACACAGGGAAATGGGACAACAAGAGCACAAAGCCCAAGTCAAGGTTTGTCCTACTGAACATGGTATCACAATGCACTGCTCAACCCCTCTCCAAATCAATTCTCCATTCAAGGGCTGCTTCATTTCCTGTGTTTCTTCTCCCATTTATCAGTGTATGAAACTCAATACTGCAACTACACACCTTCAAATCATTTGGAATGGGCAACTGAAAATATATTCACCCCAGCTCTGGTGCCCAGCTTCTGGGCTGCTATTCATGGGAAAAACCCCCACGATTAGATACAGTTCCTGTACTAAGGACAAGGCAACCTTAGTATTTAAACAAAGTTTCTTCCTTCCCTTCCACACACATAATCCTTTGTCAAGAATCACAGTTGCTTCTGTGTGTATTTGAACTCTCATTTTTCCCCCGTATCACTCACCACCTCCTCTTTTTCCCTGCTCTTCTGCTCTCCCAAGCACAGGTTTTGCACTAATATTCCCAGCCTTTGTTCATGTACATTGCTTTACACCTCCTCACCTTTTTCATGTATTACTGAAGAAAGTGCTGACCAAAGTCTTTTACTGTCTATCAAATATTTTGTTCTTTTCCACTGTAAAAGTCCCAGGAATTACTAAATCTCAGCAAGCTTTTTAACTCATTTCCTCTCTCAAACATTTGGCTCCCTGAAGTTTAGCAGATTCCTCAGAGATCTCTCTCAGCATTTTCAGTCATGACACTGGAAGATTATTAATGCCCTCAGAAGCCAGTTTAATCCTATTTAGCAAAATTTCCAAATCAATGTTGACATTCTGAAATTACTATCTGGTCTCACTGACAACTCCCTGACACTATGCAAGGTAGTTTTAACTCAATGTGACTCATGTACAAGGAATCACTTCATTTCCATTCTCAAGAATTCCTGCTATTGCTATTACAGTAGACACTGGATTAGGTAATACCCTTTCAGAAGCTTATTCAGGTAACAGTTCATTAGTCTCTTGCAGTTTGCATATCTGAAAGGCTATCCCCTTCTCTTTTTGTTCTCCCCAAACCTTTATAGTACACATCCCTTTTATTCGCTTTCTGAAGACTCTTTACCTAAATTTATTCATTTCACTCAACACTAAGAGTTAAATATTCTTGGTTCTAATACCTAAACAGGCCCACAGAAGTCTCTACCTCTCATCATATGAAAATATAAGAAATTTCCTAAATTTCCTCCTTAACATGATACAGTTTTTTATATTATCATTTTTCTTATTACAACAGGCTTGGTTCCCACATGCTGAATAATATTCTGATTCCAAAGCTCACACTTGAAGAAAAAAAATCTGCATGGGATTGACACGGCCCACCTCAACACACTAGTAGTACCTTTATTTCACAGAATGCCTTCAGGTCAAACAGCTGTCACTGAAAAGCTATCTCCATATTCTTCTTTGCTTCAAAGGATTTAATGAAAAATCCAGAGTCCAATTTTTTGTATAGATAAGATTAGCTTCTATTGCCAAAAACATAAAAAGAACAAGATAGTAGGAGAAGCTATAAAACCCATTGTCCAACAAGAAGGATTTCCGTCTGCCAAAATACTACATGAATAATTGTACTATTAATAAAACTCTTTTGCTACAAGAATAAACCTTGCTAACTTCCTCTGTGCCATACAGGCACTTTAGGCATTGATCATTTGATCAGACAACTAGAAAGTCAAGTTGTCTTTAGCAATGAGGAATTTCAGCATTATGCAGAAAAAGGTATCCCATACAGTTTTTTGCAAAATGCTAAAACAGATTAAGGATCAGAACAGCTCTGACTTTTCAGTCCATTTCACAGCTGAGCTGACTGAGGCCAAAATAAAACAGAGCATTTAGCTCAAGACATTACAAAGAACACACTTGGCAGGAGTTTCAGCTAGGATGCCAGAAAAGCTCGTTTTGGGACAGGGTCATAGCACTGCTGTCTCATTTCAGACATGATTTTGGGACTCTGAAGTATCTGGAGACGTGGAGCTGCAGTGTTCTTACCTATCTGGAGCGGGTCTTTGACAGCCCTCACCCGGAAGAGCTGCTCCCCTCGCTGGAACTCATCTGCGCTGCCATTTGCCAAGCATGAGTACAACCTGCAAGACAAACAGAATGTGGCACGATCAGTCTGGTTTTGAGAAACTTCACAGTATTACTCTCTTTGCTGACATGGCTTTTGAAAAACCCTTGCTATCTTGAATACGAAGTCTAGGTCTCTCCTGCCATTTCAACATTACAATTCAACCACAAAAATCATTAGTCTCTTCCTCACTGGGTTTATGTATAGTGCCAGTTTTACTGATATACACCTAAGGCTCTGAAATACAAATTCATTTACAGTCTAAAATTAAGCCTTTATATAGTATCGTATAGTTCAAGGTCTAAAGCTAGCATGCCACAGTAAAATTCCTTCTAGACTAATTATCTGCATGCTCTTGTGAAATTTTTTTATATCTGTGTTCATCAGAATAATGAGCATATACAAGCAGCTGGCTTGCTCTATTCCCTAGCAGGTGATCCTTCATCAGTGTTTCTGACATTACCTCTCCCATCTGATACCTGAACCTTAGACAAACACATCCAAGAACTTCCAGCAAGATTCTTTCTAACAGAGTGTAGTAACATTACTTTGCAACAAAATTTTGAATGCACAGTTACATGGGTTGGCCCCCCTATAATATAAAAGCTTCAGCAAAGCTTAGAAGTAAATGTAAAAGTAGGAAATCTTTGACTATGTAGTAATCGAGTTAATGTGGAAACATAAGAAATATAATTATCTGACTATATCAACTCTGATCACTGATGTATTCAGCAAATTCTGGTTCTCCTATTTATACGAACAAAAGGCTTGCACAGCACTGTGAGCAAGCCCTCTTTGGCAATTTCTGAACCAAGTTAAAGCTCTGACTCCAGCAACAGGTTCAAATTGGAAAGATGAGTTCATAAGACTAACATAAGGTCAGAACTCTACAAGCTAGCCTAGTGTTAGCCAAGTGGATAGTACCTATCCATGTATTACAAAAGGCATATGAGAGCCATAGAGGCCCCAAGTATACAGGCCATCAAAAAAGACAATGATTCTCCTCAAGTGAACAGAACCTTTTCTCAAGCATCAGTGAAAAAGAAACAGTATTTTTTACCTGATATCCTCCTCATTTTCTGGGAAACTCCAGAAGGCGATTCGAAGTTGCAGTTGTTCAGGCACTGGAGGATAAACCTTCTCCACCACCTCAAATGGAATGTGAAATGCAACCTGTTTTGCAGAGAGTTCCACCAATGGGATCACCAGCCCATCTAGCAAGACAAGAAACAAAACACGATTAGCCATTCAGAGAACAACACTTGTGAGAGGCTAAAGAGGTCAAAGCAGGGTGCTCTTCCACCTTCTCTTTGATCTCACCACGTTGAAGATCATTTTTGACAGATAGTAGAAGTCAGCAAAGAAATATTTGGAAGAGCTGTCTCTCAACTCCATGTTTGTTTTCAGGCACTCGGGGCATGGGCACATATCCCAAAAAAAAGTCTTTGGCCAAAAGAGCTACATCAGCCTTCTCAGTTTGTGTCTTCTGACAAAACTGTCTTTGTTTAGCAAGACTTAAGGTAGCCAAGTATTTTTCACACATTTCTGTTATGATGTGGCAGCAACATCCTGTGAATTCCAGTAGTTCAAACAAAGAACTAGTACAACATATGTGAACAAGTAGCAATGCAACGGTTATCCAGGAACCTTAGTGTTGACTGTTTTTGACAACATTCAGTATTCAGCTATTTACAAGGTTTTAATTTCAATTAGTATTTGTTGGTTTCTTCCCTTCACCACCACCTTTCATATGATATGTCTTTATACTTCAAGCTCTTTAGACAAGCAACTGGTAATTCATGTGTCAGTGCAGTGCTGACTACACTAAGCTCATGAGGAACTTAACTGAAGGCAGTAAGAGCTTTATATAAATACATTTAACCTTTTTACCAAACTCCACTTTACGTTTTTACCTGCAGATGAAGATTTCTGATCATCAGGCAATAGAACGCTTATGTTTCTGCTTTGCTCTGACCTAGATTACACTTTATACAAAATGCCAGACTTGTTTCATCTGCAAGTACATCCCTGCTTTACTGAGATCACCTCCTGACCCCATCACTACAGCAGCCTCGGTTCCCCCTGATGCCAAACCACCAATTAATTCAGTTTTCAGTTATTTGATGTTTTGCCTCTTTGCCTCCCTCACCATCCTCTAAAACACCACTGGAAGCCAAGATGTAAACCAATCTGGCCCTCAGATTTCCCTCCACACCAGCCTCCAGGCAGCATATCAAAGGAAAACTTAAGCCCTGGTGTCAGTAAGCACTTTCTCACCCTCTGCCTAGAGACACAGCTTCAGTCCCAGCAGCTGGGAAAGACAGGATATGACAGGAGAGGCTTTCAAAGTGCACACACACAGCAAAGCAGCCAGCATCTCCCCCACACTGAGCAGACCTGACAGAAGAAATTATTACATAAATATTGAAAAAACCCGACAGTTTTCAAACATCCACATTTATGATTTTTTTTCCTGTGGAATTAGATTCATTAGCCACTATTCCCTTCTCCCAGATAGAGTCAGTCTTTTACCATCAGGGTTGTTTCTCCACCACTGGTGATTTTTACTCCATGTTATAGATCCAGTCTCTGTTTTACAGTGCTATAATCCCATTCACAAAAGTGAGAGAAGCAGATTATAAAATGAACGACACTGGAAAAAGATGTGCCTCTTTCTCTACAGCTAGCAGATAAACAAGCTTTTAGCAGAAAAGTAATTTCATTTACACTTCTGACAACCAAAAACAGGTGTAAAGCTTTCATCAAGTCACTAAAAAATATATTGCTTTTAATTAGTCCCCAAAAAGTGTACTGTTTTCAATTAGTGCAACACAGTCAAGTTTATATCACTGCTGCTAGAGTAGCAGTAGTAGATACCACAGAAAGTCCAAATTGAGGCACTTTCATACTTGAAATTTCTTTGAGCAATGAAAAGAGGGGTATTTTGCACGGTTTAAAATGCATTTCTTCTATAGAGATACTCTATTCAGTTACCTCATTACACAATACCAGAAAAGAGGTAACACCTAAACAACCCTCTACAAGGTAAAAGGCTCAAAAAACAACTTCAGTACTGACTGAAACACCTGTACATTCTTCTGAGAGCTGCAAGCCTTCAGCCTGGATGGCAATCCTTTCTATCATTCCTTTTATAGAGATCTGGTGCTGGGTGTGAAGGTTGGATTAGAAATGCTACAACATGAGACTTCCTCGTCTGCTCCAGCACAAGTCAAGCACGAGTGAGGCAGCGTGATTTTAATAAGTGTACACAGTGAGGTGAGGTAAGGCTGCACTGAGCCCATGAACTGATTCATCAGCCGTACTGTGTCAGTAGTAATGAGCACAAGACAGGTGGCCAATTATGGGGAATAACTCAGAGCACACAGCTGAAACATCTTCAGAATAAGGCAAAAGCAGTGAAACCTGGAAGGGAAAAAAAAATCTTACTTATAAAACCATGCACCATTCTAAAGTTCAGGACTTTCTACAGGAAAAAAGAGGGGGGAAGAAATAGTAGAAATTAAGAGAGAAGTAGAATATAATTTGTTACTCATACTCCAAAGGTGACTGAATTCACAACAGCTACCCTGGCACACATGTAAATGCTAGAATTAAGAAGTTAAACTGCCCTAAGTTTTAAGGGGGTGGTCACCCATGTAGCCAAAGTGAGACAATCCCACCTGCAATATGGCTCAGAGCAGCATTAGAGGGTCTTTTCCCTTTTTTACTCCTGTAAAGTCAGCTGGATAGTCCTTTTTTGGTGCTAAAACTAGACTTTAAACATTCTCATCTGAGTCCTAAACAAAGGGAGATCTATTCAAAAAGTTTATTTCTGGATACACAAATCCTAGATTGATGGATTGATACCTCCTTGTAGGTAGATTCATACCCACTTCTATCAAGAGGTCTTATCAGTAAGACAGACAAAAGGTACTCTCGGCTTCTATAATAAATATTTTTATCAAGGAAGAAAAACAGAAATCTCCTAAAAAAGTGAAGGAAAAAGCACCACAGGTTCTGCTCAGAAAGCAAAGATAGCTATAGGAAGGAAGACTGCAAATTTAATATTAAAAAAATTATATAGCAGTGAAGTCAAAGTTGACAAATTCTTGAGATAAAATCTCCAAAAGAGAAGGTAATTTTAAATTGTGAGCAAAACTAGCAAGAAGCACTACTTGCTCTTGGGAAATGGACATGACCCAAGCAGAACAAAAAGCACATTTCAAGTCTTGGAAGAATAGAGTCACAAGTAAAGCATAAGCAACCTGTGACAAATTTCACAGGTTAAATGACCAAGAAAACCTAGGTCTGGAAGGGATTTTGAGAAGCCATCTAATCTGTATCTCCTACCTAAAACGCAAGACCAAGAATATCTGAACCATCCTGAATAAACAGCATTTCGTGATTTGTTCCTACTGCCACACAGAACATTAATGTATCTGTTATCAGGTTATTTCCATTGAGTTACTTTCATTTGACACACATCCTAAAATTAAACTATACATACAAGTGAATGAATACAAATGTAAGTGAACAAAACTCAAAGCAAGAGATAGGATATGGTACAAAGACAGGACACATTGCTTCTCCTATGTATAACTTTAGAAAAATGGCATGTTAGGCTGCATTATCTTTTCTGAGATGAGTCTACAGCTCTGATTTTACAGCAAACCCTGGTCCCCATCTGACCATTCCTCTCACCTTTCTCACTGGCTTCAGTCCTAAATGTAACAAAGAGTAACAAAGTAATACAGCTACATACAGAACAAGATGAAAAAAATAAAGTGAATCACCTCTGATATCAAAAGCTAAAGTGAGAACTAAAGTGATATAAACTTAGTAAAACCAAGAGGAAATAGGCAGAGGTCAATCTTGACTGATGAAAGAGGTATGGGAGTGTTACAAAACCTGTTTTACAAAAAACCACAATGTGCTGAGAACTCTCAAACAGGCAAGCAGAGGAAGCATTGCATTTAATCATAATGTACCTAAACCAACTCTTCAAAACATTTGTTTCCTTACTGTTTTCTGTACATTTCCTTCTAAAATTCTGCTGTTGGTTTTAGTTTTTTCTCTTGTTCTCATTTTTTTTTCTAGAAATTGGTTCTGAGTTGATGTCCATAAGAAGTAGATCGCACAGAAATATAGTCCTGTAGGGCTCAGACAAGAAATATCAGAAAACTTCACCTTTGTCTTTAACTCTAATGCTTGAGGGTGAATGCTGTGAATGTACTTTTAAAACAGTTTCCCAAGGTGAACATTGCAAAATGAAACATAATTAAAAATGTACTTGTTATTTCAAATAAATTATATCCAAGGCATTTAGGCCATTGCTCATATTTCTTTTTCTTCTTTCATTTTACCATATAATCAACATCTTACAAAAAGCAACATGTCTATTCAAAATAGACAAAATCCATCTCTGAACTGAGGATAAGCCACATGGCATGTACCAGAAGCATTTTGCAAACGTCTGAAAATAAGATACTTTCTTTTCCTTTAAAGGTATTATTCATCTAAAGCTCCATCCATGAGGCACATGAATTTTAGATCCCTGTTCAAAGAGGTGTTAATTAAGAGCAGAACTGATTAAATGGGTCACAGATACACCACCATCACTTGGTTTTCTATCATACTAGCATTTTGTTTCGGTAAGCCCCAGCCCTACAAAGTCAACACAAAGGGAACATCAGAAGTGTTGAACTAACATATCTACAGCCTGCCTAAGAAGGGTCACAAGACACATTCGTGTCTGCTTGCTGCTCTGGGGCTTTCAAGCACAGACTTGTGAGATGAGTAGTGAATATTTACCATACAGTTTCCCAAATTTCAGGCAACATTACTAAAAAACATAGCCCATCTATAGTGCACTAGTACATAATACAGAGATGATGTAATATTAAGGGCATCCTTGAATAGTCTTGGGATTACAATCTTGGGAGTAAATCAGACTAAGTACAATTAAATTAAGGTTCATGGCCCAGTGACAAACAAGACAGCTATGTTTTCAAAGAGATAAAGGAAAAGTTCTCCACCCAGGTTGAAGAGATTTTTCTGCGCCTATAAGACTTGGAATATATGAAGTACTGAACCACAACCACCAAACTCCAGAAGAAATCTAAATACTTGAAATAAAAATGCAACTGGAATAACCAACATAAATTTAAATATATAAAAGAAAGAGAGGTAACATAGAAGCACTTAAAACAATTAAACTATTTACCTCTAAACACCCATATCAAAATGGGTTGAAGTTAGGAGAGAGAGGTTTTGAAACAAAAAAGTGCAACTAAATTGAACAGCACAAGAAACTTCCATTGTGAAGGCTCAGAGATGAAGTGCTGGAGCAGCTCTGAAGCTCTATCATATAGCAAAAGACAGATTAGCTACACATGTGCTGAGAGCAGCCCATCCAAAGAAGGACACTAGATAATGAAGGAAAACCTCACTCAAGATTCCCTCTTTCAGGCCAGTATTCAGATGCTTACAATTAGGGATTGATTTCCCTTCAAAAGATCACCAATCTCTCAATTGCACACGAGCTCTTCAAATCACACAGGTGGCCTCAGTGGTGTTCAGAGTGAACACACACATTACAGACTGCTTCAGCTCAGCTGCAGCTTCTGGGTGCCCTTCCAGCAGCCCAGCAGACACAAGCACTGAGCAGACACCAAGAACAGGTCCCACTTTCTTGTCCCAAATACAACACAAGGGAACAAACCAACAGGCCAGGCGAGGGGCGAAGACCCTGAAGCTGAACCAAGACCCTCCTACATCAGAACCTGGCAGCTGAACGGACACAGGGAGCAGCATCTGCTCCCAGCCATAGTCCAGCTTGACTACCTGCAGAATGAAGCCTCTGAAAACCACAAGACACAACGCCATATTCAAATACTGACTTCCATCTGTCTGCAATTAACTGTTTTCAACTCCCCTGCTTCAGATTAATAATTCCATGCCATTTTGTACAAAGGGAAAAAACCCACAATGTTCCTTGTAAGAAAAACCAAGCAAACCGAGTATTGCTAAGAAGTAGAAGTTTTTCTTTTACAGGTTAAGGAAGCCAGTGCAATGATACAGGTTCCTGATTCCCCAACTCTTTGTGCAGCATCAGTCTTAAGACAATAAGCAACTCCTTTACACTGAAATGCTTGCTGTACCAAGCTATAATACAGTTTCAGCTATTTGCTTCTCAGATACTACACACTCCAATTCCCTGCAAAACACCTCAGCATTCAGAAAGTCAGCTGCAACAACAAATGGAGAACAACAGCCTTTGCTGGAACTCATCTGTGTGAGTTTTTCACACACTGTGACAGATCAAGAGGGTTAGACAAGACAAGAACAGGGATCAAGTGATGGAGACAGGATGCCACAAATGCTACTGCTGATATACTGTTAATCAAGCCTGCTCAGAACACAGACTAGAGGGAACATTTTGGCCTGAGGGCTCCCTTGGTTTTGTTTTCTCTTAATGTTTCTGTACTTTTAAAATATCCACATCCTCATGACAAGCAAGCACAACTAAACAAATGATCTAGCAAAAGCACCAACACTGTACTGCAACCCTCAAGTACTTCAGGCAATTAGCCACGGGAAAAATTCTAAAAATATGGTTTTATCCAAGAGGCTTGTATGGCAGGATGATATTTTCACCATGGAAGAATCAAAGTATTTATATACACACACACATATACACACTATTTTTAATAATCAAAAGCATATTTCTAGAGAGAACTAAGTGATCAACAAATTAGCAAAATGCTCCAGAGAACAAAGCAAAATTCACTTTGAATCACAGGTACACTAATTTGTTCACCAAAAACCACAAACAAACAAACAAACACCCCCAAAAACACAACCAAACAGCTAACCACTATCAGGATTATTTTTATTTTTCTGTCTATGCAATTCACTCATTAAATATGCACATTAGCCTTCTTACTGCCTGTAAATAATGCAAAACTCTCAGCCAAAAATCTGGGGTTTTTTAAATTTAGGAATAGATCTGCTTCTCTTATTTGCTTTTATCTTTCTCCTTCTCCATTGCTACTACACCTGTAAGCTTACTAACAGCACTAAAACCCTAATGGGATCTGTGTTTACAAGACGTGCTTGTATCTCTCATTTCTTCAGCGAGAGTTATGCAACTATCTGATCACATAAACATTTTGCAGCAGTGAAATGACATTGAAAATTATGTCAATGAATTGCAAATGCAGAGATATAAGACCATGTTGAAAGCAAAAAGAATTTGGGGGAGGCCTACATCAGCCCTAAGCCACACAATGACATTTTTATGTACAAAACACTTGAAAAGATGAATAAGCAACATAATTTTTTCATTAGCATTTACTGGATAAGACTGATGAAATTCATAGCCACAAACCATTAAAAATACAGATCCCAGATGGGCAGATTACAGTCCAGGGTTGGAAACTTCACACTTAACTGACAAACTGCAGCAACTATTACTACACAAATTCCATTACAGACATCACAACATTTTAAGAATGGCACTTTTTAAAAACCCACTGCAAAAAGGGTCATTTTATCACAGGAGGGTGTCCAATTCACCCACAAAGTCTCTGCCACCTGCAGAGTGGGACTGTGCAGCAAAAGCCATAGCAGAGTCAAATTTCGTCTGAATTCAGTTTCTGAAAACTACATCACAAACAGCTCATACGTGTAAGTCAAAATATTTCATGGCTCAAATTATCTTTGGTTGCTGAATTTGAATTTCCCTTCAAAATAGGAGAAGTATATTATCTGGCTGACAGCACATACATATCTCCTGGCATCACGACTTCTGCCTCCAAGATTAAGATAGTTTAGAATAGGCCTCCTATAAGGCTGGCCTAAATATACCCTAAAATATCAGAAAAACAATACTTGTATTTTATTTGCACACAAGCCTTGCAGAATTGCAGAATACAAAAGATTGCAGATTTAGAGGGGTGAGTGGGTGGAGGGTTTTTTCAGGTGTCAGTAGCTTTAAACCTGTTAAGGCTTGCAGCTCCCTTCTGCACATTTCTGACGAACCCATTTCACTGTGGTTTTCTCCATTTGCTCTCTGGATGCACACAGAGTTAAAAAACCCCCACAACTGAAAACCAACCAACTTAAGTTTGCTCACCTGTGGAGAAATGACATCACCACTGTGCTAACATCAATCAGAGAGACTGCACCTAAAAATAGTTCTTGGTGATGAACCTGAGCACCTAACAGAGGACAAATGCCTCACTCAGCACAACTCCTGCTGTTTCAATATTAGACTGAGTTAAAACTATTTTATCTTTAGCTTATTAATTTTAAAGGTACATCTTTAGGCATTCCAATGTCATGCCAACTCCCAGTAACACCTTCACTTGACTTCATGAGACAAAAAAAAGTCGTAGAAAAAAAGAAAGCTGGTGAAGTTTTACAATGGTAAGCATTAACTGACCAGAGAACTAAAACTCAGAAGATGCACAATGCATGTTTGAGATTCAAGATTTCTAACACACAAAGAATTTAAAGAGGCTGATGTCTGAAAACTTATTGCATGCTGAAGGTCAGCTGACTGAAGAACAGATTTCCCTTCTTCTCTTACAAAAGCTCTCTTCCTCATGTCCTTAAAGCATCATAACTGCAACATTCTTACTATATTAGAAACCATATCTCTGCAAAGAAGACCTATTTAATAAGGTCTTCAGAACTACAGTTCAAGGAAAATGTATAAAGCTACCAGTTATATTTGGTAACAAAGAATATGTTTGATGAGGGAGGGGAAAAATCCATGATTTGGTTCTATGACTTCAGGACAGAAACATCAGCACATTCCTCCATCACTAACTTCAAGTCCTAAGATCTTACTCACCACGTTCTGCCTAATGGTTGAAGATTTTGTTGCAAAGGCATACAGTGCATCCAGAGAAAACATTTGCTCTGAGAAAATGACAGGACCTCTTCAAACACAACTCCAGTCTAGATCAGAGAGGTGTTTTTTCCATATAATTCTATTGCTAATGCTATGCAATAACTGTGAAAATCTGCACAAGGCTGTGTTGATGAATCTGGAATATTCTATGGCCTTGTTTTCAACTGTCATCTACTCTAACATGACTGAGATCCCAGAACTCTGATACCAGTATTAGGCAGGCAATGCAGCATTCTCAACTTGACAATCTCCCCTGAAAAACTCAGACGAGAAAATTCTTATTTCAAACCCTTCCATTTCCTTCCCTTAAAGAAAACAAATTCACTTCATAAAAAGAGCAGCCTGGGCAAGCAACCGACAGCTGTTAGAAATCCTAAAATAAACAACAGATTTTTGTAAAGCAAGACAGACAGTGCTGCAAAACACTGCATTCATGCCAGTGCTGGCCAAGGTTTCATGACAAATTGGGCAGCTTGCATTCAAAATAACTCTACAGCTGATGAAGCAGATTAGCTTCAGGCAAGTCATTTACCCTGCACTGTTACTCCTTGCTCTCTCACCCCGTGCAGAAAGAATTCTGCACAGCCAGGAGGGTGCATTCAGAGCACAGACATCAAACAGCTCCTGCCTCCTGACAGCAAGGCTCAGTATTACCACTTATTCCCACTCCTGCCCCAGACAAGGCATTTTAAAAGCCCAGAATTCAAAATTCTCTCCAGTGGCCAAAAAAAGCTACAAAGACTAACATGGAACAAATATTTTTCTGAATGTAGATGATGGAACACAAATATAAATCAAAAGTCTGATTTCACCACAGCTGAGAATCAATCTCTATCAAGAAGTATTGTTATGTTTTCAGACACAAAAGGAAGTCCTACAAAACACCATGCAACCTCCACTATTCTTTGTGCTGTTCTCTACAGCACCATCCTTAAGTATAACACGCAAAATTAATCTCTAACCAGCTTTTTTCATGTGCCTACATAAATGGCAGAACAGTATCACCTGGCCTCCAAACAAATGCACTGGCAAACACTGAAGAGCTGCACTTACTGAATATATCAGCATGACATGAGGCCAATTTTGGGAGGCCTGATGGGAAAGTTATTGTCTGAAAAGAATAAAGGATAAGGCATTCTCACCTCTAGAGAAAAAAATTATTAAACAACTGTCAGGAACTAGAAGAAGGTATCACCTCTTAGTATCACCAACTGGAAACCAACAGAGGTTTAAATATCTATTTCATAAATAGAAGTAAAAAGAAGGTATCTAAATGCTTTTGAAAACAATCTTACCTGACTCCTTTCTCTCTCCTGTGGTTTTGTAAAAATCTCCCCAAATCTACCCTCAGGCCTATGGCTTTATGTGAGGTTACAGAGCTCACTCAGCCATGTCCCTCAGTCCCAGGTTCTCCCAGCACATTCCAAGGTGCAGCAGAGCAGCCCCAGCCAGCCTGATCCCCGCTGCTGGACACAAGCCTCCAATGCTGGCAGTACCCAGCCTGCCTTAAGCTCTCGGCCCCCAGCAATTACATTTTCCCACACTCAGGGTTAGGGAGAAAAAAGTACCCCTGGATGCCTCCCTGTAAAGACTGCTTGCAGATAAATTCTGGGTAATATTTCTTTTATCACGCTACCTATTTATATTTTTGTTAAAAAAAGATGGGCTTCTTTTTTTATATAGTTTTTGGTCTCTGAGGTCCCTCATGCTCATTTTGCCAACTATGTTCTCCCCTTCAGCATCCAGCTTTTCTCCCACAAAGGGACAAGATTTCTTCCGAGGAGAGATATTTTTCTTCTTCCTTCCACCTTATCAATTTATCTTTTCCCTTTCTTTTACATGCCCCTTTTTATCCCACAAGAAGCTTGAAAGCCCTACTATATGTCTCACAATAACAAGATAAATCTACAAGACAAAATAAAGGCAAAAAGTCAGAAGCATCAAGTAGGACCCCCTACTTGCAGCAGCTGAATGAGAATGTTAAGATTTTGTTTAAAGACACTACTCTTGCAATCTTTTCAGGTTTCCTCCTTCTACAGAAAGAGAATGTCTTAACTTCCAATTTTTGCTCACACCAGCAGAGATTTAGGTAAATAGAAAAAAATCAACACAAGCTTTTTCCAGCTTTAACATGTTCCGCTTTTGCCTAATTGATACTGGTAAATACTGACATCTTCATTTTTCTTAAATTTTTTTCTTCCAGCAATCTAGGAGCACTAATAACAATTCATTGTAGAAGGACTATTTTATTAAAACTAGGTACTTTTCACTTTTCTCAAAATACTCAGTTACAGAAGATTTTAATTAATAGGTATATTGCAACCCGACAGAGCTCCTTTGTCTCACTCTTTACGAAGACAGTATGATCCAGCTGTATGGAAGCAAATATAGATGAACTAAAAATAATCAAAATAGCAAAGTTTACACAAGTTTTGCCCATGATGTTTAAAGCACGTGGGGAAGTGTGGTCAAAGACATGACTTTCAGTCTTTTCTGTTAAAAATGCTACACAACAATCCTACAGTATTAATGTCAGCTCCTTAAATGTTTGGTAAATGTTTATGCTTCAGAAACTGTGAAACAAAGGATTAAGGGTGGGAAAGAGCTTAGAAGCTTTCAGGAGGAAACAAAGGCACAGTGGGTTTGAAGAGATAATGAGTGTACTTGAACACTTATTCTTTAAAATTCTATCATAAAAATACTTAGGTGAAGATAACAGATAATAAAACATTCGCAGAAAGACTACACTTACTTCAACTACCAATGAAAAATACAACTGCTTTAAGAAGAGAGAAAGGCATGAGAGGATCACTAGGGCTCCAGGGAAAGAACAGACTGACCACAAAAGTGGAGAAAACACAGGTGGGTGCATTGGTTAGTGGAGGGGTAACAAACTGCTGGAATGTGATTTGAAATGGAAAAAAAAAAAAGAGTTGGAGTTACAAACCAACTCAAAGAATCAGACAGTTCTGAACACACTGCAAGGATGTTGTATTTCCAAACATCCATTCACCTTAGGATGATTCAGAGCAGAATCCTCTGTCTGCTCGTGCACTGAAAGCCTGTAATCAATGATGTATACAGGTAATGACTGGCCAAATATCAGTTAGAAGCATTACACCACTCAAAATTAAAAACAGAAGGGGTAAAGCAAGCAATCGAGGCAGTTAACAAGAGAATAAGGCATTTGTAAAACAAACTTTCAAAATCATCACAGGACTCCCAGTACTCCCCAAACCGACAGGTTTCCTCCAGGATTTCAGTGCAGCTGAACTAGTGGAGAGGAGGAGCAGTTTCAAAACCTGAGGGCATCCATGAAGCCAACCCGATGCACTCCTTCTTCACATTGGCAATTCTACACTTAAGGAGAAAATTCCTTTCAAGAGTGTAATATTGGAAGACTGTAAGAGGGCTTTACCGTAACAGAAATTAAATGCAAGAAAAAGCAACAATTACAATTCTATTTTTCTGATGTAACTTCTCAAGGTACTGGATTTTATAAAGATATCAGTTCTAAGGATTATATTAGAGAAATTCAAACACCTCTCTCCCCCTTCCATCATCTTTCTAGCAAACCAATGGGGTGATTCACAAACAAGTGAATAACTCATCTTTTTGGCAACCCTCTGTAGTGAATACTGTGTGTATTTGCAACAAGCTACCCCAAGCCTTATTGTGAAATTTCCAGTAAGCATGACAGTAATATTTAAAGACACTCAAGAAGAAAATAAAAACTTGCAAAAAGTAAGAAAGCCAGAACTGATGTGTGTGCAGGTTGGTTGGTTGTTTGGTTAAGAGACAGCCAACAGCACTTCCATCAGTCTTAGGGGGATTCTCTTTGAACCAATTAATGAAGAATTAGACACTTACAAGGACAAACTGAAAACAATTGAAAAAGCTAGAAATCCTTCCTATTACATAACTTGTCTGACTAATTTCACACCCAAACACAGGCTAAGCTCCAAACTGGGGGAAAAGACTAACAGAATATAGCTCCTCTTGTTTCCTCTTAGCATTTAACAGAGGAACCTAGTGTCTAACCTCACTTTTGTTTGCATAGGCAACGGTAAAATGGCAAACTGTGGAAATAAAAATACACAGCTCAGTTTTGAATTATCACATTTGAAATGATTCACTACAAGTGACAACCTCAGGACCCAGCAAGTTCTGTGTTTTCTGACTTAAAAACACTGTCAAGAAGAGGTATTAAAAGCAACAAAAGTGGTACAGGAGCTCTGAAATCCAAGGAGATTCCAGACAATGGCAGATCTCGTGTCAGACCAGACTTACTGGCAACACAACTGTGTAGAGTAGAGTACCTGCAAGTGTTCCACATTGGCAGTACCAGATGTGACTTCACAGCGTGAATAAATAATTATTTAGGTTGCAAATCCACATTCACATTCTTCTCAAAATAACTCTGACCAGAGCCTGGGAATTGTCAGCAAGGGCCTTAAAGGAGACAACAGTATCCTTTCAAAATGTCCCTCCTATTAAAATCAGACTCTCATACAGAAGAATTAGGTGTCTACAGATAAATGAAATATATGAACCAAGTGTAAGCAATAAAAGCCTTGCTTATGCAAGTCTGCAGAATCCAGAACAGCAATATCTCAGTCTGGTGTAAATAATTACAATTATCACAGCAACGTTAGCTGTTGTGTTTCACATGTCAGAAAAGAGCCTGAAGATTGCAAATATGCACAATCTACTGAAGTGTCTTTTCCTTTTAATGCAACAAGTGGGTGTCAGCAGGGAGAGCAACTGCTGCTTGATTTAATTCGGTCAAGAGAGCTCAAGGAACTAGGTCAAGACCCAGAAGAACATGCATACACTCATACACTGAACCAGGGGAGAAAAGTTGGCTAAAAGCATCTAGAAGTTGGAAAAAAATATCACATTTGCAAACATCAGTCTGACTCGCAGAGCCATACAAACTAGTTCTACACATCTCTGCCAAACTAAAGATGTCTGTATTTCCACACCAGTACATTTTTAAAAATGCAGCTCCTTTGCAGCAAGCTAACACGTGCAACCAGACTTCATGCAAAACATGAGATAAATATACATGTATACACTTTGCCCTATGCACAGTGCTTATTTCTACATCTCAGGACTCACAGCTTTTAATAATGCCACCACAGTTCCCATTCTTTACAGCAGGAGAATTTAAAACTTAATCTGCTCTGGAAAGCCTATGGTTAATGTAAAGTGTACCTTCTGGTACTAAACCAGTGAAAACTGAACATTGCCAGATTCCAACTCAATTCAACATAAATTGCATTCTCTGTTCGTGTAAGGGCAATATTCAGAGGAGAATAAAAGTTTTGCAGTGCAAGATTGGGAGATATCAATGAGGCAGGCGATGGTTACAAAGATCAGCAAGAATAGGAAAAGTACTGACACTGGCCTGAAGAAACAGGAGATAAAAGGAGAGGCAGAAAGAGTTTGTGTAATTTCTGTTAACTGTGAATCTGGCTCTCCTTAGTGTAAATATCACCTGAATTCCAGGGTCATGATGCAGTACAATAATAGAGAAATCAAGTTTTTTTAAAAAGGAAAAGAAAAAAAAGACAAGTAAAAAGCTAATAGCTATATGTTAACTAGAAGTAAATTTCAATTGCTAATGTTACCTATTTTGTTGTCTGATATGAAATATAAGTTACTATCAGCAGAAAGGAAATAAAACAACTCTTGAAGCAAGGCACGTTGTTGTTTGCCGACTTCTTTGTGACAGTGTTAAGGCCCTCTTGCTCCACTATTGCAAAAGAAAGAGCTAATTTACTAGAAAAAGGAGAAATGCCAAGAATCAGACAAGGAAAATGGACTGCTCTATACAATGATGGTTTACATGGCTTTACATGAGTAGCTTTAGAGAAAGTAACAAAAATCTCTATGAAACCTTGGTGTACTTCAATCAAAGCATGTGGGAACCCATGCAGCTATTCCCAGCCAAGTCTGCAACTGTTTACAGAAAACAGTTTTCAGATTTCCAAGAGCAATCCCACACAACGAACTCAGAAGAGCAGCACCACAATACTCCGAGTGCACGCAGGCGAAAACTCACCTAAAAGACAGCTCTGTCTTCAGAACTCCGGTGAACTTACAGTTTCAATCTTTGGCCAGAAATTTATCCCGACAATGAATCCTACATAGGAGTTCTCTCTGCTGCTCTTTCCCTCTGCAGATGTCCTCACCTACCACCTCCCCTTGCCCCACAACTTCCCCGAATCCAAAGAGCATCCCAATGAAACCGGGTGACCTCACCTTTCATTTTGACAGTGGGGGAATTGGGTCCAGCCGATTGCTTCCTCCATCCTCTCCAGTTCTGGCAGAGGCTCTCCGCCTCAGAGATGAAGGAACAAAGAGAGTCTTCTTCAAAGCGATCGGAGTCTTCAAATGAAAACCTCTCCCCGTCCTCCCACTCTGCGAACATGAGTTCCATCACATCCGACAGGCGACGTGGGGGAAAAGAAGAAAGACAGGAACAGCACTGCTCACTTTTAACAGGTGAATGGACTTGAGGGCTCTCGCAATAGTTAAAATCTCGGTTTTGATTTGATCCCCATACTACAGTACCAGGAAAAAACAAAGCGCCGTATGAGATGGGAGAAGCAGGAAATAACTAAAGGGCAGCCGGTAAAAATTCCATGGGGGGGGGAAAAAAAAGTTCTTTAAAAAGTTAAAAAATGCTTATGTCCACAGAATGTACTTGTGGCCGAGGGGGCTGGTTAGTCCATGAGAGCTGCCTCCAGGCGGGACAGGTGCCTGGCGGGCACACGGAGGGTCCGAGGGCTCCCGGCGCTGCAGGACGAGGGAAGGGGCCGGCTTCCTCCTCCGGGGCTCCGGCGGGGGGGCCGCCGGTGCCTGTGCGCAGGGCCGGGTCTCCCTGAGGTTGTGCTTGTCTCACTCCCGGCGCAGGAGCCCAGGGAAGGGCGGGCAGGGGCACCGCGGGGGCTGCGAGGGAACAACTTCCCTCCCGTTCGCAGGGGCTTAAAGACGGCCCGGTGGGGCCGGAGCGCCCGCGGCGGGGCGGCGCGACCTCCCGGATGGTAGTCACGGGCACCGGCACCGGCAGCGGCGCGGGCGGGCAGGCGGCGGCTCCGGCCTCACGGGGGCGCGGGCGGCGGCCGGCGGGGAGCGCCCGGCGCTGGTCCCGGCGGGCAGGGTGGGGGCAGCCCGTCGCCGCTCCGGTCGCGGTGGCCCCGCGGTGTGTCTATGAGCCCATAGCCGGCGGGCCCAGCTGGACGCCCCCGAGCCCGGCGCGGCCCCGGCGGTTCGCGGCCCCGGCGGGTCCCGTCCCTGCCCGGCGCGGGCACCAAGATGGCTCCGCGCTTCCCAGCTTCACCTGCGACACCCCCCGCCAGCTGAGCGCCGCTTCCGCCGCCGCGCTTCCGGCTTCCGCCGCGCGGGGCATGCCGGGCGGTGCCGGGCAGGGAGCCGGGGGTCCCCGGGGGCGGGCCGGGCTCCCGCAGCCTGACTGCCGCCTCACGAAATAAAACAAAAGCCTCTGCTTGTGCCTGCCCGCACCGCCAGTGGCAGCGGGAGAGCGCTGCTTGTGCTAAAATGTGGGGGTTACCCCGGGACGCACCGAAGATGCGTTGCATGCAGAAATCACTCAGCTGTGATCATCTGATTGGAGATGAAAGAAATAACGAGTTCTCAGTAGCATTTTCTATTAGAAGAAAAACAGCAGGAAAGAAGATCAAGGGGAAAAAAGGAAATAAAGTGAGGGGACCGTGGCTGGAATGTCCCGTTGCAGTGCCGTGCCCGCTGTCCCTCGGCCGAGAGCCCCTCGCTCTGAGGGAAGGAGGGAAGGAGGGCTCTGAGGGGCTGCTCCGCTCTGGGCAATCCAAAATCCACACAGAGGAGAGAACCCGCGCGCCGGGTCCGTGAGGAACTGCATAGGCTACCTAAGGTCTCCCATCCTACCCACACTCAAAGCAGCAGAGGTGACGTTCTTTTTTTTTTTTTTTTTTTTTTTTTTTTTAATAATTCTATTTCTTGGAGTTCTTCTAGTTCATTGCTGCACTGAGAGAGATGACTGATAAAATACCAAAGGATAAATTTGCCCTTTGAGTACAAATCAGCCAAACAGCTGGATCTACACTTCCCGCCCTGTGTTTGTCCAGAGGGGGAAAGCAAATGACGGGAGAAAAAAAAGGCTAGGGGAAAAAAGAATGACATACTAAGAAATGGTAAATATAGAGCTGAGATAAACTGAAATGCATCAGGGAACACTTGCTACCTCACCCTAGTCCTCAATCCAAAAAAAACAACAACAAAAAAAAGCATTTAGATGACTGTAGGAATTTCAAAGATTCTTAAAATACAGCTGAAATTTTGAAGAGTATTTTCATGGGGAAAAGGAGATGGGGAAATAATGCATTGTGTCCAAGGAGTGAGGAGGTAACTACAGGTGGAATTCAGGACCCTGACTCAGATGTTGTGGCACTTGAAACGACAGAAATGGGCAGGGAAACAAAGTGATGCCAGAAGGCTGATGCTGCTCACCAATATCTTTTGACATTATGTGCAGCACAGCACTGTTGGATTTTACCTAAATCCAGTAGAGAATACACGTTACATCAAGAAAGGGCAGAGGAGAGCAGGAATATTAGACAGTAATAATTATAAGGGGGCTTCAGTACATTGTGTTTCATTCCATTAAATTGTAAAAATCCTCACCACCATTCCTCCTTCTTCCAGCTTTGGGATACCACAAGTTACAGAGATTTCCAAAGAAATCTTGTTTTCACTTTCCTAAACATCACAGGCTGAAAGCATGTAAGAGGTGATGAAAACAATGAGACAAGCAAAGCAGAGTGAACATTTGCTCTTTGATCTTAAAGTGCATTTCAAGACCCTGTAAAAATGTGCAGAACAGGCTTGTGCAGACCAGGCCTGGGTGTGCTGTTGCCCTGGCCAACATGAGGGAGTGCAGGTGTGAGTGCTTTGCTTCTCCTTGTCCTCATGGCTTGGAAAGACACACAAGTTCGTAAACACTTATACTTTTTTTTTCCCAGCTAACTTATTGCATGAGACAGGCACATCTTTTCCCTCGTGGATCTTTCAACAGACAAGAACTAGAGGCTGTGAAAAATAATATCTGACAATTTCAGCAGTGCTCTGCTAGGAAAAAAAAAAATTAGTAAGAAGTCCTGCAGGAATGACAAGGTTGCCAGTAAGATGCTTTCTCACTTACAAGGATGTACTTTTTTTCTTTTCCTTTCTTATTTCAGAGAAAGGAAATTGCTGTTCAGAATTCCTGTGCCTCCAATGTGTTCAAATTTCAGAATGCAGCATTCCATATGAGAGAGACACATATGAGTGCACACGCATACCCTAAAGCAGAATTACAACACTTACATTTGTTTCCTGTCTTAAACTCTTGCTGGGGACTAAAAATCAATGAGAGTCTGCACTGCACCCCAGAAGTGCCTGCTTTTCACTGATGAGTCATGTGCTACACTACAGTCATATCCAGCCTGTTTTTTGTTTCTGATTGCATGGAAAGTAGTAAAACACATCCTTTCTATGGCTTGAATCTCATACAGACTCAATAACAAAATACAGCACTCCAGAGATTTTCACTGCAAGTGCAGTGGGACCCAGCTGTTCAGCTCCATTCTGACTCAACAAAGGTTTCATTGTCTCTTTGCATGCGATAATGCACTCAGAAATGACAAGCAAAGGCAAATTCTCAAAGCACACATATGGCTTTGTGTCTAAGTAATATATTGGATGTGCAGAATAATAGTTTTTTGTGCTCTAGAACTGTGGCACTATGGCAAACTGCCAAGAGTGCCCGTTCCTCCTAGATGATCACTGTTTCATGCTATACTGATCACTTAATTAGTAACTTATAATAATTAATAACAGATATTAAACATCTCCACAGACATAACAACCAGCCACCATTATTTATTTCAAAACACTAAGCCTGTACAACAGATAGAGCAAGTAACTGTTTCAGCACAAAGGAAGGGACAGCACACAGCTCATTGCTCCTTGCTCTGCTTCTAACTAGGCAAATGGCTGTACAAGATGCACAGAGCTTTTCTGACCATGCATACTAGGAAGCTGAAAGCAAAGCTGTCCTGAGGTATTACAAGCTAAATTTCCCCAATTTGGATTGAGCATTTTCCTATCTTTGACTAGTCCTTGCTACACAAGACTTTGAACTGATGTTGTCCAAGGTTCTGTCTCTGGGATCTTAGAGAGTATGAGCATAGGCCTGATTAAAGCCTTACTCAAAACTAAATTCACCATTTGTGAGAGAAGTGACTGGTATGTGCATACACATATGGAAAACAGTGTCAGTAGGGGAACACTTTGCAACAGCTGCTAAAATTACTGTTATACAGCAGGAGACAACAATTGTGGCTAAGACCTCATGTACTGCTACTCCTCAGAAAGAGAAGATGGCATTTACAGATAATATTGCCTGCAAGGATTACTGAGCATATGTTGTCTGGCATCTTGTACTTCACAGGATACAAGTGTATTTTCCTCTTCCTTTCACACCAACCTGCAGGAGCATTTGTTTCTGTTTTCACACTTTCTTCTGCATTACCAAAGCTAAGAGTCTGGCAGGGTCTAATATGCACTATACATTCACAGATAAAAGCACCAAGCTAAAGGGAACTGATGTTCTCCATTTTGCAGAGGGGAAAGAAAACAACTGTTACACTGCAAGTCCTCTTTTTTTCTCAGTCAGTATCCCATTTGGACATTTCCTCAGCAGTGTGAAAAGATTGTGTAAGCACTCTAATATTTCTCTCTGTCTGGAGAGCAGGTCAGATACATCATTTATGGAAACTCAGCAGTTGATAACTCAGTTTGTCTAGAGAGTGCATTACCCTAACTAGCAATGTTATGGCATTGAAAGCTTCCTAAAAATTTCAAGAAGCCTCTTTTGATGCAGGCAAAGCATAGGTTCCTTGGCCTATTTTCACTTCACCAAAAAATAATCAAAGAAAATTGCTAAACGTGACACTCCTTCTCTAGCAATCTAAAATTTTAGAAATCAAAACTGGTAGTTAAAAATAAGTGCTGCGGTAGCTGATCCTTAACAACCTTTGCTGCAGAAGACAGGTTTCTGTGTTTGTTTTTGAGGGTACAGTCAGCTGGTAAGTGAAGGATAACTGTTAGGGAATATAGGAAGCCCATTTGTTCATGCCAAGGCAAACAGACACTGCTCTGCAATGAATGCAAGCAGATCTGGGCTAAGTGAAGTAATGCTCTGCTGCATTTATGCTTCTCATCTCCTCAGGAGCAGAAGCTTTCCCCATGCTGTGCAACCTGCTCCTTCAGATGAAACTCACCACAGCAAAATTTGCACTGTAGCTGCTTCTTAGCAGTAAAGTCTTTCAAAAGATAAGTAACAGGTACATTAGTACTTAAATATAGGGATAAAAGATTGCTAAAAAAAGGTGATTCTAAAATGCAAGAACAACAGTGTACAGTATTATGGACAGTAAAATGGTATGTATTCTCCACAGCCTTTCCCTAGTAAAATAATCTAACCATGGAGTTCAGGATGTGAGGGGTTTTATTTTAAAAATTGAGTTTGTGCTGCCTCTCATCAGATCCCAATGGGAAATTCAATCATCAATTAAATTGTCAGTCTAACATAAGATTCTCTCTTACAAATAGCGTGGTTGCTACAACCACGCAACAACGCTTCATTTAAGAAAACACACCTGACAAGCTTTGTGCTCATGGCTGTGGGTAAGGGTCAGTGCTGCTCCACTCACATATGTTTAACTGGTCTCTTTTGTGTAGGAAAGAGGAGACACTAATGAAGATATTATGCATGTCATGATGACTGAAAACTACCTGTATCTAGCAGGTGTTGTCCCTGCTAGATACAGGGACAACACCTCAATCACTTTTCCTTTTCTGTAATTAGTGAGGGGAATTTTTTTCCCTTGGTCTACTGACTGGAGCAAGTAGGATTTATTGCAGGGTGCTCTGTAAAACAAATCAGTCGAGCCTTAAATTATCTGAATGCTTGTTGGTAAAGAGTGTTCACCTATTCCACCTGCAGATCTCGTATCCCTATCTCATAATAGTTGTAGGAGGTTAGTGAGTAGTGACATGCTCTTTGCTTATTTCTTCAGGAATCCTGTGTGTGGACACTCCTGACTTGTCTAAACAGAGGCATCTCATTCAAGTAGTGCATCATCCCTAAGTTTCAACCAGAAAGTTGCATCAGTTTAACCAAACTGTTAAACCCATGTAACTGTGAAAACAAGCCTTGCAGGAAAATAAAGATTTCTCAAGTCTTAATCAACCTAGCTGTGGGTTAAACATGTGGGGAGTTAAAAGGCTTTCTGTTGAGTCTTCAGCATAATTGTGCTGAATAACAGAATCTGCTTCTTAGTCGTGCAAGAGATAACAAAATGGTAAATCTGTAGCAAAGGAGCTTTCTTGTGGCATGTTTGGTTACTGGTTCTAGAATCCCACAATCAGAGGTTATAATCCTACTTTACCCCCAGCAAGCCTGTACGTGCAAGTGGGGATTGGGGAAAAGAGTAAGGAACTAACCTTTAGAAGCACATGTTCTTTTCATACAGCTCTGATTTACACAGAGCAGATTAGTTCAATTGTAAAGAAAAGGGTTTTGTTGTTGTTTGAAGTGGTTCTGTCCTGTTTCCAAGAAGAAAGTGACAGAAAAGAATAAACTTTTGCAGTGGTTTCAGCTGAGTTGCCCACTCACATTGCCACAGTCAATCTCCCCACACTCCCAGTCCCTGCCGTGACGAGGGCTCTGTGCAGGCTGCAGGTGGGCAGACAGGAGAGCAGGCTGCTGCACAGCTTCTCCTCCCAGAAACCCTTGGCAGTTCCTGCTGCTGGCTCCTGAGCCCCAGGGCTGCCAGGGGCTGGGAACCAAAACATCCCCATCCTCTGCTTCCCAACAGGATTAACTTGCTGAAATTTTAATTCCTGCCAGCTTGTTTCCTCTGTTGGGCAACAACTCAACATGTGCCCAGCACTGAGCTCCACCTGTTCCCAGCTCAGCCCTTCACTGCCCTGATGTGTGCATGAAAGCCACTGCAGACAGAAAGGGAGAGCAGAAACAAGGCCTTTGCTTAGCTGACAGAGCACACAGCTTCACAGCTTCTCATTAGTACAGCTGATCCAAAGAAGTTGGTTCTTCCTTTCAAGGTGACAGGCTAGTTTTGAAAATCTGCAAAGAGAACGGTGCCTTTTATTTCTGGCAGAAAGTGTGGGATTTGAGAAGCAGGGAGGAGAAGATCAAGTGGTACACTGGGGTCTCACCAATTTGTTTGCATTTGTCTGTCCTGTGCCTGTCCTCCATCAGCACATCGTTAATCCAAGGGTTTTTCTAAACATAAATGACTGAAGCCGGACCATCCCTTTACCTAAAGATTGATTTTGCTGGCTCTGCTTCCTCTTTTCACTTTTACATATGAACAGAATTCCATAGAAACCTCCTACCAATGCCAGGAACCCCTTCTAGAGCAGGCCAGTTGAAGAGTAGCATGGGACTCAGCCCAGCAAACCAAGGCAATTTGAGCAAGATCCTGTCTCTCCACCAAAAAGAGGAAATTGTACCCTAGTAAGAACTTTTTAATGTCAGTGGTGATACCTGAATGCTCTTATTCCTCTCTCCCAATGAATATGGTAGCTATCCTAATTAGAAAACAACATGAAGTGTTCTCCTCATTCATATTTCTGTTTCAAAATCCAAAGCTATCTTAGAGTAGCCAATCTGAAATAAGTAAACTCATGCCATACACTCCTCCCAAGCCTTTTCACCACAGGAAGGCAGCAGTCAAGTGCTTTCATACAAAATGACATTTGACAGACTTGTAACCTTAACGAGAGTTTCAACATTGTTTCTTTTCCAGGCACTGACCACAGAAGAGCACTGCAGGACTGATGGGATGAGAGGATGCCTGCTGACCCATGGAAGGCCCCCTGAAATGCCTGAACTCCACTTGCACGAGCAAGAAGGGAAATGTAGGTAGGTGTAGAAAACCCCAAAGGCAGACATGAAGTGAGGAAAGTGTTAACTAAAGCAGTTCTTTCTCAAGTGAGTGCCTGTTGGTTTCCAGCAGCAGGCTGGAGTCACTAGATGCAAAAACTTACACACTGTAATTCTTCAGGTCTGCAGTTATCAGCTGTGCCAAGCTCCAGCCTAACCCTAAAGACTTGGAAAAGTCATTGCATACCTTGCAAGGAGCTGGACCACATTTCAAAACAGACTTTTTTTACAGAAATTCAGGTGTCAGCAGTGGGGCAGCATGGGTAGAATATAACAGTATTCTTGAACCAATGGCTCATTCAAACTGAACTTCCCTTATCCCACTTCCACTTTTCCAAAGGCTGGCTTTGACTCTTGAGATTGATGACACATGAATTGTAGACTAAAGGAGACTGGGTGCCAAACAAGTTCATATAGAAAGATCACCTATAACAACAAATTAAAAAGCTAATATATTAAAGCCTGTTAACTTTTTAAATGCAATGAGCTGACCTGTTCTTTACTTGTTCCAAATGGCAAAAAAGTGACATTTGAAGAACTTTCATTGTAATGGTAGCTAACATGATGGTGACTTTATGACATGCTTTAGCATATTGAAGCTTCTCTAAAAATAATGTTAATAGAGAAATTTAATTAACTCAGTGCTGAATAAAATCCTAAAATCTGTCCTTGAAACAGATTCCTTTATTAAAAATAAGACAGAGCCCCACACAATCGCAATATAATCCATTTATTAGCATACCTTTTGAGACATTGGTGTTGATCCAGGGGACATGACAGCTTTGGCACTTGACTGATTTCAGAGGTACTCAGCCCTTAGTAGAAAGGCATTTCAATAGGATTTGAGTGGCCTATTACACAAAAAAGTTTCTGATGTGGAAAATTAAGTATTTTTCCAAATGAGTGAAAGCGCAGCCGAGGAGATGTGCATTAGTCCAGGTCACAGTGCCTTGTTCTACAAGAAGGAGTCCCAACTTGGTTACCACCAGAGGTGATTCTGTTCTCTCTGGCTCTAGCTGTAGGAAGCTGCCACTGAGTCTATCGAGATAGTGTTAAATATCCACAGTGTGGTTTCATCTCTCCAGAGTTTTCATCTGATTGCTGAATATTCACATGAAAATCTGTCTTCAAGTGGTCAGTGAAACACTGCAGCTCTTTTGGGCTGAAGAGACTTCAGCATACAGGCTTCAGAAAGAAAGGAAGACAGACAAAAGGCAGCTCTACCTCTGTTACCCCTGAGACAGCAAATACCCATTTTCCTAGTTCCTCATCAATGCCTCCACTCATATCTTTGAGAAATTGATCTGTTATTTTCTGCTACAAGTTTGCAGAGATTACAGGGATAATTGACATCCTGCCCAGGTTAATAAACAGTTACCTGATTAATTATAGCATAGAACATAATTCACAGAAATCATCAGAACAGTGTTCAGCCACAAGGAGGTGATAAATCTTTAATCCAGCTTCAGGTAGCCAAAGTGTGAACAGGTTTGAGATAGCAGCACTGCAGGCACTGCAGGTCAGGAAGACTCCAGTCCTGGGGTAGCCTTTGGAGCACTGGGGCAGGAGGGACAGGAGGAGCACTAAGAGCTGCTCCTTAGATCCTTACCATAGCCATGTTTCTACTCCTGCCAATGTTCCTAGCACTCACAGTGATGTTCCCTTTCTCACACAACCACGATGGGCCACTCTGCTATGAAAAGCTCTCTCGGAGCATCCGTGTGGCACAGTCAGCCACCAGCAACACTGACTGAGCTCTCAGCTCCTGGAACCATGCACAGGCATTAAATGGACTAATGCTGTGCAGGTGGACTCTCAGCCCTCCACGTGTGTCAGCACAGGCAAAGGTCTGCACAGCTCTCCAGGTGCTCCCTGCCTAGAGCACCCCAGACAGACCTACAGCAATTTCTGTGGGCTCAGGGGGACTGCTGCACCTACCTGAGACACAGGGGGAAACTAACCTCGGTGGGTTTTCATCCCTTGCAGCAAGGCTGCCACCAAGACCACACTAGCAAGTTTAAAACTAGCTCCAACATACAGACACAGTACTGAAATTACTTACAGAATTGCCTGCTATAGAAAGTTGTACTCAAATAATCAGCGGGGGATACAGGCTCCCCCGGCAAACTGCATTCAGTTGTTTACCAAAGTTTAAAGATCCATCAGAAAGAGAAGACATAGAGAGACAGTCAAGATCTTATCAGACACCTAGACAGTTTGAAGAGAGACAGAGAAGCCACAGTCTTAGAAAATGAACTATCTCTAGAATAATGCATAACAGAACATAAAGCTAGGTCCCTTATTTCCTCTTGTGGCTGAGAACACAAGGACAGATGGTACTCAATGAAAACAAAAGGCAATTAATTCAGGAACCATAAAAAGAAATTATGTGCTATGGAAAATAAAATGATAATGGTTTTCATTGCCAGAAAACACTGGGATCGAGAGCTTAGTTAGATTAAAACCAAAAATTTAAACATTTATATGGAAGATGAAGGCTGGTTACATTAAACAGTTTTTAAAAGATAGGGATATAAACTCTTATACTTTAGGGAAAGAAAGAATGACAAAAGGATAGTACACAGTGTTTGTATAACACCTAGAGGATCAAGTATTTGTACTTCCATTTTTAATGATAATAACAGTAATGCAAATAATTAATTTAAATAGGTTAAGAACAAAATTCCCCAAAAGGGAAGGTTGTTAAAACTTGTTCAGCACAACTCACACATACTATCTTTTGAAACATCTGCTGCTGTCCAACATTTTAAAATACAGTCCTAGGGTGCCTGAGTGCTGCTCATCCAACCAGGCAGTTCCAGTAACCTCAGTGGCAAAGCAGATGAGTTTGGTTTTGGCCACAGTCCCAGGTTAACAGTGAAGAGCAACAGCTGTGTCCTGAAACAGGCCAGGTAAATGTAGGGGAGTATTGACAGGGTTGCCTACAGCAGCAGTAAGGTATAAACACGGGCAAAGGAGATTGAGTACTTCCTTCCCTCCTCCTGGCTCATGTAGGACTTGAAGGGTTTTAATTACAAGGATTCTCACAGCTTGCATAGTGACAAGATCTAGGAAAAAGAAATATTTTTAACTAGAACATGAGGATTTCAGAAGACAATGCCATGCCTGCATCTCACTTGTATTACATGGTAATTTATGCTAACTCCTGAATGGCCACTCACTAAGTAAGCTTAGGGAAATAACCTCACAGTGTCATCCTTTGAGTGTTTCTATGCCTGTTGGGGTTATGGGTATAAACTGAAAGATCAAACCAGGTTAAAGTAGAGATGTGACAGCACCCAAGGCACAGAAACTCCATTTGAGCTGCTGTAGCATGCTGGCTCAGGGGATGCTAAAGGTAAAAGTCAAATCCCTCCATGTTTCCGAGACAGGTACTGCTCCTGCCAGTGTAGAACTTGGCATTTAATCCCCCACAAGATGAGAGGTCTGTGACATAATTGCCCTCGGTCGTCTTGGCATTTGCATTCTGTGAGATGAGGAGCAGTCTGCAGCTTGCATTTTAGAGACTCTGCCAGGAGCCATGGGACAGCACGGCCAGCGTGCAGCCAGGCACAGTGCTGCCAATGGATCAAGTCTGGCATTTGAAACAGGGTTATCAGCACAGAGCTGTGCTGAAGACATTCAGCACCTCGAGAAGAGGCACAAATGGATCAGGTTTGTCTCAAAGGCCAGTTTGCAGGGGTCCTGACATTGCGTGTTTTAAAGATTCCAATAATTCTTTGTTAAAATAAAGTTTGCAAGCAGAATTTAGAACAGTTGACTGCAACACTGCTAGCCCAGCTATCCTGTAATACTTGGAAAGCGTAAATGAAACTGTTTAGTTTAGCCTTCACACACAAAAATCAGTCAACTAGTCAGGTCACACCTCTACATTAAGCTAATTTATAGAAGACAGCTTTAGGCAATCACCGGTTCTTGAACCCAAGACAGTTTCTAGGATTCTGTCACCACATGCCCTGTAATATGACATTGCTAATCCACAGACTGTGCTCTGCCTTCTGTTCTTGCATTGGTAATACAGACACTGAACACCTCAGTGCCCTGAGTGCAAACCTGCCACGCAGCAGGTCAGTGCCTGACTCACTTACTGCCTACCCACAACAGGCACATCTGGCACAAGTTCCACATGTCCCATCCTGTATTAATCCTCCACGTTCCAGCCCTTGGTTACACATCAAAGCTTTCTGCTCCTGGACAGACCTGTCTTCCCTCTGCCTTATCTGTACACAGTGAGAAGATGCTGCACTGCACAACTGTTAAGGCACTTAGCCCTTCTGTCTACTTGTATTTTTTTACAACTCAAGAATAATATATTAATTTTAAAAAGTGCTTAAGGCATAAGTGGGATCTGTGTTCATTTGTTTGGATGAGACAGAAGGAAGAAATGGTAATATGCAATAACCCTTGCTTTCTCTCAGCATTATATCTGTTCAGGCTGAGAACTACAGCTTGATGACAGTGCTTGCATACCCTCAAGTTAAGCCAGTTTACTCCCACTGAGAGGAATGAAAAGAGAGAGAGTGCAAAGAAGAGAAAAATAGGAAGCGTGGTGCAGAGGTTTCAAGAATGGCACTCTTCATGAAAGCAGAAAGCTGCTTTGCAGAGCACTTACTGTTTTTCACAAGGAGTGAGTAATTTGCTTGAGGAGTATCTATACCCCAGGAGTAATTCCATGTTTCATGGAAAACTGTGAACACAGGGATATTAAAGACTAGCAGTACAAACAAAGAGCAGCTAATAAGTATGATGAATAAGGGACCAGGAGGAAGTCCGCACAGTGCTGTTAAATCATGATTCAATGCCTGCATGTTTGAGATTAACATTACATTCAGATTTGAAGAAAAATAACATGTCTATTCAGCCACTTGAGGTAAGATATTTAAATTCTTCATAGTAATCATGAGGGCAAGAAAGCTACTGCCTCTCACACCAACAACTGATTCCAGAAGATGCAACTTTAAGGAAACAAAAAAAAAAGCCCAACCACACACAAAAACTACTATAGCAAAAATGCAGCAATAAAACCACAGCATCTGGCAGTTGAAAATGCGTGACAGAGGATTACAGCAGGAGGGACAAGCATCTCATAGTCCAGGCAGACACTTGAAAGGGATCCTATGGGAGCAGACCTACTATTCAGAAGAGAAAAGGTTCCCCCTAGAGACGTAACAGGGAAGCTAAAAAAACCCAACTGTTGGCCTGTTCCTCACAGATATCTGATTCCTGGAACCGAAGAGAGGTGATATGAAAAAACATATGAAGAGTTCCACTATGCCAGCACCTGGTGCCATCTTCCAAGCACCTCACCTCTCCTTGCAGCATGTTTCAACTGTCCAAACATACAAGGATGAATAGATTTGCAGCAGTAGGTATCTCTCTACTTCTACTGTTTCTGTGTGCCAGGGCAAAAGAAATAAGTGTGATTGCATTAAAGGATTCAGATATTTAGAGCAATGTATACTGATCATTGTTGCCATTGTGCACCTGCTTTCTCTGCTTACAGAATACAGAAAGTGAAACCAAAGACTTTAAAGAATCAGTCATAACTGTTTTCCTTCCAGTTCTAAATGAAAGTCTTTTGCCAGTGTCCAGTGACAAATCTCCATCAGTCACAGACCAGAAGCCACAGCCTTCTGCTACTGCAAGGCCAAAGGACCACATGCTGAAATTCCTAGAGCCCAGTCATTTTCATTTTAGCTTGGTCACTCTCTTGATCCAGGGTACAAATTTGCTGACCTTTGTGTACACACCGGGCGAATCCTTCCGACCACAGCCGTACCCCCAGGAAGTGATGCCCAAAATGATCCAGCGCCCGTTTGATCTCTGGCACATGAGCGGCCCTCCGCTGTCCCCCTGGCAGCTGTCCACCCGTTTGTCTTCAGAGAGGTTCCCAGCACAAATCATGCGCTTGGTGAACTTCCGCCCGTAACGCGCCTCACAGTCCTCCCGGGGCAGAAGGGGCACCACCCCCTGCAGCAGAGTTCTGGAATAGGACTTCCCTGGAATAAAACAGACCAGCCACACTGATTCACATACAGCCAACAGCGCTTCCTCCAAAAACACTTATACATTTCATGTCAAGGCTGCAGCACAGAAATAGGCTGAGCTCAGCACCTCTGAACCACGAGAACTTCAGAAAACAGTGATGCCAAGCCAGACCACAAAAATAGAGCTGTAAAATCAAAGAACTGGGGAAGAGGGTTGTAGAAAAAGGTTAGATCAAAAGATGAGTCTTACTCCTGGTTCTGTCAGCAAGTAACTTGAACCTTGTTCAATTTATCTCACCTCTCCAAATCTCCATTTCCTCCTCAGTAAAGCAAGGACAGTGTTTTCTCAAGAGAATAAATACAGTAGTATCTGTTAAGTGCTCAATCCTCAGAGAAGTTTTAGAAGATGTTTCAGAGACATTCAAATATTATTCAAAGGGAATTCACTTCATCTTTGCCCAGACTTGAGTCTATTTGATCAAATCTCTTTATTGCCCCCAGGTTGCTCAGAACATAAGGCTAATGTGCTATATTAGAGTATGACCTTTCTGTGCCCAAGGTTTATGTAAGTTCACAAGGTAGTAGGTAACTGCTCCACATTGAGAAAGCTGAGTTTGGTGCGTGGGAAGGATTCTAGCCACTAAGCTCCAGTACAGCTTAAGGCAGTTACATGGCTAAGTTGCTCCTTGATCCACCCCAAACATCCTGAAGTGACACGTGCAACTGGCACAACTGACTCCAAAGGCAAATACCTTGCAGTTAAAAGGCTGCAGTAATAGCTAGGGAAACAGCTGAGAAAGACAGGCAAGTCCAAAATCAACAGATGAGATCCTGGGGCTTTTGGCAGGAAGTCTTTCTAAACATACAGCTTTTCTCCACTCATAGCAGCCCCAGAAAGGCCTCCATGCTCTCTGTTACCTAGGAAGCTTCACAGCAATATGCTCAAAGACAACAGGTCCAGGCTGTCTTGAACCTAGGGCAGAAACCAGACTCAGAGTCCATCTGTCCTTGCAGAAATACACACAGGAATCAAGCAAGGTAGTCTGAGAGAGATTTCTCTCTAAGGGCTCCTTCTACCTCTAAGCCCTCACGTCACTATGACAGTATCATGAAGAAGGCAGGTCATGGAAACATGGGGGCCTCCCATGGCCTTGGTATTGTGGCTCTGCACGGGCTGCTCCCTTAGGGGTCTGCTGTGGGCTAACATGTGTAAAAATCAGAAGAAAGAGAGAACTGTGGGCAGATGGCAGCATTGGTCTCTCCCACAGCTTCAGAGGGACGCTATGGAAACCAAAGGTTTCACCAATATTGAGCAAACTCAACAAGCCTCAAAATCAGGTGAAAACAAAACCCCACCTCATCTCCCCATTCCTTAGCACCATGTGCTGGCACAGACAATGGGAGCAGTGAGAACGCATAGAAGTTGACATAAAGTTGAGCAGTGAGAAGCATTGAGTTGACATGAATTATATAGGCTTCTGAAGGCAGACTTCCTCACCTCTCTTGCCTCTCAAAGCCCCACCACTCACCTGTGTCTCCCCAGCCAGAGATGATGCAGGCTTGCCTGTTGATGTCAGCCCTCTCTCTCCTGTCAGGCAGGCAGACAGGCAGAACGTGGTGATTGAAGGAGAGACAGTGCCCTTCTCTGCCCCGCATGCGGACCAGGGCTATGTCGTTGTCATTGCTGCCAGCCCAGTAGTTCCTGTGGAGGACAATCCGCTCCACAGGCAGCTCCCTCTCAAACTCGTCCTTCACACCTGTGTGGTAATCGCCCACCCGCAGGAGGTAGCGCCGCACATCAACACCAAACCTGCAGAAAAACAGACTCAAGATCTCCGTACTCCTGCTAAGAGGAAAGCACACACACGAGTCTCAGCTGCTACCAGACTGAACCACCTTCTCACACCACAGTGGTAAAACAGTTCCAGCTGCAGGACTGTGAGACCTCTTTAGCAGATATGATTGTGCCAGCTGTTGCAGATTTGGTGTCCCAAAAACTGTCTACCATGCATGGGACTTTTTTCCCTATAAAAATGATTATTATAGTTGCAACAGGCTTGTTGGTTCCCTTTGTGCAGTAAAGCCTCAGTTAAGAGGCCAGGTGTAAGCAGTGGAGGAAAAAGCAAGTCTATATTGAGTCATCCCCATAAGCACTCCAGATCACACACATCATAACCTGAAGGTCTTGGTTTAGAAACATTGCTCATGTGGCTCCACTGGGAGAGGAGAATAAACTTGTATGAGGTTATCTTGTCCATCACTGAGTATCCCTTGGGGCTCTCCACTCCCCAACACACCTTTTGAAGCAGTGGGCTGCAGTCACCACCCAGCAGCTGCTGATCAGTGTCGCTCCGCACAGCAGACGAGTATCTCGACGGAAACCCTTCAGCCGCAGCGAGGCCTGCCATGGCCAACTGCCTCTGAAGAAGAAACAGAGGAATAAGGTGTCACACACATGGCAGCCAGTTTCCTCTTTTCCCATCCACTCTGTCTCATCTGGGCTCAGCTGGCTTGCATTCTTCCCGAGATAGCACACTGGTTCAAACCAAGTTCAAAAATCACCAGTGAAAATGCATTAATGTAGTCAGCATCTGCCACGCTGTTTCCTGAAGGAAAGCTGGAACCAGTCTGGCTCTCTCAGCAATTACAGGGTAGTACCTCAGAGACTTGTTTCCACCTATGATCCTTTTCTTGCGACGGTGAAGCAGGCGCATCCCACACAAACCAGACTCTGGACCTGCATGGCAAAGTTAGAGCAGTTGGGTAGGGACCTTCACCTTAAGTGTCAGCATTGCTGTCACAGAGCCAAATACCATTCACCTCCTCTGAGGGCATTAATCCTCAAGGTGATTGACTGTGTTGTGTTGTGCATATGGAATTCATAGAACATTAGATCCCATAGGTTTCCTTAATTTCACTGGGGGTGTTTACTTGAATAGTCTTATGCCAGGAGTGGGACCTATGCTTACACTTCCTCAGTGCTCTAAACCCCAAAGGTTGCTTATGGTTGCTGTTCTAAGGAAGAGTATGGTGACTTGGCTGTGGGGAAATTCTGCAGGCTCAAAGGCCTGACACGGGTGGAGCTCCTCAGACTAATTTGGAACACTCTGTGTTGCTAAGAAGATACACTGAAAACAATAAAAATAGGAGGAGGTGCAGGACAGGACATGCCTATTTTGCAGGTGAAGTTTCAACCAAAGACAAGAATGACAGGGGAAAACCACAAAAGCATGCAGAGATCCTACAACCAGAACTCCAGATTCTTGCACAGAAAAATGGGAATGTCACCTGTTCTCCTGATATCTTGGACCTTTTCTTCCACATAGTCACAGATCACCCCAGCATCCTCACTGTGCCAGCAGCTGTGAATCCTGGTGTCAGGAGTGGCACACTGCCCCAGGGTGTGCTCCATGCCACTGCATTCTATGTTGTCCAGATGGATGGGCCCATGGCCTTCGCCAAAATAAGCCATTGCCCTGGCTTTTGCTGTACCACTGCAATTAGAGAGAGGGTGGCTAATGTGCAGGGAGCAGGAGCCAAGTGAACCTGAGGCACCAGTGCATTTAAGGTGAACAATATTTATGTGTCACTCCACACACAGACAGTACAGTGAGAAGAGCAACTTACTCCCTCCTCAAGCATATGTGGGTGTACCAAAACTAAAACTAAGCCCCCAGAAACAAGTCCAGAAGTGCTCCCAAGAGCTGTTTCTGTCTGTAGGGTGCCTGTACCACAGCTCTTACCTGAATCCCAGTTGCCTGCAAACCACTGCAGCGTCTCTGTCTGTCCAGTCATCGTCACAGACACTGCCCCACTGCCCGTGCAGCAACACCTCAACCCGGCCCTCCGTGGTGCTTTCTCCATCCACCAGCCGCACAGGAGGCCCTGGAGAAGAAAACACATGGGCTGCTGCAAGCAGAAACACCAGAGGGGCCAGGTTTCCAAAACTTGGCTTCTATGGAAAAAAGACGAATCCCTGACATCAAGCTTAAAACAAAAAGAAAAAAGGAAAAAAGGAAAGGAAAGGAAAGAAAAGAAAGAAGCGTGTCTGTATGAAGACATTTTACCTCTGTGCTGAATCAGAAGTCTATATACATATAAATTTATTTAATACATACTGGAAATCATCAGTAGATCATGCTCTGAAAGCTGAGTAAAAAGGAGAACAAGAACAGAAAGTAAGTTATTAACTCCTGAGCCAAGGGTTAGACAAGCTTAAACATGCCTGGGAAAAAAATCCATTGACTTGTAAGCAAGAGAAGAGTTCTACATCCAGGAAAAACAAAAATGTTGGATGCCAACTATTTCAATAAGAAATGTCTGACAAACTGGAAAGAATTCTGTAGTGAGGAAAGGGGAGAGTATCAGGCATTATATAAATGAGGAAATTATGCTAACTTGAAATACATTCACAATTTTAATTAGAAGTGTCCCATACACACAAGGGAGTGCAAAGAACAACCCCTTGCATCCTAAGCCCTCCTGTCTTGGCAACATGTGGCTCTAACCACACCTAAGCTTCCTAAAAGGTCAAGCTACAGGGTTCCCTTGAGCAATGGCACACTAAGGCAGCCACTGTCCCTCACCCCTCACGTTTGTTCCAGAGACTGCCAACACAACTCCCTCCAGTTTCCATTTATCTGCTGGTCTGATGGGTCTGGTGGAGCCATACATTTGTGGCTCTGCCCCAGTTCAGCCAGGGCTCCTTCTCAAAAAACAGCACAGGGGAAACTCCCACATCTGCCAGAGCTTCCAAGGGAGCAGACCAGAAGGTGAAACCTCCCCAGTGTTCAGGGCAAGAGCAAGGTGAGTTACCCAGGCTGCCATCCACGACCGTGTTGCTTTCTGGGGAACAGCGGACTCCCAGATCCTCAGCATGGGAGCAGTCATGCTGCCCCCAGTTGCTGTGGGGACAGTCCAGGAGAGACAGCTCTGTCCCCACACATGCCACATCATCCAGTAAGATGAAGCCTTGGCCAGCACCATAGTCTCCTTCAGCAGCCAGGGCAGCAGGACCACTAGAGGAAGGAAACAGAAAATAACATTGAAACTCTAAATGCCACAGAAGGACACAAGCTCAGATCCAAAGAAAAACTCCCCTGCTTAACTGTGGTACTGGTGGCCTCCTGACCTAAACCACTCAGTGGACACACAGCATGGCAACCAAGCACCCTCACATCTCACCAGCTTCAGTTTTCAGGGAGGCCTCCTCAGACCAGTCCATTTTCTAGTGTCTGGTCAAAGGCACATTCAAAGTCACAGAGGGCCAGCAGAGGCTGCTTTTCAGATATGGCAGGTACATCAGTTTGGGGAAGGGCTGGCAGAGAAGGCTTCAAAAATGTTGACATTTAAGTAATTCTACTTCTTTTTATAGGAAACACTACCTGGAACTGAACTGCAGAGAGCTGCAAACTTTTAGGCACTAAAAGAGATGACAAACACATTATGTAGCTGAACTCAAAGGGAAGAATTTAGTTTAGTGGTTTTTTCATCTATAAAGTTGAAATTTTAGAAGGAGACCCTAATCATGTTTGAAAAATTCACAAACCCCCATTTTACTAGCTTAAAGGCAATAGTATCCTGATTTTAAATCATTCCCAAACTCCTACCTGAAGGGATGAAAGCTCAGCAATGGGCTGAAAATCCCTATTACTACTCTTTTTTGCCCTGATGGTCTTTGTTCAGCTACTGAATGTGATACATGTGGAGCAGATAGGTGATATCCTTTTACTGACACCTGCAAATTTAAGGAGCGTTAAAGAAAATTTTCTGACTTTGCTGAGGGGTTCATAAGGACAGTATTAAGCCCGTTACCTGCTTTCAAAACAGGCTGAGGCAAGAGACAACAGATTTATTTTTGCCCCTTACAAAGGATGTGGATACCTATTAATCTTTCCTTAATAAGTTGTATAATGGTAATAAGCCTTCTAACAAAGATTGCACTGAAGGATTAAGGCCCGGCCTATCCCAATGAACTAATCCTTGAAATTAAGAAGCACAGACATGACACAGTCTCAGTCCTACCTGAAGCCCAGCTGCCTGCAGACCACCTGGGCACCGAGGTCTGTCCAGCCATCATCGCACACTGTGCCCCAGTCTCCGTTGTAATAAACTTCCACCCTGCCTTCGCTGGGGCTGCGGCCGCCAGCCAGCCGGACAGCGCCCTCTGCAAGCGGCGGGAGAAGGGAAGGCAGCGCTCAGCAGGGAGACAAGAAACAGCCTGTGCACCACTGCTAGGTCTTTGTGCCACCCACCAGTGAAAGAAACAAAAGATGATGTCTGTGGGTACTCAAAATACAAATGTTCATTGCTTCCAAACATGCCCATCTGTCAGGGGAGGATGCACTTCAGCCTTTCCACACCACCTGAGCAAAACCATGGGAACACCACCAAGTGTGCCTCTGATCCATTCCCTTACTCTGTGCCTCCACATCCGGTAGCCCTTGTGGAAGCCACACATGGAAGCTGTGCAGGATCCTGAACCAGGGGGTTACCTGCTGAGCAAGCCAAGTCATGTGGGGGTAAGACCGACCGTGTGACAGAGCTGCACATCTGTACCTGTGAAAGGGTCACAGGAGACCCCAGCATCTTCAATGTGGTCACAGTTTTGCTGTCCCCAGTCACTCTTCTTGCACTGATCAAGGGAGAGTTCATTCCCTGAGCACTGCACTTCATCCAGCAGGATTGGGCCAGATCCCTGCCCATAGTGAGCCCATGACAAGGCTTTTGGGGTCCCACTGTAAACATTACAGACATGTAGGCTCAGTAAGGAGGGTCACAGTCCTGTGTCCTCAGATTCTGCCTTGCACAGGGACTCTCCTATGCTGGCTCACTGTCTTCCCATAGATCATATCTATTTTTGACACAGTGGAATTGCCAACTGTTAAGTGAAATACGTGATTGGGAAGTTTGTAATGAGCCCTTCCAGCAAATAACAAAAATGTTACTACAACAAAAGTGTTACTACAACACTAACAGTTCAGACACATAGAGACTTCTATAGACAATGATGTAACATCAGTCTCAGTTAGACTCTCATAACCAGCAAAACTCCTAAAGACTGAGGGATCTCAAATTTGAACAATCTATTTTAAATAATCCTGTACTGATGTGCTTTTCAAGAATATTCAGTATACAACAGCTGACATGTTATGCACTGAATGGCACACAGGAAAATGAGGCAGTCTCTCTTGCTTTCCTGTCTGAAGAGGATAAGGGCAGCCAGTGAAACTAGAGGTGATTCAACTTAACCAAGCAACTGCAGTTCACCTATGGAAATCACTATGACAACTTGTCATTGAGGCCAACAACATTTGTATTAGGACATACGCAAAAATTATGAACAGGAGTAAACACAAACAGTCCTTAGACAGGAATCTACCCTTTTGTTTTACACAGCACAAACCCATAAAATTGACAAGAATGGGGTACAAAATCCCTTCATAGGATGATCAGTCCAGAATTATGTTTCCCAGGTTTCTGTGTATCTCCTATAGGAAGGGCTGGTAGTAGAGTGAAGGGACATGCTCTCATGTTCTTCATTCTGCCTACTTCTATTACTACTCCATGACATAGAGCAAGGAAATTACCTGAGTCCCAGCTGTCTACAGACTACTTCAGCGTCCCGGTCGTCCCACTGGTCATCACAGATGGTTCCCCACTTGCCGTCATGGTAGACCTCCACTCGCCCTTCAAAGCTCTCCTTCCCCCCAACTATACGCAGTGGGGCACCTACACCTGTGCTTCAGGAAAGGGAAAGAGAGCACAACAGAACAAGACAGAGACAAAGCACACCCAGCAGTTCGGGGTGTAGAACCATTCTCTAGCCAGAGGAGCTGTTGTGATGCTCTCTTACTATATCCTCCCCTCTAGACCCCCCACAAGCACCTGTGATTGCAGCCCCCAGAGTGGAATACTGCTGGTCCAGAGATGGCTCTTTAATTAGGTGCTGTGCTAATTAAACTGCAGGAGTTTTCTGCCAGCAGTTTTCTGGACCGCTAAAAATGGGGTGTGGTCATAAGCATCAGCCATCTTTTGACGATTGAGATCTTTCCCTGGAGATTTACCTTCTGGAGGATCACAAGTTACCACGGCACTCCCCTGGTTACAAGCTCCTGACACAGCTTCCTGATAGCCACACTGCAGCAGGGCTTCCTCATCTCCGTGGCAGTTTGCTGACTGCAGGTGCAGGGGAACAGGCCATGGTCCAGGTTGGCTCTTCTTCCCAGCTGTGCCAATCTCACTGGTACAGAGGATGAACAGAGCAATGAAATGCCACAGCACGGCTTGACTTACAACTTCCCTCAGTGGTTGTGACTCTCCAGTCCAGCTGTGACATTTCACATCCCAGTGTGCCCAGTTAACTGAAGTGCATAAAGGGATGACCATTTACAGTCTAATGGGAAAGCACAAGCAAGCACAAAGCACTTCCTAATCCTTTTGGTGCCTCCTACTGCAGAGGAGTTGGTGTAGTCAGAAATGGCACTCTCATTTGAAAGCAATGAACAAACCCATCAATAAACTCAAACACCAAACTATCTGAATCACCTTCCATCTCTGTGGACCTTATCTCCTTGCTATTTGGGAGTTCAAATGTCCAAATCCCAGATAACCAAAGAGAGTTCATGCTCCTAAAATTTGTGTTAGATCACTATAGTAACTCCAGCTGATGATCATAAAAAGGGAATGTGATCTCTCAGCTCACTTTTCACAACCTGGAGCATGAAGCAGAAACTACTGTTTTAAAAAAATTCTTGCAAATGCTAATTAGATTGGGGGTAGCCACAGAAAGAAAACAGTACAAAAGGACCCTGGTAAGTGGGAAATTAGCCCACAAAACAAACTCCTTTCTGCCAGCCAACACACTGTGCCAGAGGGACTGTAACCACAGAGGCTGCTCTTTCAAAAGCCACACGAGCATGCACCACTCACAACCAGACAGGTTCCCACCTGAGACCTAGCTGCCTGCAGACAACACTGGCATCCCAATCAGTCCAGTGGTCAGCACAGATGGTACCCCAGAGTCCATTGAAGTACAGCTCCACACTACTGTCTTCAGCCAACCGTACAGCGCCTTCCAAAAGAGAAAAAAAACACAACCAAAACCAGCTGCTGTCTGCCAATAGAAGGTTCAGACCAGCAAGTCTTGGACTTGCATGCAGCTGAGCTGAACTGCACTCGGCTTCTTTCAAGGCTCCCTGTTTTGCCTGTGCTGGCACTAAAGTGATGTGCATGAAGGAGTGTGGGATGTGGCACCTTCCCAGGCCCAGCAATGGCTGCTTGGGAGGATGGTTAGTGCTACGGTCTTTTCAAATCCATGCAGGACTTGAAACATGCAGGATTTGATCTTTCCAAACACCATCAGGAAATCTGGCTTCTGTCAAAGCTCCTGGATCATCTTTCTGTGGAATAGGGATGATTTTACATGCTATCTTGTAAGGGTATGTGAAAATGGCAGGCTATCTAATTACTTCTGACACTCCACTGATCTATTTCCATCACCCACTTCACCTGCATGGCTCTGTTGCTACAGTGAGATGTTCAGTAACAGCAGATGAATCCTCTTCAATTTCTCTAAGAAAAGGAAGTGGCAGTGTAAATGCCTTTTCAATTCCCACCCCGCCAAAAGTTTTACCACTGGTTAGAAAGCTGTTTAGACATCTCCTCGCTCAGTTATGTTCTTGCAGAAGGACACACCTGTCCGCAATACCTCAGTGCAGCCACACAACACCACTACACGTATCTTTCCCTTTAATGAAGCCATCTTTGAAAGCACATCCATTGGCAAGGGAAAAGACAGTCAATTCACTTATTAAACTGGTGTTTCAACTGTTCTGCAAAATGCAGGAAAAGCAAGGAAGTTCAGGAAACAGGACATTTTCAGGAATGCTGCACAGCAGCCAGTGCATTGAGAGAGCTCAGCTCCTTGCTTGCCTCAAAGTAAGCAGCACTGCTTGTGCCAGCACTGAGGAAGTTTAACACAAGCCTATGATCTGCCCTGCCACAGAAGATTATTTTCTTGTTATACTTGAACTGCTACACTTACATGAGGAATGCTCTGATATGGACCCTAAAGGAGCAGAAGTGGGTTGTTTTTTACATAACTAAAACTGTTTTCAAAGTGGCATAAGTTAGCAGTAGGGAAAAAAAAGTCTCCTTGTATGAGAATAAAACCTCTATACAAGGCATTACAGCTACAGTAGCTTAAATCCACCCCCTACTATATACAGATGTTCTTCTCCCACACAGGCTAGTCTCTAGTATTAATTATTTCAACAATTCTGAATGGTTTTTGTACCATGCTTCTTTCACAGGGTGTTTGTTCCACCTGCCACTTGCAAGTGTGTGCAGCACACACTTCTGGCTTGAGCCCTGAGGCAGCACAGTGCTTACCTTGGTTGCAGTCACAGTTGGCCCAGCCGATGGCCCCTGACACAAGCCTGTAGAAGCACCAGGGCGTGGTTCCCCCATCTGGGTTCCTGCAGAAGTTGTGGTCCCCCAGGCCGCGGTCTGGGTAGTGCTGAACATAATCAGGGAACTGTGCCCAGCTGAGACACTGTGCCCCCGCCTCGGTGAGCGCCAGGGAGCCGTTGTAGTACCCGAGAGGTCCCGCAGCACACACGCTGCCTGCTGGCACGGGAAGGGAGCGTTAGCATCGCCTAAGGCATCGCACACTGAAACTCCCAGCTGCTGCTGAGAAATACTCCTGTTTGCTGGAGTCCAGCTCTATCACTCATCAAGGGGCTGCTCAAAGAGTGTTCATAGTACTCGCTGTCTAAACCGCAAATTGATCTGAAGCAATGAGCTGCCCAGACAGACCTGTGAAAGGGTTAACTTAGGGCCCAAACATTACAGTTTGAACTGGTTCCTGTTACTGTACAAGCCATACATGTACTCTCTTTGGAGCAGCACTGTACAAAGCAGGAAGGTGGGAAATGGCACTGTATTTCATTGCATGTGTGTTCCCTATACACATCAGCAGATCACCTGGCTTACCTGAACTTGCTAATCTATTGGAAGAGAAAAGGGGATTCATTCTGGGGGAAGTGCAGGTGCCAATATTTCAGTGCCCATGTGAAATACCCACTGCAAAAATATCCAATCATTAATTTATTACAGTCCTTAACAAAATGAGAAAACTCTCCATTCATGACCCTGAAATAACAAAGTGGGAAACTCCCCCTAGGTTTTGTGGGCTTTATAGAGTCCATAACATGGGAAGAGTAGACTGAGAAAGGGACAACATTTACAGCTCTATTCACTAAGTAAACAAAAAAGAAGCCAACACTTTCTGAAAACCCTTCTGCACATGGGGCAAAGATCAAGGGTACAGTAAAACTTTGCATCCTGTCATTTGCCTTCTAGCCACTGCCAGGCCCAGAGCAGGTAAGTGACAGCTGAAGGTTAAATGCAAGGTACAAAAACAAGAAGCAGTTGGAAGTCAGTGTCTGGAAAACAAATCATATGCGTGGCATCAACTGGGACCCTCAGAGAGAATGTCCCAGAATTCAGTAGTTATTAGAGCAGAGGAAAGATAAGCATGCAAAAAGGACCAAGGCAGAGAAAGAGGTTAAAGGAAAAGAACATGTGGGAGGAGCAGGGAGCTCCTGCAAGAGCATTTGACATGAGGAAACAGAAGTAGTCTGGCCATGTTGGTGAAGGAGATAAACAGGCATTGGGGCAAGAGAAAAGATTGAAGAAGTGATGAAAAGAAAGAAAGAAGGCAAGGTAGCAGTTGTTCATTGTGCCTATGGTCTCAGATCACAGCAGGGAAGAGTCTGCCCAATGACGAATTAATAACTTCTTGTTCTTACCTGCACTCTGCAAATGGTTTTGGTTGGGCTTGGATCCCAGGAAAGCCTGGGAAAAGAAACAGAGCAAAAGCAGAGAGATGATTATCCAATGAAATAAACATGGGCATGTCCTAAAAGCAGCTCAGCTTTAGGCAAACACACCCTAGTAGCCAGCCTCTTCCCTGGTCTCCCCATTGCTCCTCTTCAAATGCAAACATAGATCTGTCCACTTACATCAAAAATAATAATTACTGGCCTGCAGAGATGTACTCGTGATCTAAGCACTACATTACAGGGCTCCGCTTGGATTTTTTCCAACAGAGTTGGAAGTTTGAGTGAGATGCCTAGGGAAAGGAAATCTACAAGAAATCATTATTATCAGTAAGAAAAAAAGTAACTACTCATTTTCTCTCTGTTTATATGGCAAGTCATCTACAGCCACAGCAGCAGAGATTTATCTGCTTGAGTGGCAGGATGATGTCCCCAGAATACCTGTTAAAATGGTAATAAATATCCATGTATAAAGTAGGAAACATTCAAGGAAGAAAATCCAAGGCTTTTTGAGGATTTTGTTTCTAATGCTTGAAAATATGATATGGCCTATGGTGTTGTTATCCAAATGGAGTTAAATAGCTAAATCCAAAAGATATGAAACAAAGTCCTCAGAATTCCAGCATCCTTTTTGGCCCCAAAACTGCATTTCCTCTTACAGGCAGTGTTTTTTGTGGTTGTAATTTGACTATGGGCTGAGAGATAGAGATCTCCTCCCAACACCACTACATGGTGTGGAAACAAGTGCAAGACCTTCAGACTCGGAGTGAAAAGAACAAACTGTACATGTTTCTGCTAGCTCCTTGTAGTTTAATTAGTTTCTAAATATTCTAAATGAACATTTTGAATACTTTTATATGAACAAAGAGTTGTAATTCACAGAGCAGAGATGTGCAGCTTAAGGATACTAGCTATTGGTAATGGTTGTGGTTTTCTTCAAAATGCAGTAATTTTGCCTCTCTCAGCTTCACCTCTTACTGGAAAATGGGAAAAGTTAAATTTGGAATTAAACCAAATCCAGTTCTGGAATAAGCAGAGGTAATTCCCACAGAAACCTGATAAGAACAACACCTACTCGTGTCAGATACAATTTTCAAATCAGGCTTATGAATATGGTCTACAAGGTGCTGACAACCATGGCCAAGCTCCAGCATCACTCTCCAGAAGTCAGAAGGGGATATTGCATATGGAAGATGAATTCATGACATGGTTCAGAAGTAGCAGATCAGATCAGATCTCAGGTGCACATGCACAAAGGGACGCACAGACAAACCCTTTTCAGGCAAAATCCATCTATCTGCATGTTATCAGTCTGTTGCAAGCCCACATAAAGGATTTCTGGACAAACAGTGCTGAAGGACTTATCCGAGGATCTCAAAGCTTTTTGCAGAGAGTAGAAAGTGAGCTAAGCTGTACTTTTGTGACTGCACCACAGTCCAGGTCCCTCAGTCCCTAGTTTTTAGTGTACACCTGCAGACACATGTAAGCCTGCTGGTGATATAATGATGGGTCAGACTAATAACAGGATATATAGGAGAGACTGAACCCACTCTTCTTGGAGCTGGACTATAAATGAAAGTACTGCAGTCCAAGCAATAAGCTTCCCTTCTAATGAAAGATTAGTTGCTGCCAGTTTCTGTAGCAGCTTCCAAAATAACCCAATGCTGACCATCACCACCAATTAAATTCAGTGCAAACAGCCTATGCTGCAGGCATTGCCCCAGGTCTGTGCAGCTATAAAGCATCTGTCCACAACAGCAAGAGACACAATCAGCAAAGAACAGAAACAAAGGACCTCTCCTGCCAGGGTCACTGCAGTGCCTGAGAAACACTGGAAACCCAAGCCAAAGCATCTGTAAGCCCTTGTGCATCCTGCTTTCCTGGTTTGTTTCTTTTTCTGAATTTATATGCACAATGAAACAAATCTCTGTAGAAAATATATCCAAGTAATAACAAGATCCACTTACAGTGAGGATATTAAAAGAACCATGTGACTTCTTACAAGCAGACAGAAAAAAAACCCCTTTCTTACCTCCACACATCTGAGACAGGGCAACAGACTTGAGAGCCCTAGCAGGAGCCCGAGTATTTCGGAGATTTCCATCCCTCGTGTACAGAGTGAGCAGAAGGCTCTTCAAGCATCACATTCTCATTCAGCTGCCGGGGTTTTCCCCTCTCTAGCCGCTCCGCGCTGGAGGGAGCGGGCTGCCTTTTCCATTGCTGCGCAGGGGAAGGGATGTGAGGAAAGGGATCAAAGTTCCCAGCAGCATCTTAGAATCTCACTTTCTCGTTCCTCTCCCCATCTCTTTTCCTTGATTCTTCTCTTCACAAAGGAGAAGAAGACAGGAGAGCAATACGGGAACAGAACATGACCGAATTCCTTCAGCACGTTCGAAGACGGGCGGAGGCGAGCGCAGGCGGTGGCGCACAGCCCTCAGCCCGCTCCTCGCCCCGTGTCCCCTCCTCTCACAGCCTCCCCGGGCTCCAGGTACGCGCTGCTGCCAGCGCCAGCCTCCGCCTCCCCGCCCCTCCTGCCCAGCGGCGGGGCCAGCCGCCCGCTCCGCTCCTCTCCTGCGATGCTCCGTCCTTCCCAGCCGCCTTCTCCTCCTCTGCCCAAGGCACGAAAGGAGCTCAGGCTGCGTCCTACTGCAAAGCCCCCAGCAACAACTGGAAAGGCAACGGCGTGTGCGCGCACATTTGCCAGAGATTAGACTTCTTGGAAGGAATCTGGACTTTATCCCCCCCACCGCTGCCTCCTCGATTAGCAGCTTGCAGCTTCCCGAGGTCAGCTCTCCTGAGATCTGAACCCAGGTAAATGGGACCCAGAAAACTATGTCAAGAGGCTTCCAGATCTCCCCCGGAAAGCCCACAGGTGGCACAGCCCTCTCTCTCTCCAGGGTGCCTTGCTCATTTTCAGCCCTGTACCATGGGTATTGCCACCAGAGAACTTTGCCATCAAGCGCCTCCTTGACCTTGGGCTATATTTTCCCTTAATTGGCTAGGATGCTTTCCAGAGGGTTAATCATTATTATATTACCATGAACAATCACATCCCATGGAGGATTTTAGTGTTTTCAGCTCACTGGTCCTTCATATGAATTAGGGTTCAAGGCTACAAGCTTTAAACTATTAAATCTAAGAAGGCAGTCAGTTAATTTGAAGCTGCTCAGTCTTGGAAATCTTTTTTTTTTTACACATTCCTGGTGCTGCTTCTCAGCTCAGTCTAATGGGCATTTCCTGTATTTATATTCTGATTTTGGAGCAACGAACTCATGGTATTATACAGCATGAAACATGAAGGTCACCTTAAGAAATGAGCTCACTTCTGGCCAAGTCCGCAGAGTAGCACTTCCAAAGACACCTTCAGCATAAAAACAAGGAGCTGCTAAAAATCTACTGACTTGACAAAAAGCCTTTTTCCTTCCTTCACTTTTGCCCATTACTCACTTCAAGTGACAGTTTTGTGTTGCCTCATCCTCAGTCACTCATCAAAGGCAAGGAAATTTCCCTACATACTGGATCTTTTACAGTCACTAAGTGGTAGAAAGAAGCTGTTTCTGGAGTGGATTTGGCCAAGAATTACACTCAGTCAATTAGGAGCAAATCTCCTATATCCTCATAGTCAGGGAGGCAGACGATCAGGGCAGCAGGGGATGGAAATAGCTTAGATGCTACATCACACTGTCACTCTCAGGCAGCAGTAGCACAAAGGAGCAGAACAAAAATATGGGACTGTGTTGGAATTCAGAACCACTTACTCCACTGAACAAACACAAGGAAAAGATATACTGGAAACAGGAATAAAAATTCCATTAGCATTCAGAGAAATTAGCTCCTTACTAGAGGCTGTTGATGCTCATTCAGAACTCTGCCCCACGAGGCACCCCCTGTTCAGACACACAGGCTTTAACACCTCTAGCAAAAGCCTGCACGGGATTTCTCTCACAGTACTTTCTAAGATGCCTCCCTCTCAAGGCAAAGTTTTCCCAAATAAAGTGATTTAATAGATAAAATAATTTTAAAGAAAACACAGACCACTACACCAAAAGCAATACAAGTCCAAGCCTGTATTCACTTTCTGGAAGAATGATGAACTGGGAAGATAAAGTAGGTTTTGCAGTTGTCTCCTCTCCAGCATGTCCTGTTTTGGAACTATTTACTTCTTACCAAGACTACTTGGGTTTTCTCCCACATGTAATGACATCCCTAGAGAGAGGTGGATCTCAGATTCTCGAAAGCTTCTCATGACTTCTCTCCAAGGTGGAGAGGAAGACCTAAAAGGGAATTATACCAATAGAACTATGGCAGTTTTGATCAGTAATGTATCTACAGATAAGGTAAAACATCCTGAACTTTCTTGTATGGGCAGATGTGTAGTTGTAAATATCTAAATGTGCTATTTAACAGTAGTCACCTTCTTACCCTGTTATATGCATAGTTCTATTAAGTAAGTCTATTATTCTCTACATAATCTGTCTTGATTTCGACAGATTTTTCTGTATTGACCCTTCTGAACAAGAAATGCAATCTTTTAAAATGTCCCTGGCTCTCTGGAATTCAGCCTATTTCTCCTGAACTGGCAGGACAACTATTCATCAGGACCAACTCAAATATTAATGCTACCTCCACAGTGAACATCTAAAAGGAGCAGTTAACAGCAACCATATGCAGGGCTGGTATAATAGTCAAGCTATAAGGTACAGGAATAAGATCAAGGAATTCCAGCAGATCTGCTTAAAGCCTGTAAATCCGACTTAGGAGGGTAGAACAGCTAGTCAGCTTTTGTTTAATTCTTTCCTCACCACGCAATCATATACAGGTCTCTGCAGCTATGTTCTTAACCAGTTTGCTCAACACCAGAACAGAGTTTTCTTTACCCCCCAGCAACAGGATCATGGGGTGGTACAAACCCCAGCTCAGAAAGAACAGTGCCTTTCCCTGTGGGTACACACACAAACTATTAATTGAGTGATCCTCAGTGTGAGCATGTCACAGAATGCATTTAAACACCCACTATAAGCTTAATGGTGAGAGACAGGAAAATGGCCAGCAGCTGAAACTGCCAAGGACAATCTGTAACTGGAGGGGTTTTGGTTACAACACAAGAAGCAAAAGAGTTGCTCAAGTACTTTTAAAGAAAGGACTGTAAAACCTGGGTGCACCTGAAAAACATTGTTTCCTTCCTCTCAATAAATAAAAGGATTAGAAAACCTTAGTAATTTCACAAATTTTTGAATTTGTGAAGCCCACCATGAAGCAGTATAATGCAAAAATAGTGGTTCAGATTAGTGGGAGCTGTCCAAAATTTCAAAAGTAAAAATAGAAAAAGGTATTAAGTGTCTCTGTTACAGCCTCTTATGCAAGACTGTTTCTCACAGACACTAGAATTCGGTACATTCAGCACAGGTGCTATCTTAAGAGATGCATAACTACTTCTGTTCCAAATCTGAACATGAAGAAAAATCATCATCAATAGAGGTGAATCAGTTTCTCACCCCTAATCCTCCAGAAATGAAGGAACAGCAAGTAGCATTCCTTTTCACAGTTATCTTCTGGAGAAAAAATTGCAAAATATCACAGAACCAAAGTGTTTTCACAAACTCAGATGTGGATATAGTGCTCTTACTGACCCCAAGTCCTCAGAAAGACCCAATTACACCATAATACCAACAAAAGAATAAGCTACCCTGTGGATAATCCACTAACAAGCCACTGTAATTAACAGCTAAGCAAACGTTGCTTCAGTAACTTGAAAGCCTTCATCTGGTCAAAATTTTTGTGATGAACAGGTATCAGCCTGGGGCTCCAGGACTCAGCTCCAGCCAACTCTGCAGCCAACCACAGGTAATCACACAGTATGTGTGTACCTGACTCTCCTCTTACGCTGCTTTTCCTGCACACCTGAAAGAATTACTGATAGAAATGGTTATAACATCAGTTATCTGAGACACTGCATTTTCCCCAGCAATTAGGTACTGGTCCCAAGAACCTGCCTGTAGTTTTGTGGTACTGTAGTGGAATCCACCTCCTCCCCACTAAAAGTTAATTACATTATTTCAATTATCACTCTGTGCTTGAACTTTCTCTCTCCCTTTTAGTTTCTTTACCAAAGAACAATGAAATGTTTTGTTGTAGATTACGGGTTGCCCAAGTCAAATACCAGTCTTGCTTTATTACAGTACAGACAAAATAATCACACTTATGTGGCACCATACCTGTGCAACCTGCAAATCAGAGGGTCTAAATCACAAATGTCCATGGTAAAGTTATATTTGATACTTACCAATGTATTATGTATTAACAAGGTATTTTGCTGGAGATTTTTTCTAAATTCTACAGCCTTGTTTTACAGCAGTGGAAATCTAAAAAATTTCAAGAGGCACCAGATTGCGCATACACCCATGTAAGCCTACGAGCCATCCTACCATCAACTACTACCACCATTACTATCAATTCCAACTCGGCACAGTGTTTGAGCCTGAACACTTTTTGATAGCAACTCCAGAGCTGGGCAAGAAGCTTGCATGTGAAGAAGTCATTCCCTATTAGGAAATGCATTTACATGTAAGCCTAGAAGGTTTTATTTAACAGTGAAGGCCTGAGTAGGCTCACTGAACAACATACTGCAGAAATCCCAAACTGATAGACCCATGAACAAAATCAGCTGATACTCAAGATGAGTGGTTTTTGCTCTGGAATCAAAAGCAGGGTCAAGATCCACAAGCCGCTTGACATCAAAAAAATCACTCAGCTTGATTTTCTTCTCTTTTGACCAAGACTCCAACTTTAATGGCTTGTCCACAGTCCCTTTTGTAAAGTACATTATACATAACGTGTGATCTGAGGAAACCTCTTCAGGAGCTTGTTCACTTTGCTTGAAGGCAAGTTTCCCCTGGATAGCAGGATGTCCTCATTTTGATTCTTGCGCTCTTTCTGAAAGAGAAAAAAATCCTGAAAATATTTACTGCTCTTTATTTGCAGAGTTGATGCTCATTCCCTGAGACTACTACTAATTGTATGGGGATGCTTCTTTCAGAAAAATGCTGTTTCTTTAAGGAATACTTACCCAGATTTTTTCTTTTAACTTTCTGTTATTTTTTGATTTTTCTTTGATTCTTTGTCATCTATCAACTGGATAATTTTTCACTTCTGCTGTCAAACCATAACAGTAAATAACTATTTAAATGACGACAGTTACTGAAAGAAAATGGAAACCTGAAACCAGTTTAAGGACAAGTTTAGCACATATACTTGCCTTTAGTCTATTTTGAAAATTATTGTATTTCAAGCTTATCATATAGTATTATTATAATATGTTAATATATAATCAGAAACCTCTAATTTTCAAACAGTATGAAACTTATTTTTCAAAAATGTCTAGCCTTCCAAGTCAGAAACAGGTTGGAAAAGACCTCAAAGATCATTGAGTGCAATGTTTGACCGATGGCCACCTTGCCAACTAGACCATGGCACTAAGTGACAGGTCCAGTCATTTCCTGAACGCCACCAGGGATGGTGACTCCATCACCTCCCAGGCCAGCCTGTTCCAACGCTTCAGCACCTCTCAGTGAAAAGACGGCCAGCCTGAACCTCCCTGGCACAGCTCGAGGCCATGGCCTCTTGTCACATCACCAGCTACCTGGGAGAAGAGGCTGAGCCCCAGCTGGCTACACCTTCCTTCCAGGTACTTGTAAAGAGCAATAAGGTGTCCCCTGAGCCTCTTCTCCAGACTAAACAACCTCAGCTCCCGCAGCCCCTCCTTGTAGGAGCCTCTAGATCCTTCACCAGCTTCACGGCTCTTAGTTGCTCAAATGGGTCACAATCAAAGTGTTCAGAGAACATTATTCTAACTGGCACACAAAAGATGACTGGAGCCTTCCTCCTTTCCTACTACTAGCCTTTAAGAACATAAAAGAGGCCTTAATTACTTCTGCCTTTGCAACGCAGTCATAGAACATCCTGATCTCTTCGGCACACGGTGCGTCGTTGAAGTCATTCTGTTTCCAGCAGGCCATCATTACTGACATCTCCGTAATGCACGTTGCCTCTAGAAGGGAAAGAAAACCAGAAATCTCAGGAGTTGGCAACCTCCACAGTGCATCAATCTCCAAAGCTGAAGACGGGGTAGAGGCAGGTGAGGAAATGCGTAACTAAAGATCCCAGCTTTGCTTTGGGCAGAGAAGTTGTTGCTAGCAGAAAGCAAACCGCTGCAGCCATTCAGCACCTGACTGAATTTTTAAGGTAAAGGCAATGTTTCGACGCAACACAGGACAATGTGTCTGACTCACATAGGACGCAATGCTAGAGTTGCAGTGTGAGAAAGCAATTCCTTCCCACAGAACCCGCGCGAATTCCACGGCCCAGACCAGCCCTCCCCTCTTGCCCTGCGGAGCACAAGGCGCCGCCGAGCTCTGCCAGCAGCGCCGGGCCCGGCCTTCCCCTCGCCACCGCTCCCCGCCGCCGGCAGCTCACCTGTCCCCTGCTCCCGGCGGTTCGCCACCTTGTTGGCCAGAGCCAGCGCCCGGGGCGGGCGGAGCGTCGGGGGCCGCTTCTTGTTCCGCCACTGCCCGGACACCCAGCGCGTCACCCAGGCGGGGTAGGCGGGCGCCGCCATGTCCGCGCGCGGGCGCCCTGAGGGCGGGCGGGGCGCGGGAAGCGGCCCCCAGCGCAGCCGCCGGCCCGCCCCGTCCGGCCCCCAGCGCAGCCGCCGGCCCGCCCCGTCCGGCCCCCAGCGCAGCCGCCGGCCCGCCCCGTCCGGCCCGCCCCGCCAGGGATAGGCCCTGGGAATGCAGTGACTGCCCACGGCTTCCGCATGGGGCGGAACCACCCGGTCACCGCCCCAGCAATCTCCGTCCGAAAACTGCGGCGAAAATAACGAAGGAAGGAGCAAACACACTTCAGCCAGAGCAGCTGAAATCGTGATTGTTTCGAGTAATTCAGATGGAATTAAAGGAATCACAGAATGGGCGAGGCTGGAAAGGACCAGAGGGGGTCATCTGGTTCACCCTCCCTGCTCAAGCAGGGTCCCGGAGCACATTGCACTGGATTGCATCCAGACGATTATGGAGTATCTCCAAGGTGGGAGACTCCACAGCCTCTCTGGGCTGTTCCAGGGCTCTGTCACCTGCACAGTAAAGTTGTTCCTCATGTTCAGGTGGAACTTCCTATGCATCAGTTTCTGCCCGTCGCCTCCTGTCCTATTGAGCAGCACCACAGAGAAGAGCCTGGATCCCCCGATCCTTCTACGCTCTCCCCTCAGATACGATAGACATGGATGAGGTCCGTCTCGCCTATCCCAAGTTCTTCTGCAACTGTATGGAAACTCATCTTGGTGCCTCAAACTCACATCACTTAGCTCTCAGCCCCTCATTTCTCTGTTACATTACAGCTGGATCTCCCCTGCATTGTTCCTACTGTTCCTTCCAAGAAGATACTGAAACTGCTGCTTCCAAAGTGCATCATTCTCCCAGCCTCACACTCAGTGCTGGAAAAAAACTCTTTTCCCCATAAGTTTTTTCCCTAGGTCCTGGAAGTCCTCTACTCATCTGGCAGGTTCTGGAGTGCTTATGTGCCCAAGCTGAAAAAGGAAGTCAATACTGAAGGCTCTCTCTTTTTAGCTCTTTTCTGGGAGTAAATTTTCATCTCTTAAGGTCCAAGTTCAAACACTTTCTGGAAGTTCTGAAACATTTTGGTAAGCAGGATGTTTCTCTATTTCCATTTTTTCCCAAAAAGACAGGAAACAAGCGATCCTTTGAGCTTGACAACCAGTAGAGAAGAAAGAAAATAGGCTGACACCTTCAAATTAGGCCAGAGGGCTTGCACTGTGCAACTCTGAACAATGGAGTCTCTGAAAATCCAAGATGGGGATATGAAATACATTTCAGTATTCCCATTCACGTGAGGTTCAGCCAGTCTTGGTTTTGCCTCTTCTAGCTCCCCTTGCTACCTTACTGCTACCCACCTTCCCCAGCTGCATTTGCCTCCTGCAATGCCTAGGTGAATCAGCACAGAAACAGTAACAAGGAAAGAGAAGTACCAGGACAAGAAAAGCTGAACTGCACTTCCTGTAAATCAGCCTCCCTTCTTCCAAATTACATTAGCTAATGGTGGCAGCACCTTCAAGTCCTTTCACCTTCAAAAGCTGACCTCTCATTTAAGTAATTCCAAGAAAAATGAGGCGGGGGAGGAGGGGAGGCTGAGAAATAGAAAGGCAAAGTACACAAGGAGAATTGTAATAGCTTCCTGTAAGTTACTGCTGTCTGCATTACACTAATTTTTTGGCATCGGTCTGGTATTGCAGCATCAGCCTAAGAGATTCCCAAGCAGACAGAATAAGGTGCATGATGGTGTCTGCACACACCATGCAGAGATGTCTGAAGCAGAACACAGTTTTATTATTAAACATTATTTTTTAATATTACACATTAATTTTAAGGGAGAATGCGGAACTACAAAAGGGCTGCTTTACTGAATAGCCAAATGTCTCTACAGCCTGTATTTTGTATAGCTGATAGCACCAAGTCACTAATGGATGGGACAGGAGCGCTGACTTTATAGGGACAGTCAGAAACCAAATTCCCTCAGCAGTGAACCCCAGAGATGTTTCACTGTGAATCCTGAATGTGCAACTATAAAAACCGTGTAAAACTTCAACTTTCACTAATTAGCATTTACAACCTTTTTTCTTGTATCAACACATTTAAAGCTAAATCCTGGCTTGTGTTTCAGCTGGTCAAAACCAAAATGAACCACAGAGCCTAAGCTATTAATATTAGGTTTGAAAAGAACATATATCACAACTGAATAAAGGCCACATATGATGCTACAGTAAATGCTATGCGACAATTAAATACAATGCTAACAATGCTGTGATAAAATAAACCCTTTAAAACTGTTACCTTAAGTACCTCTTTAAGAGATGAGAAATTACACTATGTATTCTTCACTTTCTGGTGTAGTTATGTAAAGACCTCCAGATCCTGCCTAAAAATCAGTTAGGGATGAAGCTAAGAAATCAGTTGTATTGGGAAAAAAAGAATAGAGTTGATACCCATGTATTGTTGACTGCCTGCATCCATCTTTCAGGTAAATTCCAATATATTCACACAAATTTATCCTGAATACATCAGTTCTTCTTATACCAGTTCATAATGCCCTCACCTAACACACTTTATTCTCATCTGTCTCACCCTGACCACCTTAAACCAATTTAATTGGAGATGCTTTAAAATTTAAAGCACTTCCACTTTAACTTTAGTAGTGAAACTAACCAGTTTGCTTTGATTCTAGGTGGTTCAGACTTAACTCCTGCATGCTGAGCTATTTTGTTTGGACAGTATTAGCACTTAATGCTTTTATTAGCACAATGGATTCATGCCCTCACAACTAGACATGTCACACCCCATCCCAACTCCCACACCAGCCCTTATCCTGTGCTATCTCAATCAGATCAGCTGCTCTGCATTTTTCTGTCAACCTGAGTAGTTCTGAGCTGCCATCCCTAATCCCTAATTCTCAGGATCTAGGAAATTCAGTCCATTTCCACTGCAAATTACCCGTGCGTCCTTATTTGCTCAGAGATGCAAATATTACCTGCTCTGATCCATTCCAAGATCGCCAGAACCGTCTCTAGCTGAGACACTTGCACATTAAATGGGTCTTTTCTGTAGTAAAAAATGCATTTAACAGCACACAAATTAAGATGCTAGTGGTGTCAGAACTCTGGAACAAATCCCACAGCTCCATTCCTCTCCATCTTTCCTAATCCCTCTGGAGGGCCAGATGTATCTCTCACTGCCAGCTCTGAGACAATGAACCATAAAGAGAAGTGCAGTTTGTTAAAACCTGACGCAGGCTTTGGCTCAGTTGGTCATATCACTAAAAGGATTTTATCTCTGATTAATTTCAACCTGTCAGTAGAGGTCTCTGGGCAGAATGAAGGAACCTGCCACCCTGTCTGTTTCCAATTAATACAACTTCCCAGAAGGTGTCTGGAGATGCATCAATAACCTTAATTAAACACCACCAAATAGATGACAACTAATGATTTAGGGAGTGGCTCTCTTGGGACTGTGGGTGAAGAGTGCGTGTGGCAGGACAGCAGCGAGGCAGATGGCTGCTTGTCTAACACAGCAATGCCTGTTAAAACTCTGATGTTCTCCAATTCAATTTATCCTTTCCCAGTCATTTAGAAGTTGTTCTTCCACACCACTTAAAACGACCCTCAAAGTGCAAGAGGGGCATTTCTGCTGATTGTCCAGCACTTTGCAGACCATTTCCAGAGAAAGTACCTCATTCTGCTTTCCCTCTAAACATATACATCCACTGTTGCTTGGGTGTTATTCTAATTACCATTAGAGAGCACCCAGAGATCTTCCAGTTTGAAAATTATTACAGTGACTGAAATAAGAAAGGCAACTCTTTCTAAACTCCTTTTGAGTTCTAGAGATCATAATATTAATCAAATCAATATTCCTCAGTGAAGTTGTGTGCTTCCTACAAATTGCATTCCTTGCTAAAGGACAGAAAACACAGACTACTCGTTCAGTAAATAAAATAACCGGCTTCTAACTGAAAAATAGGCAGCACGAGGTGTCACAGTTTTGGCAGAAGAATGAACACTGTGGTCTGTCCAATCAATGCAATGCATTGAACTGATAGATTTTTAACCTTCAGCCAAGCTATTTGTTTCTCACCTCTCACCTCTCAGAGGGCATAAATTTATTCTAGCATGTCAAGTCAATTCTGAGACACAGCATCAATAGAATCTATCTTCTGTGTGTTTCATGTGAGCAGCAATGAGGAGGTCTTTATTTTTAGAACATTAATGCTAGTGAATAAAGCTCTCCTGGCAGCTTTGAAATCCTCCCTCTAGTCACACAGTAAACAGGCACAACGCATGACAAGCAGTGAAGCCACTCACACTCATCTGTAGGATCCTGCCAAAGCGTTTTCACGGGTAATCATCTTCAATATTGGTGTCTTTGATAAATTCCTAATTAGTCTCAGTTTTTATGAATATGGGTACCTGCACTGTAAGAACATGATTAAGACGAATGTTGAATCTATCATGTGCAGTCTGACTATCACATGGCCTTCCAGTAGTCACAATACAAGTGATGACATTCAGTCACCATCTTGCTGGTTTGCACTTAAAGCAGTGAGAAATCCAGTTAGCAATCAAGAACAGAAATCAGGAACCTTTTTCCAAAATAACAATGCAGTAGTGACCTTCTTCCTTGTCTGCATTCACACACTTGCATTAGTAGAAAGACAATTAGGAGGGTAAATTGAATTCACTTTGGCTACGACTGGCAGTACATGTTGGCAGCAATCCTTTCAAATGCATTATTAAGTAAACTAATTGCGAACTCTTCAAGGGTATGAGACACAGCTTCTCCTGCTGCCTCCTCCAAATAGTGGGAGAGAATAAAAGCAAAGCCATGTCAAAATGTTTGCTCAACATTTTGTAGTCCTTGCTGTTCAGAGCAGTGGATGCTGTGAAGGTTGGTCAGCAGCCTCGAACACAACTGCAACCACAACTCTTTATGCAGCCAGGCAGGATTCCCACCTCTCCTGTCCCTGCAGAGCTGCCCTGGCAGCCACACAAAGCATTCACACCATGCACTGAATAAATATTCCAGCCTTAACTCTTGCACACCAGACATAAAAAGTGAAATAAATTTACTATATTAATAGAGGCAACAGACACGGTTTATAAATCATGGAAGTATTGTGACATAGAGGAGATGAAAACTAGTATGATCTATTACTACAGAAAAAACCACTGCAGATACAAAAGAAATGAGGCTTCTGTGAGCTTCACAGCTAAGAGTGGTAGCTAATACTCATTACCTTTTGAGAAGCTCACCACCTCTAAGACTGCAAAAAACAGGTAAACCTAGGAAGACACTAAAAACTCAGAAAAGAAAGCTATCAAATGACTTGTGACTCAACTACAAACTGCAAGTTGTACTGTAAAAACCAGACAAAACCCACTGAATATGTGTAATAAAGTTACTTTCAGATCTGTACTCTTTTCATACCCATTTTAAGAAGACAGATGACAATCAGAAATACTCATGCTTGGCAACAGTCATCAAGCTCAGAGCAAGAGCCTTCTGTAGTACAGACAGAGCAAATCAACAAAGAATCCCTGCAGGACTAACAAAACCACCTTGTTGGCTGTTGATTGTACTATACTGCTCACGGGAATTATATAGTGGTGAAGGAATACTTGGTTGTGAATTAGCAAATGCACAAATCAGGGCCCCAAGGAAGAAGTTTTTACCTCCTTGGCTAGCTACTCTTCAGCTTGTACCACCCTGTCTTCAATGCTACTGGTAGTTGAGAAACATGCTCACGTTGCTGAGCAGGAGGACAGAATGGGACATCACTCATCAAAGACTAAGCACATCTTTATACTGGTACTTCCTCCTGTTACTCCTGTAAGGACAGTGCATTAAATGTAGCATGTCTCGTTTTAGCAACAGCAGATAAATTAAAACAAAGACCTGGAAATTATTATAAATGCTGCACTTCTGAAAAATCTGTTGAAGTTATAGGGATAAAAGAGTAAAAGCAGCATGTGCTAGTACCCGGTTCTAATTTTTTAGAAAATTAGAAAACAAAAAGCAAGATCACAATTTCTCCTCCTGGCTATTCCCCCAAACACGTGAATAAGAAAGTGTTTTGAGATATAGCTAATGAAGACAATGCAGTTAAAGACTGAATAATATTTTCTATACAGAAATATGAAATGGAGTAACTGAAAGCATTAATTCAAACAATTTACTTGAGTATCATTAACTTGTTTAGTAGAAGTCAATATTCAGAACTAAAGCAGTCTTAATTTGTTTTATCTTAATTTACTTCTCAAGCAAGTGGCTTCTTCAATCCTAAATACACATATGTAATTTTTAATTTGATTTGAGTAATCCAGTTTAATAATTAACTCAGATATATTCTCTTAGGTATTCATGTCTTCTGAATAACTGAAAAAAAGGAATTTAAATGGATAAATGCATTTTAGCTGAAGAATCAGTTATTACTATTACTAGAGAAGAGAGATAAAAACCAATTCTTCTCCTAAAAACAATTAGGTGAGAACAATGTACACTGTATGCATTTTCTCCATTTATAAAAATCCAGTGATAGTTATGTGTCTGAAGTGTTTGCTGTCAAGGTGTCCCGATTTTAGCATGGCAACATTGTTGTGTCATCTGAGAGGCAAACATTGAGATCATCATTACCTTTACTGGTATTATACATCTCCATAATATTATGAAGGGGGATTTGAGGGGAAAGAAAAAGATATTAAGTGATCCATACAGCACTAAACAATAGACAGTGATATAATTGGGGAGAGAATGCAGAGTCACTGCTGTTCCTAACTTTTACTGACAGACATCAGACTTCCCACAGCAATGCATAAACTGCCTTACAAAGTCAAATTACACAACACACTGTAGACTTCCATTACCAACAATCTGTCTCAAGCACAGATAAACTCTGGCTCTTTAGTCAGTAGTTAACTTCTGAAGGTGGAGGGGAAAGGGAGAAAGAAAATAGCATTATACCATTAGAGACATCACTGCAGTGTGGCCGTATTTGCCTATGCTTTTAGACCTGTGATGCTGAATTAATTAGTTTCCCTCCACTGCAAGATTAATTATTTCAGAAAGATACCCACTATGGCAGGGAACAGTGGAGTTTATTTATACCTGTAAGCAATCCAGGCTATGCAGCAAGGAAGATCTATCCACACGTTGTCACCTAGGAACTCTGGTCACAGACCAGGATCACAACGTGTTAAGACTGGTAGAGAGATAAAATCATCTCAGTGCACCTGGTGCTGATCATCCATTTCAGCACACAAACACTTCAAGACTTGCATCCAGACTGCAGAGACCACTGGAAAGGCACCATTGTTAAAATCTATTTGTCTTTGCAGAAAGCTGTACATACTGAAGAGGAGAAAAGCCAAGGCCCCTGAATTGCTAGAGTTAGAGACAACGGTAAGTCAAGACTACAGATTTCAGATTAAAACTTTAAAGAACCAAAGCACAGAATTTTATTTTGCTTTACACAATACCAGGTAATACACTTTCTGGTGTGAAATACTTTGTTGAAAGTTGCAACTTAAATAATTTGTTCTCCCATCCCATTGTACATACGATCTACTAAGTCATCAAAAGAGGAGAATTAGGCAGAGAGTTAAGTGACCTGCCCATAGTTACTCAGTTACCTTGAAAAGGAGGAGTATTTGAGGCATATTACTTGGGGAGAAGAGACTTTATTGCAGCAATTTCATAAGGCACGATTGCTCTTCACAGATGTGTCTTGTAATTCCTTCACTGGAAAAGCCATTTGTTAATAGCAGCTAAAAGTACATCTTAATGAAGAGAATATGTGATTGATAAAATACTTAAAAAACAACTAATATTCTGAAGACATAAAAAATCCCTGAAATAACTTGGGGCACTTGAGCAAGTGCCTGAAGTCATGTAAGACACAATGTAAATACAGCAAATGCAAAAGGAGAGCAAATTCCTCTTTTGCCCCACATGTTGACACCTGCAAGTCAGGAGTGGCTTCACACCACAGAGCTGAAAGTCAAATCAAAGCAGTTACTAACATTTCCACTGCTGAAATCCAATCATAACAGAAACTTACTCACTTCATGCACCACAAAATAATTGTCTCTGTGAGAGGTTTTTTGGTTTTGTTTTTTTCAAGGCAAACATGTGAAGTAAGGTAAGAATTCAGTCTCAACTTTCAATGCAATTTTCAAATCAAGCTCTTACAAAGATGGGTCAGTGTTGCCTTGTCCTCTTGAGAAAAATCTCATGCATGTAGTCCCAAAATCTTCCCTGATGAGACTCGTTGTGATGAATCATAGCAGTGAGGGCCTCACCCTGATCAAGGCTTTGCCAATAATCCTGCAGCCACATTTCTTTCCAACTGAAACAAAAAAGAGACAGCATCACAAACAATTAAAAAACTGAATTAGTCAGCAGCTGTAATAGCACTGAAACCATATTTTTCTTTCCCTTAAGACAAAAACAGGCCCAGAAATGGCCATAACACAGTATGCTGTTAGTGTGCCACTGTGCTGCAAGTCATTTAAAGAAACCTGCTTCAAAATTTCTCTATAGCAAATATAAGTTCACTGCTTTACAACATTCTGCTTTTAGCTTTACAACATTCTAGAAGTATCAGCATATACTATCACTATCATGTTAACCACAGAGACTAAATTAATAATTGTAGAGAATAAAATCTTCTATTAAAATAAAATCTATCACAGACTCCTTAGATTATTTTGAGAGTAGCTTTCCCTGGCCAGTATGCAGATAACAACCTAAAAATCAGGGTTTTTTTCAGATAATCCATTTAAATAACAAACTCAGATTACACATGACAGAGACAAAAATCATTATATTCCTTAACACATTCTATTCTTTATCTCCAGACTACATGGTCAAGTATGGGCTGTCTCTTCCTCAGTTCACACAGTCTCAAACTTTTCCTAGTACAGACTGTATCACTGCAAATTTCAGCAATTCTTTGCCAGCTCATGACCACATGGACTACCTCTCTCACTTGTGTTGTATCAAGGTATGCCAATTATTTACCTCTTCTCCATTATTTCTGCTATCCAGAAACAAATCACAAATTTTAGAAAAAAGGACCAAACATGTTGCTCTTTATAATACATCCATATGAATTACCCAGTACTTGTTAACTTATATACAGAATGTTTTGCTTCCTCTCCCTCCAAATCGCAGAAGTGAGTGCAGTGGCTCCTGCCTTCCCCCCTGTACACCATCCACCGAGTGCAGGTGACTGCTCTGCCTGGAAGCAGCTCTCACCCCCCACTGCAGGAAGGCTGCAGGAGATGCACAAAACATCCAGTGCCTGTCCCTGCACAGGGCTGGCAGCCTGCACACCATGGCAAGCAGCTTCTGTGGCCAACAGCATCACCTGTGCTGGAACATTCCTGCAGAGTACCAACACAGACCCCAACACAAAGCTTTTAACACAGATTCCAATGTGAAGGATCACAGACAGAGGCTTACTTCTGCTTTAAAAAATAAATATCTTCCAAAAGGTTCCTTTGCACCACTTGGATGCACTGTGAGATCACATTGCCTACCCGGTAAATTCATTATCCTTTGTTCAAGGACTGCCAACATGAGCTACTTGCTTTTTGCAGCACTGAATAAGGGCACGTGTTTGGAAAATGACTCTACTTGCATAAGGTACCAGACCCAAGACTAAGTGGCAGCAAGGAACAGAAAAAAAGCAAACAATTTCCAGATGAACTCCATGGAAACAACACCAAAAGGAATTCCAATATCCAAGTGAAGACTTTATCAAAAGAAGTTTTAAATTGCTGTTACTCTTCTTTCTTTTAAGAAAATAATTTCACTCTAATTCTGTAAATTGGGAAAAATCAGTATCCCAGGATGCACAGGACTGTACAAATCACCAGAAACTGCAAATTACATACACCTGAGACAGTATTATTATGAGATACAGATTTATCTTTAATCCTGGATGATTATGGGATTCTATTGCAAGGGCCATTCTACACTTGAAAAATATGATACACTATTAACATTTTTTCTCATCAAAAACAAACTGTGATGTCAACATAAAATAGAACTAGCAAACCACAATGGTTTCACAATTCCTTTATCAAAGGCACACTGGTTTCTCTTTTCCTATGCCACCACAGATGAAAACTTTTGGTAACTGAAAAGAAATTGTCCCTTAGCATTCTTATAGTTACATTCTCAAACATCCTACTTTTGGAAAATAAGTCCTTATCAATGAAACAAGCCAAACATTTCTCTTACAAAGATGGGAGTTTGAGAATACCTGGAGAATCTGGTTTCCCCTAAATAGGTATTATACTCAGCAGCAGCACTGCAACTCACAGTTTTCTGTACAAAGCAGCTAAGAATTCAACAGATTGCAGTGACTGACCACAACCTGACACACACAGCTGCTTGTTCTACAGCTTTTTCCTTAAGCTCACTTGGATGTGAAAGCCAGCAGTCCAAATACAAGAGAGGCTGCAAGCAGAAGGATTTAGAAACCACATCTCCACACATACAGCTAAAGGTGTAATTGTGCTCCAGCCATATATACCTACACAGAGGGATTCTGTTTGCAGCAGCATTCTGACAATTCAGCATATCTACTGACCCTAAAAATAAATTACATCTAGGAATGAGGGTTACAGAGCATGCAAATGTGTAGTGTAACTTTACTGTAATTGGGTATGGGCTCTAACATAAACTCCTTCTGAGTTCAGAAGGCTCCAGAACCACAAGTCACAGTGTGTGTTTATAGTCAGACCTTGTATGTTGCATATAGTCTACCACTTTTATCCCCACTAGATCTGTTTCATTTTTCCACAATAATATTTTCTACAGTAACAAAACATCCCATTGACTGGCTCAGCAGGCAGTCATGTAAATTGATCACACTGTTAAATAACATCACTGTCAAACTCAGACAAAATATAGGCATGCTTAGCTAATGCTTTGATGGCAATTTTATGCTATTGTCACATCAGTTAGAATTATAAGTAATCATGTTCCATTTTGCAAATAAAATGCTTGAAATTTAAATGCTTATCAGATAGAAACCTCTGTATTTCACAGGAGATGCCCACCCTTATGCCTTGGAAACTATGGACACATATCTTTATAAAGTAAATGGCAGTGAATGTAGAAGTTTCTCTGGAACATTTTTCCAGACACATCTCATGCCTACAAATGGGGAGAATAACAGTGAGACACAGAAACTTCCATGGGATGAAACTGTGGCTTGAATTATGGACCAGCTGTTCAAAGCTCCCTGCTGATGACCCCTGTGAAGAATGGTGGAAGCACCTGAGCCTGCAAGGGCACTGCCACTCTGTGTGTGCCTTCACAGGAACTCCTCTACTGCCACCTGACGCTCAGACAGAAAACCTATGGAAAAGCAGGAATACTTCTATAGAGTAGGGTGCTGCATAGCACACTACAGAGAAAGAAAACATTTTGCTACTGAGACTGATAAAAGACATTGCTATAAAAAAGCTCCAGTAAATCAGCCAACCAACAGAAAAGAAGGGATAAGAAGCTACTCAGTCTGCTCTCTGTCCTGCACAGTCCCTCTCCTAAATAAGTGGGATGGCATCCTTGAACACAGCCAGAGTTTTGTCACACAAAACAGCATTAAGTCTTGTATTCTGAGTGAGCCTAATTTCTGCTCTGAAGCCCACAGGACTCAACCAGGCCTGCAGTGAACACTGGAGACCCCATTCTTTATGTAGTACTTTGTAAGGAGGTCTAGAGCTGCTTTTGCCTCGGGCCTGCCAAGTGCTTTACCATCACTGTACTGAAAATCATCCCTCCCTCATGCAAAGAGGCTAAGATAGAGGAAAACCCCACTGTCTGAGGGGACAGAGAATTTTAACAGAATCCTGTGTCTCACACTCTTCTTCCAACTGCTAACACCACTGTCCAAGCCTCTTGTTCAGCCTCAGTGTTACACAGTATTAGCAGGACTCCTACACCACCCACAAAAAGTAATAAAGTAACAAGAGCTCCTGTAAGCACAAAGCATTATTAAAGTTACAGCTTATTTGAGGCTTCGTTTCTTCAAAAAGCATAATATTGGCACATTACCTGTCTCCATCAGAGAGGTCTTCAACACTTCCAAACCCAGGGGTTGGCATAGGACATCCCATGTGCTTGAACTGAGCTATATGAGGTCTAGGAGCTGGAATTTTTCCACGAGACTTCTTGTGCTCCTGCTCCTCTTTGACTCGGGTGTTCTCTTTGTCACAGATGAAACACTCAAAGCCATTCAGGTAATTGGGCAGAGTCATGTCATTCACACCCCACTCCCGCTTCTCCAAGCTCTCTAGCAAGAACTGGTTTTTGATTCCACCGACATTTTTATACTCTAGATACTTCAAATATTCCTCTCCATTCTTGTCCAGGAAATCAAGATACTTTGCCAGCTCTTGGGGGCTGTCAAAGTCATCTATAAGGATGATGGAGAGGTTGTTTGGCATCCAGTCCCGCACAGCTGGGGAGCCTCGGTACACTGGGACAGCCCCCAAGTGCATGGGACGCCACAGCTTCTCTGTCATGTAGTCATCACATATGGCATTCTCCAAGGCCAGGTGAAACTTGTACCTGGCAACGAAAGTCATAAATTCAGAATCTTCTGTAGTGGCTGTAGAAGTGTCTCTCAGTCGCTCACTGGGGAGCTCACGGTTATGCAGGCATTTCCCATAGGAGTCAACCTAAAATAACAAAAGGCATCTTTACAAAGTGATTTGTTCCCCTGGAACTTACTTTCAGATCTTGTAGTTCTTGTAAAATTCCCAACTTGGATCAGTTCTTAGCTACGTTCATTTAGCTTCATTTTCACTCCAAGTTCTTTCCCTTGAGACTATTCCTAGAGTCCCAGTTCTACAAGCTTTAGAGAGAACCAAGGCTGAGTTTCAAAAGCAACATTAGGCACACTGCAGACTGAGGGGTGAGGGGAGCACACAGATGCCACCCAAAAATGTATTTATTACCGGATAAATCAAAAACTGACAAGTAAGGAACAGCATTCGACTCTACGTCAATTTAAACATCCTCTTTCCACTTAAGAGACCCAGTGCCTTCCCAAACAGTTATCACACAGAGCTCCAGCCAGTCTCAGCAAGCTGACAAAATTTTTCAATTCGTTGGACTGAGAAAAATTGATGCAGGGAGCTAAAAGAAGAGTGTCTAAAAATACAAGACAACATGCTTGAGCTGGAGCCTACACCATACTTTGAGAAGACAGTAATTTTTTAGAAATTCTTTTGCCTTTGCTTCACTACTCAGTACATGATGGCTTTACACAATAACTGAAACATGACCAAGAGAAACAACAGAAACCACTAGAAAAACAAGGTTCTGGCAAAGGCTAAAAACAGATTTTTTTAAAAAAATCAAAGATCCTTCACACTTTTTAAGAAAAAAAAATGCAGTATGCTTTTTTCCTGCTTGGAGAAACGACATATTTTACTTTACCAAGCTACTCAACATCAGCTGTACCACAGCAGTACATATCTTAGAAACAACACGGTCCTATCACAACAGAGGTAAGGAGCAGATTCTCACAACAGAGAACCTGCCTTTTAACTTCACTCCTGTACTTTCAAACGCGAGCGAGGCTTGTAAAGGGACAGCCTTCCTGTATGCTAACTTGGAAGTGCAGAGATTTCAGCAGCTTCTAGCACTCGATCCACAAGACTGAGCTTATTCAAGCTTTGCCCAGCTTTTGACTGATCCCGAGAGCGGCCAACTCCACATCTAACATCTGCATCAGGCCTACCTACTGACACGCGGTGTAGTCTAGTTCACGCTTTGGCAAGGGATACAACTAGTTTTTCTGTCCAGCTTGTAGTCAGCATGCATCCCGTTACGACTCGTGTCTTGGCTAAAAACAAGGACAAACAAACCCCATTAAAACCAGGCGGCAGCGAGGGGCAGCCTCTGCTCCGCGAGCGGCCCCACGCCGCAGCCCGCCCGTGCCCTCAGCCCACGCACCTGGATGTATTTCATGAGCTCCCGCACGTAGCGGTCCCTGTCGGAGGGCACATCGCAGTGGGACTGCATGTACAGCACCGGGCCGTAGCCCTTCCGCCGCCACGCGTCCTTCTCGGCCAGCGGCACGGCCGGGGCCCGCAGGTACGCGGTGCCGGGCAGCCACTGCAGCGTCAGCGGGTAGTCGGACTCCCGGCGGAAGGTGGCCGTGTAGTTGAAGAGCCGGATGCCGGGCGAGTGCGAGAGCACGTAGTTGTTCATGGGGGACTCCTCGTGGAAGAGCGCCCAGGTCTGGTGGGGCAGGCGGGGCAGCGGCGCCTCGTACGCCCTGAAGTCGGTGCCGTAGAAGATGAGCGCCTTGGTGCGGCGGTGCCGGGCCACCCGCCGGCTCCGGGTGACGAGGCAGGAGCCGCGGGGGCAGTCGATGCGCTCCGTGTCGCCGGGGAAGTGCGGGAAGAGGCTCCCGCTCCACCACAGCAGGATGGGCAGCGCCTTGTTGCTCCGCGTGTCGTTGTTCCCGGGCCCGCGGTACGAGGCGGCGGCGACGAAGGCCGCGCCCGGCGGGACGGCGTCCTGCGCCCACCCTTCGGTCCCGCACGGCTCCGCCAGCCCGGCCGGCCCCTCCGCGGCCACAGCGGCTGCCACGCTGCAGGCCAGCGCCAGCGGCACCCACAGGCCCGCGGGCCCCCACCCCGGCCCGGCGCCCCCCATGCCCGGGCCGTGCCACGGGCCCGCCCCGCCGCCCCAGGAAGCGGCGCCGGGCCCCGCCCCCGCGGAGCCGTCACGGGGCGGCGCCGGGCGGGACCGGCCCTCTCCGCCCATCTCACCTCATACTGTCCATGCACCCGGGGAGCGGCTCGGACGGACAGCGACACGCAGCCCTGCCTGGCGGCACCGTGAGCCCTGCTGCAGCGGCTCGACGAGGTGAGCTAGCGGCAGCGCTCCCAACCCCACCGGACAGTGGCTGAAGCTGCTGCCAACCTCTACCGGCCCCGCAGTACCTGCACCGACAGCGGTACAGCCGAGCCGCTCCCCGGAGGCTCAGCACGCCGCCACCGCACGCACCTGCAGAGAGAGAGGGCTCCTGCACCAAGCAAGCGGCCAGCTGCCACAGGAAAGAGCACCCAGCTCCGCTCCTGCTGGAGACCACAAAGGGAAGGAACAGAAAACACCTCTTACTAACAAATCTTCTGTTTGGTTTTTGGTTTTTTTAATATCTACAGGTAGTTTTAAAGCTCTCTTGAAAGCTGCTGTTCTATACCAACCTTGAATAATTCCTACATTATTAAAATATTCTGTAAATGAGAAAGTGGTTTGGGCTACACTATGTAAATCCAACAGACATATTCTAGAATTACCACTCAGTTGGCTCAGGTACACAATTGCTAAAAGCTTCACATTAACTTCTTAAGAGATAATATAGTATTTATGAATTATCAGTTATAATACAGGACATTAGTTAGTATGGGCATGAGGCAAAGAATTGTTCTTCAGCTGTGTTAGAAACAAGTTAAAGAGGGAATAGTTTTTCCTTTCCTTTGAAAAGTCAGGTGCAGACACTGCTCGGGCTGCTCCGAGAGCACCACAGCATCCTCCACTGGGGCTGGAGAGAAGGTGACAGACACGGCTCCCCAAGGCCATTTCCACCAGCATCACAACGTGCTGCACAATGTACTCCACACCATTAATGTACAACATCCACAAGGCCCATCATTACCACACCAGTTCTGTGGCAGATTCCGGACATAATGTACATTCGATAGGAAAGGAATCTCAAAAACATTCTACAGCAAATTTAGTATTATTGGATATTTAGCAATGATTGTCTTGTGCTTTCATACAGATGTTATAAGGTTATCAGCAAACTGTACAACAGCAATATTCATGGGTACAGTCAAAATAACACTGCCAGTTCACTCTGAACTTTATTTTTGCAATTAGCAACACTCCCAGAAAAAAAACCCCACCACTCCCCCACCCCCCAAAAAAACCCACACCAAAAAAACCCTAAACCAAACCAAACCCCGCTCCCCAACCAATTCAACCAGGTACCCTTAACTCTGAAATATGAGCTCTTTTAAGACTACATAAGTCATTAACTTGACATAAGGTAAGAACAGTATTTGCCTAAGTAGACAAAAAAACCCCCACCCAATCAATGACTCAAGTTGTGCTAGCAAAAAAGGGAATTTCTTTGTGAAATGGAAGTTCAGACAGGGCAGAAAGTCAAAAACCAATCACGTAAATAAAGGAACACTGAGATTAAACAGTACCTTTTGTCTGTTGACTCTTGTTGAATTTCTTATCATTCAGTGTGAATAACAATGACAAAAAAGACTGAACTTGGTTAGTAGAAGATTGGATTGTAAAGGATCAATGAGCTAGACTTCAGCCCTTCCCATTTCCCCCCTCCCGCAAAATACAGGGTTTGGAAAAATAAGCTGTGTTTATTTACTAACAATGACATAAAATACATCTTAATATATTTTTATTTCTTTACAAATTAAAAGATGCATTGGAAAAACAAGTGAAGAAAATGAAAGGTTCATTCATGATTTCATTTCCACCCCCACACCCCCCAACATTAATACTAGAAATTAGTATTTATGGAAGTCTGTGGTTGCTGTGCATTATATTTCTGGGAAGTTCTTTTTTCCCCCTCTGATTAAAAATCCTCTAGATTTTTTGGCTGGAGGCAGTACATGGAGTAAAAAGTCAGCCACATTCATACAAAAACGCTGAAAGTTTTGTCAACTACATCTTGAAAGAGTTTCTCCATTACAATTTTCATGTTCCCCTTTCTGTGTAGTGATGGGAGGGAAGACAAACTAGCAGCATTAGAAGAATAATGGATTTATATACATGCTACAGGATTTGGAACTAAAACCACAGCCAGATGTTTTTCTGATCTTAACAAGGACTTTCCTATGAAATATCAAGCCCAGAAAACACGTTCTCTAATCCATGCACATTCTTCCTTTCACTTTTAGTGCTATTGGTAGCTTAAACTCCTGGGTACTGGAAGAACACCTGTTAAGTGTTCAAGTTAAAATTTACAAGCCCCCTTTCTAAAGTGAATAAACGAAGCCCTTAGAATTCCGAATTCAATTATACCAGCTCCCTCTTCACAGGAGTCTTCTCATCCACCCTTGCAAAATGGAGCAGCAGAGAGCCAAAGTGGATGGATTAATCTGTCTGAGGTATTTTAGTTTAACAAACAGACTTATAAAAGGTTTTGTGTAAGCTGATCAGTAGCTAGAATGTGGGAGGGTATAAACATCCAGTAATGAAACTCTTTGCTATGGCCCAGGTGCTGTCAATAACCCAAACCAGGTACTTGCAATACCTATTACAGTACAGTCTAAATCTTAATGTTTTGTATCCCCTTCCTTGTCATCCAGGGTACAAAGCCATCTCAAAAACATGTCAGTATAAATCAAATTCCTGCTTGTTTGCTATGATTCACAAAAATATGGTTGAAAATGGCCACTTCCTTAACATCCAGTTCCTACACAGTCCCCCATCACCTTGTTAGAAGTATTTTCTGCTTAAGGTTAAGAAGCTCTTGTTCCCACCACCATCTGACAGACAGGTAAACTGTGCAGGAGAGGTCATGGAACACGGATTGAGTAGGACAATACAGAGCTGTGCAATGAGGAAGAAAGAAGTCACCACACACGTCACCAGGAAGTACCGTCTCTACCCCTACACTGTTCAGAAGCTGTTGATTTTTGCCCACTGAACTATTGATTACTCCATTACAGTTCTGCACAGCAAACTATAGTACTGGGAAGATTGTGGAAAGAAGTTTGCCCTGCTGCCTCCTGGCTTACCACTCATTTTACATTTCATGGCTTTCTGGTTCGGACAGCCACACGATACATCTGTGCTCTGACAGATTATGTTTCCCTCTTTACAGGAGACACAAAATGTTTTACTGCTCCAGCTCCCATCACCTGACCTGCCTCTTGTCCTCCCCACCTGTGCATCCCTTTCACACTTGGGGCATGCACACACACCCACACAAATGCACAGCAGCTACCAGAAATTTTGAAGAGTTATCGCTTTTTCACCCAATGTTGAATCATGTACAGTGAACTGAAAAAAACCCTACATTCATTACAACAGGATTAGCGAGCATGGGGTGGGGTGGGGGGTGAACTCCTGCCAAGCACAGGAAACAATTTAAATGCAAATAAAAGACCTGGTATCAAAGGCCTCTTTTTTTTTTAGCCCTCACCAGGAAAATATTTCATCTCTTGTATGGGATTGGGAAAGGTTGAAAGGATTTCTGCTTATGCAATGTGTATTAAAAATTATGGAATTGTACAGATTTCTATGTTGTCCTGTTTGAGGGCGCTGGGCCTTCTGATCAGGTCATTAGTGGAGACTGAAATGTCACTGCTGAGTTCTAGCACCACTCACTCCTCTAGCTCAGTAGCTGCCGAATCTCCTTGTGCATGTGACACAGGAAGTCCACATATGAAGCTCCCCCACTCAGGCTCTTGTCCTCAACTAGGAAGTGTCTGAACAGCATTTCCAGCTTATCTTCTTGCTTCACAACTATCAACTACAAAAAACCAAAGAAAACAAAAACAAAACCAACAGTGAGTAGATATTACAATTAGTGAAATTTATTTTCAGATTCTTGAAAGCTTTGAATAATGTTTTATGAGATTGAGAAGAATATGTTCAGGACTGCAGCATCACCAGGCATTACCTGACTCTACTAAGAGGGAAGGAGATTTAAAGCTGTAAATGAGGACATATTTTACCTTCATGTAGCGGGATCTCTGCCCTTGAAGCATATCAACAATGGATCGCACTTTCTTTGAAAAGGGGTTTTCCAAGACTGGCAGGGTACTCTGGAATGAAAGATATCCAATTCCCATTAGTCTTGGGAAATAGAGCAATGTGAAACAAAAGTCAGCAGTTTTGGCATCCTGTATAAGGGTAGAGAAATACCTACCTCCATTAGCATACAATCTCTTTGACTTCAACTACTTAAAAGAGAATATAACATGAAATCAGAATTAATGGCAAGTTAATTATTTCATTTAGATATCAACTGCTCTCTTGACTGTTAATGATATGACTTTTCAAATAAACCTAGGCAAAAGCATGCTTGACATGCTCAGACTATCAACATTTCTGCTAGTTTCACATATCTGTGCTTCTCTCATTTCTGTTATGGAAAGTGAAATGCTATTTTTTCTACTGACTTTCTCATTGCTTTAAGTTTTGGTTGACTGGCACAGACTCCAGTCCCACACTGCCATCCAGCTCACCAAGGCATTGCTGATTTGACTGAAGGATGACACTCCAAAGAGGTTCTGGATCAGGCCTTGCTGCACGCTGACTCCCACCCACACGAAGATGTTCAGCCCATTCTCCAGCAGGTAGATGTCACCCTTGGACAGACGCTCCTCCGAGTTCCGAATGGCTGCTGGCAGGGAATCACTGTCAACATCTGCTTTGGTCTGTTTTACAGGGAAATAAAAATTAAAGTAAAATAAAGGTTATAAAACAGTAACATCTTATGAAGTCCTGAGAATTTCTGCCATGAAGACCCTTCTCATTTCTAGGACTCTCAAGACTGCAATAATTGTGACTGAAGTAGCATCTTCCTTAGTTTTATCACTCAAAGTGACTCAGAAGCAGTTCAGAGACTCTTGGTCAACAAAACAGAACATAAGGCTTTTGTGAAAAGACTCAAGTTCAAATATCACCTCTTGGAGTAGGAATGTAATTAGTTTTTAGTATTATTCCAGTAACTATGATAATGAAAAGTCAGAACAGTACGTGGAGTTACCTTGCAATGATGAAAATTACTATAAAAAGTTGTAAGCTTTAGGACTTTTTAAAAAGACTATGAAAGAGTCCAAAGTGTCTTCTTTGCCACTAGTCAGATGCTTACAGCTCAGGAGAAAAGCATCCCCCAAGAAATTCACAAGACACAGGAATGCTGAGCAAAATTAAGTGAAATATCTCAAGAGATGACAGATCCCCAAATACTTCTCAAATCACTCTCCCTTGCTAAAATATAAATGCCAGTCCTTAAGACGAGTCAGTGAACCAACAGCAAGCCCCAAGTGCTAAGAAGATCTTGAATTACTCACCAGAGGCAAAAGCCTGGGATAAAAGAAAACATTTGTTTCAGCCACATCCATGGATGTCACTAGCTGACGGATGTAGGCACGGTCATCCGTTGTCACCTCCGGGCCAGGCTGAAGAACGTCACTCTTCAACACACAGTTCAAGTACACAGGAAGCAGCTTCATGCATTCGGGGAGGATGAGCTAAAAGTCACAAGCAGACAGGAGCTGGTCAGCAGTCTAGCTGAGTAAGCCTATGTTTGACAAAATGAGGCTTGCATGAACCAACAAGATGTGGTGCAGCCGTGAGGAGTGAAAGCTGATAGTCTACTTATTTCATGGAGTGCAAAAGAAACAGAACCTTTCCCTGAAGCAGGCAGTGCTCCCTGGGCTCAGACAGATGTCCAAGAAGCCATTCTCAACTACAGTTTTACTGTAGTAGCATATCTACTTTCCTCTTTGCAAATTTCCGCCGACAAAAGGAATTGCCTTTTTTTGAGCAGGCTAAGTAAGAAGCAGCTGTCCTCACTTTTTAATTTCTAAGGCTGGGATTCAAGTGGAAGCACTGGAGTTTACCTGGCCAGCAGAAGAGGGACTAGCACAGTTCTTTCGATAGCAGGCTAGGATCTGGGCACACTGGTTGATCAGTGAATCTCGTACAGTCTTCACTGGACTGCTCAGGACTCCACGATATGCTGCACAGAGAGAGGAAAGAGATGGACTGCTGTCAAGTGATTGCTCATGAACAGCAAAACCCCAACACTGCTTCCACAAAGGAAATCTAAACAACTGGTTTTTACAGAAGCCTTTATTCTTCCCGCTTCAAACTTGCAGGAAAATGATGATATATTCCTACTGAAAACCTGAAGAAGCTCATTTACTCCATTTTATTACATAATCTTGAACTCTCTATCTCCTATGTACTTAAAATATACTTATCATAATTGGAAATATGGCATTCTATGAAAACTCCTTTTACAGACTGGCCATCTTCCATTAATGGTCTGAAAATGGACTGTTTCTTTCATTTTAATGGCAATAAACATACACAACTCTCAATGTTCATTGGCTTTCTAGGCTAGAAAGGGTAAATATGGTACAGGCATAAATGTATGACATTTAACCCACATCTATGAAAAAGGGCCACCATTTCCTATTGCCAGAGAAAAATTCTGCAACACTTAAGGAATGAACTAAAACAGTCCCAAAATAAATATAAGGATGAATTCAGACAGCTGGCAATACAAACTGTTATTAAAAACATTTAGAAAGGAATTTGTACCAAGAATAAGCCTACACCCTCCATCCGTACCTCTCATCCTAAGCAGCAATACAATCATCACAGCTTTATGCTCTTTCCCATAACTGACTGAAGTGTCAGCGCTGCCACCCGACATTTGAAGCAGGAAGAACAACCAGGTGTCCTTGGGTGACCAAGCAGGCATTTTAGCAGCAGCCAAAGGCTGCAGCTCTCGTTCCCACAGTCACCCTTACCATACTTAGCCAGGTAGTTGATGAGGGTGTCGGTCTCACAGTTCCGATAGAGGTCAGCAAGCTGCGTGCAGCAGTTCAAGGAGAGGTTGTGAATGCGGAGTCGGCGCTGTCCTGCACAGCTTGTATACAGCAGGGCACACTGCAGGAGACAAAAATGCCAGCAGACACAGAAATGAGGTCCTGCTACAATAAGAAGGGCAGGGCTAGAATATACTTCATTAAAAACCAGGACTCAGATGCATAACAAATAAGGTAACTACGTAAGACTTGGACAATAAACTAGAAGTACATGCTAAGAATCAGGGTCAATGAAAGGTAACAAGCAGCAATTTTAGCAGTTGTATTAAGGAACCTGGTCTTAGAAAACAGGACTGTAGTTTGAAGCAGTCTAGGTCACCCTCAGAATAAGTATGCTGGAAGGGTATGGTAAGATGCAAAAAGAAAGGATAAACAATTCTTTGAAGAAGCGTCTAATAATTCAGTTCAATTGTCAACTCACTTCCACAAAGCCTCCTCCCTCACCTGAAGCAGTGCACCACTGTCTTCACTCAATTTATCATCATGCTTGAATTCCACTGTGATTGTTTTATCACAGTCCAGACCTGCCATTTCTACATCAGTTGTGTTGCTCATATAGAAAGCTCCAAAAAAGTCAGTTGCTCTAATACCTAAAAGAGGGAAAAACCCAACATGAACCACCATTTTCAACAGCATACCAAGACAGTCACCCTTTTGATCCTGACACCAAGTTATCCTGACAGATTTCAGCAGGGATCTTTGCAGTCTCATCAAAAGTCTTAGAATTCCAAAGCTTTAGCTTTTGGAATAGCCTAGTCATCATGTGTTTTAAATTACAGGAAAATTTCTTTCTTCCCCATGAGCCATGCTTGAAGTGGTCAATTTATTAAGATTCCTCCATGTTAACACCCACCTGTGCTTGTGCGCACTCTCATCACAGCATCAAATCCCACTTCTTTCTGGACATCCCTCCTCAAGTCATTCAGGAATCTGTACTGGTCTGTCTCCAGCTAGAAGGCAAGCAATAATTGAAGTTAACACTTCCATAAATCAGACCAGCTTCATAAAGTAATTTAAAACCACCTACTACCTCCTGTGGTCTTACTTTAAAATGATATCAGGCTCAGTGGCCTGCTAATAAAATCCTGTGCTAAGAGGTAACAGCCTAGCTCTTCCTGTTGGGTTTTGTTATTAACAGAGATGTTTGTATAAAGACACAAAGCTACCAAACCATTTTGCTGATTATCTTGGAATTTAAGTAGCCATTTACTTCCAAAGAACTACTTCTTCACTCTGGTTCCCACTATGAAAAAAGGACTCTCAGCTAAACAATAATTCTTCCTTGGATCAGACACAGCCTGAGTCAATGTCTCTCCTACCTGGAAGTACGCATACTTATAAATGGAGCCTCCTGTCTGGTAAGGTACCACACCCAGGGTCGCCACATCCAAATACTGGTTTGGAAACAGGAACAGATCCACACAGCAGCCCTGGGCCACACAGTCCTTGGCCAGGTTGTTGTAAAAGCTTGTCTGTGGTTGAAACAAAGTCTACAAAAGGAAATCAGAGATGACATCAGAAGTTTGTGCACAAAAAGCGAAGTGAGATCCAGTTTATAATCCCAGTCAATACTCTTTTATACTTTAAGTCTTTCTTCAGGGAAAGCAGAATCATCTAAGTTCTCCCTGACTTTGCCTTTGAAGAACTGTTAATTATTATGAAAATTACGGCACATTTTGCTTTAATTGTAAATTCAGTACATTTACTTTAACCCAGATTTGGTATTTTACCCTGTGTAATAATCTAGAGCTAACTCTTCTTGTTCTCAGACTAGAGCTGTCCTTATGTGTCAACTCTCCATAGCCCTGCTTGAGAACAGAAGATAAAAGTGGAATGTTAAAAGATATTAGCTGGGACTGTTACAGTATGTGCTATCCTTGTAATTTTTAAAATGCTGTTTCAGTTATTTTATTCCATAAAGAGCATAATATACACCCTTATGTAGGGGTTCAGCAAACCATTATTACCTTCTCCTTATCTGTGTTGATCAGTTTCCTATCATCCCTGTTCTTCAACTTCCCTGGAGCCTCTGCGATGGGCAGGGAGGTGTGGAAAATGAAGAGCTTGCCAGCACACTCAGCTGCCTGCAGGAGAGTGAGTGCAATAGCAGAGGTTAGAAACATTTACAAAAATTGTAAGGGAAGCTGGGATTCAAGAACATTCAAGCAACCTCATCACTGTTTTAATGTCAGGGTGACTCTAGCAGACACACAGGCCCACTGTCACTCAGTTATGTGACTGGAGTCCTACAGAGGAAGCACAAATTCCTGGTCAGTTACAGAAAAGCAAGTTCAGGTTCTACTGGATTTGTGCTAATTCCACAGCAGGGAGAAAAGGACTTTCTCCAAGGAGACAGAACAGTAAGCAGGACCCAGTTACAAAAGGCTTTGTGCAAACATGTTGCATGGTCTTCCATGATTTGCAGCTACTGAATTTGTGGAAAAAAGTCACGGAAATGGCAAAGAATTTTATAATCTGAGCTTCACCAGATCAGTAATTTTAAATCAACACCCTATGCCAACACTAGCTAATATTCAATAGGTTATTTACGCTGACACATGCAGTATGTAAAAAGTCAATTATAATTTTTACTGTTTCTTGATTGACCAATTGTAACGAAGACTGAGTTTAAGAGAGACTTCTAAGGATCACTCCCTCTGTACTCAGCAGTGGTGAGGCTACACCTTGACATTTTGGGCCCTTCACTACAAGGACACTGAGATGCTGTAGCATGTTCAGAGAAGGGCTACGGAGCTGGTTAAAGGTCTGGAGCACCTTGCCTGAGGAGTGAGTGAGGGAACTCGGGTTGTCCAGCCTGGAGAACAGGGAGGCTCAGGGGAGATCACCTTGCTCTCTACAACTACCTGAAAGGAGGTTGTAACCAGGTGGGAGTCAGCCTCTTCTCCCAAGTAATATGAGATAGGACCAGAGGAAATGGCTTCAAGTTGCAGCAGAGTTTTAGATGAGACAGTGGGAAAATGTCTTCATGGAAAGGGTTGTCAAAGACTGGAACAGGCTGCCCAGGGAAGTGGTGGAGTTACCCTTCCTGAAGGTATTTAAAAGATGTGTTCACTCAGGAACATGGTTAGTGGAGGACTTGGCAGTACTGGTAAAGGTTGGGCTTATCGTAGAAGTCTTTTCCAGCTAAAATGATTCTCTGACTCATGTGACAAACAAATGGAGCTGTGTCAACAGTTTGGGGTGAAGTCATACAGGCAATCAATTTGATCAGTAGATACAAGTCAGAGTTAAACCATGCATGTAATTATGTCTGGATGAAGTACTAGAATGGAAGAACCTCAGGAAAAGTTGACTTGGTTAGCACATTGTTGCAGGCAACTTCAACAGATTATAGTCTCTCCCTTTATTTAAGATTCTACCAGAAAACAGGATTGAAAAGACACCAAACTACAGAACACCTCCATGAGATTCCACCGCCTGTTTTTTTAATGCTGGAGGGTCTATTCTCTCCTGTAAAGTGTTTAAAGCAAAACCCAGACAGACAACTGAGAGTAAGCTGCATTCTTGCAGTTTGAAAAAAATATTTTAAAAAGAATTGGGTAAAAAACATATAGATAGCTGCACAAAACAGAAGGTTCATGCACTTCAAGAATGAGCCAAGTACTCCCTACATGTAGTGCATCTACTACAAGGAGCTTACAAAATCTTTACAATTGTGTTATTAGAGTGTGTTAGCAGAATATGAACTTCAGAGTACTTGGCTGAAAACAATTTGTCATAAAAATGCATTTACTAACCTTCAGCGCCTCCAGCCCTGCTTGAATCACAGGTGCGAAAACAGTTTCTGTTTCTCTCGTGTCTGCAAACATTTCTGGAATCTGATCCAGCAAACTAGCAAAGAACAAGGTTAAAAAAGAGGAATTCAAGATCCTATGCAATAAGACAAGCCACACAGGTGTAGTTGATTATTTGTAAAGTGAGGTGGTTTAAACAGAAGTCTCTAACTGTAAATATCTCTGAATTTGCATAATTTTTACAGTATTTGGCATCTCATCTGTGAAAAAAATGCTGTACTGTTCTTCATTGGCTTCTCTTATCCATATCCTCAGTGCCTTCTGTATAGCCTCAACTGATGTCTATTCCACAGCTCTTCTGTATTTCTTTTCTTTTAATGTATTCCCATACACATAGGTAAGTAAACTCTTAGGAAATACTAGTAATATTTGGCCTCTGTTTGCCAAGCATCTTGTGTACTACTCAAAGATTAACAAGTTTAATCCATAGTTTTGTATTTAGGCTTGTTTAATGCATTAAAAAGCAGGCTGGAAATTTTCTCTAAAAACATGCAATTCCAGGACTATTTCCCTGTTCTAGTTAGCTACACACCCATTGGTTAATTACAGTTCAAGTAACATGGCAAATAGCTTGGCAAAACTTTGCTAACTTCTTTCTTTCCTTTCAGATTTTATCTTCTCTATCCCACTTACTGTTTTCTCCACAGAAAGAAAATTGGACACCCCTGTTGTCTCAGTTTGCAGTTATTTAAGCAGTTGACTTAAAGACAATGATTCAGTATACTTTCAGCTTTCACTCTGCATCATCCTCATTGTGTTTTGTTGTGGCTTTATTTTAGGTGGGGTTTTTTTTTTGAGCTTGGATTTTGTTTGTTTTTTCCTTTTTCTCCCCAGAAATGCCCTTCTGCACTAATTCCCCTTATATACACTTTCTGCCATGCTGGATTATGAGCCAAATAATCCCTTAGCCCTTCCATTTCCCCATCCTAATGAGCTAGCTTAATCTCAAAGAGTATAGTAAGTTAAAATACATGGAGTGACTGAACATGACAATTAAGCACATTTGAATCTACCAAACAAGTATTTTACTACACATGTTGCAAATCAATTACCTGGCAATAACTGTCCTGGACTCACTCACATTCACCAGAAAACCATCAAGGAGTGGCACAAACATATCTGCCACATCTGAGACCACCATCATCTGTGGCTGTGCCAGCGAGCTCTTCACGTTATAGAAGTGTAACACTTTGTTGTAGGTGACAAAGCCCACTCGAATGGCCGACTCCTCCATGTTCCCTTCCCTGCAAGAGACACACTTGCCTTCACAGCCAGGAAGACACAAATCATTACACATAACCAACACATTAAGGGAAAAATGAAAGGAAGTAAAATTTATTTTCACCTGTAAGGCTATCAAGAAAGATTTCTGCTTGGCCTTTTTCTGAGGAAAAGCTTGACAGGATTATCAAATCCTTTTTTAATTTCTAGCATTTTTAAAGAGAAAGAGTAACAGCATCCCCCATTTGCATTGACTATAGTAGTTCACAATATACCTACCTGGGCAGATAATCTAGGAGTGACTTTAATTCTTCACATATTAGCCTCACTAAGCCACTCTTCACAGCATTGTAAGACACATCAATCATAAAAATGAAAGCAGGTGGACTAGGAAACTTATTATTCTGTGGAAGAGAGGGAAGAAATCACACCATTGCCATGTAATGCAGCTCAAGTAATGACTCCCTAACACAGACAAATCAATGCTGGTCAAAACTTAGTTGCTTTCATGTACCTGCATGAGCAGCAGCTGTTTCTTCAGCTCACTCTCCTATCCTTTTCCAACTAACAGACACGTAATCGTACTATGTTTGAAATGGACTGGTATTCAATGCCCCAGACTGACTTTAGCAGAGACTTTACTGACTTTTTTACTGACTTTATCAGAGCAGAACAGTTCTAATAATCCATTTACATGACTAAGTTAGATTGCAAAAGTAGAGAGGGAAGATTTCTGCCAGTTCTCAAGACTTTGGAACCTGACCAGACTTGTCACAGGTGATTCCACCAATATAAAGCAAAAGATTTTTCTCTCCAAGGATTACAACCTTTTCCTTCTTAAAAATCAGGCTTTCTTTGGAAATGAAGAATGTGTTTTAGTCAATAGATTTCTGAAGTCTATAGGTCATACTGGATCAAGCACTCAGAACAAAAGCAAAACAGAAGAATTTCCAGAAAAAGCGATGAAGATTGGATCTTGTTTGATTCAAAATTCTTCTTATGCTGTCAGAAAATAATTGGACTTTTTGTCTTAACTCAAAGTAAAGCAGAGGCATTAGAAGGCAACCAGTATCAATTCAGATGCAACATTTAGGCATTTATTTTCCTTAGCATAATATTTCAGCAGAGATATAAATTGCTTTAATAAATACCTTGCACATATTTTCCCTACTCCTTAGAAGTTAATTATTATTTAAATATTTAATTTAAAAGCAAACCAGCTTTGAAATATAAATTTCCACACTGTTCTTGTGGTTTTAATCACTATGGCTGTATTTGAAATTGATGCTCAATAGGTAACATCTGCCTTAGGGAACACATGGCACATTGCATGGTTACTATTTTACTTGCATTGAACTGCCCCTACAAGTCCCTTTTCTGCCAAGGGCTACTGCACAGGAGTCTCTTCTGGAGAATTCCTAAGGTAAGAACAGCTTTAGCTGCTTATATAGCCCTAGAAAAACAATTACAGAGACAGCTATTAAATTATATTATGTCATGTGTGATCAGGACCTCCACTGGTTTTGTAAGTAAGCAAACAAGCATGTTGTTTTACACAATAAAGTGGGCTGGATTAATGCTGTTAATTATTTCTGCCAGCTAGAAATCAGGCCCAGACAATTCATGTATTCCTTACTTTTAAGAAAATGGTCTTTTTACTTAGAAGCAAAATAAATACAGCAATTAGAAGGTACTACTGTACCTTGCAATAGTCAACTGTTGCTAGAAACTCGTAGGACCCCAGCGATAACTCAGGTCGGTCATAGAAATCTACTCGCTTTCCAGTATGATCCAAATGTTGGAAGTAGTGAGGTGGCACTGGGAGAGGAAAAATCGTTAAGGTCAGTGATATGCCCAGAATAAACACTGTGACTAGAGAGCCAACATGACAATAGCTGCTTCAAGCAAAATTCCAGGAAAGTCAACTAGCACTCTGGGCTAGCACACAAGAACTAAAAATATTCATGGAATTTAAGAATACCATTAAAGCAAAAAAATACAAACTTATTCCAGTTTGCCTCATACACCAGACAGCACACAGTATAGTTACTGCTATACTTTCCTTGAATCTCCTTTGCATTCTCATTTTACATTTCATATCAGAAACATTACTACAATACACTTTTAGGATTATTCTGAAGGATCTAGTCCAAAGGAAAATATAATGGTCCCATATAAGCAGTAACAAATTACTTAAATGAGAGTTTGAGACAAACTAAGGCTACATCATTACTGACTCAAGTCAGGCTTACTACAATACTGAGGTCCTTATTTTGCTATATAAGTTATTTTTTCTTTCCCTTCCTGTGCTGCACAAGAGTAAAGCCTCCAGCACTCTTGTGTGCAGAGACTCCCATAATCTTTTCATCAGAATAGACAGAGTACTTCCTACAGTGGATTAAGAAGGAGGAACAGAAGTGCAAACACATGCCCAGTACTTTTGTGCTGGTACAAGGTATCAGAAAATGAATTGGGAGTTAAGCTAAATTTTTGCCTACAAAAGTCAGCTGCAGAAACAAAGCATTTCCCTTGTTCCCCAAGAACTGCCATGACAGGCACTCCCTCCTGCAGAACTGCTCGGGTGACAAAATTTATTCCAGCTATAGCTGTTGATATAGCTCTGTACAGCTGCCTGTGCAGCTCCAGGGGAGACTAAAATGAGATTACCTGGAATGACACTATTCACCACATTTAAACTATTCTAAACATTCCAAGTTTTAAAAGTTCAAAAGAAAACAAAGTGATATCATTAAGACTATATGTAATCACTCTTGTTTCCAAGTACACATCCCATACGAGCTAACTGCCTGATGGTATTTGTGGAGAACACAAAAATTGTTCTCAAGTTTTAGGTACAACTGTGTTTTCACAGTGTTGCTTCCATCAGCAGTGTCTCAGCATCCCTCCCTTTTCTCCCTCTGCTCAGTTGTTACAGGTACAGCCCTTCATACAGCTGCTGAGTGAGTAGGACAGGGACTGTATGCAGGCAGAAAATCACCAGACAAAATTGTTATTTAAAGTTGGCCATTTCAAATTCCCATTTTGGTTAGTACAAACACTGAAGTGGTAAGAACAGTCCATTAAAAGCCATCAGTGCCACCAAATGGAACACTGAAAACATCATTGTAAGGTTTGTTGCACCTTACATTCCATTGTGCCTTCAAAACAAATCTACAAATGTCATGCTATGAACAGCTCACTGTGACTTCTGCTTAAAAGGAACCATGTTTTGTACTAACTTAGAAGAGCAACTAATATTTGCTGGCCTGTACTGAACACTCTTCTCCAGCTGTAGTAGATTTGACTGCAATCTCGTCTCTAAGGAGTGTTAGTGAGACAAAAAAAGGCTGTGTGAGAAAAGAAATCCTAACACATGCTATTGACTAGATCTATATCTCAGTCCGTTCAAAAACCCCATACTTCTGAAATACCCTAAGAAAATACAACAGTCTTTCAAACCACCAGGCATTATGCTACAAATACCTCATTATTAAAAATTTGCTACAATTCTACAATGCATAAGCACCTTTTTGAACACAATTTCAAAACTGAACACTGAACATGCCTTTCAATAATTTTTTACAAGACTAGACACATACTAAATCACAGTATTCATATAACCTGATGAAGATTTATTTGCCTGCATCTTGTTCAAAGACCTTTCCAATAGAGCCCAGAGAGGGATTTCCAGAAGGAACCTTACCCTCAGTGACACAGCTGCAGAAACAACACTGGAACCTCCTTCCACCTTCGATGAATTGCATGAAAGGGCACATGTAAGCTTTGCACCTGTTACACCGCACGGGACCGGATTCTCCATGGTCTACCAAATAAGGAAGGGCCTGTGGAAGCAAGAGAACAAAACATGAAAAAAAAGGTCTCGTGATGATGAGAAAGTTTTACGCTCTGCATTGTGTGGTCACTTCTATCTCCCTGTACAAGGCATAGGATTTAGCATTTGGCAGCCGTGGGAGAGAGTGCAGACTATGAGACTATTCAGACTACTTAAAAATTGCCAAACTCTGTAAAAGTCTCAGAGCTTTCACGTTCTCAGCAACCAAACACGAGTGGGTAAAACGCTCAACAGCCACACATTACACCTAGAAGGAAATAAGAGAGAGAGAGAGAGATTTCTCTGCCACAGAGAGAAAGGGCAGAAATACAAGTGCAGCTCAGCAGTGCTCAGTCCTCAGCTTCTGCTGTCATCCCACACAGTGCTGTGCATTAACATGCATATTAGACAGCTAAACTAGTGCTGTTTCATACATTTTCATCCAATTTCACAACTTGGCATTCTAGAAAAGACTTAACACCTATGATTAGCAACCATTTAAATACTTCAGACTAAGAAAGAAACTGAGATCAGCTGGAAGTGTGTGCCTTTGTGACCATCCTAGGATTCTGGTCATTTAGTCCCAGTGCTTGACAGCTACTGCAAAAAGCCAAAATTATCACGGCAGTCAAAATATTACATGTTTTGAACACAAGGTTCTTCTGCTTTACAGGTATCTATTGCACACCTGTTGGAGAATCAGTGTTTACCTGGTCCCCATCACCTAAATGTGCCTTCTAAGCACGTCTGTTCAATGCTGCACCTGAGGGCACCCTCCTGCCCAGCGTGTGCGTGGCACACAGGGCTCCACGCACGCTTCTCACCTCCTCCGGCGGCAGGGCAGCCAGCGGCTTTATGACGGCAGCCAGGGGAACTTGGGATTGTTTGGCCATGTCAGAGGTGCAGGGAATATTGTAAGATGTGCATCTGATGTAGCGGGGGCTTGCATTACCTGGGGAACAAATAAAAAAGCCCCACAAATTTCAGTACAAATTACGTTTATATTCAAGAACAGAAACAGAGATACCTTAAGTTATGTCGTTAAGCCACAGACAATAGGAGCATAGGTAAATATTCCATTTTAATCTAGGGAAAACTTGAATTCCAAATAAAATACTTCCTCATGATTAACTACATACAATCCCTGTCAACCCAAACCTATAAAAAGGCATTTCTGTTTCATATATTCACAGACTAAAACATACTGCAGACAGAAAACTACTCAAACATTTCTACTGTTTTACAGTAATTGTAATTTTGGCTGAAGAGTAAAATACTTGATTGCAGAATCAGATTCTGAAGTTTTTTCTGGAACTTTAAAACTCAAAAAAAGTGTCAGCAATTAAAAGATGAAATATCTTTTCTCTACGGAGTCCTCAGACCAATTCACATCCGTCTTAATTTTAAATAATACAATTGCCAGTCCAATTTTAATGCTGCTTCTAGTAGATTTCAGCTCTTAAATGTTTTTTATAAAGCTATACACAAGAGGCTTCATTTGTTGCTTTCTGATATCTCTGCTAATGCTTGTCCTGGTATCTGCCTTGGGAAACTTTTTCTACCTGCAAATTGGTTGCTAGCTACCAAACAATCAGGAGAATCTAAACTGAGATCAAATCAATGCAGGACTTGAAACTAAGCTTCTGTTGGTAAAATACATGTTTCCTTTAAAGACATAGTTCTGTCACTGACCCTCTGGGATTTGCATTTTGTTTGTTTGTTTAAGAAAAGAAAAACAGTTTACCTTGATCCTTGACCAAGAAATTTGTAGTAACAAGAGGTGGGACCTGCCCTCTCACTCCAGTGACAAATGGTTCTGACCCACGGTTATTTCTGTCATCTTCAATCACTTGAATCTGTGATGGAAAATACCATGTTATTATGTGGTACTTGGTTTCAAAGTACTGTAAAATAAAAAATCTCTAAGGCAGTGAAAAGGGGACCTGAGGCAAACATTACTATCTCTAAAAATAGGAAGAGCAAGAAAATTTTGTCAAGCAGTCACCTCTCAGTTTGATTTCAAGTAGTACTTAATGACTAACAATAAATTACAAGCTGCAAATAGTATTTTTCCTCAACTATTCTTAGTAGCTGCATATTTTGTATTTTAAAGTCTGACCTGAACTCAAAAAAGTGAAACTCAGATTAAGAAATTAATTTTTGGTAGTATTCCCCTGTACAGTTCTAGTCAAATAAGAATTAGAAGCTTCTATAAACCTCAAGCTGAAGTCCTATAGGTAACCTGGCTTTTTCTTTCCATTAAAGTCACACTGTTTTCATAGTATGTCTTTACTTCTAACCACTCTAACTTTGGCCTAAGGACTTCCAAGACCCTGGCTTCCAAGCTCAGGTGGAAATCTTTATTACTTTGTGGTGCTCAAAGATTTGTGATTTGAATTCTAGGAATGCAGAAAGTGTAATTTCAACAGATTTGTCAATATATCAAACTTTGAAGCCTGTAAAAATCTTAAATTTTTTGGTATTTCAAATTCTTCACAACTGCAAATTTCCTTAAGATAATGGAAATGTATTAAATAGTTTCACTTAACTAAAATATTCACTAACCTTTGTAGTTGTACACAGTTCTAACTACATTTCCATAGTGTGACTGAATGAAAGAACTAAAGCTAGCCATCATTCTTCTGCTCTTATTTTGCCATCAACCACACCTGCCTTTGCCTAGAGTAAATTCTGAAATGCAGAAGTTTGTAGGGCAGAACTTTCACCCTCACACTACAAATTGCAAGCTGCCAGCAGAGAGCCTCTCATATTTTCAGTGACTACTCTAGAATAAATCTAGTCCCGTTTCAAAAGTCTACAGGCTGACTGATGGGGATCCCACCACTGGTACCTGGTAAATGATCAACTTTGACTGATAAGGAAGAAGTGACACAGGGTAACAAAAACCCGTAAGTTTTTTTTTTTGTCTTCCAATCCAAAAGGTAGCTGCTTTTTTCTTTCTTTAGATAAGATTCTCCAACATAAACATTAAATTTTCAAATTCAAAATTTAATGGTTATGCATGAGCACAGATAATGAGAGAATGTTCATAGCTCCCCATGCCTGATACTAGAAGTTTTGTATCAGGAATTAACATACAGTTCATCTGCAGTTTTAGAACTCCAGAGCATTGGCCCTGTACTGGTACATCAACAAGAACAGTAACCAAATTCTGATCAAAACATGGTAGAAAACATGGCTACAAGGGCTCATGCTGTGTGCATGCTGGCATGAGACACACCACTGGCTTACACTGAAAATGCCAGCTGGAAGCTGATGAAGGCAATATCCTAAAAATCAGACAAAGTGCAGGGGAGACATTCTTCATGATCTGTTTCTGGAACATTGCTTTCTACTGCCTCACCATTCATCACAGAAGATTTTAACAACGCCATGTAGTGTCATGTTACTCATTTTGATAAGGCAAGCAGAAGACAGCAAGGAAAGGGTAAAAGATTAATGATGGAGGGTTAGCAAGGTGAAGTTCAGGTTTTAGGCATGCACTGAGGGTCACCAACACACAGACTACAATTGACATATATACAGCACTTACTGGACTAGGAATTGCATCTGGGTCTATTCTGTGCCTGGGTTTCTGCTGGGGTGGCAGCTCATTAAGTTGCTTTTTTAATAAAAAATAAGAGTGCCACCAAAAAAAAGACGGAAAAAAAGGGAAAAAAAAAAAAAGAAAAGAGAATAATAAACCAAAGTAACTGTTACTTCTCTCTACCCAAACCTGTAGCACTGAAATTAGATACATTTAGATACTGGTTCATGCAACAGGACGCTTCAGCTTCTGCAGCATACACTGATCCCAAAACCAGTCTTGCTGGGATATTGGGCTTGGCTCTGAACACCTTGCTAATAGAAGCAGTGGTTCACCTCATTTTGGTTAGAAACTGAGATTTATGCTTTAAGAACATGCTAACATGAAGGCAACTGACAAAAGCCATTTGAGATTTCATTTAGTGGAAAAGAGGCAAACAAGCAATTAAAGATTTACTTTCTCCAAAAAAACCCCACCGTAGTAAGCTTCACTACTGAAGTCTAAAGAGGCAATCTTATTTAAATAGAGGTACCTTCTGAATAATGTCAGTTCCAACATAACTCAAGATTACATTATTTTCATAGTTTTAAAGTACAGAAAGAACATCAAGAGCAGCGGAAGGAACAGCACAGTAGACTAGTGGCAATAATACCACCAGGCTTAGTATTACTCATCATTGCTAACCATTACATGTAACTGCTTATCCTGTCTCAGAACCTCCACTCTGACAGACAATCCCAGTTTGAGAAGCTGTCCATATTTGACTGATGTAGCATCATGACTTCATGACCCAAAAAAACACAAACCAGCTTTTTGACAGATTATAGCAAAAGCACTACAGTCACCTCCTACTAACCATACTTTAAACATAGATCACACAGTTCACAGACTGTCACCTCAAAATCTGAAATTAGTTCACCTTGGAAAGTCATTATGCAAGAATCCAGAAATGGAGGAACAAGTTTAATCAAAGCCCTGAAGGATCCTCAAAAGATAACACAGTACAGAAAAAGACCTGAGGAATTAGAACAGTGATTTCCATATACAGTGCCTTTCTTTAGTCACCATGAAAAAAACTGCCTCTGGGCTTATTTATCACTGAAGGTGGATAGAAGAGAGAAATATAAGCAAGAAAACAGACTGATGTCCCTTGGGAAGAGAAATCTGTTTTCAGCTTTGGTCTTTGTCAGCTGTTTTATGCAAAGACACTGTGGAAGAGTTGACACTGGAAAGAACAAGTAAGCTTACAGGGCTAGGAATTGAATCTGGATCCAGACGTTTTGGTGGAGGTGGTGGTCCAGGCGGACTTCCATAATTTGGTGGTCCTGGATAGGCTCCTCCATAGTTAGGCTGGGGACCTCTCATCTGTCCAAAGGAACCTGAACAAGAAAAGAACACAAAAATCAAACAGTGGCTTAATACCAGGCATTTCTTCATTTGGCACTTCCCACATTTCCTGCCATTATTAAAGAAAAACCCTCCAGAAAAATGAAGTCGTGGTCTTCAATTAATTATGATTAAACATATTTATCACAGTGTTTCAACTCAGACTGGTACATCTCTATCAACAATCCAATAAACTGACACATGCAGTCCTCAAAACTAGACTCAAGGAAAGAGAGGTTTTTAGTCTGACCTCTATTAGCTCTACCTCAGCCCAAACCAACACACTACTGTAAATAGTTTTAGAGTCTGTAATTGTTGATTACAATGCACATTAAGATCATGCACTATGAACATTTACCTGTAGAATCCTGCAGGTAATGTAATCTGTCTAATGGAAAGTGCCCACAGAACAGCCAAATAAGCCAGTGGACAATCCCTAATTCTTCAAATTAAAGATAAGCAAGGAGTTCCTTTGGGCAGTTTTGGCTTGTTTGAAATTACACTAATAGGCTAATGTGTGATTTTCTCTTTTGTTTTATAACTACCTGAAGCTATTGCATATTATTTTAGACAATTCCAGTGACTTACAGAGTAACAGTATGATTTAACCTGTTAGTATTTTCACAGTTCACAGGAATTTGAACAGCCATTTTTAAGTAATTTATCTGTCCAGTGGTGCTAAGCTGCATGGGGGATGGGATTCTCAGTCCTAACATTTGCATATAATACTTTATCCCAGCTACCTGTAAATGTTATTGATTAAAAATCAGCCAAAACTGGTTTTAATTCAGAAAGCTTAACTGGTCTTACTTTTAAGTACATTTAAGATGTGCAAGCTTCTACATGGTAGAAAAACAGAGTTATGCAAATAAGGAGAAAACACAGTAACTCCTTTTTCAGTGTTTATCAACTCCTTTCATACACACTGCATATGCACAGTGGCCACAAATTTAAAAAATATAAAAGAAGGTTTTTCTGATGTATTTCCAATGTCTATTTTTGAACAGGTGACGTTGCAGACATCAAATTAGAGTCCATAATAAAATTTTGATCACAAATTCTGGTCGTATTATGGCACTAATTGCTAAACACTTTTTTGGCCAAGTAAGCTAGAATTCCTTTAGTTACATTAATCTGATTAAAACCTGTATTACAAAATATCTTAAAATGACATATGGTATTATCTCAGATATGAGCACAGGGAAACAAGAGGGAAGTTCTAATGTGCAGCCAGGAGCCCACAAATGACAACGTGAAATTTCGTTCTCAGTTTGCAACATATAGAGAACAGGTAACTTAAGAATCCTATGCTAGGAATACTCACCATTCTGCTGCATTTGGTATCCTGGCTGAGGAGGATGAGTGGGAGGAGGTGGCCCATGGAGACCACTGATGGGAGGCCCAGGGTGCAGCCCTGCCATAGTTGACGGAGGCGGTGGAGGCGGTGGAGAGGAGACGTGATTAGGCTGGGATGATGGTGGCCCAGCAACGGTCTGCCCAGGCAGCGCTGGGCCTGCCATGGCAGGCGGCCTCGGAGCAGCGGTGCTGGGAGGGTACGAGGAAGGTCCAACCCCTGCAGAAGGAGGAGGTGGGGTGAAACCAGGAGCTTGAGCAGGCAGGCGCTGAGTTGATACTGTGTGCCCAGGAAACGGAGGCTGTGCCAAAGGGAGAGCCTCAGACACACCGGCAGCAGGGGGTCCTTGGCTTGCACTGTAAGGTGTGTGGAGACCAGATCCTGTCGCACTAAAGCTTCCTGAGACTGGGGGAACCCATGTGGGGGAACCCGGTAAGAAAAAAACAAAAGACACAACATAATTTTCTTCTATCCTGAAGACAATTAAGATGCAAGAAAAACCCATTTGCTCCAGATCACCTGAATAAATCTACCACTTTCTCATCTTCAGATGAACTTACCAGTACTAGCAGAGTCAAATTCTAAGGGACCATTTTCCTAGACTGATCAGAGAGCTGAAATTCCTTCAGGGGATCTGAAACTCAATAGTTCTTTCATTGCCCTCTCTCTCAATTCCTGAGCTGCTTATTCTACATATTCAGAATACATTTCAGGATACAGGGTCAGAAAAAAGGGCAAAGCCAGGAATATGCAAAACACGAACCATCACAAGTCTATCCATAGATTTCTAGAACTAAGTTCCTGTCTTAAACTCTGCACTCAGTTGGAGCCTGTAGATCAAGAATGGTTTTGAGGACTGTGGTTTTAATAGCATGAAGCCAGCATCATTCATATGTAGCGTTGTACTATTGTTGAGGATAATTTTTGACAAACATGCTGCCAAAAGGCCAAGGAAACCTGTATCCCCTACCTACTCCTAATTTTCCTAAAAAATCTTACGAGTCTTATGAGATGCTTGTTAAGAAGTACTTCAGCAAAACAATTTTTAAATAGTCAGATCAGCTTACACATAATGACAAAACTCTAGTCTTCAATTTAAAAAGTCCCCTAATCTACAGCAATGAAACTGTAGAACTAATACCATAGAACAAAGTATCTAAATTCAGTTTCTACTGTTAATTCAGTTTCTGCTATTAAAGTGTCTTCTTGACTTCCAGCAGACCCCTACACACAATCATTCAGAGTATTTTCAGCCCTTTGTGATTTACATTTACAGGGCCCCTTTTTCCTTTCTTTTTCTTTTTTCTTTTTTTTTTTATGGGGCTGCTGCACAACAGTTGCAAGACATGTAGACTCTCCAACAGGTGACTTAGGGGTAGACTGTTCTGTGTTTCACAAGATGAACATAGTTGAGGACCAGTGCTATTTCTCTCCTTTGTTATTCATGTCCAGCACTGTCCCCTACAATTGTCTCAGTTCTGTTTTCCTTAATTATGACCTTATTAGTTAAGAAAACTACTGTTTACTATGGCAGATGTCAACACCCAGAGAATTCCCATAACCATATGGTGATTAATCACTGACAATAAAAAATCTTTTATGAAATTACTAGCACAAAAGAAAATCAATAGCACACTTCTGTAGCCAGGAAACCTTACCATAGCCCAGCCCAGCTGGGGGAGGAGCAGAGGCTGCAGTAGAGCCAATTGTCATCCCTGCCATGTGATTCCTGAGCTGCTGCACGCTGGCTGGGGGGGGCCCATATTGCTGGAACGTGGATATCTGGCTGACAGGCGTGGGCGCGGAGCCTGGCAGGAACGGCTGAGAAGCAGGTGGCCTGAGAGGGAAGATGACAAACTGAACTGATTCCTCATTACAGAAGAAGTTACAAATCTTGGTGCCTTTTAAAATTGTTCTAGCACTTAAACGCTATCTAGGTCTCACATATTTACATGAAACACCGTAGCTCAGTTTTGGAAAAATAATTGCATATTCTGCATGTTTCTGAATCCCTTTCACCAAACAAAAAAAAACCTATTAGCTCTTAAAATACAAATTCTATATTTTTGTTAACTCCATTTCAGTTATCTCAACAAATCAGAAATGCTGCAGAGTCTATAGGGCGAGCAACAGTAAGGCTGCACAGCTATGGAAGAATGTTCTGCCACTCAAAACATTTGAACCCAGCAGGACTATTGCCACTTTCACCACAGAGGGAATGGCAGAGTCTCTCTGGAAAATATGTTCAAGAGCCTTAGATGACAGTAACTCAGGGATCCAGAAGGGACAGAAGAGGGCCCAGAATCATTACTAAGAAATTATTCAGTAAAGACTACCACATGCTCCAGTGATCATTTCACACTGCCAAGGAACAGATACTACAGTTGTGGGATGTAACTGATTTTTCTTAAGGGAAAATGAACACCACAAAGAATGTCTTAAGAGGAGATGAGGTTTTCATCAGTCACTGACATCTGCTCACATCCTTCATCTACAGACATACTCACTGTCTAACAAATATCCCTGAGGCAAAGCATTGCTCCAAAACAATAATAAAGCAATGAAAAAAGTCAATATCCACCACAAACCCCTGAAGTTCTTAGTTTGATTTCGATCTAAAAAGTCTAGACCTAGCAGAGGTCTACCAAGGCAGGATTTTGTTACAAGTCACTCTTCTCGTAGGCACCTCTGCATCGGGGCTGCTGAGGCTGGAATTCCATTCTGCACATCTCCATGTTCAAACTGACTGTATGCCAAGTGCCCAGAAGGATGAGATGCTCCAGAGGCTGGAGGGGGAGCTCCAGATGTTGGCGGGGCTCTTAATGAACCTACAAACATAACAAAAAAAACCTCTAAAATATCACAAATTATAGAAACAAGGGCTTGAACCGACTACCATGAAAAATTCAAGTGCAGAATTGCTATAACAATACTCCATGAGCAACAAGTAATTTATGCACAAGTATTTTTAGCCAGTGTCACTAGTTACCATCTCCACACAGATCACGAAGAAAATATGTGCTGTGGAAGGTCTTCAAAAGACAACTTCATCTTTTATGAAGAAAAAATTATCTTGTCAGTAGGGTACTGAGTCCTTTCCGCTCCAAGTCCAATTATTTTTATCTAAACCAAGGGTATTCAGTGGAATCTAATGTTCATTACAGTTTTTTCAGGTCAGTTTTCCCTACCTCAAAGGTAAGCAGGGCTATGTAAGAAGATTCCATTTTCAAAAACTACATAACTTACTGAATTTATATATAAGATAATGGGGGCCACCACAGACTGTTCTTTCCACCTCTCAAACTTGGAGGCTAACACAAATACTTTCCCCTATTTCAGACTGAGCTGATTCAGTCACAGCCCAAATATATTCGTCTCAGAAACCAGTCTTTCCACAGACCACAAAATGTTGGATACTATACCAGCAGAGCAGCTGCATTTTTTACTTCCAAAAAAGAGAATATAAACTGCTCTTTTAATAATACTATATTAGCAATGCTGGTAATTAGAACAACTGTATGACCGTGCCTGTTAACCACAAGGGAACCTATTTCCCATGTGGGGTATCATTAAGCACAGATGACTGAAGCTGCCCCACGAGACCACACCCACACGAACACATTTGTGTCACTCTGCCAGTGACCAGCATGGCAAGTTCCAAAGGGATTCTGAAACCTTCTTGTGAACCATCATTACAAAATAGGAAATAAGGGGAGCCATTTCTCAATTCTACAGTATTATTTACACCCTAAAGCATGAGGTTTCAACTCATATACTTTATCTTATCTGCTACATCCAATTCTTAGCAAACCTGGGGATGTAAAGCCAAGGAAGGAATTAACTAGATCTTCTATGAATAACTGATAATTTCTTGGGTTTCTTTCTTTATTACTAAACTTCCTCCTGTTCTTCATTTTGAGACAGGATTTAATTACTCCTAGAGACATTTATTATTTTTATATACTTTCATCTCATTAATCTTGTCTTTTCTAAACTACGGGTACAGCACCTTCATCTTACTGCTCCTCTGGCTAAGCATTTCCTGACCTCTGTATGTTATTTCATATCTCTCATCTATTTTCCAATGTCTTCCCTTGGACAGTACATGTTAACTGTTTGGCCTTCTTATCTTTTGTCTTTGAAGGCATACTTAATCCAATTTCTGGAGGGACCCTACACACTTATTAAATATACACTAAATTAAATTCCTCCACCCCCAAATTTAACAGGCATACCATATGACAAATATGTGCTTACTTCAGAAAAAGCTTTGTAAGTTATTTTTTCCTAGTTCTCATCATAAATATACTTCTGTCACCCCTGCCACAGACTGTTCAAACAGTCACTGAAAAAGAAATCACTAGAATAGGTATCTAGGTATCTAGTGGTTTATTAGCCTAAGATACGTTATTTTTGACAAATTCTCAATATCTTTGTGATGTTTTTACTCATTACAAACCTCAAAATGGAGGCAGCTTACAGCAAAATGGGAAATGCCTGTGATTTTCCTCAAAGCCCTAAGCCTATATGGTTGTCTTCTGACACCCTAATCTTCTAAACAAATCAACACCTCCAGAAATAGCTCTTCCAAAATACCACTAGCTCGAAAAAAGGAAAAGTACAATATGGTTTCTTGCAGCGTTTCAAATTCTTACATTTTGATTGCAAGTTGTGAAAAGATATTTTCTTCTTCAAGTCACAGCTTTTGGAAAAATAATTATTCCTAACATATACTTAGATTCTAAGTATAGCCAAGGAAGTTAAAATCTTGGTTTTTCCCTTAAACGAAAGCAAAAGCTACACAAATCTCATGACTTCCAGTAACAATCTCCTGGTGGTTTGTGGAGATTTCTCAGCTCTTTGCAATGCTACTGTTTCAAACCTCACCTTCCCTCTCTAGGGTGAGACTGAGATCTTTTAAACTAAGGATCATACCTGACAGAAGGTGAATGGGCCAATTCAGGTTTTGAAATCAGACTTCAGAAAACATCAGTCACAAGTCAAGTTTTATCTATGAATCTGCATGCGTAAGGGATTTCTGCAAGGGTTATTTCTTCATATCCTATTTATGCTTCTGGAATGCAGCCTACAAATAGATTGGGAAATGTCCCACCCACCTCTGCCTGAACAATCAGGTACCCAACCTTTGAGATAAGGATCCATATTAATGGGAATTGGGCACAGAAGAAGAGACATGGCACAAACACTCCCACAGAAAGGACACCATTTACCTATGAAATTAGGTGCAAGAGAAGAAGTGTCAGAGTTGAGAGATACAGGAGAGCCCTTCGAAGGAAACCCCAAGGAAGGAAAGTAACCTGGAAAGACAGAATACACCAGTAAATCAAGCCTGAGAGAAAGCACTGAGAGACAGCTTTTCAATGCTGAGAACAGTCTGCAGTCCAGAAAATATACACAACATTTGTGTCATTTACCACCTTGTTCCTTAAGCTATACTCCCTCTCTTCTACCATGCACAACATACTACAAATGCAGTCTTTACACTAATACAAGTGTTAACATTTTCATAAAGCAAGCCTATGGAAAACGATCTACAGCCTAATTGTTACTGGTATTCAGATAATTGTGTTTGCACTTTGAACTGCATGACCTCATCTGAAGGAAACCAAGGACTGACTAAAGGACTGGGGCAAAACTGTCCTGGTTCTTTCAATATTCTCATAGCAAGAAGCAGCTATTTTCAGGTAGCACCACAACACTCCACTTCTGATCCTCAGAAAGGCTATCATCACTGCCATGGCATTCCCATGATTCCACTTAGTTAAAGTCAGAGTTTGTCACGTAAATCAGATGCAAAACACTCCATGACTAAGGCTGGCACCAGCTCTCAACACTTCTCCACTCAGTCCCCCAAGCAATTTTACTGTTATTTTAAAAATAAATCCCTAAGACAACTACTTTGAAATTACAGAATAACACTGGCAGTTTTCCCCTTACCCCTCAGTGTTTCCTGAATTCCTGGCTCTGAAATTAATTCTCTCTCCTCTACACTGTGCAGCTACAATAGGTCTTGCCACAGAGACTTGCAGTAAACATAATGTGTTGGAGGTGGTGGTAGAAAGGATAATTGCCAAAATTTTTACTGTCATCTGTCTGCTGTCTCTGATAATGTGTTGTTCACTTGACTCCCTCTTCCACAGGGATTTCACACTCAGCATACTCGTAGGTCAACCTGTGTCTGTTGTGTAAGGCTCTGAATTTTACATTTCTTTCCTCTAAAGATAGGAATCCTAAAAAACGGGTCCAAAATGCACAGCCTGACAACAGAGATTTCCTTAGTACAGTCTGCTAAGTGAAGAAGTTATGGTCTCAGAAAAAAAATGGAAAAAATCTCCATAAATAGTGGATGGCCTTTGCCAGATAATAACAATGAAGTACATGAGACACTATTTGAGTAGTGAAATACAGTTTTGTTGCTCTTTGAGACACCACTTGAGCAGTGCAATGCAGTTTTGTTGTTCAAATGAGACCACCTTGTTGCCCCCAGTGTCACACCACATTTCAATCATTACTGGCACAAAAATCTGCATTTTTAACCTTCATAAGTTTATATGAATGATATCAAGGGATCTAGGTATGTCCTTATTGAGCTGTCCCAAAACTTTAAAAGGCAAACCAGAAATAATGCAGAAGAAAAAAGTTAATTCCCTAAAAAGCAATGCTTTTCAGGCATGTGAAGTCTGAAAATTCTTGAAGTATCTGACAGAAGATGCTCATCAGTTGCTTTTCACAAACACCCTAATGATTCTTCATATTGCTAACAGCTAAAACCTCTTTTCTATAAATAGCTGCACTGGTGCAACTTTCCCAAATCTGTGGTAATTTTTGTTGTTCTTGAATCCCCTTCTCTCTCTCACTAAAGCAAGTCCAATTTGTCCCCTTTCCTTCCATTGGATAGAAAACACGATTTAGTCCCTGGCTACAGCGAGCAGTCAAACAGAGCACTCAGTGGCTGAGCTCTGCCTCTGTTCTCTTAGGAAGCAGGGTGTCCTTCCTCTGCTCAGAGATGATTTTCATTCCTTTCACATGAATTCAAACCCCTTGTGAAATTAGTTCAAAACTGTCAGATTAGAAGTGCTGTTAGAAGAGATTGAGACATGGGAGGAGGAGGATTAAGCAAAGAAAAGGAAGATGGAGCACTTGAATAACCTATTGTTTACCACACCACACTCAGCTCTTTTACTACGCTACTCTACTAACTCTGGACAAAAATCCAACAGTGCAATTATTCAGCACACAAATTTCAGTCCCCCACTCCTGTTAGTTTCAAGACAACTAGAGGCACTGAATTCAACCCTGTGATCTGAAAAGGCAGGCATACTTGCGTTCAAAGCAATAGTATTTTCTCCTCTACGTTTCAAATGTTAAAGTCACTATTGATTTCCCAAAAAAATTCACATACTTGAAAACCAAGACTCGCAAAGTTCTTTAATAAAAAGTCAGCTTGTCTTTCGAAAGCAGGAAAACAAAAGTTGAGTTACTTCTATTTCTTTTAACAGACAACAATAACAAGGAATATCCTTGATCCTGCAGAAACGGTCAAATTCTGGAATACATTAGCTTGCCACATGTCCACAAACTTTTTACTGAGTTTACATTAGAGAAAGTAGCTCCAAATGTGCTTTCTACCTAGAGATGTATGTCTTAGTATTTCAGGACACAGTGCAGATATTTCTTTATAATAATGCAAGGCAATCTCAATTATAAAACTGTTACAGTCCCTAACTGCTGCCTCTCAATATAACCTCACCAGGAAGACTCTTCTAGTCAGGTGCTCCAGTAACACAGGAACATGGACATAGAGAAAAAAGCAGGCTGTTTCTCAACATGTTCATTTTATGACCTACCAAAAGAAGAGTGATCCCTACCAAACTGGACAAAAGACAGCACAACCTCAGAATATGGGACTACATGATTTTTAGCATCATGCAAATTACACAGAGAAAAAAAGATAATCACTACCACAAAAAAAAGAGGACTTACAATAGGAAGCATAGAGCAAATCCCATGCATGCCATAAGTCCCAGGTATCAATGATTAAGAATTGACCGAGCAGTACCTTGTGGAGGGACTGGCTGTTGGTATCCTGGCACGGGCCCGTTGTAAGCTCCATACTGCGACTGAGGAACCGCTGGCAGTGTCTGTGCTCCGTAGGCAGGCTGCTGGAACCCCGGATAGCCAGGCTGAGGCTGCCCGTAAGGAGGCCCCGTGTGAGCTTGCTGGTTTACACTCATTGTATTCACATCCCCAAACTAACCTCACCTGCAAAAAAGGAGGTGAAAAATTACTTTTATTAGATATAAAAACAAACTGGTCAGCTTCTCTACTGTTTTCAAGTAAGTGAGAGATCCTAAGATACTTGGGAAGCTAAAATATTAATGGTAATTTATTCTTGCATAGCAATTTTTTCAAGTGAGATAAACGCTTTACAAGAGCTACTTAAAACAGTATTTTCAGAAACTATGTTTTCTAATCAACTTAGACAGCACTTCATCCTGGTTAGACCTGTGATCATCACCTTAGACAGAAATACCATCATTTGCCATTTCATAGCAGATTATTATCAAGCTTCCTGAGAAACCTTTGAAACTATTTCTACCTCACAGAATAAGACCAACAGAAAATAGATTTCATGATACAGATGAGTGATTCCTTAACACAACACTTCAGTAACACTGAACAAGTTCAGCTGTCACCTCTGTGTCACTTTACTTGATCATGTTTCGTTGTTACAAGCGCACACTTCACCATCCCCAAAGGCAGCTGCTTGAAGTGTTTGATAGAGTCTAGAACAGGACCAGCACAGGGAGATAGAGCCTTTTTTTTTTAAGCAATAGATGATTTAAAGTCCTTGCTATGTACATACATTTCAGAAAACAAAGATGTTCCAAAAGCAAAATTTTCACCTAGGAAAAGCGTTCAAACTGGAAAATACTTACAGGCAAAGATGGCACTAAACGAATTATACCAAAGTGTAAGACTTGATACAGTGTGTAAGAGACAGGAGAGACATTTCTTAGCAAACGTTTGTAAGAAATCTCGCTCAACAGACAGATTCCCAACTCCCCATAATGTATAAAGAGACTGACTAGCTTTATACTAGGAAAAGCACAACTGTTATTGTAAGACCCCAAACCACGCAGGCAACTCTTACAACAGCAAGCAGGCAGATAACCCACAGTGCCTTTCAGCTGTGGAGAACTGAGATTACTTCAGGGGCAGGAGATGCCCTCATGGTGTGTTTCTAACAAGAATATTTTGCATCTCCTGTACTTCTTTCAACGTTCCATGCCACTGTTATCCTCTTCAGCTAAGACTACCTACACAACACTAAAGAAACATGTTTAGGGCAATTAAATTATTTACTAAAAAAAATCCGTTTATATAAAAATGAAAAGTAAAGGTAAAATAAATAACTAATGTTGCCCTCTTATTTTTCTCCAACTCTATGATGAACTTGTGTGTTAAAGCTATAAAGTAAATCTTAACACAGAGGAAACAGAAGTGCAACAGCCACCAGAGCAAAGCCTGACCAGGAATCTGAGTTTAACTCAATCAGGTATCCCAGCCCCAAGCTGGTTTGCCCACACTCTGACTAGCACATGCCAAACAATTCTATGGTTCCTTCTTCACATTATCAAAAATATGATACCAAAGAATTATTTCAGCAACTGATACCACAGTTGTACAGCAAAGTTTTGGGAAGAAGTAGAGCTTTGTAAGAATCACCCACATGAAGAAATTCTTTCACCCATACAATAAAAGGAAAATATATATCACATTAGAGAGATTTAATTACTTACAAAAGAAAGCTAGCACAAAACATAAAAACAACATTTAACCTCCTAAAGCTAGTAAACATGACAAATATCAATACTAAGATTACTAATGCTTACTCTGAAATTAGATTTTAAGCTTTTATGTAAGGAAATAAATGAAGTTTTACATTTTTATTCTCCAAGCTGTATAAAGGCAAAGACAGGGCTTTTGTTTAGAAAAAGACCTCCTCTTAAATATTTAAACATAATTTGCTCTTGAAAGTTAATATGTCATTTGCAACAGCTTACAAGAGCATGACAGGTTTTTTCACCAGACCACAGTGGTTTTAAAGAAAGACTACCACAGTGGTCTTGCTGTCATGTTTATAACATGTAATCTCTAAAAATTCTGGTTTCCCACACTACCTTTGACTTGGTTCTGTAAAACAGTCTAACCCGAGTAGCCATGTGGCCAGGAAGTCTGGACTTTGGGACCTGCTCCCTTCCCAAGCTCCCTGAAAGGTTAACCTCTTGCTGCCCAGGCAGGCAATCAGTGTCACCACACTGCAACCACAGACTTACTCTCAGCCACCTCCTGTTCTGTACAAGCAGCAAAGCAAGAGAGTGCCTCCTGCAAAGGTGGGAGTACGGGGAAGGAGGAACACATCGAGGCAACTCCTCTATCTGCACTTGGAATATCTGGGCAGGGCTTTCTGACAAGGAAGGAGGGCTGTGCTCTCTTCTTCCTCCCCCTGCTTATTGGATCCCACATGAGGAACCTGGCTTCGAGTCACTGCTCCTGCAAACAGGTCTCTCCTCCAGGAAGAGCTGCACAGTAGCAGTACCCCACAGGATACCTCCTGAGCCGTAACCACTAAAACACTTCTCACAAGTTAGACCTACAGAAATTCCTGAACAGATCTCATGTTCAAACTAGGAATTACTACAGGACAGAAGATCAATCTTTCATGCTTTTTCTCCTGTTTTCCTAAAGCACAATGGACAAGAACTCAAGCATGACCCTAGTAAACCACTTCTGAGTTACTGCTGTGAGCATATACTCAGTAAGTGATCTTACCTGATGAGCTGTTGCTATTCCCTTTTCAGCCTTCCCTCCCTCCCTCGTGTGAATATCAGTATTTCCTGCCTGAGCCGGTGATATCTGTCAGCTTGCTGCTCTCTCCACTATACCAAAACTGAGAGGTAAGCTGATTTAATGCACATCATACAGAGAAAAAGAGTTATGAGATAATCTCCTACACTTTGTGGAAAAAGTAGCTACACAAACGAGATGGTTCTAACTCGATGTCTCAACTGAAAGGTAGATACAACTCAGACCTTTCATTAGCCCCTGTGCCAGCCAGCGCAGGTTCATCTCCACCACAGCACAAGCACCCGCCTCTACCCTGGCAGAGGGTCAGCGAGGGAGATTTAAGAACAAGTCCAGTGTTGAAGCTGCAGACAAGGCTGCTTCATTGTTTTACTGCCCAACTTGCTCTGAACATAAGGCTTGTGGCCCACTTGCTCATCACTGATGTGAAATACCATAACGCAGGACCAAAAGTATTTGCCTCTGAGAAGGTGGAAGACAGTCATCACTGAGACAGACAAGGAGAAATGGAGCTAACAGGTCATTTCACTGGATAAAAATGCTGAGGATATTCCTCTGCACATAGCAACACATTACCAAAACTAAGCCAAACATAATACTGACACATGGTGTTGAACATCATATTACTGCTCAGCAGTTACAATACACAAAGCTCAAATAAGCAGGACTGATGCTAGAGAAAAAATCCTATGACAAGTGGCCATTACCATAAACAACAATTTTCCTGCAAAGCAGGAAGCAGTCACTCTATACCACTTTCTATTCCTCTGTATAAAGGCAGCTGACCATGAAGTTTTGGTCAACACAGTTACAAAGCTACAATGGCAGCAGAAGGCTGTTGTGTAAAACAGCAACCAGTAAAGATCAGTAATAAACTGATGGGAGGAAAATACACAGGAATAATGTGGTGGGTGTGAAATATCTAAATTTTTAGAATAGCTTCAAGATTACTTAGCATCCAAACAAATCAGACCACAGTGATGTTTTTATGACATGCTTTAAAAAAAACTAGTGATTCATATGAGCTTGTTGCAATAAGCAAATCTCTCAAATCACTGAAAACTTCATATTCATCACTTTTTATAGTCTCCATTCACTGTTAACTCCCTTTTGAAACTGAAAAGCTTGGTCTCATCAGTTCTTGTTCATGTTCTAAAGGAAAGGCCTACAGCAAAATTACTTTCCTTCAGAAAGATGCTAGTGCCTTTTTTACTGGTCTCCCAGAAAGCAAAAGCCTGTTTGTTTCAACTTCTGAGGAGACTGAAACTTAAAAAAAAACCAACGCAAACCCACAACAAAAAAATCCCACACAAACCCAAGACAACCACTCCTGTAATCCTGAAACTGATGGAAATGTATCTATTTAACACAAAAATCAAAATTATTTCCAAAAGATGGGATAGAAGGGGAGCACTAGTAATTCAGAATATTGTCTATAGTACTTTTAATGTTTCTTTTCTGCAACTGTCTGGAAGCAGCAAGGTTTTGCTATTCTTACAAAGACCTAGACTCTGGAGCTAAGAACTGTCTTTGGAAAGGGAAATGTCCTTCCTTTTGTTTCATTGAAGCTTGACTAGGCCTTCTAGGAGCACTCATGGAACACTTGCTTCTTCTCAGATATAAAAAATTACTGGCTTTTTTTTTTCTATAGAAAATCCTGGAAAAGAAACTCATGTCCTAGAAGTCAGAAACTGACAACTAACCTGTAAACTCACAGGCCATTGTAACAAATGTCTCCCACACATTTGTCCAACTCAACCCAAATGGCAATACTGGAATCAACTCCAATCTGATTGTGATATGTGGCACTCTCTTCCTGCCTGTGCAGATTCTCAACTTGTTACACCACAGGCAATATTTTCTTCATCTACGTATTTTGAATAACTGCCAGAAACATTTGTTTTAACAGTTCATGGAAAGTATAAGACCCAGTTTTCAAAGTGAATCTAAGGTGTGATCACTTCTATATTCTTGTAAAGAAGGCCACACTAAACCCAGTTCTCTTAGGCTGATTCATCATCCTGGGCAAGGTACAGTACAGTATACAAGTTAAAAGAGTGAAGGCAATTAAAAACTGAGTACAAAAAACCTCAGATTAGTCTTGACCTAACCTTAAAACTACCACTACTTCCAAGCCCTGCTATCACCACCAGATTTCTACTTCAATGACATTTTATACTGTGTTGACTCTAGTCTCCTGGTGGGACTGATTCACATCTCTACCACTGTAATAAAGCCCTAGAAAAAGATTTGAAAAACACTCTGCTATGAGCATGGCTTCTAAAGAGCAACCCCATGGAGGCAAAAGTCACTGACAATACAGCATCAACAAAATCACAGAGAAAAATCTGTTTCCTAGCTACCTCCACAGACATGAAGACATTCATGTTACAATGAATAAAGTAATAGAATAATTTCTGTGAATCTTGCACAAGCATCATTGATTAGAAAAAGTTACATGAGCAGTTTCAAATTTAGGGAAGAAGCCAGAAGGAAGAGAGAAAGAATGGGAATATATAGAACAAGACTCAAAACCATGTTTTCTCCACATACATTGTAACACTGGTCATCTCTGCGTTCTGACTTCCTCTACACAAATACACATTACACAATTTCCATAACTTGCAAGAAACCAAAAAAAGGTCAGAATTAGCTTTTCCTAATACCTACTGCCAGTTTATACTGTCTTTTAGCACTTCCTGTGTTAACAGTGAAGCTTGCTGAACATATAAACAAGCTTTACCTTCACAATTTATCCCTAACACAGCTTTTCAAACCTAAAGAATAAGAAACATCCATCTCTCTTCTGCAGAGACCTAGCTGTTGGTTACTGCTGGTGACTCTTTGTACCTTGCCCTTCCTTAGCCAACCATCAATTCTTCCTTTGATTTTTGACCCTCCTTCTGATAATAAGTGTTACAGGAAGATAACATAGTCCTAGCACAGCAGGAAAAAACATTCAAAGTAAAGTACCAAAGCACTCATCAAAGAAATAATCCTTTAAATAGCTGTTCACTGCTATAAGTCAGCTTCAGTCATGAAGCTAGAACCTGGAGTGAGTGTCACAGCATATTAAGAAGCAATTATATATTCTTTATATTGATGTCCACTTCATAATCTGTCTACAACAATAAAAATATCCTGAATGGCACAGCTTCAAGCCAAAAATAGTAGTTCCATTAGCAAGAACCTGTTCCACAAAAAAAAGGATAGAAATGTTTATGTTTTCACAGAGTGTATATATGTGATTGAGAGTAAGGTTCCTTTAAAAAGGAAAGCTTGGAAGTTTTAGGCTACATATATTTCTGTCTTCCCATAACTGGAACACCTACTCTAGGAGAAGACTGCAAGAAAGAAAAAAATAAAGTTAAAGCCAGAGTTCCCTAAATTTATTCAGGAAAACTTCACATTAATAAAGAGCAAAGACTTTAGTACAAAATCAGTAGTCACCTCCCATTTCAGTGATGTGACTTTACACTTCTTGTAAAAAACAACAAAAAAGAATTTGCATGTTATGTCTCAGATAGTGATTTCTGTCCAACATTCCTTGCAACATTTGGTAAAGCTGACTACACACTCCTGTAACAGACATGGATCTAGAAATATTTTTAAGGAATTATCACATTAATAGTTAACAATCAGCAGAGTACCAAACTAAAAAAAATCTTATTTTTTATGTATATGTTTGTATTTTCATGAATATGTATTTTCAATGACAGTACTAACGTTAATTCCTGTGGATGACTTCTGACAGAGGTGTACGCAATTCTCTTACATCCCAACAATCACTTCCATTACCCAGTAAGTTTAAAAAGAAATTCAACTGCAGCCCAGTTTGGATGGTTTTGCAGTCTCTCTCAGAGATCAGTACACTCAAAACAAACAAACAAACCTAAAGGAAACTAAGCTTCACCGTACTCCATCAACAGCATTTCCCAGAAAGAGGGAAAGCAAATTCCAACAACAGAGAACAAAATACATTTAAAGCACTATCTACATGGAAAGCAAGAATCCCATCTTGCGTAACCACCTTTTCAAGACTACATTTGTATTTCGATCATGCCAGCTCCTTCACTTTCCTTCTTCCTTTTTCCACAGCCACAGACAAGCAATCACTAAGTTTTACAACCAAATCCAACCAATCTCAGCCACCAGGTCTTCGCAAGGGACGACCATCCCTTGCAAAGCTTGAATGAATGAACGCTTGAACAGCACAGCACAAACGCCAGGGGAAGGATGCGCGGATTACAGGAGATTAGGGAGGTTGCAGAGGGGGTTCTCTGACTCGCGGCGCACCCCGGCCAAAAAGAAGCACTCGTTTCTCCGTGCCGGACCGGCGGCCCGGCTCGCAGCCGCCGGGTGTCGCCGCACACGCTGGGACACCGACGGCTCTCCCGGGGCAGCCCAGGCACTGGAGTGCAGGCCCCGCCGAGAGCCGGCCCGGCCTCGCAGGCCGCCGGCACGGGCCGGGCCGCGGGCGATGAGGACGCTCCCGGCCGGGCGCGTTCCGGGGAGCCCCGGGGCTCTGAGAGCTCCCGTGGCGCGCAGCACGGTGGGCCCGACGCGTCATCCGACCGGGCGCCACCGGGCCTCGGCGGAGGAGGAAGCGGCAGCGCCGGCAGCGGCGGCAGCGCCTCGGGTCCGGGCCGCGGGGAGCGATGCCGCCCACCCTCTCGCCCGCCCGCCCGTCCGTCCGCAGCGGGCACCGTAGGACCCCGCCGGTGGGCCCGGCCACCCGGAGCCCCCTCAGGCCTCACTCACCACCGCTGCCGCCGCCACTGCCGGGCCCGCTTCCGCTCCCGCCCCGCCGCTCCCCGCCTGCCGGTGCCACGTCCGCGCTCCGCCCGCCGGGGCCCGGATGCGGCGCAGGCGCCGGGAGGTCGCGGCCGCTGACGTCCGGCTGGGGCGGGAGGCGGCGGCGGGGAGCGCCCGGGGGCTGCGGCTGCTCGCGGAGCCCGACCCAGCGCTGTCCGCACGGGCAGCTGAGGCGTGAGCAGGGCACAGTGCTGCTGAACCGCGGCCACCATTGACCGCCGTGCCCTTGGCCGCCTGTCCCACCAGCGGCCTGTGAAGGACCGACAGGGGAGCAGCCAGGGGCAGTGCTGCACCGAGGTGCAAAGAGCTGTTCACTCCCTGCTGACAACGGAGTGATCGGCCCTCCGTACTCGGCACTGCTGAGACCACACCTCAAGTACTGCCTTCAGCAGGCTCTCCTGGCCCCCTCACTCCAGAATGGGCATTGAGGTGCTGGAGCGTGTCCAGAAAAGAGTAACAAGGCTCGGGAAAGGTCCAGAAAACTTGTCTAGAACGGGTGAGGGACTTGGGATTGTTTTGTCGCAAGAAGAGCAGGTGCGTGGGGGATCTCATCGCTCTCAACAACTGCATGAAAGGAGATCAAAGTGAAGAGGGGACGGGTCTCTTGTGTGGCTACAGAGAGGACAAGAGGAAATGATCTAAACCTGAGACAGGGGTGACTCAGATATTAAAAATATATTTACTGTTAAGGTGGTCAGGTGTTGGAATAGGTGACCCAGGAACGTGGTGGAGTCACCACCCCAGAAGTGTTGAAGATACATCAGGATCTGGTGCTGGGTGATGTGGTTTAGTGGTTACAGTGATAGCGTTGGGTGGATGGTTGGACTTGACGTTCTTAAAGGTCTCTTCCAACCTTGATGATTGTGTAATTGTGTTGGTGTGTGCCCACCAGTGTGCAATATGCAATGACACTGGATGAGTGGTGCTATAGTACTGGCAGTGGAGTAGTCAACCAAGCAGTGGCCTCACAGCAAAAGTACATCATCTGGATGTTAGGGTATAAGGGTATTAGTCACTGAGAGCTAAGCACATGCAGAATAAGGAAGAGGTAAGGGTACGCTAGTCCTCAGGACCTTAACAGAAAATTATGTTTTAAGCCTTGTAGGAAAGGGGACTTTATTTCTTCTATAACTCCCTGGCTTGGGATGGCTAGGAGGTCTTGTCTGTCACGGTCCTAAAGCAAAACCACTGAAAGACTCTGCTCCATTCTAGTGAGACTACATCCAGAGACCTGCGTCCAGCTCTGAGGTCTTCAACACAGCAAAGACATAAACCCATTGGAGCAGGTCTAGAGGGAGGCCAAGAAAATGATCAGAGGGATGAGAGCTTCTCTTCCTAAGAAAGGCTGAGAGGGTTGGGCCTGAAGAACATTTTGAGCAGACCTTATTGTGATCTTTCAATACTTAAAGGAGGCTTTTAAGAGAGCTAGAGACAGACTTTTTAGTAGGGCTTGTAGTTACAAGACAAAGGGTAATGGTAGATTTAGACTAGATATAAGGAAAAAAAGTTCTGTTATGAGGCTGGTGAAGCACTGTAACAGGCTATCCAGAATGGTGGCAGATGCCCCATCCCTGGAAACACTCAAGGTCACATTGGACAGGGCTCTGAGCAATCTGATCTAGTTGAAAATGTCCCTGCTCATTGCAGGTGGGTTGGGCTAGATGATCCTGAAGAGTTCTTTCCAATCCAAACTATTCTCTGATTCTCTGACCTCTTTGGGCTCTCTTAGCCATTGTGTGCATGTACACAGTGCCCTGCAGAGAACTGTTTGAATCCTGTGTGTGTAGCTAATCCCAGCTATTCTGGTCCCAGTGTCTAGTATTACGAGTGGAGGTAGGGGATGTCAGAGAGCAGCACGCTGCAGAGGCAGCACAGTGCATCTATCGTCTGCCTGTGGCTTTTGGGGCAGGCACACAGTGCAGCTGCATAGTAACACTACCTGCATGGAGAAAATACAGTGGAGAGCACATCAATTGCAAGCTGGTTTTGTTCAATTCATAGGGTCAGGTGCTATCACCTGATTTGTTCAAGTTTGTGCCTGTGACATGTCCTTGCCTGAAACTCATACTAATGGATCCTGAGTACTGAGTGACTCTAAGATTTGCATTTGGAATGCAATGTGGAAATAAAATTTTTACTGAAATGCTTCCAGCTTTAAGAGTGTCAGACAAAGCTCTGGAGAGACAGGAGGTGTGCTATTTTCAGCCACGTTCCGGTGAGAGATCCATCATGTATGCGGGGGGGCACAGAGGGTGAGATTGACATGACACGTGTGTAGGACAACTCTGGCCCCTTACCAAGGGCAGAATCAAATGTCTAATCATAGGCAGAGCAGCAGCTGAGAGTCCAGAAGAGCAGTGAGGGCTGGGCTTGACAGTCTCAACTCTTGTGTGTGTGTGAACTTCAAGGAGAAAGCGAGCAGAGGGCCTTGAGGGGACTGGAGAGTGGTGGTGTGAATTGTGAATATGGGAATAGAAGATTCTGCCTATTAAGAACTGGAGTCTGTACTGAAATTGTGAAGACAAAATACCTAAAGCACAGAAATCATGGGAGCTGAAGAAGAAATGCTCATCACTCTGTCTGGAGGTGCCCCCTGGGGCTTCCGCCTGCAAGGGGGTTCAGAGCAGAAAAGACCCCTTCAAGTGTCAAAGGTAGGACCTTGAGGTGCAACCTGTGAGAGCAAAGTTGTTCTGCTGAACTAAGATACCCCTACTGAGCCGGGCATCTTTCACTACTGTTAAGGAATACAGGAACTCCTTAGTGTGGCAGCAGATCTTAAAAGGAAAACTTGGGTGGTGTGCCCAGGCAGGGTGTGAGGTGGGCTGCGGGTTCTGGAATAGATGCTGTTGAGGTAGAGACAAGTGTCAGGTGAGGATCTGCTTCAGTGCAGGTCAGTACAGCTCAGACACTTTGTAGGCTGTACAGCTCTCCCGAGTTGTCAGCAGAGCTATAACCATAGTGACAGTGCAGGGAAAAGGGCTCAAATATGGAAACTTCAGTACTCAGGTAAGACATCCAACTAAAGAAAAAGCAGTAAAAGCCATATTTCTAATTGAACTGTCCCTAACACTTCTTTACTATATTCCAGCTTTCTCAGTGTCTCTTCTGCTGGTCAAAGTTTTTCAACACTGTCTGAAGTGAATATTTGTGATGCTCTAATCAGCAAATACTGATTTAATTTCAAGAATTAAAGAAAAACAGTTGTTTGGATGGGAGATTAAAAAATGCAATAAACATGAACCTTGTGTTGAACTACTTTTGATAAACAACTGTTACTGTTGTTTTTTCAGAAAGACTACTGAATAGATTGAAAAGCAGAGAAAAAAAGATCTTCTTTTTTAAGCTCATAACAGCTGCATTAGCCTTGACACAAGGATATCTTAGGATATCTCACTGGAAGGCACCCAGCAGCAGAAATGAAAAAATGCTCTGCCTAGCTCTTTCTGTTTCCTTAAGCAGACCGTGCCTCTGCTCAGAATTTTGAAGTTAAATGTTCTGTGTCACTTGGCTCACCCCAGATCACGGAGTGTTTGTCGTAACTTCTGCCAAATGGTTTGAAATCACATAGCTTGGCCTTGAAGTGAATGTTTCTTATGTAGAGAAAGATGATTTTTCTCCACAAAAACAACTCCTGCACAAACTCACAGAGTTTCAGGTGTTAAAAAGAATCACTATCCTTGAAACAGGTGTCTGGCATCAGTGGTTCTTAGGAAAATTGAATTTTCAGGGGCTACATTAACTCTGCATGGTCTAAGATTATTTTGACTTGTTTTTCCCACAGTAGACATGAACCTGGGACTGAAGAGGGAGGAGATTGTGAGTGTCTATAAAGATTACTCAGGATTGAACAGCAGCAAGAACTAGTCATTACCCAGGCTAAGTTGCACCTTAAGGTGAATGGAATATTGCTCAAGGATTAGTAGCACTTGCAGGAAGGTATTAACTAGAAGCAGCTCTCACCCAGAACTGGGTGCTGTACTTTAAGTCTAGCAATACAAATATATAATTTTACAATACTTGGATATTACATTAAAAGTAATTATGGAAAATATAATTGATATAAATCCATTTGAGGCTCAAATTATACATCATTCTTTAGGCAGGATTTTCATTTTATAGTTATCTTTTTTGTCGATTATAACTCAGAATTTAATAGCATCCAATAACCTGACATATTGTCTTAAAGCAACACCATTTAAATAGTCTCTAAAGAATGGATTTTTAGGTCCTCACCAGGTGTCCAGGAAGACCATATCTGAATGTAATCTGCTTAGAAGAGAATAAACTGCCAGGTGTCATGTGATAGAACATACAGACATGAATAGCTGATAGGTGCTAGGAGATAACTGAGTGGATACTGTTTGTGTCTCAGAGATCCCAGTGCTGTCATTTTAGACAATTTCAACTTCTAGGTGAGAAAAGTCATAGTAGTAACACTCAGGAAAGATACTTACCTTTGGATGCTGAGTCGAATGATGAATAAGTGATAAAAAGTTAATTTGGGAAATTAATCAAATATAACAAATACATTATATATAAATGATACATGTTGTTCTTGTAGAGATGTTGGAATTGCTAAACCAGACTAGGTTAAGAGTCACCTCTTGTCCAATTTCTTGCTTCATTTGTGTTTCCTGCAAGTATTTCAGAGGAAGTTTTAAGTTTCACCAATGCATCTAATTTTTGCATAATGCAATGTGGAGGGAAATCCTTTCCCCTCATGTAGTTATTGGTATGCCCTGGGAATTATCTAAGAATTGGTACTCCTAGTGGTTTACCCTACAGATAAACAGAAAATTATTTCTGAACAACCAGTACCCTACCCATCTAAGTCTTACGTGATTTCCTAATGCAGATTTGATAACACCAAGCAACCAGGCATACCAAAGACTAAATGTTGCACTAAGTGGGATTTCCTGCTTGAGTCGCTCTTGTTGTATTACAAAGCCCCTCACAATGCCTCATCTTACTTGATCAGTATACACAGTTCACAGTCTTCTTGCCTTTATGCTTTCTAAAGTTTACATCAGCATCATCTTTTTATTGTTTCTCTTTATGGAGATTATGATAAATTAATCACTGATTGCTGTTCTTGGTATCTTTTTTTTTTTTTATTATCTTGAAAATTCTTTGGGTGTGCTGTATGGTTTCCCTTCCCTTCCCTTCCCTTCCCTTCCCTTCCCTTCCCTTCCCTTCCCTTCCCTTCCCTTCCCTTCCCTTCCCTTCCCTTCCCTTCCCTTCCCTTCCCTTCCCTTCCCTTCCCTTCCCTTCCCTTCCCTTCCCTTCCCTTCCCTTCCCTTCCCTTCCCTTCCCTTCCCTTCCCTTCCCTTCCCTTCCCTTCCCTTCCCTTCCCTTCCCTTCCCTTCCCTTCCCTTCCCTTCCCTTCCCTTCCCTTCCCTTCCCTTCCCTTCCCTTCCCGTCCCGTCCCGTCCCTTCCCTTCCCTTCCCTTCCCTTCCCTTCCCTTCCCTTCCCTTCCCTTCCCTTCCCTTCCCTTCCCTTCCCTTCCCTTCCCTTCCCTTCCCTTCCCTTCCCTTCCCTTCCCTTCCCTTCCCTTCCCTTCCCTTCCCTTCCCTTCCCTTCCCTTCCCTTCCCTTCCCTTCCCTTCCCTTCCCTTCCCTTCCCCATTGATGGGTCTCTCATTGGTTGTTCTCTCATAAGGTGTTCACAAGGATGGCTTACATTACTGGCTTTTTTCTAATTGCAATTAACTCAAAGTGTACAGTGTACACTTTGCAATTAACTCAAAGTGTACAGTTCAAATATAAGCATTTGAAACTGTTTCCTAGTACAAAGTATTCAACTGGCTGTAACAAAATAAAGTACATGAACATGTTGGAAGTGGGGTGTGAACCCATTTTTCTAGGGAGAAGGATGCATAGCTGTATTTTAAACTGTTCCTCCAAGCAAGGGATCAATTGTAACCTCAGTCCGGCTGGCACAAAGGGGTAGGAAAGCAGCTGTACCTTCACATGCTGGATCCAGCTGCCACAGAGCTCCCGTGCCATTCAATAACTCCCCGTGGGTTATGGGTTCAGGCCACACCTGGAGAGAGACGCTGGAATTACTTGTGGACACTCTCTGGGGTTGTAATTACTGGGCATGAGCCCGCAGTGTGCCCTGACAGCCCAGAAGGCCAACAGCATCCTGAGCTGCATCACAAGAGGAGTGGCCAGCAGGTGGAGGGAAGTGATTCTGCCCCTCTGCCCACTTGGAGCACTGCATGAACCTCTGGGGCCCTCAGTGCAGGAAAGTGTGGACTTCCTAGGGTCTAGAGGATCTAGATGAGCCAAGGGATGGAGCACCTCTCCTATGAAGACAGGCTGACAGAGTTGGGATTGTTCAGCCGGAAAAAGAAAAGGCTCTGGAGAGACCTCACTGTGGCCTTCCAGTACCTGAAGGGAACTTATAAAAAACACGGAGAGATATGTTTTAGATGGATAGATAGTGATAGAATAAGGGGGAATTATCTTAAACTAAAAGAGGAGAGATTTAGATTAGATGTAGTGAGGCACTGGAACAGGCTGCCCAGAGAAGTTGTGGGTGCCTCATTTCTGGAAGTGTTCAATGCCAGGTTGGATAGGGCACTGAGCAATCTGGTCTGGTGGAAGGTGTCTCTGCCAGTGGCCAGGGGGTTGGAACAAGATGATCTTTAAGATGCCTTCCAACCATTGTATGATTCTATGATAACTAATTTTGTGTTCAAGTAAACTTACGGAGCCAAACCAGCTGTGCCTGTCTTGGGATCAGAACATTGCTTCTTCCAGCAGTGCCCAATGGTTACTGAGGAAAAAGCACAAAGTTAAGTAACACAAGAAAGATTGAAATGCTAGCATTAACACCAACTGATCATATGGTTCCAGAACTGTAACTGCAAATGCCTATTCCTTTCATGTTAAACTTGCCTACAAGAGCACATACTGACTCTTCAGTTCCACCAAAACAATAATTTGCAATGTCCAGGTGCTAAAATTGCCTAATGTGAATCCGAAGGCTACCATACTGATGTGTATTGGAAAGGAGTACCATTAATAATTCATCTCACAAAAACAGATACTATAAGAGTAGAGAGTGAGACCAAAAAATAAACACAAGAAAGCTTTTAAGTGTCTGGGGAGCCTTCAGTGAGAAAGAATAGATGATTTTTCAATGAGGGTTGTATTAAAGTATCACACTGTAATGAGTAAGCTGAAAGAAACACAGACATTGATATGCTCAGCAAGCAGATACACAGCACGATCAAACATCAACAGAGGACATGAATCATTCCACAGAAATTAGAAAGGATAGAAATATCGACAACTAGAGAAGCAAATAAGGAAATAAAGACTAAAGAATACAAAACACAAAGGCCAATCTTCTTTTTTTTTCTTAGTTGCAGCAATGCCCTTTTAAGTGAAATCAGTTGAACTACTCTGGATTCATATTGCCTTATTGTGATTCCTAATGAATCTTTCACCTCTTACCTAATGAAGCAGATAAGCTCTAGCGAGAGTTTACACTACCCCTCAACAAAATAAAGCTGATTCGATCTAGCTCAGTAGCTGTGGTGCAAATGACAACACAACACAAGAAATCTTTGACCAGAAACAGTCATCAGGGAAGAAAGAGAACAAACAAACACAAGAAGCAAAATGATCCATAGATGGCAAGATTTTTATTTTAGAAAGGCTGAGGGAAAGTACATGGTTCTCAGAGGTAGCTGCAACTGATGAGAAGTTTTACCCATTCTGAATAGAGAGTAAGAGAGAACAATACCTTCAGGTTCCTGGAGGATTTCTTTGCAGTAAGGATACGTGCATCAAATCCTCTGAAACAAAACAAAATGTAAAATAGCTAGTCTGAGAAAAATTGTAAGCACTAATACTAATAAGCAACCAAAGTAGAAACATAACATGAAATTAAATTATGGAAATAATTTTTGTGAAGATGAACAGGACAGTTTTAGATGATGCAAGTGCATGCAAACCTGCCTTTAGGGATCCTGCTACAAACCAATATTTATTCAATGAGGGGCAAACATGGTTACTTCCTATAAAAAGCAAGGAAGTCACTTCTACCTCCAGCACAAGTAAAAATTGTACTGACAAAATACAGGAAACTGAGTCTTTACAGCTGGTACTGATAGTAGAGGCAAAGGACCTGGGCATATCAGTGCATCATCAATAATAAACCGGCAAAATTATGAATCTCTGAAAAAAAATAAAGGCAAATATAAACTAATGAGCCTCAGGTAGACATGTCTAAGAGATAGGAAGGCATTGATATTACTGTCTAATGCACAAGGGGGAATTAACTGGAAATACCATACTTACAGATTCAGCCCCTTTCAAGGAAAATAAATCTAAGGTAGAGCAGCCATAGAAAAGGAGAGGAGGACAGAAGGCTTCTTTCACCTAGAAAAATATTAAAAGAGGTGCCTGCAATCTACAAATAGATGTGGAGCAAATGCCAGCAACACTATTCAAATATAGGTGACAGCATTGGCAGCACAGAACTACTAACCAGGGAGGTTCAGCAGTGACTTTCCAATCTAGAAAAAGAATTGAAAATCTTTTGAGTCAGTTTATGAACTGGAGTAAACAATATGGCCTCTGGAAACTACAGAGGATTGGCCCTGGTAGCTCAAGCGGCTCCTTTCAGTTGGCTTTTCAGTACAAATACTCTGCAACAATGGTAGGAGAACTGTTAGGGCAAGCAGTAACAAGGATTGTATTGGTTCTAAAACCAAAAATCGTTTCATTGTTTAAGAGCAGTTCATCACAACCTGCTTTTTAGCTCTACCACATATTCCCACTCTTCCTGCATGGTTCTCTGCTGATAATTCACTGTTTCTACTGTCTCCTCTGCAAAATATCCTTGCTGCCTGTTTGTCATGTCACTGCTCCCTGTGACACACAGCCTGGGTGCTCTGTGCCATTCTCCTTTGCTCATGTGACATTATTCCTGCTGGAGGTGCCAGCTCAACCCAGATACATGTGATGGCTTCCAGATTTGTGAGCACCTTCTCTTCCTCTCCCCTTTTCAGTGGGCAGCCTGTTCTTTATCTGTTTCTGCAAATGTTTACTGTCACACCTAAAAAACCACTTCTAGTCTGTAGCAGTCATTAATGCTGGTTTTGGAGTGCCTCAAGCTGCTTTGGGAGTGCTCCTGCACATATTTTATGGCCTGTTGGCACTTAGGCAGGTGCTACACTTGGCTGCTAGTGAAGGGAGCACATGCTGTGGCAGCAGTGGAACTTTCCGAGGACCTGGAAGAACCTCTTGATAAGAAGCTGAAGTGAAACCATACATGTTCTATCTATACCTGGTGCATTAAATGTACCTGGGACCATTCTCTGGCATGTATGCCAGCTGCTGCAGAGTGTAATGAAGGCCAGCAATTAACATTTTCTACTCTTCCAAACAAAATGGCCACATGTCCACAGGCAGTGGCTGTGGGAATGGTCTGTTCTAGCTCCCAAACTGTGCCTGGGCATTGTTCTGGACAGCAATAGTCAATCTGAGCCAAAGGTGTGCCAAGGAGCATTGCAACAGCTTAGTGCTACAGTAGTTGCAGTCCAGAGCTCAGGTCCATTCGTTGACATTATTCAGCCTGCTACTGGCTAGAACTACTGAACACATCTGTGGAGGCTGAGGCTGGTTTTTGATGTACATCCATACCTACAAGATGACTACAAAGACGTTGCAAGGCATGGGAAGCTCTCTGTACCAAGGTGCCCTAGATTCTCTAGGTGAATGGGGTACTTCTCTAATCCATACTTGTGGCTGATCCTGTCCTTGCTGCCACAGAACAACGGTGCTTATCCTCCTCAGACTATTGCTGAGAGGCTGCCTGTGGCTTAGTGAGTGCTGTCTTTTGGTGCCCACTCATGCAATATTATGAATGCTGTGTTCAATATTTTTTTGCAAACAGAAGTGACCCTCATTCTACTGAAGAAATAGTAGGTATGTCTTCTAATTTGCCCTCTATTCTACTGAAGAAATAGTAGGTATGTCTTCTAATTTGCCCTCTCTCCGATTAAACACTGTGGAGGCATAAGATACTTAAGACTGATGCTGTTCAACAATTAGGAGCAGCTGTAAAGAGCCTTCTGTTTTGACAATGGTCTTTATTCCAGGCTTGCAAGTGCTCACGGTCCCTTAGAGTGCCGTATCAGCAGGTAGTGTGATGGCTGGAACAGTTTGTTCTGGAGGACTGAAGCCATGTCTCTGGATAACTCTGTCCTGTGTTCAAGGGTCTTTCCCTCCTTCTGTCCCAGTTCAATGCCTGTACCTGTAAAAAGACATTTCGGTTGCTAGATATGCTTATTAGTTTCAATTCCATTAGGCTTAGATTCTAAAATCTTTTATGGCACAGGAGCCAGGCTGAGCCCCTAGAAAAAGGAATTACATGGGACATGAATAAGCATTTTTTTCTGAACATTTGTTGCTTTTCTCACAGCTCCTAGATGTGGGACCTGGTACAAATATTTGACAAATATATCTGTTCCTTCTGAATCCTTGCTTCATATAAAAGCACTTGATATCCTGATGCTTACTCTGTTTGGAGTAAAGTGCTTATCAGGTACTTTTAGTATCTATTCTAGTACATGTGGCATTGTTCTTTGTCATTGATATTACATTTCAATCACTTTTCAGCTAATCTACCATCAAGTAACAAATAACTATGGAGATAAAGCCTCTTTTTGTCTGCCTGGGGCCACCTCTAGCTAGAAACTTGCTCCCCACAATGACACCTGTGCTAAATTTTTTGCTTAGGAAAAGAAAGTGGATTGTTTGAGGTTGTTTTTCTCTTCCCTCTCTTGTATAACCACAACAAAAAAACTCATTTTAAGGCACTTCGTTTCAGTAAGAGGAAACCAACAGAGGGAAAACCAACAATCCCTGATTGTTTGTGTTTTATATCAGCTTGTACTGATACTAGTCAGATTTAAATATACTGCATCTAAGAATTTGTTCTTTCATTCCTGCACCTGTAGACTCTAGGCAATAACGTATTTTAGAGTAGCCTCACATGTACTTAACCAACTGACCAACACTAGCATCCTCTTCCACTACCAGCTCTCATTGCTAAACCCCTCCCCAGAAGCCACCCAAGTCTGTCCTGCCATTTAAGATAGGTCTTTTCATCACTCTCCCTTGCTGTGTCCATCCCACAAAGTATGTGTTCTCTCCCCTTTCTTTGTACAAACACTGCCTAATTAGGCTTCACCATGGATGACCTGTGAAGTAGGTCTGCAGAGACACTGGACCTACTTTTTACCAAGAGGCAAGTCTTCCAGTGTCACCTCTTAAGAAGGAATACAATGTTTCATCAGGAAATTACTGGAAACTTCCTGTCTAGTTGTAATGCTTAGTGTAATTATAACAGATATTCTCCTGTAAAATAGCTTCCAATAAAAACATGGCATTGCCATGAGGATGTGATATTGTTTGCTACTTCATAGATAAGGCATAGGGAAAGTATCTCGCTGGATTTCAGTGTTCAGGTGGGCGACTGAATAAGGAAAGACTGTTGGAAAATGTCCTGGTTTCCAGGCTCCTGTCTTTTATGGCTCACCGTGACTGTTTTCTCTGTGGTCACATAAAAATTCATCCAGGTCTTCTGAATCCCACTCTAGCCATCTCCTTGCTCTAGCCACAGGGGCATACCTCCTTAGACAAAAAAGAGTAAATCCTGGCCTTGGACGAAAACCAAACTGGCCCAATAACCAAGATGATATAAATACCCATCTTCAGAAAGAAGAAGAGTTGGAGGGTATTTGTTTCTGCTTTTGCATCTAGCAACTGCTCTCTTTGTGGTTCAGCTAAACAGGAAGTTCTAGGAGGAGCAGACCCACATGCTGGTTTGGCTCTTGCTTGAGTCATTCCATTTTGGTAATGCTTTATACCACAAAAAGTAATTTCTTACCTGTTTATGAGAACCCTGTGACAGGATTGCATTTCACATAAGGCTGGGAATGAAATTTAAACTCTGCCAGGTTGTATGGAGTGTTGGACCCTATGGCATTGTAGCTTCTGGGGTACAAAGAAGGCTGTGTGTTGAGAGATGCGGTCAAGAGAGTGGAAGGGCATTGGGTGGGAAGATGAATTGTATTCAGTATAAAACTCTTACTTGGACTGAAGCTGCTAGGTTTGTGCTGGAAAGATTTTAGGAGATTAGGTGAAGACTGAAAATAAAATTTATCTTTCTACCTTATAGGCTGAAGTCTCTCACTGAGAGGAAGTGGGAGGTGGCTTGGGGAGGCAAGGGGACAAGAGGGATGACATGAGCCTACACTGCAAACCACTTCTGTTAACCCACAGCCTACTTCGTTACAAAGAGGCGGTGCTGGCCAGCAGGGAGAGTGGTTGCAAAGTTTCAAGACAGGTTCCCTGGGCTGTACTGAGGCAAGATGTGAAACCACTGAGTTACTATCAGGATTACTCTATTCTTAGCATCCCAGCATGTGTTCAGCCCCCACATACCAGTACCTAAATATAGTCTCTACTGAAGGACAGATGCTGCCAAGTTGCAGCATCTGACCCCCTCCTCTCTTGCATTCTGTTCCTGAAAGCTAGGCTGAATTCCCCAAGACACGTCAACAGTCAGCATGTCCTTTTGTCTGCCTAGGGCTCTACAAGGAAACTTGTACTGTACTGTTAAAGCCTGATCTCAATCTTGGCCCTCTGGCCTCTCCTAGCACTGACCTTCCTTTCAACATCTTGTCTTATTCCTTTCCTCCTCAATTGTTGCCTTACTCTGGTTTTTTTATTTTTTTGTCTCATCTGCCACTGTCCTTTCCCTTCTGTCTGATTGAACATGATGAATGTGAGGAAGCAGGTGAAGTAAGGAAAGAAAACATGTGTGTTATGTGCATGTACATAGGTACTGCAGAGACCTGAACCCCTCTGACAGGAGCCTTTTTGTTGGTACAGATGTCCTGCTGAGAGGGCAGGGAGATGGACAATTTTCTGATTAAATGTGTTCCAGTTTTTCACACTGATTTATATTTCCAGCAACATAAATCCATTAATAAGATTCTGAAACTGGGATTTCCTAAACCCATCTGAAATCTAAACAGGACATACCTTGACATGAGTATGCCATGGGACAGTGTGTCCACTGAGGCATGGAATGGAAGGTTTAACAGTCAGTTACAAGAGGCTCACAGAATTTGTTGGGCTCCTCACACAAAAGGAGAGGTCAGTCCTCGCCAGTATGTGCTAGAAGGTTGGACAGTGCAATCCCCCAGGGCCAGGGCTGCGCCAGCCCTGACCACTTGTCAGAGTCTGTCAGTGCTGCTTCTCATTTGCAAAAGAAAGCTTTCCAGGTATGTGTTACATAAAGCAAAGAGGTTTTCTCTTTGAAACACCACTTTTTGCAACTATTCCCACCACTTCAGAGCAGCTGCTGGGTGACACCTTCAAAGCTTTCTGCAGCTTAAGCAGAAGCTCCCTGTTAGTGACACTACATGTGGCTCACCGGGTGCCCAGGAGAGGGCATCTTTTGGACATGGGGAGCAAGTGGCTGATCCTGAAGGCAGCCTGACCTTCAGGATGGGCAGGGAGCCTGGCTTTTGGACTGGGCAGCCACCCTGGCCTGGGGCTCAAAGGCTCAGTGCTGCCCTCGCTGTACTCAAGATGAGCAGGGTAGGGGTTGTCATTAAAGTCTCTACAGCACAGAACTGGCAGTCATATAAAAACTGGCAGGCTTGTGTTGGTCTCTATCCAGAGGCTCTGCAGCCTCTAGGACACTGCACCCTGCTGTCATGGCTGTGGATTAAGTCCCATCCTGTCCTTCTTTCTCTGCACAATCCTCTTCTGTGTTTAACCTCTTTGCCTTCCTCCCTGGCAAAGGCAGTGGAGTAGGGGTTTGGAAAAAAAAAAAAAAATGAAGCTGTGGATAGGTTTATTTTCCTCTGATCCCAGGAAGCAAATTCATTAACTTCCAGGGAGTGTTTATAAATCTGTGGAAGACTGAGCCAGACACATGCTATTTTCAGACTCTATAGGTCTCTTCCTGCACTGGAAGAGACCTGGTCCTGTTTTCCCAGAAAGGAATAAAGACATGGAAAAGTCCCTCCTGGACTGCAGAACACTGAAGTACGAATAGTTGCTTTAGAGCATGTGCTTTCTGTCAGTCCAGAAAATTTGAGCACAGACCACACCAGACCCAGCATCCTCAGTAACCATGAGAAAAATGTGTTGCCTGCTCATGATTATCAGCCCACATGGCACACTTGAGTACCACCAGCCTTCTCTGGTATAAAGGTACCTGAAACAGTATCAGGCAGTGTTGGGAGCACAGCCTGATCCTTCCTGCCTGGGAACCCCAAACAGTCGCCTGCAAAGATTTGCAGTACTGAGGGACTAGAGAATTGCAGGAAGTTTGCTGTTGCTGTTCTAGCTGGTCACCAGCCTACATCCTTGGTTTCAGTGAGCAGGGAGGAATACCATGGAGTGTGAGGAATACTCTGAGCACCTGTTGACAGCCTTTAACCCCCAGTCCCCTCACTTCGAAACTGGGAGAAATACTCAGCATGTTCCCATCCAGTGCTAAGCACCAAATACTTGGCTATGGGGCAGCAGTTGGCCTTTTGGAGAATACTAGGAAACCCTCCTTTTAACTTCTTTCCAACTTCCTAACTCTTTTCATTAGCTGCTGTGTCAGTAGGTAGCACTGGAAAATGTGTCTTATTTACTGTCTCAGTTAACAGCTGCATCTGGAGGAAGTATCAGGAAGCAGCATTTATACGGTAACAGAGGTTCTTCAGCACTAGTTCATTACAGACCTACACATGCTCATTCCAGGCTTATATTAACAAGGAGGGAGATAAAGGACTGAAATGACAGAGGCTGATGGATGTGGCAGCTGGGATGAGCCAGTCCCTATTTTAAGCATGCATGCAAGATTTGGGGTCAAGTTGGAAAGGCTACAGAGTGATAGATAAAGTACCAGTGAGCACAAAAACAACTTGAAGCATAGCCCTCCTCTTTCCATCTTCTTCCCCAACACCTCACAGTCCTGCTGACAGGCTGACCTGGGAGGAGTGTTGCTCTTGTCTGCTCAGCACAGGCCAGCAGGGTCAAGCCCAAGGCACCCCGTGGGTGGAGGGGGCCTGGGCCCTAACACCAGCCAGTCATGCCCTGGGACTTCCTTAGGACTCCAGCTCTCTCCTCTCCTGCTCTCCTGCTGCTCCTGCAAGAACAATGGCAGCGCAGCAATCCTCCCACATTCGCTTCTCTTTCCTGAAGCTGCCATGGGAGTGTGGGAAAAGTTGCTGTATGATGTTATAGGAGAGTCTGATGGCTCAAGCAGCAAGGCTGTGAGATATGGGCAAAGGTGCCCTGTTGAGTGTTACTTCTCTGCAGGGATCTGACACAGTCTGTTCACTGCACCCTCTGTTCAACAGCTTTGCATTGATTTGTCTTTCACTTAACTGCAAGATCTGAAGAATATTTGAGAAGAATCTACCAATGGAGTGTAATATTACCTTGGTCCTGACTTGCTCTGACCCAGTGATTTTACCTGGCTATTCTTTTATGTGCAAGATGAGTACATAATGGGTGCCAGGCTGTCCTACACAAGACTATCCCCACTGCTTACCTGTATAGGAGAGGTCTGTGGTTTTTGGCTGAGTGGGCATTTGGTTTGCTTGCCCTAGCAGAAAGGCTAGGCTGGGTTGGTAAGAAGTTTAACTGATGGATGATGAAATGTGAGGGAGGGGAAGCACTTGGTGCAAGATGGCCAAGAGAGGCCACATCTAGGAGCACGCCTGGAGCCAGTGACTCCAACACCCTTCTCAGATATAGCAATGCATGTCTTGCACAAGTCCTGTTAAGGCTAAAGATTTATTCCAAGTTTACACTTGTGTAACAGGACACCATATGGCCTGATGTAGATGTCCAGAAATACACTGACCAAAGCCATTGGAGCAGGAATGCTTAACAATACAATATGCCTTGGAACCGCCACTTCTTTCCAGTGTCAGTTTCCCTGAGGATGGTACTTGCAGAGGCTCCCCATGAGTCAGGGATCATACCAAGGAAGTACAGTAGGGGCATGCAGGACACATGGTCATATGCAGGCATAGTCTGTTCCCTCTCTGAAAGGCAGACTCCCTAACCAACTTAGGAGACAGCGAACAAGAGGAGAAGAGCATGTAGATATTCTTGAGTCTTTCATCTGCACTAAAGAACTTGAGTGGGGTTGGTGATCAGGTCAGACCTATGCTCAGCAGAGTGACTCTTGGAATTAACAGGAATACAGAGACCAAACGGCACAGCCAGGGCTCATCCAAAAGGATTAGTGCTCCACTCTGTCAGCACAGTAGTCTTAGGCCTTATTTTATTCTGTGAGGAATGGAGCAATAGAAGGGCCAGCAAGAGACAAGCCACTGAACTAAATAGCTGCTGTTCTTCCCTTCATCCTTGTCCTCTGTCTTGCTTTTTCAGATTCGAAAGAGAAGCAAAGCATGCCGTGGAGGCCTGTGGGAAAATGATGTTCTAGTATCTATCAATGGGAAGTCATGTGCTGGCCTGTCCCATGCTAATGCCATGCAGATCATCGATTCCTCCAATGGCATGCTCAACATCCGCGTCAAAAGGTAACCTGCTCCCAAGCGCCAGTGCTGTGACAGTGCAGGCAATAGAGTGATTTCATCCAGTACAGCAGCTGTCCACGTCCAGCAGAAACAAGGCAGGCAGGAAGCCTTTGGTTTCACCATACTGCAAGGTGTACCTGGAGGATTTACCCATGTCCCAACATGGCTAACATGTGGACATCTCAATGTTTTACCCTGAATTACAGTGGGCTGCTGTAGTCCAACTGTCTGTATACTGACCCACAAAGATTAGAGGGGTGGGGCTAAACACCTTTTTATGGGAAGAAATATCTGTGCTAGTCTCTAGTTCAGGAGAATACTGGAGATTAAGCTCAAATTTATGGACAAAAAATAGTCCCAGTAATGTTCCTCGTCCTCCCTGTGCTAAGTTAACCCAGAGCGTCAGTGCATGCTGGATGCAGCCCAAGCTATAAATGAATAATCCTATAAAGGTGAAGGCAGCAAAGCTGAGTAAGGTCCTAGCTAGTCCACACTACTGCCTAAACAGAAGTCACCCTCAGAAAATCAGGCCCTGGTGAAGGAGGCCGGGAGATGTGATCTACAGTCCTGAAAGGACAGAGAGAGCACTGTGAGCAGTGGGGAGGGATAGCCACGCTGGTTGCTGTCATGTGTAAAGCAGGAGCAGAGGTGGGCAGTGCTCAGAAAAGGAAAGCCTGAGCATGTAGGATCTTCCCCTTGGCTTCAGAGAAAGTGCCAGTGCCTTCTGATGTGCTCACTCTATACCCCAGATGTGATTAAGTGGGATGAGTAAGTTCTATACAAGGTGTCCAGAATAGCTCCTGGTCTCTTGCCAAGGCCTTATCTCACACCACTGGAGCCTATCTGCAGCCAACAGGTGCCTGGGCAAATTCTAATCGGTCAAAATCAGCACACTTTGAATCAACAAAGTGACAAAGGCTGGCTTCTTTCTCTGCAGCCCTCTGGATGGAGCCAACACTGGATGGTTTGGAAATAATATAATCAGTTGTCTTCCTTTGGAGTAGTGGAGAAATCATCAAATGTTGCTTTCTTGATCACATGTCTATTCCCACTTCATCTTTACCTTCCCAGACAAAACAACAATCATTCCTGTTCAGAAAGGAGAGGTAGCTGGATGACTCTGGAGTATATGTATTTCAGGAAAAGAGGAAGGGAGAGACACTCACCTCACAGTACAGAACAAGAGACACTGGCTTACAAAGCAGCCAGCTATGCTTCTCAGTTACCTGGTCAGGTGTTTAAAGAAGAGGAGGGATTGTTCTGTTTTGCTTGTGGACTGTTGAGGTTGCTCCCCAGTGAGATTTCATAATGGCAAATAGTATTAAAAAAAAGAACTGCCAGAGAAATTCTCCCACCCTTAGCTTCCACAAAAGTTTGCATTTGTCATAAATATAAATTTTTCACAGTTTAGAACTGAGATCCAAGTCATGAGTTCCACAGCTTTCCAGAGTCAATGCTGTCTGCCTGGCTTCATGGTATGCATGTTCAGAAGGCAAATACTCAGGATGAATTTACAGTTCTTATAAGCCCTGGTGAGTTTGACAAGAGAAGGAAAAAAATCCCAGCTCCATTTGTGTGGGCTGGAGTTAAACTGCCATTGAAACCCAGACTCACTCTTGAAGAGAGGGAAGATAGGATGGGCTCTTTTCCTGTCAGCACAGCCAATTGTCCTTCCCTCTGGAAGCCAGCATGGTTGACTGCCCCAGTCTGCCTGGCACCTACTCCAGTCACCCTTCCAGATGTCTTAGAGGCTTGAAATTGCTATGTCTAAGCCAAAGGCAAACCGCCATGGATTGGTCTGGCCAGCAGGACTGCATATGGTCATCAAAACCCAGGTACTGATAGTGAGCTTGTGAAACAGTCCAACAGTGAGCAGGCTAAATATCAGAGTGTTCTCCTACCACTGGATACCATAGTTCTATCCCCAAAAAACACTTGTGCCTTTATAGCCTACGTATTTGCTATTTACTCCCACCTAGAGATCAGAGCAAACAAACAGCACTGACTTCTTGGGAGCCCAGTCTGAAGTAAAGCAGTTTGAGGGTGCCCGGGTCTGCAGATCTTACACAGGCTCAGCTGCAGGAGCAGCTAGAGTGCAGTGTGATAGGTGAGCACCAGCTGTTCTCTGCTGACAAGCCACAGGCTGAAGGGTAAGTCTCACTGCCGTAGGGAATGCTTGCTATGCAGGAATTCATCTCTCCAGGAGAAATGCCTGGGGAGCTGATTAAGCTTGGTAGATTTTTTATGGTTTTAGGGCATTCCGATTTTTGAGTGTTTAACACCTGCTTTCCATAGAGCTGTGAAGCAGAAAATCAGAACGAGAGCATGTAGCTGATGTCAGGGACAAGTCTGTCCTTGGCGTCTACCCTTCAGCTGTCTGTACCACCTGAAAAACATCTGTAACACTGTCCCAGTCCACAGCCCTCTCTCATGCCAGGGCTTCCTTCCAGTTTAGCTGTACAAACCAGACCTCACTCACCACTTCTCCTTCTCCCCACAGGATAGTTGGTGGGGAGCAGACTGGCCCGTGGCTCCAGCGTTCCCCTTCTCCAGGGCAGCGAGTGCTCTCTCCACCATCCCAGCTCAGCTCCGAACCAGCAGGAGCCCCAGCCACCCCGCAGCCCTCACAGCCATGGAGGTCCCAGAGGCAGCTGGAGAGCCTCACGTCCCCACCGGACAGCGAGGCCTACTACGGCGAGACAGACAGCGACGCTGACAATGTGGCGCAGGAGAAGCACCGCCGCGCTCGCAGGAAGAGCCCGCGCTCCCCGCCCGGCAGCACCACCAGCAGGGCGGACGCCCCTCAGGACGAGGTGTCCCTGTCTGAACAGAGTGGCTACGAGAGCACGCCGGAGGCCGCTGCGCAGGGGGGAGCAGAGCTGGCCAGCTCCAGCGGGGTGGCCAAGAGGGAGATTGTCTGTCTGCCTGGCAGCCGCACAGACACTCCCTTCTCAGACAGCGAGGGACAGCTGCGGCCACCATCAACAGAGGGACGGGAGCCTTCTCCAGAGGCAATGCTGCTGCCCCACGGCACCAAGGCTATCCGAGCAGAACGCCACCTCATCCCCATGGTGGGGCCAGTGGAACATCCCATTGATGAAGACCTAACCACCACGTATACAGAGAAAGCCAAGCAGGCCAGTAAGTCCTCTAAACTGCCATTCACCCATGCCTTTTCCTTGTGCTGGATTCTCCTTCCAGAAACCTGATTCCTGCAAATGTCAGGTGGGTTAGCTCCCCTAGCTTACAAAGGAGCACCAGTCAAATCAGACCTGCAGAGACCAGGGCTTCCTGCTGCAGCTTTGGCACTGGGGTCTACCTCACCTAAGAAACAGATAAGAGTAAGGGTCTGGGGTCATGGGTCTGGGATTCACTCAGAGAGGCTGCAGCCATTCAACCAGATGTGCTGTAGTACCTCTGTGTGCTGGAAAAAGGCTGGATGTCATCCGTTTCTTCAACACTTTGGTCTAAGCACAGTCAGGTGACAAGATGGTCAGGCTAAATTTCCCTGGCAGCTCCGTTTGCTCCTTTAGCTACCTGTGTGTTAAGCACAGACCACTCATTTCAAGAGGCTCACAAGGAGCCTGAATTCCGTTCAGTTCAGCTCTCCATGGGCAGTGTTACACAATTAAGGATGATGAGAGATAATTTATTTCTCTCACCCTGTCCAGCTCAGGGAGGGACTCTTCTACATCAACTTTCCCTGCAGGCACTCACTCCAGCAAGGATGCCCATGTCTGGCAGCAGCTGATGAATTCAGGTAGAATTTATAATTTTTAGGTGTTGTCAGTGGAAGTTTGCCAGCAAGGACAAGCAAGAGATGGTAAATTAGCTCTTGAAACAGTTCCTTGTATTGTCATCCCTGATAGTCAAGACCTTTCCATGTGGAATAAAGTACTGAAAAATATAGTGTAGTATATGGGTGGTGGACCTGAAGTGACCTTAATTGTGAAATCTTTCCTGGTTTCTGCTACACATGGAGTATTTCAAGCCCAAACATGAGGGCCGAACAAAGTATTATCAGTTGTGACCTATCTAGTAATATTAAAAACAAAGTAATCATAAACTTATTTTCATATATATACCTCAGTGTATAGTGTAAGTGACTACTTTACATATCACCGAGTGTGGAAATAAAGCAGGATTTAAAAAGTGACTTTAAAAAGTGACAGAATGGAAAACAGAGACACAGAAAAGTTACTAGACTGAATCAGAAAGAAAATGTGGATTCTAACTTCTGATCTTCTGCTTCAAATTCAAATTCAAGATCAAATTCAAATTCGAATTCAAATTCAAATTCAAATGCTAGACATTTTTACCCAGGACAGATAGTACTGCGAAGCAGTTATTAAACCTCTCTTTTCTCTTTTCCTTGGGCTAAATATTCTTTTATCTGTTCTGCCTAAGTAGTCCTATAGAGGGAACTTTCAAACCTAGGCACTTCCTTCAGACAGGGCACTGTCCTACTGCTCTTTCCAGTATTAAGAGGAGAGGCTCAGTTGGGTCCCTTATGTCTTGCTCTGCTGGGCAGTGCACCTGACCTGATGCCTTGTCCTACTTCTTGTAAAGCTAGGCTTTAGCTCTCATTTTCCTTAGGACAGGAAAGAAATCAGCAATTTCAGCCTCCCTAAAGATGAAGCTATTTTTTCCCCCTTTGAATAATGTACAAGCATGAGGTGAATGTTGAGAAAGGCATGTTCAGCTGCTCCCTGCCACCTGATAGTCCTAGCAGTAGAAGAGCAATTGCTTTACATCAAGGCTTATTTCCATGGACCGCATCAGTACAGAGGGATCCCAGAACAGCTACGTATTTAATTCAGAGCATTTCTGATGGCAAGATAATATCCCATGGCAGGAGATGATGCAACAATATTGCCAGCTGGAGTTAGGGTTCCCAGAAGCACTGCAGACTGAGGTAATATTTTATTCTATTACTCCTTCACTGCTCACCCTCTTTTTGGTTTATGTCTGGCCATGGCTGTCCTGTAGGAGTTACTCTGGCAGGATGGTAACTCACATGGCCTTTTCTTTTGTTAGGGATCTTGTCAGTAAGTGAGAAGGCAAAATTCTACATCCTGATTTAATGTAGCACAGCAGCCATTAAAACAAAAGTCCAGTTCAGCGGCCAGTGACTGTGAGGGAAGAAAGCAAGTAAGCAAGATGGACGGGAAGTGTTCATTACGTGGTGAACAGAGCTAAAGAACACCTGTACCTGGAATAAACACAGGTATAAACACAGCTGGAGGATGGGGGATGCTGAGCTGCATTGGTGCCATGGGAGGTGCTTGCAGAGAAGCTATGGACTGGCATGGGAGGACATGGTAGAGCATCTCTTGCCAGAAAAGTGTAGCCTTGGCAAGGATGTCTGGGCCAGCATTGCTCCAGCTCCTACAGCTGCTCTAGGCTCTCAGGGAGACAGCAGCATTTAAAGCTCTGTTCCTCTGCCTTTCCTCAACAATATCCATAGCACAGTAGCTTACTCTGGGACACAGACACTCCTGGGTTTTGCTAAACAGGATTGTGAAATCATGGTTTAGAATCAAGGCAGTGTTTTAAAAACTGAGTTAGCTCTAGGAAGTGACTTGGACTATCACTTGTCAGAGTCTAAGTATTGATATATAGGCAGGAGACATTTAAGGGTCATTGTGAATACCTAAGCAGATGGCTGCCTTTTGAAGCACTATCTAAATATATTCCCAGTGCATCTGCTAACACACACTCCTTGCCTTGCCATGGCCTTCTTCAGCTCCCACCACTGCACAATAAGAATGTGAAAACTGCTTTTTGTTTTGTTGGGACTGTTCCCCAGATGGTTCCTTATCCTTTCTTCCTAGAATGTACTAATTTGTCATGTCTGCTCTGATGTCTATTTCAAGTTTGGAGGTATTTCTCTTGTCCTTTGGTTTAATTCTTTCTAATTTTTAATTTCTTTCTAACTTTCACTGTCATTTTTAAGCTCCAGAGACTCTCTCCCTTACTCACATCTCCCTGCACCTCAAGCAAACAGAATTGCAGGTATAATATTTCTAGATGAGTATTTAGAAACATCAAAAATCTATATGAATAAATAAAATCCCAGAAAAAGAACAGAGATACATAATAATTCTTTTGCACACCACCAATGCAACTGACATTCTTCACTGCTCTACTGCCCTGCAAGGATCTCAGCAACACTGCTACTGCTTTCAGCTCTTGGGTTTTCTGTAGCTTTTTTCTTTACTTCCTATCTCTAGAACTTTTTGTCATCACTGTGTGTGCTCCAGAGCTGTGAGCTTTCCAGATCATCAGCAAGTGGACTCAGCTCCCCTGTCTCCCCTTTCCTGTATGATTTTTCTTTGTTTCTGATGATGCTGGAAAATCTGATCTTTGCTGACTGTATATTGTCCTTAAGATCATCAATGAAATAAGGAAGTGTTTTCTGTATTCCCTCACCATCCTTCCTAGTTGTACCAGGATGGGTGATCAGTCTTTATGTTCTGGTTGTTAGTGACACATTTTCTCTTAATTTTCATCTGATGAACATTTCTCCAGTACATATATGTTTTTGTAACTCCACCAACACCTGGGAAGTACAACTGCTTTCCATGCTTTTGCTTAGAGGACATAAATCACGTGGTAATTGCTGGAGGTGACGCTGCTGTTTGACACCTGCTTTGCATCACAGTAACATGGAGCAATGGAGCTCCCTTATTTACACTGAGCAAGGCTTTGACTCCAGGAGCAGAACACAGTGTGGTGGCAAGTACCAACAGCCCAGGATCGCGATGTGGCAGCAGCTGATGGTGCCACCTTATGATGTTCTGCATGTCATCAGCTGCTCAGCTTTGCTTTTTCTTCCCCAGCAAAGACACAAGGTCTTAGAGCTCCTTAGAGAGCCAACAACCCCTGCAGTGAGGTTTGGGCCTCTCTCCTTCCAAGGTTCATGTTCCATTTGCACACTGGCATTGGCTCATTCTTTCAAACCCACTTGAGAGCATTAGTGATGCAGACCACTGGGGGACTGTGGGGAGCCATACATCCCCCAAATGCAGGGGAATTTGCCCTACAAGTAAAAAACTTTGGTCTGCATCACTCCCCAGTGGCTTCTATGCACCCTGGTGTTTTGCTTAGTGGGGTAAGAGAGCAGCTAGCAAACAGGGACCCTGCTATATTTTAAATGAAATATTGAACAGTCATGTTTGTGAACAGCCGGTATTTTGCCTAATCAGTAGAAACAAAAGTATGAATTTTTTTTCTTCCCACTAAAAATGTAAATTGCTCTTTTTAGAGAGGTGATTAATCCCTGGGAAAACTGGGCCCTCAGTTTGTCATCACTGTAAAGGGCCAAGCTAAGTCCCTTCCTGAGATGATTTATATACATCTAGCACAGTGTAGAAGAAAAGGAAGAGATAGAACAACAGAAAATACAAATTAAAAAAATTAAATCAGTTTCAGGAGGTTAGCAGAAAGCGGGAGTTTGTGGCAGGGAGAATCAGACTGTAGTTCTCACAAGTAACTGCAAGTGAGGTGTTTTTGGTTCCCCACAGGTTCCACAGTGTCCTTCTCTCCTCACCCCACCTTCAGAGGTTTGGGATCTATCTGCAGCCAGGGTTGCTTCTTCTCAGCCACCTGTGCTCTCTGAGGTGCACTGTGTTTTCACCCCCATCCTAAATCATCTCACAGGACAAAAGGCTCAGCCTTTCTCACAACTGGAAACAGGATAGACATACCAGGACAGCACTCTATTCCTAACTTGCTATCACACTGTGCAAGAAGTGCTTCAAAATATCTTAATTTAAACTTATCTGCTGGACTATTTTTAGTTCCTAGGATTCAAGAGCCTCTCCATGTATGGTAGAGGAAGGGAGGGAGAACTGGGTGGGGAAATTTCCTCCTCTGCTTTATATGGGCCTGGCTGCCTGTGCAGAGTCATCAAAGTTACCACATTCCATATCAGAAAAGGAAATCCTTCTTGTTTAAAGCGGATGTACAGCAGCATCACTTGAAAAGATAGGATGCTTATAAATAAGTGGCCTATTCATTGGCAGGCCATAGAGATTACCTCTTCTAAGAGTGACTGCAGTCACATTTCTTTACGGAAAGGGTGAGTGCAGCAAGCCATCTCTCAGCCCGTTACAACAGGTATAGGCCAAAGGAGCTGTGAACAAGATGAAGTCTCTGAATGGCAGTTTGAAGTTATTGCACCACATTTTCTATTTGGCTTTCAGCTTTGACAGTTTTAACTCTAATGATCACAATTATGTGACTGTTAGACTAACTTGCTGGTTTTGTCATTCACTGCAGTCTGAGAGACCAGTAGTTTTAGGATAGTAGCCTACGACTACTACATCCTACGTGCCTTAAAGTAAAATAGAAAAGCATTCTGCTTAGATCAGGAGATTAAAATTAATTGCCTGAACTACTGATCTTACAGAAGTCTGTTCCTAGCAGTGTGAAGCCATGCTAAATCACCCTTGGCCCTTGCCACTCAGTGAGCAGCCAGCCATTTGGAAAACAAGGACAACAGCTTCTATGGTTGAATCACAGATGGAGAGACTGATCTCATTTCAGCACGCATGAAACTGGAAATCGCTTCCGCTTGGGAAATCAGTTTCCATACACTGCAGTAACAGCCTACTTGCAAGTGTTTGTTTAAGAAACCCCACTTAATAACTGTCATTCTTCTTTGAATTCTCTGCCACTTGGAAGGCATTTATTAAAGACTACAGTGAGATAAACACCAGGCATCTAAAGACCTCTTTCTCCACCTTTAGGCTTGAGTACATTTGATCTTACTCCTTCAGTTGATGTCCTTCCATGGAAAGCAGGGGTGATATTTTCAGGCTGATATATTAATGGGACAGAAGCCAGATTATAAACTACTGCTGTCTTGGCTAGCTGGATGAATTTTTCCTTCTTTCTTGAATCATCTCATAATTGTCACAAGTAATTTGCCATCTTCCTCAGGTATTCTGACTGGAGACCTCCAGCATCGTTCCCTCAGGCATCACTCTTGTCCAGCATTTCAATGAGGATGTTGTGGGTTGCAGCCCTGGAAGTAAGGCTGATAGAGCTCTCCTCCACCTTTGTACCTCACTGCAATCCTGCTGCCCCAGAGCCTGACAGAGACACGAATTTAGCTGAACATGTGTTATCTCAAGATAAATCTAGTTGCAGATAATATTCTCTGGGAGGAGAAAGATCTTTAGCATTTGAATATGTATGGAGGAAAACTATGCGACCCCTGAAATGAAAAGGTATATATATTTGTCCTAATACTTCTACCATATGAGATATCATTTGAAGCATGTTTTTTAAACTATCAGTTTGTCAGACATTACTTCTATGTTATTATTGTCAGCACAGGGACTCTAACTCTGGGTCACAGTTCCTCAGACATGGTCAGAGGTCATTCATCATCCTGCTGCTGGAGAAGCAGCGTCAGAGTTCACTTCCAAGTTGACACTTCATGGTCCTTGCAGAGCCCCAGTGAGTGATTTTTCAGACTATGTTGTCTCATTTGTTAACATAGCCTGGCCTTGCACATACACTTCTACTCTGACTTAGGACGTGTAAGGCTGATGGGGAACAAAGGCATTAAATCAAAAATTTGCCAATAGTTCAGATCACAAAGGTGATCAGAGCAATAATCACACTGAAACAGCTATACATATAACCCCACAGACTGTCCTAACCAAGCTGGTAGTCCTAGATTCCAGGGTTTTGAGATCTGAGTTGAAAGAAACTGTAATGCAAACAGACAACAAGAATCCCTTTCCCAGTCCAGTTGTTTCCATCAGTTCTGAAAGCAATGTAGGACAAGGTTGCTGACAAGGTAGGGATAAGACTGCTCAGGGACAGCACTGAAATTGTTTTGAGACAGTGATAGTGATGGATGAGGGAGAGGCATAAAAGGGTGAGGCATAAAAGGACTTTGACAAGGAGTGATTAAACAACAGCCACTACTCAAGAGAAATGAGAAAATTATAGCTAGGAAGGAGAAAGCTGACAACCTGGCATATACTTGTTCTTCAGTTTCACTTAAACCCATCATAGGAAGAGACATCACTTTGTTGGGAAATGTGTAAAGCTTTACTGTCACCAGTCTCTACCACTTATATTAACTAAGAATCTCACTCTTTGCAAAAAGAAACAGGAGCAGAAACGGGGGCGAGTAGATTCAGCATATCTTGATACACTGACTGTACTGAAAAGACAAGGCAGAATCAGCTTCTCTGTAGAGGTCAACTGTAAGGAATTAATGAAACTTCTATCAGAATGGTCCTCAGTCCTTGCCAAGTACCTTGGAATAATGAGAAGGGTCTCAGGGAAAAAGACCAAGACCTTCTAGTAGACATAGGCTCTGATGACAAGGAAAAAAATCATTTAGCTTCAATTCATGAAGTAGTTATTTTTGTGCATATTTCCAAAAAACAAAATGAACAGTAAAATCAACAAGGACTAATAAAAAGTAAGACCTTCTCAGTAAGAGAAGACTTCATGGCTGAAGGAATAATGTGAACACGGTATATATTGGCTTCTATAGGATACCTGATACAGTTCCACATGACTTTTCCAATGAGAGAAATATGGATGAGATAGGACTACTGTAAGGTGACCACACAATTGGCTAAGAATAGAAGAGAAAACATAACTATTAATGGTTCATGATGTCAGATGAGCTAACTGGCTAAGTTGGTAGTAGTGTTTCACTGGGCTTCGGAATCTAACAGGACTACCTCTATATTTTCACCCACAGAGCTTTAAACACTAACGTCAATCAAAGGTCCTCTCCACCTCAGTGTTATATGACTGGCAAGGAGACAGATGATAAAAAATCCCAACCCTCTTCTCTTCTGTCAGTGGATCTTATCCTCTGGCTGCATCTGGACAGAACAAGCAGCATGTGCTGTGGGGCCACCACAGCCCCAAAACTGCTATCACTCAGATCTGGAACCTAGCTGAGACACCTTGCAGCTTTTCTCTGGTTTTTCTTCCCAGAGAAACCCAGGTGTGTGGGGGACACAGGGGAGGGAGGGGGGCTACTTGGACTGAGAAGCTCAAAAGTGTTCCCAGGTACACCATATTGTCTTCCTATCTGCTTTTTCAGGTGCTAATTCCTGCTAGTGAAGCTTTGTAAATGTGGCTTGTTTCTCTTGGTTGTTGTAGCTAGCAAGCAGTAACAGGAAAGAGCAATAACACCATTTTTCAATGGGTGTCCTGCGGATTCAGAGGAGATTGCTGTGTATTAATTGGCAAATGACATAACACATGGAAGGTATTCAGTTGTCTTGTGAAAGGCTAGAATTTCTAATTTAGTAGGAACTTGAATAGTCGTAGAAAGGGACTAAAATCTCCTGGTTAATGAGACTATATGGCAAGTACTAGAGGATTAGTTAAGTCCACATAGTGAGATAGTGAGCATATACTTGTCTGTATTACTGGAGTAGATGTTGGATAGATTGAAAGACAAAGACGTGATCAATCAGTGGTATCCTGCTGGCAGACATCAAGCAATTTTGTAAGCAGTAGAATTAGCAGATCCTGGCATCCTTTTAATTTATGTTTTGTATTTGATATCTCATTCTCTCATGTCTAGTAAATGCAAATCTGTCTGATGTCTGTCTCTCACATTCAAAATGAGAAAGCGTGTGTGTGTGTGTTCTTCAGTTTTTGATGCCTAATTAAGACTGCACTCAGGCTTCTTGCTTCCTACAGTGGGGTCTCTCTCCTTTTCCATGTAAACTTGTAGGAGTGTTGTATCTTTGTGACTTCAGACTGTTAAAATTAGCAAGTTGACTCAAAAGCTATTAGCATGAAATGGGTAAGATCGAAAGACATGCAGCACTGACCGCATAAACCTTTCATAGGAAACTGGGCTAAAACTGCAAAAGACAGACTCACTAGTGCATTCAACAGGGGCTGTCCTGGCAAAAAAAGTTCTCCTTTGGGAAAAGACTACACAGGGGATATTCAGGGCCCAGGTGTGAGCTGTCAGCACAGAAAAACTGGCCATGTGTGCAACCTTTTGCACTGAGGACACATTTCCGTCCAGCTCAGAAAGAAAACTGTCACCCAGCTGAGAGATTGTTTTGAATGAACAAGATATTCAAGTCTCCAGCAGGATACCATGAGACTAAGATATTGCAGCCATGCACAGGGATGTCTCTACACCCTCTCTGCCTAACAGAGATCTCCAATAGCAGTATGGCTAAGACTGGTCAAAAATCTACAAAATGACTGGGCATGATTTTTCCGTGAGCTGTTAATTCACCTTCAGAAAAGCCTGTTTCTGGTTTTCCAAAACCAGAAGATTGTAGTGGGGCAGTGTCTCACTGTCCCCACTGTCTCACCTTTAAAATCACTAGCCATTTAAGAAGAAACACTGGTTTGACAAGTATTTTAACTATTTAACCTCAGATAGATGCTAAAGTGTTGCAGATTTGAGTAGGAGACTGTAGCATTTGTCTGTACCATCCTAAACTGGAGCTGAAGCCATATCTTTGTTTTATATTATGCACTGGTTATATGATGGAAGTGTGTAAATATCCAAGAATGACAAATATTTCCTATCCCAAGAGTTTTACCTTTACTTTGAAGTAAAAGAATATATACTCCTCTGCTTAACTGTTTGCAATTTAAATACTGATCAAAGCTTTGAAGGTTGAAACTTTAAACAGGGAAATGCTTAGAAGGTCAATATAAAATCTTCCATCCAAATCTTATTTTGAAAGGACTTCAGGTATGTAAAGTATTAGATGTCTGTAGCCTCTAATGACTTACTGAGATATTTGCAACGTTAGCCATGGAAAATGACTTTGTCTAACATAAATAGCTGGAAGAACAAAATTCGAGGTGACCGCATCTGAAAAAAGCAGTTGACAAGTAGCATTTCATCAGAGAGGAACAGGCTTTTTATCCCTGGAAGTAGCAGAGTGCCTTATTTTCTATAGTACTGGCTTTTCTAGAATTCGATCATGGTAATAAAATTTACCACTGACTGTTTCCTAGAGAACATGAACAGTATGTGACCTCATGTAAACTAGCTTGTTCAGTAGCTTGCCTGGGCATACATTAAAATGCTTTCTTTTAATAAGGCCTGATCTTGAAAAGAATTATACCTTTTACACTTCTCTTTACTGTAATTAGTAACAAAAATCATGTCACTTCAGTGAAACTTAGTTAAGAGGAAAATCTTCATAGGCTTTGCTTAATAGAAATTTTTCCTTTTTGTGGATTTTTTCCAATAGAATTTAGTGTGTACATGAAATAAGTGCTTTAGAAGTTAACAAAAAGTTTTCTACAGAATTATTCACTACACCAACAGAATTTATGAGAGTTTTATAGACCTTCCTTTTACTCTTTTATCTATTCCATTTGAATGTTCTTACAAGAGACAGAGATGTATTTTCATTCCAATGGCATGTATCAATATTATAAGGTTTCCCCAAAGAGACATATACTTACATAAATCCCTGTATGTGATATACTTACATAAATCCCTGTATGTGTAAATATTCAACAAAGAAGAGACTGAACCACTTTCCTTGCTCTTGCTCTAAGAGTCTCTGTATGAGATGTGACAGGTCCCTCTACATCAATGTTTCCTTGTGGGAGTTGTTGTCTTGGTGTGCAGTGACGGCTGCTGGTCTGCAGCATGCATGGTCAGACCTTCATGTATGGTCAGACCTTCATTTTCCAGGCTCTCTAACACTGGACATGGTCTGCCAAGGCTACAGAAATGCTCAGGCTGGGACTGCTGGGAGGGAGAATCATGGGAGAGTGTCCCTTGGCCCCAGCTCTGGGATTGTCTCACAGGAGCTATTGCTCGAGTACAGAAAGGAGCGATAAGACAGGACCTAGGCAAAGTGTGAAGAGACGCTGAGCAGGCCACAACTGCAGAGATTTGCAGACTCCCAGCACCATCTATTCCCTTCCTTGCCATCCACCACAGTCCTCACTATCAGTATCTCATCTTTCAACGCCCCTCAGTCTCCAGTGCTGGAGCTCTGAATGGTGCTGCCAAAACACCACTCTCTGGTTTCCAAACACTCTCTCACCCTCCCTGGGCACAGCCAGGCTTTCAGTGTAGGTAACAGCCTCTGGTGTTTTAATTCAGCTAAACAACTTCACTGCAGGCATGCAGGATGCTAATGCCCCTCTGTTAAATGTTCCTCAGTCGTGTACACAACAGAAATCTGAATCATAGACTGGTTCTCCTCAGACATGGAAGAAAATTGATAAACACCGGAAAGTATCTGCTCTCTCTTTTCTTCCTCTTTACCTGGGGCTGAGTGCTCTCTAAGAGTTTCAGGCAAGGAAAGTTATTTTCCTCCTGTGTAGGTTTCTTCTGCCTCTCCATGTTGGACATGCACACTGTGTTATTTTCATCTCTTTGAAGGGCTCTTTGGCAAAGAAATGTTGGACATTGAGGCATTGGTAAGCTTTCACCTTTCTAATCTGAAGCTTGCACCACAAAAGCTGCGGTAATATAGAGTATATTTTCTTATTTTAAAATAAAAAGTAAATTTCTCTTTACAGGGAGTACAGAGTGGGGGAAAGAATAAGGGTGTTTAAGTGCCAGGTGACAATGTCCATCACACTGCTCAGTGATGAAGCTATGAAGACAAAAATAGACGAAGTGACCTCATGGCTTTCAGCAGCAATGCCTACGAGACAAAAGAGAGGCTTTAAAAGGCTTGTGGACTGATAGCAAAGAGCTTGGACATCTCAGAGTTTTGGTTCTGCTCCAGAAGGGCACTGCTTTGCTCCTCTCTCATTGCCTCTCTTTCTGTTTATGGGGAGTTGTGAATTAAACAGGCTTTGTGACATGCCCAGTTCTCCAGGTCTGGACTGTACTTTCTCAAGCTTGGATCAGCCTTATGCAGGTACAAATGTCTTGTCTCTTTTCTTTTCTTTTCTTTTCTTTTCTTTTCTTTTCTTTTCTTTTCTTTTCTTTTCTTTTCTTTTCTTTTCTTTTCTTTTCTTTTCTTTTCTTTTCTTTTCTTTTCTTTTCTTTTCTTTTCTTTTCTTTTCTTTTCTTTTCTTTTCTTTTCTTTTCTTTTCTTTTCTTTTCTTTTCTTTTCTTTTCTTTTCTTTTCTTTTCTTTTCTTTTCTTTTCTTTTCTTTTCTTTTCTTTTCTTTTCTTTTCTTTTCTTTTCTTTTCTTTTCTTTTCTTTTCTTTCTTCTCTTCTCTTCTCTTCTCTTCTCTTCTCTTCTCTTCTCTTCTCTTCTCTTCTCTTCTCTTCTCTTCTCTTCTCTTCTCTTCTCTTCTCTTCTCTTCTCTTCTCTTCTCTTCTCTTCTCTTCTCTTCTCTTCTCTTCTCTTCTCTTCTCTTCTCTTCTCTTCTCTTCTCTTCTCTTCTCTTCTCTTCTCTTCTCTTCTCTTCTCTTTTTTCCTTCCTTCCTTTCCTTTCCTTATTTTAGTCTACTCTCATATTCTTTTGCCTATTCTGATTTCATTCTTGCTCTTTACCTTCTACGAGTCATCTTAGGAAGATTTCTCTTCCTGTTTTTTCTTAAACTGTTGTGGAAGATTGTAGCTTTAATAGCATGACCATTTTTCTGTTGGGAGGACTGGTGTAATTAGTCATGTGCTTTAGCCTTTGATGAGGAGAGAGGTAGGAAGAAGAAAAGAGGGAGGTGAAAAGCAGGTCCCAGAGGGCCCTATTTGCCAGCTCCTTCACAGCACAGGACAGTTCAGAGCAACTTCCAAGGGAAGTTGTACGTGGATCCTAGTGCTGAGCTGGTGGAGTTAAAGCCAAGACCATCCTCTGTTACAGTCTCTCTGACAGTATTTGTTAGCCCAGACTCTAAAGCTGGCACTTCTATGGTAGTCTGCTGTCAGAAAGGGCTGTGAAGACATCACTTTGAATGGTGTTGCTCCCTATCTGTTAGCTCCTGATGCTAAAAATCCTTCTGTGAATCACTCAGGTCAGAGTTTGCATATTCTGCACTTGACTAAGATCCTGTGGTGCTGCTCTTTCTGCTTGTAAATTTAGAAGCAAAATACCACCATGTGAGGTGTAAGTAGCTTGTAGCAAGGTTGTTTGTAGCAACTTCCCTTATTTTCTCCATTGCCAACAACCCCTAGAGACACAGGAATGCAGATCTGTAAATGAAGTGGGCAGCCCTTCAGGGACTGTAGTTTGATTCCATCACAGATAGCAGGTCTTTGAGGGCAAGTCTGTGACTGCTCTGAAGAACATTAAAGTCACACTGGACACTACTTCAGTCTTGGTTCAGCAAGGTGGGGTCATTCTCTAAGGAAAGGTTTGGAAAGAACCTTCACTTTGCAAATGCAAGTACAAATAATGAGTCATTTCAGCACTGCTTTTTCCTGTTTCTAGTTCTGGTTGCAAAGGAGAGGAATGAACTGTGCATCCACGTGAAATGATCTCAAACCACAGAAGTCCCCTTGCTGAAATCCCAAAGCAGCAGCATGTGCTAGGGAATGGCTGCAAACTTTGAGACCTTCCATGAAGGATGACTGCTTTGCAAATCAACACTTTATTTTCAGCATGGGGTGGGAGAGGGAAGCCCTTTCTGCTGTGGTTACACTGATGCAGTACAGAATGATGACACCACAATTGTGTGGCCTAGAAAGGTTTTAGGAGACTGCAGCCCTCAGGAAAACTAGTAAACTTCTTAAATAAGCTCCCTGTCCCTCACTGCAGGTGACTTTGCCACATTAACAGGTTCACATTGAATGGATGCTTTGTGATAAAATGAACAGAAGTGAGATCCTGAGAAGAGTGAGCAGTTTCCTTCATCTCTTGAGCTAACATCATCCCTCAGCGCTGCCTTGCACATCTCCTCTCCTCTCCTCTCCTCTCCTCTCCTCTCCTCTCCTCTCTCCTCTCCTCTCCTCTCCTCTCCTCTCCTCTCCTCTCCTCTCCTCTCCTCTCCTCTCCTCTCCTCTCCTCTCCTCTCCTCTCCTCTCCTCTCCTCTCCTCTCCTCTCCTCTCCTCTCCTCTCCTCTCCTCTCCTCTCCTCTCCTCTCCTCTCCTCTCCTCTCCTCTCCTCTCCTCTCCTCTCCTCTCCTCTCCTCTCCTCTCCTCTCCTCTCCTCTCCATTCCTTCAGCAGAGCATAATTTATTATGTCTCTCTGGGCTGGAGATAAATTTTGTCTCTGTTTTTGTGACAAATTATTAGATGCAAACAGTGGATGGTTGTTCCATCTGTACTGTCATGCTGGGAAAAAGGGTGAAATGAAAGACATCACAAATTAGTCTGTGGTTTAGGCATGTGAGGCTTTTTTTCTGTGCAAGGTTAGTGCTGACTTCTGTCACTTCAACAGTGATTCAAGGCATGTCCATACTTTCCTTAGGACAGACAAGTTTGGTTTTACTATCGAATCATATTTACCACCTGCTTTCCCTGCACAAAGACAGAGGACACAACGTTCCTCCCTGGGGCTTTACTGACCACAGAACAGGTGGAAAATTATTATCCCATACTCTCATACCAGTGTTCCAACAGGTGTTGTCTTTTCCAAGCAAGCCTAAGTGGATTTCCTTCTGGTCTGGCTGATCAGTTGTGGGGATCTGGAATTCTTGCTCAGGAGCAAATACTCTTTTTCCTTTCCAGGCATGGGCACAGGGAAGAGACTGCAGCAAGGATGAAATCATGCTTCCTTTGCCTCCTGCAGTGGCAGGGCTGTTGCAGAGCAACAAACAGCCCTACACACAGTGCTACTGTACACACTGACTGTAGCTGACATTGCAGGGCTCAGATCAGGAGCAGCCCTGCTGTACCTGCAGAGCACCTCTCCTCTTGCACACATGTGGTCCTTTATATGATCGAAGGAACATCTACAGAAGTCAGGGCTCCACCTTCAGGGTGACAAATAAATGGTAAAAATTTCCACAAGCAAGGGCAAGCACTTTAAAAACATCAGGGACTCTTGGCCACATGCTTCAGAAATAGGAAATCCCAGATCTAATGAGGAAACAGACCAGCCATCAGAGTGGGAGGAGTTCCCTCCCCACACCTTCGACTTCTACTGTGTTTGCAGGGAAAGAAAACTGCTCCTGATTTTCTATCAACAGTTTATAAAGACACTATCATCAGCAAAACTGGAATGAAAAAGAAGGGCAAGGGGTGTGTTTCTTCTTATGTGCACTAGAACACCTATAGCCATTTCACTGTCCACCTTTGCCCACCCAACCTTTTCTGATCGCTGAGATTGCCTCTTTCTATCTCTTTCAGAGCTCCATCGCCACGAAAGCATCCAGGAGAAGAACGTGAAAGAAGCCAAAACCAAGTGCAGAACCATTGCGTCCCTGCTGACAGATGCACCCAACCCCCACTCCAAGGGGGTGCTGATGTTTAAAAAACGCAGGCAGAGGGCTAAGAAGTACACACTGGTAAGCTTTGGCAGTGTTGATGAAGACCGCTCCTATGAGGAGGAAGACGGAGTTTTTCCAACTAGTGAATCTGAATTTGATGAGGAAGGTTTCTCTGATGCTCGAAGCCTAACGAATCACTCAGACTGGGACAACACTTACCTAGACATTGAAAAGTCCAAATCTGACTCCGAACAGAAGGAAGAGAAGCAAAAAGGTTTGAGTGAGGCCTCAGGTAAAGGAGCACGATTATTTGAGCAGCAGAGGGAACGGGCTGGGAAGTACACAGTTGAGAAAACTCCAGTGCAGAAGAGCCCAGAGCTTGCCTCAGCTGCCCAGCCAAAGCAGGGCACAGTGAACGGAGACATGCCTGTGCCAGAGAAGGCAGACAATGTGCCCCTCAGCATCCACCTGGAAGGTGTGCAAGTGCCCAGCAAGCAGCCAGCCACTGTCCCCACTCAGCTCCTGACTGCCCCCAGCCCCACTTTCTTCCCGCCTCCCCCAAGCACCCCCGACCCCTTCTCTGCAAGTTCAACAAGCATGTTCAACAGGTCTGCACGGCCCTTTACTCCTGGCTTTTCTGGCCAACGTCCAGCAACATCCTCCGTCATCTTCAGGCCATCTGCACCCAAAAAACCCACTGAAAGTCTGGGTGGGCAAAGCCCAGTGGTTCCCCCTTTCTCACCTCTGGTTCCAGGAACACCTGCCAATGCACCAGTGCCAACACAGCGTGGTCCAGTCAGCTCCTCCACATCTCTGTATATTCCTGCACCAGGAAGACCAACATCACCACTGGAGTCACAGCCAAAAGCGGGAGGAAGTGCTTCAGAGATCAAGCCTTCTGCCAACACTGCCCGGACATCCACCACCTCGATCTTTTTGTCAACTCCCTCAAAGCCAGGAGGGGATATGGCCTCCGCAGGATCCCAGCCACGAGTCCCTGGAACAGCCTCTTCTTCATTGTACATTAGTCCAGCACCATCACAGCACATGAGAAGCAGTTCCCCTGCGCCCAAACAGCCTTCTCCTGCCATCACTCCAGCAATGCCACGACCTCCATCGGATCCCTTAACCTCCAGGGAGCAGAGGATTGCTGTGCCAGCTCCCCGCACAGGCATCCTGCAGGAGGCTCGCCGACGGGGCAACAAGAAACCCATGTTCAGTAAGATTGAGGAGAAGAAGAAGAATTCACCCAACCCTGAGCTCCTGTCTCTGGTGCAGAACCTGGATGAGAAGCCAAAAGGTGACCACCCTGCAGCAGGCTTTGAGTCTGGGCCTGAGGAGGACTTCCTCAGCCTGGGTGCTGAGGCCTGCAACTTCATGCAGTCCTCAGGCCGCAAGTTCAAGACCCCACCTCCAGTGGCCCCCAAGCCTCAGCAAGATGCTGGATTGGTAAATGGGGCCCAGGACATGCCTCAGCTTAAAGGCAAAGGGGCAGAGCTCTTTGCCAAACGCCAGAGCCGCATGGACAAATTTGTGGTGGAAACAACACCGAAGCCAGAGTACAAGCCCAGGACCCCCTCTCCATCCCCTTCTCTGCCCTCATGCTGGAAATATTCACCCAACATCCGGGCTCCCCCTCCAATAGCTTACAACCCAATGCATTCCCCTTTCTACCCCTTGGCAGCCAGCAAATCTCAGGCTAGCAAAGCAGAGAGCAAGGTGAAAAAGGCACCTGGCCAGAAATCAGGGATCAAGGTCATTGATTTAATGCGCCACCAGCCATATCAATTAAAGTCAGCCATGTTCTGTTTTGGGGATCCCCCAAGCCCCAGCACTCAGAATACTCCTGGCCAGCCAACCCCACAGGCTAGCACATCCTTCACGACAGCCAAGCAGGTCCCTGTGAAAATGGCCAAGACCCAGGAGATTCGCCGCTTCTCCACTCCGGCTCCCATGCCAGCCTCCAGCAGCCTGGCACCCACTGTGCTTGTGCCCCGCTCAGCCACTACGCTGGATGAGCCACTGTGGAGAACAGAAATGGCCTCCTCTGCCCCTGCTACACCAGCACCCTTCCAGGTGGAGCTCAGCCCCTCCCCTAAGCCATATCAGAGCTCCCCAGAGCCTGGCCAGGTGGGACAGGGACCTCCTCCAAACTCAGCCTCTGCCTCTCGGTTTCAGGTGGCCAGGCCCAAATTCTCCGCAGCAAGAACAGGCATGCAGGCCAATGTGTGGAGGCCAAGTTTTGGCCATCACTGAGGCAGCCCCCCTCCCATCCTGTCTATGGCCCCGCAGAGATAGCATTTGTTTTGTCTTTCATGTCAGCTCAGTACGTTGGGATGAGTGACAAAAAATGAAGAAAAAAAAAATCAAAAAATTACTGCCCTTCTGCACTGCCCCCTTCCCCAGCCTCCCCTTGGTCTCAGATGGGATAATTCATGGAAAGGCTTACTGGCTGTGGCTACGGCAGGAGGAAGAATGTGGAGAGAGGGCACGTGTGTGGTACACAAAAACTGGGAACTTGTACACAGCAGCAAAACCCACTTCCAGAGGGGGTGAATGGCAGAAGTTATCTCACATGGAGACACACATGAAGCAGTAGTTTTCCTTTCCCAAGGGCTTTGGAGTCACCCTGCATGGAAGGAAACTAGAGACAAGAGCTTTCCAGGAAGAAAGGGTTAGAGGGGGGATTACAGAACAGAAGCTCCAGCTTTCCCATTAGACTGTTGTTCTTTGATCCTCCCAGTCTGTACACTTGTGTGTGCACACACATGCACACAGAAACACTCAGCAGGGAGTGAAAGGACAAGTGGAGCCTCACCTGGGACATTTCTCCCAGAATTTCCTCTGTGGGAGCATGGGAAAGAAGGCAAGAGAGCAGAGTGAGCAGTGGTGTTTGCCCATGTACACATGGCCTGAGAGTGGCCGTGTGTGCCTGCTCCTCCAATCACCAGGGCTGGGGGTAAAAGGGAGAGTCATCCTACCTGGTACTAAATATCACTACCAGGTCTGCAAATAGTTTGCCAAAGAGGGGCTATGATGGGACTTGATGGGGTTATCACCAACTGTGGGAACTGCAGAAGTATCCATTTTTGAGGGTACACAAAGTCAAAGCTAAGCTCAGGCATCTCTGGTTGGCACAAAGAAAGGCCCTGCAGCATCAGTCCCATTGAACAGGATATGGATACTGTAAGTAGAAAGGTGGATTGCATGGGAGAAGGTACATTTGCCTTTAAGTGAGGCAGGACTGAATATGCATTTGTACATGATCTTTTTGTTTAGTTTAGGACAGACGTGAGGCAAGATTAGAAATGGGTCACAACATAAAATTGCTGAAAGCTTTTGATGGGGGGAAAATGGAGGGCCTTTACAGACATTCTCAGCATGGAAGTGGAAGTCAGGAAAACAGAAAGTCACAAGTAAAACTTCACACAAAATTACTTAGGTATTATTGTGGGCCCTATTTGGTAAAAACTGAAATGCTCTGAGAATCCCAGATGATCTGCACTCACACACATATATAGAGTTCAGTTTGCTGATGATGCTGGGGAAACAGTACTGGTTATTCCTTGAATGTCCCAGGCTAGCCTCCAACTTATCCCTATACTACAGGCATACAGGAAGAAAGCACTGCCTTCCCAAGGAAGAAATCTGCATATTAGTAGGGAGTGTGCATGTGTGTGTGCATGTCATCTGTACTCTGGTTTCCACACCCCCCTGCTTGTGGTCCTCCTTTACCAGCAGCCTCTTTTCCAGTGAGATCCCACAAAAAAGCATTGCTCCTGAAACGCTGGCTCAAACACAGCAGATGCCCCAGCTGCAGGGAAGGGATTTGCCACCTCTTTCTGGGTCAGGGTTGCCCAGCCTGTTGATAAACCCTTAGGAACATGTACATGAGCCAGAATGAGGGTCTCCTAGCCCTCTCTCCTGAGACAAGTCTCCCTCTCATTAGACTTGCTCCTCTTCAAGCAGTAGCCATTCTCTGACTGGACTGAGCACAAACTTTGGATCAACAAAAGTTTAGGTTCTGGGGGAAAAAAGGAGTGCAAGTGGGTCTGAAGCAGTCTGTATGCAGTGCAGCTAGTGTTGTTCCATACTAAATCTAAGCCAGCCTTCCTCTGCACAGCAGGAGCTTATGATGTGTAGCTTTTTCATGATAGCTGGGGCTCTAGTTTTTCTTGGAGACTTGAAAGTCTTTCTCTGTGAGCACCTGGAGATTTTTCATGTGCTCTCTCCTATGAAGAAAAAGAAGGCTGGAAAACCTAGCTAGCACCTCTGATCCTGGACAAGCTTGGCAGGGAGAAAAGGAGAAGCAATACTCAATTCTGCTTTTGAATCCTCCACATTCTGGCTGGACTTTTCTTCAGGCCTGTATTTGCAGTGCACATTCCTGGTGGCCCTGAAACATATAATGAGCATGCTTGGGAGAGAGGAGGACAGCATTACACCTCACTTGGCACACTATCAACCATGGGAGAGGACTGTAAGAAAAGCCATGAGAATACCTTGAGTTAATGGACAAAAGTGAGGCTGAGTCAGAAGAGAAGCTGCATCTGGTTATATGACATAGGAGCAGCCAACCTGAATTGATGAGGAGACTGTGTCCTTGAAAAACCCCAGAGAGGATCTCTGAGGAGAAATCATCACCACAGAGTTAATTCAGATCACCAGAATCCACTTAGCTCCAGTGAAGGGGAGCAGCTATGCTACAAAACCTATCTCAGATGATTGCTTTCTCACTCATCCTGTTCTGTACTGTATTGCCCGGGTTTCTAAAACAAAAACAAAACAAAACAAAAACCCAAAACAAAACAAAACAAAACAAAAAACACCAAAAAGAAAAAAGCCTGTGTGCAAACTGAACCTCTGTGACTCTTCCCAAACATAGAGGGAGGAATCTTCTATTTTATCTAGGAAAGCTGTACGAAGGAACTCAAGAAGTAGCAGCGCTCCAAAAGCTTTGTCTCTCATCTCCTTGTGGAGTGTTGTCTGTCCCTGGCTAGTGATTTAAGCCATTAGCCTTAGACAGACAAGCTAGCCCAGGCTGAAAGCATTACTGAACTCAGGTGTAGAGAGGGGTTGTGTGGACCAGAGGAAGGGTGCTCAACATAATTCTGCAGTCAAGAAATAACCTCAGAAAGTCTGAATCTTACTCCAGTATCCCTTTCCCTCAGGCCCCTAAAGTTAAGGGCTCTCAGGGCCTGAAAGTCTCAGGAAGATCATTTTGCCACTGGAAAAATAGAGAAGTCTGGCCTTAATATGTAAGGGAGGTTGCATGGGTTTAGTATTTTGGTTATCCCACTCCAGATTTCTGGGAGACAACAATTACTGCTGAGGAGTGATTGCCAAACACCATTCAATGTTAGATATGATCCAAGTGAGTGGAATAACTGCATTTGCCCCATCATTTCTGATAATGTAATGGGCAGGAAATGAAAAAAGTTAGGTTTGATTGGAGAACATATACTAAATATAAGAGCAAGGGAAAGAACCAAGAGGCTGGGAACCCTGTATTTTACTCACATCCTTGCTTCAAAGCTATGTTTAGAAGCAAAAGTAGTCATTTAATGGACTTCAGCCCCTCACAAACTTTTCTGGATCCTATGCTGACGCAAGACTTGATCTGCAGAAGCAGAGGCTGTCGCAGGTGAGGCCTACAGTTCTCGTGGTGTATCCCAAATAAGGCCTGTAGCTGCAAGTAGCATGAGATGAGAAATAATACTGAGATGCATCTATTGAGTTATAAGGAAGAAACCTGAACTACTGCTGGCTTTAAGCAGCTCCGCTATGTCTGCTCATGAAAATACTGTGGCTGGCCTGTTAGAAAGGTCACAGGTGAAATTACAAGGAATACTTTTGAAACATGTAAGCTTGTCTTGAGCCTCTCCAAATGTCTAATTCCTCAGCTGTTGAACAAGCAAAGATATAAACTGTTGTTTGAAAAGTTTTAGCTCCCACCTGCTAAGTTATAAGCTTCAGTGGTAGGCCAAAGCCCAGTGTTCCCTGGTTAAGTATTTGAAGATGTCTTCATTTGCTGTGATTTAAAACTGCTTATCATCCCTCCTCTCTAGCATGCTGCAGGCTTCACCTTGCAGCTATGGCAATTCAGGGGTTTTATCTTTGCTTCAGAAGTAACAGTCCCTTCCCTCTCAATATACGGGAACACTTACCAGAGATAACCTCAAGATCCTGCAGCACCTGGGAGGAAGCATCTCAGAAGAGACTGGTGTGATGAGGAGTCACTGATACCAGACATGAGCACAGTGTGAGGATTGTAAAGAATATGCTCCCTTTCTGCTATAATATCCAGCACCCCCTACTAGACCCTTTTCCCCAGAAGAGACCCATCAGTGCTCTGAAAATGGGAGCCCATCAGCAGTGCTCTGTCTGGTGAAAGATGTGACTCCAGATGAACAGAGTTGGCATCTTTGTTTATGGAGATAACTTTTTTCCTTTTCTGTTTTGTCGGGGTTTTTTTTTCCAATTTACAATCACTTTCTATTTGTTTGTGCAGAAAAATAAACTTGTGATATGCACTTTACATGTGGCATTTTGTCACTCTTTGCTTAGCACCCAGGAGGAATTGCTATGGGTACAGCACATGCATTTAGCACTACCTACTACAAATTTCTAAGGACAAGAATATAAGGAGTTCAGAAAAGGATGGGATGTCTCATCAATAAAAACACCTAGGTTGGGCTTAAAGCCTCTATACAGTAAAAAAGACCCATACAAGGAAAAACTTAAGTGAGATCCAAAACTTTGGTACTACAGACTATAAAACACTCACTGACAGGTTGAAGACATTTGTGGATCAGCATAAGCTGGCCTACCCCATCACTGCCCCTCAGCCTGTTCTAACCTAAACCCTACCCTCTGCTTGTAAATCCAGTATCAGCGGAAGTTGGTCAGCTCTGATAAATCCAAATATCAACTCACATTGAACAATTTAACCTAATATTAACCAAGACATCAGAAAAACAAGTCAGTCAGAAAATCAAACATATCTCATTGTATTCTCAGCCTCCAAATCTAATCCTAACTCTAAACTCAATTCATGTTAAAGTCTACTCAGTTTCTGGGTTCTGAGAGGTTCATTGTGTTCCATTTAGGACAAGCGTTAGCAGGTTGCATTTCCCAGAAATATCTCAGTCACAGACAGCAGTTCCTAAGCACTGCAAAAGACACTGGGATCAGCTGTAGGATTAGACTGCAGGCTCTGGACATTTGTCCAAGTATAATTTTGTGGATGTTTGCCAGATTAATTGCAAGGAGGGCTTCCTTTTGCAGTGGTCTGGAGGTCGGTCTTAGGACTATCCAGTGTATTCCTGATTGACTTGCCATCAGAAAATGCAGAAAGGGGCAGCAATGATGCCAAATCTAAGCTTCTGTCCAACCAGAAGCACAGCTCCCAAAAAAGTAAGTATACAGATGCACAGGCTGCAGATTAGGACTGCATCTTGTTTTGCTTAATAAATCTGATATAGTAGGATTATGAGCTACTCCAGATGGTTTGACACATTGCAGGACGGTTGCTGTATCTAGGGCTCTTAATTAAATTCCCTGTTAACCTCCACAACCTTCTCAAGTGAGAGTCATTTCCTCTCAGAGCAGATCATGTCAGAAGGAACCAGACAAACAGACTTTGAAAAGTGGAACAGGAGCCTGCCAAGCCAAAGGATTACTAAACACTTATGTAGCAGGCTAGGGATTAACTTGGTCTTCAGTGCCCACCTTGGAGAGGAGTTTGAAACCAGAAAATAATAAGGTGCCTAATGGAGATCTCTATCCCTAAACAATCACACCCGATGGAAGGATAATGTGCAGCAAAGAGCTCAGCAGGGAAGCATGTGGCATACAGGACAGACAAGGCTGTTCCCCGACAGTACAGACCCATAGCTTTAATGGCCACTAGATGTTGCCACTGCTCTTCTCTGAGTTACCTGCGGGTTTGGCATTCGCCTGATGCGTTAAGTCTAGAGGGTTTAAAATCTTAGGAAGTCCTTTCTTCCTAATCTATCCTCTTTTGACATTCACATATGGTGCTGCTCAGTCCCACATACCAGAGGAGAAGGTCAGGCTCATACCACAGAGTTTTGGCAGCGGGGGGCTTGCGGTAGCTTGGAGGGGATTCCTGGGTGACACAGACAAACAGACTGCCCAGCAAATAGCACACGTGGGAACGGCAGCTATTTCCACACACGCTCCATCTCTGTGGTCGAATCCTACATATTTCTGTCCCAGTCCTACACCTTACTGTGCATTAAACCCACTTAGTAGCATGAGAGAGCATTTACTGTTTCTCCTATTTTGGTGCTACAAAGTACTGACAAGTCTCCCTGATGTCTGTGTTAACTGGAACAGGTTAAGAATACATGAAATATTTTACAATAACAAAAATTTTATTTATTTCATCATCACCACCACCATCACAATATCCAGGAAAAAAGTGCCATATCAAGAGTTTTGCAACTATTTTTTCCAGAACAGATTGAATCATGTTGGAATCTGCTCTTTATGAATGCTTTCAACATAGATCAGTCCTGGGCATAAAGCAAAGAGGAGAGCAAAGGCAAAGTTTACTTCTCCATCTTTGAAAAATTAAAGTGGTGAAAACTGATGTTGTTTTCTTGACTTCTACATGATCAAAATCTGGAGGCAGCTCTGCTGCTGATGCTTCTCTGAAGAACTGCTTGTGTCCATTTAGCAGTGTAATAAAGCAGATTTCATATGCTACTCTTGAAATGAGTTTGTAGGCATTGACAACTTGAAGCTAGACATTTGAAATTAGGTGTACAAGAATGCAGTGCGAAAATAAATTAATTTTGAAGATTCATGTCAGAGAAAGCAAAGCTTTGTTTAGGCTGCTCCTCAGGCCACTTAAATGAAGGGCATATTTGGAAAGAGGGAGGTGGTCACAGTGAGATACAGACCGTTTCTTGTATGATTATAAACCCTCTGAAGTGGGGAGAAATCCTACAGGCAGCACATGTACTACCCCACTGGCATTAATGGAAATTCCATGCACTTAAGCAAAGAATGAATTCAGCCACCAAACCTCACCACAGTCCAAACCCTTCCACCCTAAACAAAACAAAACCACCTCAAGCACAGCCTGTAGTGATTTAAAACCTTTAGCACTGACTACTATGAGTGGGTAAGATAACAAGATAACAGACATCTTCTTCTGAGTTCATTGCATTATTTATGGCAGGGATAGAAGGTGGTACAATATTCCCAGTCCAAAAAAGCCATTGACCTGCAGAACCTGGCACCATGGCAGGACGCAAGTGAAGTCTCTGCTAGACCCACAATTGACATTTATAGACTTGTGAACTAGACCTTCCTATGTCTCAGGAGAAACCATGTATAGAAAGGAGAAAGGAGCAGTATTTAGTACTCTGTGTGGTAACTGAAAATAAAGACATGTAATTTTATTTGAAGATAGAGTAGGAGGTAAGAGTCTCAGTTTAAGGTGTGTGTTGGTGCTTAAGTGTCAGACACAAGAGTGCTTTATACAAATCACCCTCTAAATCCTGGTGCCATACTAATAGGTTGAAGGCTCAGGCTCTGTTCAGTTCCTTGCAGATGCACTCTTAGGTCCCATGTCTCACCTGGTATATGAATACTTCTCACATGAGACTTTGACCAGGCAAACAAATGCTTTGTTCCCATCAGACCACGGTTCCCATCACTCCTCATATCTGTATTTCAGCCTCCTTGGCCTTAATCCTAAACTTGCTTGCCTCTGCCCTTTGGGCTGGAAATCCACAGCAGACTCTTGTCCCCTGGAGTTTGCTCACCCTGAACTGCCAGTACCTTGTTCCTGGTCCTAATTGCAGGGTATGCTTGCTCATAGTCTGATTGAGATCCTCACACACCATGCTAGACTTGCCTTCTCTTCATCTTGCTATTGCTTTTCCCTAGTCTCTCTTGAGTTTTATAAGAGGGATCTCATCTGTTTCCTGCTCACTTCCCATTACCATAAGGCACTCTGCTCCCTTCCAGCATGCTCAGCTTCTCTCTCTCTGCAGCTGCCTGGGGTGGGAGGAAGCAGAGGTGCACCAGGTCATGTGTCAGGGAAGAGCAACCACAAATTTCCCTGCTACATCATCTTTTGGAGCTACACTGTGCCTCAAAATCCATCAGGTTCCCACATGACATCCAGCTGGCACAAACTGTTCCCCTAAGGGGTAATTTGTGCTCAGGAAGGCACAGGAGAGGAGAAATAAAACAATACCTATAAAGGGGTCTGAATACAGCTGCTGGAATCAAGTAGAGAGAAGGTAGAGTTTAGCATCAGCCTAGTCACTGCAAACAGGTGACAGATAATGGTAGCTGCATTTCTCAGCTTCTCACCTGATGATGTGTCACATTAATATCTCAGATGATTATCAAAATGGAGCTAGAGACTTCTTAAATTTAGATGTAACTCTACCTCATGCCTTTGGGAAAAGAGAAGCAAAGGGCTCTGATTTTAAGCAATAAAGCAGCACATTGTGTTTGTTCTCACTCTGTCCCTCCATATGCCACCACCTTGTGGCAGGCAGTGTCTCCCTTGATGAATGATGAATGAGTGTTTAGAGCACAGGGAATTTGAATAGGAGAGCAGCTTCTCAAGGAGCACAACTGGATGTCACAGCAGACACTGGGCATTCTGGCCAAATGTCAAGCACAGTGCTAAACCAATCCAGAAGAATTAACATGTGAGGAAAATACTCCTCCTTGTACAATCTGCAGTGAGCAGGGCTTGGCAACAACAGGAGACCCGCTCCTCTGTGGCCACCTGCATTTGTGCAGAGTGGGTGTGACATGTGGACAGACAGTCAGCTGTGACAGTAGCATTTGACACCCTCCAGTTTTGTGCAGATGTAAATGCCTTCACCAGGCATGAAGCTCTGCGATGGTGCCCAGAGCAGGCTGTGGGTGTTTACAGTTTAATTGTGCTTATCTTACACTGGAACTGCTCCAGGGATTTGCTCCTGAATCACCAGCACGGGAGTGTGAGGGCAGGATCTGGCTTGGACATCGCTCTGGTGCACCATCCCAGCTCAGTGAAGGATGCAGCGCTCTTGTTGGTAGCGGAAAGCACACGTCATGCTCTTGCAGTAGATACAAATGAGGGACAATCAGAGCTGTGAAATAGGCACAATGCAAGGTATACGTTGTGGTTTTATGGATGCAAGCAAGAGGAAAACAGGAAACTTTAGGCCAGAAGAATGCTATATGTGCCAAACAGGATATAAAGACTGTTTATCGCTCATAGGAATGTTACAGCAGTCTTCTACAGGATCTTCCTAACAGTACTGGGGATTAACACTTAGTGCTTTCAACCCAGTAATCACACTGCAAAGTTTTATATGCATTTGGTGCAGGAAAAAACAACAGCAAAGTCTAGGGAAAAAGGAAAGTAGCTTTCTCCTTGATGTTCCTTTATATCAACTTTGCTTGCAATTCTCTGTGCACATGATTTTCTACTACAATCACAACTGTGTTTTGGTTGTTTTTCTTCTCACTAGACTCTAGGATTATTCAACGGACAATTTGATTTTGATCCAATCGGGATTCAATCTTCCAATGTGAAATAGAAGGGCAATGTTTTCTGGAGGATTTTTGCCTTGTTCAGAAGCTGAAAGGTATGTGCATCTTTGAGTATTCCACTAAAATGAGATATGTTTCCTTCATCCTAAAACCAGAACCCATTTGGGTAGGCAGGAAGAAGAAGGAGAGTCCCCTCATAATGAACAGGAGTTAAGGGGAGTTACTGGTATGTACAAAGGTGCACAAAATGCAGGCTATCAACTGTATTTCTGTAATTAATCAGGAAATTAATTTCCTTGCTCTTTGATTCAGTTGTGTTTCCCATACATAACAAATAGCTACTTCCCAGAATTCTGTAAATAGCTTTTTAGACTTTGTGGTTTTTGCTACTACTTCTTGTTTCATGCATATCATTATTTTGCTTCTGTATTTTCTGAAGCATTTTAGGAAATATATATGGCAGCCTAGAGGATACTGAGATGAATGATTAAGAAGGGGCAGAAGAAGGGTGTGAAACAGAGCAAGACCCAAGATAGCTTTTGAGGCATTACTGATAAACAGGATATTGAGAAGGTTTTATGAATTGTATCCAAAAGCAATAGGAGGAGGAAGAGGAACTGCACGTTTAATTGAAGAAAGAGGAGGAAGAAGGGAGCTGCTTATGGAGTGCCTGGTCTTCCTGGACATTGAGACGGTGACTGTGGAGACCTCCTGCAGGAGACTGGAGGTGCAACCTTTTCTTTTCCCGTCTCCTCAGGGATGGCAGCAATGCTATCTGAGACTCTGCCCTCTGGGCCTTTGGCTATTAATAACTGCAGGATGCCTGTGCGAGCAGCCTTCAGGAGTCAAATTCACAGCACTTTGCATCAGCACTTTGTGCTGGGCAGAGCCTCCCTGCACCCAGGCACCCTGGGAGAGTGGGGCTGCTGGACAAGCCTCCCCAGGCAGCACCCAGAGACAGCATCCAGAGACAGGCTGGGAGGGAGCAGCCACTGCCGAGCTCTGGGGCAGGTGCGTGAGCTGGTCTGAACCTGGCACTGCAAGCCTGAGGTGAGTTCACTGGGCAGCAAAATAGTGCAGGTGCTGGAGAAGTAAAGGCTGGTTTGGCTTGCAGCACCAATGACTGCTGCAAAGATTAATGCACAAAAAGACAGAGGAATTGAACCAGGGGACAAAGCTGAGGGAGAAAGGCCTTGGTTTTATGTAGAGATAGTGAAGATGGGGTCTGAGGCTCCAGCAGCTTCTGGGAGGGCTGAGAGAGCACTGGACCCTGTCCATAGTGAGAGAATGCTGTTTCTTTCTTTATGCTAGACCAATTGCATGCAGTGGGTTTTTCAGTCTTCAATTCTGCTGGATTAGTAAAGAAGGACAGCAGATTGGGATGGACTTGTCCTCACTACTGCTTGGAAATTAGTGTGATGAGCACAGCTCCCTACCATGGCTGTCTCTTTCTGCCTTGTCCCAGGGAATCCATGTTTGTGGCATGCAGATGATTTCTCTCTGTTTTGCCAGTTTTAGGAGCCATCAGATGGGCCATAACCTCTCACCTCTGCTGCCTCCTGGCAGCATTGCCTCTTTCCTGTCAAGCAGGGCCTGCTCCTTTTATACAGCCAAGCAGATGTCTGGCTGCTTGAAGAGAATGTGCAGCGCGCGCGTCACGGCTGCACCTGCTCACACTTGCTTTGGGAATACCCCAGGATGGGCTCGCTTATGAGGTGAACTACACAGGCAGCGTCTCAGTAAAAGGAAGAGCTTTCAAATCTGAAAGAAAAACTAATCTAAGGGAGTATCTGCCAATGTGATTGGCACTGTTTTGCCGTGACTGGGCTTCTTTTAACAGTTATCATCACTCCATCACATAAAAATCATGTTGCAAAAGAAGTAATGGTGGAATGATACTTCAGAATACACAGGAGATAAAAACATCTTGAACAGAAGGGTAGTACACAAACTCCTAGTTACAGCTGTTTGCTTGCTAGCTTTAAAATATAGTTCAAAGCTTTTCAGTTCTGAAATCTTATGCAAGTAAAATACAAAGAATCACAAGGACAGAGGTGGTTAGTGATTGCTGCTGCTGAAGCCAATGGGTCTTTGCCCATTTTTCTTTGTGTTGCATTGTAATGCACTGGGTGGGGATCTGTCACCTATGTGCTGTGCATGGACAGCGCTGAAGTGAAGGCAAGACATTTGCTCCATTTCCACTATATGTAATAACCCCTAAGAAGGACTCTCAGAAGCTGCCTGAAATGGAATTGCTGAGATTACTCCTGATTTCCCCTGGCTTTCCAGTTCAGATCTCTCATCCTATATGGGGACAGAGATGGGGAATGCTGTACCAGAAGAAATCTCCCTCTTCTCTTTCCCCCTTCAAAATGGTATGGGATAAGATCAATACATAAGATACAGATGCAAGTGACTTCAAACAAATTGGGTGAACAACTTTAACAGGTTTTCCTGTGCCTTCCTCCTCCAGCTTTTCTGTAACAAAACTGTAGCAGTCACAAAAGACAGAACCACTTGGAATTTTGTTTTATTTCTTCTTTTTTTCCCTTCCAAACTTGCAGTCTGGTGACTTTCTGAATACCTATTCTAACTCTAAAAGGACTATCTAAATATCCAAACCAAAACCACAAATGATGCAAAGTGCTCCAAATAACTCATGGCCAGCCCTGAAATCTTTATCCAAAAGTATATACTACCATCTAATGATAACTGCATGTTGTTGTAATATTGCATCATAGAGCAGATTTTCAAAGTGACATCCTGTTACTGCAGCACAAGATGATAACAGAGTACCCCTACAGCACATGTGGATTCTGGGAGACTGCCTTGTTGCAATTAAATTGCCTCTTTTGGATGACAGTGCTGTATGGCACCTTGGCAATGCTTCTGCTGGGATTTGCTACCATATTTTGTCAGAATGCTGAGTCTCCAGAGAACCCCAGAATGGCCTGCTGATGATATCCTGTAGGGGATGATACCTTCCATTAGCTCCATCATGAGGAAGGGATAGAAAAGAACCTGTATGTGAAATGAAGGCTGTGTATCTTTTACCTGTAGATGGCAACTAAAAGAGAGGCAAGAAATACCTTTCCAGTGATTCATTCTCCATTTCCTTGTGTGTTTAGAGCAAAGCAGAGAACTCTTTGTGGGAATGCCCCTTGCAGGGACTCCTGCTCCTGTTAAAAGGAAAAAGTCCACTAAACTCATTGGGAAGCTGACACATGAAGGTAAGATATGCAAAACTGCACATGTAAGAATTGTTTGGATTTCAACCTGAATTTCGGCCTTTAAAATTTCCCACCTTGTCTGACTGAACTCCCGAAACAAGACATGCAGTGAACACACCAGGAAGCAGAGCCACAGATTTTACTGAAGCTGAGCCTTCAATCACATCACATTTTCCATCTTACAGCTGAAAAGCATTGCACACACTCAGGTCAAAAGTCGACCTAGATTACACTCTGTAAACTTGTATTCTCCTGCAGCATTAATTTGGATGCACACCAGTGTAAATTGACAGAAAACATGATCTTTTACAGGTGTCAATATTATTGTGCCTAGATATATTCTACATCATTCTTTCTCTTATAACCTTTGTCTCATACTAATTTTCTCTCTGTGTGAGAGAGTGTCTTTGGTTCCAGCACTCATTAGCTGAAAAAGACAAAATCTCTTGGAGAAGTTAATAAAGCAGGAAAAATATAACCTGGAACTTTTTTTTTTTCCCTACAGAATATGTGTGTATTGGGTAGAGTAACTTTTAAACAACTGTGATGTTCTTTTCTTTTCTTTACTTTTGGTAGCACGAGGAAGGTTTTAGAGGTTTGGAAAAGTAGTTATTTTAGGCAGTAACAAGAAATCCTGCTGCACTGACTGAGATGCTCCAGATATGGGAGACACCCATCTTGCTCCACCCCTGTGCAACTTCTCTCTGCAGATTTGCCTTGATTGCAATCCAGAGTAAATCCCAAACATCTGTATCCAAAGTGTCATCAATGTAAAAACTTGGTGCATAGTTAGTTTCCTAATATCTTAATTTAGAAGATAATTTGGATGTTTTGAAGTCACTACTGATGCTAGGAAGCAACAGACAAAAGACTTGGACCGGAGTACTTCCTAAAGTGTCCCACCATATATGTTTTGTAGCTATGCCACAAGAGGTGTCCAAGCTGAACCTGGGGAAGAAGATCAGCATCCCCAGAGATGTGATGCTAGAAGAGCTTTCTCTCCTCACTAACAAAGGATCCAAAATGTTCAAATTACGTCAACTGAGAGTGGAGAAGTTCATTTATGAGAATAATCCTGATGCCTTCACTGACAACTCTGTGGTAAGTCAAAGATTAATACTAAAATGCTACTCCATACACTCAGGGAAAACAGGAATGGAGTGGGCCCAAGCTCTCTTCTGTTTTAATGCGTGTGGGCAGGGGGTATGGAGAGTCTACTAGAGAAGAAGTGAAGGACAAAAACAGAATTACATAAATATACAAGTTTTATTTCCTTTTGGCAGCAGCATTAGTTTCCTCTGGCAAATATTTGGTATCACACATACAGAAGCATGACAAAATTCAGCACTGAGTGATGAAGGAAGGCTGCATGTTTGGCAGGTGTTCAGACCTCAGGGCAGGGCTAATTGGTTTTGTACCCATTCCATTTCTTCTTTGCATGATGGCAATGATCCATCCAAGCTTGACTTCAGCTCCAGTAGATACTCCAGTAGATAAATTCTATTTATAGTCTGGGGATATTTATATGCTTTCTGCTGGACAGAATCCTCTGCTAATATCTGCAAGTTCCACAAGTGAAACCCTTAACCTGACTCTGAAATATTTTCAGTTAATTTGCTAGAAGCCTAGTTTGTTTTCTTCTAAAACATTCTCCTTTCAGATATGGTGTATAAATATAGACATTCTTTTTCTTTTCCCTTTCCCCTGTGTTAGTTCTGTTATTTAAACTTCTTTCTATAGCTAGTTGCAGGTGCAAAGTCTTTTGAAGACACCTAAACTTTTACAAATTAAACTCTCTATTCACATGATTATCAGAATTCAGTAAAACAAATAGAAAATGTTTAAGGTTCATATGCATTTCGATGTACTGTATCTTCTGATGTTCTTTAAAGTTGGTTTGGTGACATTTTATCCATTTATAGCATCTACTTTCCAGTCCAAGGAAACTCAAGGAAAACAATAAAAGTTAAGCTGAAGAAAATGTCTTGTCAAACAAAAACACATTATCTTTTAGCACTCTGATTTTTTCAAAAGCAGCAATAAGAAAATATCTGTGGTTCACTTCTAAAAATGACAACTTAAAAATCAGAATGTGGAAAGATGCCTAACTGAAAAAAAAAATTACAACAGTAAGATTACAGATGAAGGATGACAGACCAGAGATATAGCAAACATATCTCGTGATGTTAAACTTTGGGCAGTTTCTTCATCTCTTTGTGCTTTAAGTAGTTCATTTCTTCAGTGAATTATCTCCTAGAAAGAATGTGAGAGTGAATGGTATGTTGAACCAGATTCCACAGATGAATATCCTAGAGAAATGCATGCTGTTTTTATAAATACTCAGCAATCTCAGAGCTCCTGAAACATATGAGGACCAAGTTCATATGTGAGAATCTGCTGCAGTGAGTAGTGAGAATATAATACTTGGATGGAATAAAAAGTCCAAAGTCTCAAAAATTTGAGGGTGTCACTAAAGAATGTCCAATCAGAACAATCCTAAACAAGTAAGTTGTGACAAACTGACTCAAGACTGGACATGCACAGTCACTCCATGACTAACATTACAAATGCTGGTGATAGCTGCTTCTCTTTTGTTAGCTGCTTTTCCTCCTTTGTTTCTTCATCTGGGCCTGACTTTCACTCCAACCCTTTCTGTAGTGAATTTCTCTCTCTCTTTTGTAAGAACACATCTGCTCCCAAGATATTTTAGCATGACTGTTAAGATCCTGTGCCATGGAGAAAGGTAGTTGGGGTTAGAAAACACTCTAAAAAGCCTAGGATTTTCTTTATGGCTTTGCTGTAGGAGAACCATGGCATGGTCTCCAAACAGCAGCTGGCATTCTGCTTAAAATCCTCCATGATTCGCTTCCAGGTCTTCTCTCCACATCCATGGTACAGATAACAAAACTCCACTGGTCAGTGCAGGAAGACTTTGGTCTGCCCAAAGCCCTCGTTGGGGTCAGTTTAGCAGGTCAAAACATGATTGTTACTGGTTTCTGGCTGCTCCATGTGCTCACTGGTTGCATCCACTGCCTTTGCAGGAAACTATTCTCATCACTGCAGGCAGCACGAGTGAGCAGCTTTGCTGCAGTCAGACCATTAATAAAAGCTGAGCAATCGCAGTAACTGAGTCATTGTCTTGGAGAGCTGGGTGCTCTTGAGCAGGTAAAGGCCACAGATCTGAAGCCTGTTATCTTCCAAACCATCAGGACAGCGTCTGACCTTAGCACCAAGTAACTTCCATCAAAAAGCCCTTTTGATTGGAGTGCCAGATCAGCTTTCTTTTCTTTTCCTTTCTTGCTCCTCTATCTGTTCAAAGGCAGATGCAGAAAAGAAAGCTTAAACAAAAGATAACTGTGTGAGGAATATAAGGGCAGAGGAAGAAGTCCTACTGCTACACCCAGTTACTTCTCCCTCCCAATTAACTTCCATGTCCTTTGCTCTCCATCCCAAAGAAGTCCTTGTGTCTTTGAGGCTGTGGGACAAAGAAGGAATTTGAAGCTGGTGATGTGTTTTCTGCTTTCATATCATAGATTTCTTAACTGTCTCACCTTAAAGTATTCTCAGGACACACTTAAGAAAGCAGAGCAAGGCAGGTCTGGGATGGAGTATGGATTGTTTCTTTCCCACAAAAGAAGTTTACCAGCAAGATAATGTAATATAAAAACACACAGAGAGAAAGGTTATTAAAAATAAATCCAAACCATATAAGGAGTTCCAGAATAGCCTGTGCTGTAGCCATAAACCTTCCACACAAGGGAGAAGATCTCAGCAGTCATGTGTCATTGACCCACCCATCTGCTTCTCTCCTCCTCCTTTTCCTCCAGCCAAAAATTCACACTGGACAATTAGATCACACTTCTTACTTGTAGCAGAGGAAAAATATATATTGTGTGTACATGAATGTCAGACAGCTCCATGCAGAAGAGAAAACCTGTCCCACTCACTGTCACTGCTGCAGCTCTACCCATCCAGTTTACCTACTGGATGGGTAGAGCTAAACCCCCAGCCAAAAGGACTGACCATTCCCAACATGAGTAAAATGAAATGCACTGCCTACTGTGGAGCTGTTTTCAATACTGTGACTCTCTTTGCTTGCGAATATACAGTACAAGGGGAAGGTTTTTGGGAGGGGTGAGTTCGACATCAATATCCTGCCAAACGGGGAGAACTTGGGCATCTTCCTTGTTTGGTGCTGTGCTGGAAAAGCTGGGCTCTTCTGAACCCTGTCTAGTACGCCAGATGTAGGATTTCTTCTCCTCACCCTAAGCTGTGTGCTACCCACAGGCACTGTGACTGTCTCCATGTCCAGAGGACATTTTTTCTTCATTGTGGAGCTGCAAGATATAATTTATTACTGACTAAAGACCATGATGAAATCCTATCTTGTTATGTGCTCTATTACTGTATCATCTGGCCAACTAGAGAATGATGGAAATCACTACATTTATTTTTTAATGGTGAAACTGAACCATGGGGTAGATCAATGAGTTACCCAAAATCACAGACAGGGTCTCAATCTTGTCTTTGGATGTCCTAAATCCCCCTTCACTGTTCAGCAGTTAATAGATCAGCAGTTCACAGACCTTTCCCTCATGGCGTTAAATTTGTTTGGCCTCAAACACATTAAGATCATGTGAAACAATATTTCTTAGCCCTCCAGCCTCACTTATTATTTATTAGCCCTCCACCTAACTCCTTTCGAGATCCCGTCTCTGCTTTTGAACCTCAGTGTGAGACATTGCTGTCATCAAGTGGAAACTTTGTAACACCTTGCTGCCAGGCATGAAGGAGAAACTGAAAACAAAGCGATAGTTATGTGTCTCAGATGTTGCCATTACTGTCTTTCTTCCAGTAAGAATTCTTAAGTATAGTCCTTCTGCTAGTCAAAACCTATGGCTTGATTTGGGTTACATGGAGGAGACCTTCCTTGTCCCTCACTCCTTTTTATGTTTAATTATCAGATCTTAAATTAAAACAACTTGGAAGGTGAAATAACCAATATCTGAATAGACAAGCAGGAGCAGTAGTACCTTAAAAACCATACCATCCCACAATCAAAATCCCCACCTTGGTGCTTTCTTACACTCATCCACAAGTTAAAATAAATGCAGCTTCCAATCATGCAAAGCTTGTATGAAAGCAAACTGAAATGTGTTGGCAATTTCTGCTGGACTTCAGGTCTCTTTTAAGCTGATGCCAACTGTAAAACAAAATCTAAGAAGTCAAAAGAATTGGATTACTGCTCTTCTGGATAATGGTAGGAGTTACTCAGTACTCCTTTTGGTGCTGGACAAGAACTCAGAGCAGGCAGAAGTAGCAGGCAGAAAATGGAAGTGATTATGTTTCAAACCAAAAGTGATGCTTCAGAGCAGACAGCAGTACATAACCAACCTGCCTCAGAGCTCTTACATGATAAACAGCCAGGCATGATACAGTGTCTGAAGGAAAACAACTATGGAGCAACAAAGATGTTACGATGCTGCTGCTTGGTTCATTACAGGAGCATGCACTGATGGCTCTGTGTGCCCCTTAATGTACTTAGATGAATGTCAATCGAGATCAGTGGAGGTAAGGATAAAGGGGAAAAGATAGGAAAACATTTTTTTTCTAGGAGTTCTGTTCTGCATGGTATGTTAAACCTCTTGAACAAACATTACAGGATAATTGCAGGCTAAGATACAAGTCTCACGTTATGACCTAAGTGGAGTGAGCCAGGTGAGATTGTAACTTCTCTAGCAAAATGAGCCTTGCTGCACTGGAGCTGGACTGGGGCAGAAGACCTAGAGGTCCCACTATACCTAAAGCTGTGTAAGAATGAACATAGAGTCCAATGCATTCTTATTCAAGAAATTACTGTTGTGGAAAAAGCAGAGGAACAGAAAAAAAAAGCCTTTTATTTTCCACAGAAATTTGTTGGAGCACTGTCAGAAAACTCTGGACCAAAATTTTGAAACACAATTTCTTTCATCCATGAAGAAAACGTGGCAAAGATAATATAAGATATACAAATAAGATATATCTAATTTTGGGTAGCATTACATTAAAATTCCTGTTATTTAGATGGGCAAATTCAGGCACAGAGGCAAAAAAATATTGCCTAAGATTAAACAGCAAGTCAGAAATGGACCTGGAAATAGAAAGCAGGAGCTCAACCTGCTGTGCCTCTGGGGCAGCAAGTTTTTAAAAAATAGTGTAAGTTGCTTCAACAGCTTCTTATTTTCATCCTTTTTTTAAAAAGTGAGTCATAGATTTAAGGCTATGCAATTCCAAATGAAGGACTGAGGCCCACGCTTTGATAAAAACAGCAGGCAGTCTATGAGACTCTCCAAGTGTCTGAATTTTAAATCTCCCATCCCACCACTAAGGAGCACTTGAGTGGCTGCCACGGAGACGACACAGTCCAGTAACTTCAGAAGTGTTAGTAACTACATAGGCATCAAACATTTGGGGAGCTCTTTATCAGTGAGGTGGAAATAGAAACACATTTGGTGGTCTCAATCATTTTCTTCAGGGCACAGTAAGGAGCTGAAGGGGAGCACACCGTGTCTCTCCTGGGGACTGCCTGCAGTGACGTCAGAGCCTTGAGATCTCAGCTCCATTAGCTGGATCATCTTTCATTACCTAGTTTTTATTAGGCACATGCTCTAGAGAATTCAGAATTTGTCCATCTAAGCACTCAGCCTGCAGGAGCAAGCACTTGCTAGCACAAAGGACTTCAAAGACACGAGACAAATTTGTTTAGTCAACCCAGGGGACCCATCACGTGAACTTGCAACAAATGTTCTCTTAATAGAGTGGATTTAGGGATGCCCAGGGACTGATAAAACTCACTACCTCCAACAATGCACAGCCAGGAGGAGCTGTGTGATCTGTCCCCAGACCCAACAGAAGGTTGTCAGCCATCTCTATTGACATGCCTGGACTTCTCTCCTGGAACTCCCACCAACACGGGCAATCAATACTAACTGGGAGGCTGGTTTTATGATGTGAATATGCATATACCTAAAAGTTCCACATGCTGTTAGCAGTGGCCCAAGACATGCATTCTCCTAAAGTGTGAACACAAACCTCTAAAACCACTCCAAAATTCTGACCAGAAGTGTGCTCTAAATACTGGAGACAAAGCTGTACCTAGGCAGCTTTGGTTATGTTGAGACTCCTGCTTGAGGCTGTCATTCCTGAGCTTCACTGTCTTGGAAAATCTTTCAAAAATATTAATTTCCCTTTGTCTCATGATAATTTGAGCTAAGACAAACAATTGTGATGGCCAAAACTAAAGAAAATTATGTTTTTGTTCTAGCAGATGACTAGACTGGGATGTTGATGGAAAACATGTCTTTCCTATCTGGATGGAGTTGCCTACTTTTAGTAGATCAGATGTTTTCTCAGCAGGCCTATGAAGAGTCATGAACTAGCTTAAGGCAAATCAAACTAATTTAATTTGCAGCTAAATAAGATTTAGGAGTGGCTTTCCTGATACAGACCTTCTGTTTCAGAGAAACTTCATTCCTACTTAGTGATAATACTGCAATTTAAAATAACACCAGATGACAACAATGCCCCTCCCTAGTCACATCAAATACTGCTGTGAGCAGAAACAAAACAGCCCATTTTACTGCAGGTCGTGTTATGCTGATGCTTTGTGACTTTTTTTTTCTGTTGCAGGAGAGGCATGTAAGTAACCACAGGAAAGGAGAAATAAGCATTGAATTCTCAGAAAGGGCATACAGCATGGGTGAAACTTGAACGAAAACAGATGAAAATTCTGTTTTGAAAGTAGTGAGCAAATCAGTAGAAGCATTACCCTTGCATATATATTAAAATTTTTAAAATAACCTCTTTCTGACCCCTAACCCTCAAAATACCCTTGTTCAGTTTGCCTTTTTACAGCTACATAGCTGCCATGCATAATTGAGCAGATTGCCCCGTTAGCTCCTATGTACAGCTTCATGCTCACAATCCTCTCCCCTCTCAGCACTTCCTGACATTCACGGGAACATTACCTCCTCTGTTCCTAAAAAGGGAATTCCCTGCAGCTAGGAGAAGAACAGACAGTCCCTAAAGGCCCCGGGGGAACCAGCTCTGCCACTTCAGCCTGCAGCTGGCTGCCTGCCTGGATTGCAGCCTGGTGACCTGCTGTGAAACCCTGGACACTGTTGTGGGAGACACAGGGAGCAGAGGGTTAGCTAATTCTGCCTTGAGCCTTGTGGGGTTTTCACTTCTCGACTATTTTTAGCTGACTGAACAGCTGGCCTTGGAAGCCTGTTTACAGCCTGGAAAGCTTCTTTTTGCTAAATTGTGCTAGGTGTAAGAGCCCTGAGAAAGCCTTAACCCTTTGAGAGTCATCTCTGAGGCTGCCTGAGATTAATGCATACAGGTAGAATTGCAGCATGAGGAACCACAGATTGATTCAATGTCATTCACGTGTATTTGTTGCATCTTTGTGCACGTAATAGCCAATCTCCTGCTCCAACAGGAAAGACTATATGTGATATATAACCCAGGTTACTTGTATTATATAGCTGTGTGGGCTGTACTAGACAAGAGATACCTTTTTAAGTCTGACAGGAGTCAAGTTTTGATGCCACTTATGACCAATATGTAAAACATTTTTCTGAACATACTGTACCGGTTTCTATTCCACCCAAGCATTTATTAAAGTTTCTGTGTGCAAAGACAGGATATTGTGCCAAAATGTACACTACAAGGTCTATAAATCCTGCATGGATTGTTTGCTCTTTTACTACATACTGCAGAGATTGTGCCTTCTAGCCTGGACAATGGAGAGTGAATAGTCTGCAAAATAACCCAAATTTAATTTTACTGATGGATACAACTTTCTTTCTTTCTTATCCTGTTGGTTAGATTTGGTTTGCTAATTCACATACTGCTACAAACAAAATTCTTCCTTTTTGTCATTTCCCCCTTGTGGTCTCCAGGAAGTATTTTCTATTTTCACAGGCTGCTATCTCTTCAGTTTTTCTCAACATGTAAATATTCCTCCCCAAGCAGACCTTCATATACACAGAAAACAGGCAAAAAGGCAGACATCTCCCTGGCTTTTATGTTGTCACGGATACCCTGCTGTTCTGGTGGCCTGTAACTCTTAATTCCCACTCTGTAATCGAGCTGGGGTTATGTTAGCTTTGACATGAAAACACTTCCTTTTTCTTGCCCAGCTTGCTTTCCCACAGGTTAGCTAATGTTATCTCTGTTTGGACTTTCACCTGCTCTGGCAAAAGCTAAATTTCCTTTCCCCTCCTGCTCTATTTCATAGTCATCATTGATGGGGACAACAACACCCTGATCACATAAAATTACTATGAGGTTTGTGTGCTTCCACTGCCACTTCTGCTGTTCCACAACTGCTGCCATACTGAATGAAGGGAAGAACTCACACCGAGTCCTGCCACTGGCTTTGTAATGGAGACACAGAAGTGGTCAGATCCCAGAGACTCGGGAGTTCACATCCTGGGACCCAACGCTGCAAACACGAACAGACCATGTCCTGTAACAGAGATTCAAGCACACTCTTTTCTCCTCCCCCAGGATCACTTTCAGAAGTTCATCCCACCAGGAGGGCACTATGGGGAAGATGCTCACGGCTATGCCCAAGGGCGGATGGTAGGAGGAGTGCCGGCGGGGCAGCACGGCTCCAGCACGCAGCAGCACCCCGGCGTCCCTCCCAGGCCTGGGAGCAGAGCAGGCGCCAGAGAAGGCGAAGGGGAGCATGCAGGGAAAGCAGCTGGAAGTGCTGGAGAAGGAGGTGATGGTACTGACAAAGGCAAGTATCTCCCTGCGAGAACAAGAATCTAAAGCTGTCAAACCACATGCCAAGCCTACTCTTAAGGATGAGCACATCAATCTAACACCTGGATTCTTCCAAACCAAGTTCCAGTGTAAAGTCTAGAAGAGTTGAACTGCTTTTAGCTTGATTGGTTTTGTTTGTATGCTTCTATGTTGCTCAGCCACAGGCAGGAGGCACAAATACCTTCCTTGACCACAGCAGTGACAGGAAACTTACTGCTGAGCTCCTAAGGCTGATAGGGCAGGAGGCCGGTACAGCTGTGCCATGCCAGCGTGGCTCTCCTTCCTTTCAAGGGTTTCACACCCACCACTGCTGGAGACAGTGGCATTAACTCTTTACATCAGGAGTCTGATCTGAATATCAGACTTGAGTATCTGAGCCCTGAGTTCAAATCAAAGCTTCTACCCAAACAAAGAACACTTTTTGGATAATCTTCAGAAAGGAACAGTAGTATTTCTAAAAGTTATCTGGTAACCACCACTGGGTCACTAAATCAGTATCTTTATGAGTAAAAGTAGTTTTAATTAAATTTACTCTTTGCCTGATTTTATCCTCTGTTTAGTTTGGCCAGAAATCTCTTAAAAAAATACCTAGTATAAGAATCAGCAGATGAAATCATAACTTTAACAGTCCTTACAAGTTTTTACAAAAAAATCAAATTTGCTTGGGAACCAGGAAAAAATGCCTTGAGTAACCAAAGGAATGACTTGTAAAATCCAAGTTTTTTCATTTACATTCGGGAATAATGTGCATTTTATATCAAAATCAGCTTTTACATTTCCTTTAAAAAGCAATATGTATAGACTCTTATAGTGTTCTTACAGGAGATTTTTCTTCATTGTTATCCTGTGTGCAGGGAGGAGGATTAATATCATCCTATAGCTTTCACTGCAGAGACAGATCCCAGCTGCTTTTATGTTTCAACCCTAGCAATCAATTTGCTGGTAAACTGCTTAGTTTAAATACTTCACAAAGAAAGAGGGGAGTAGTTGTTTCTATTTTTTTGAAATGAAAATGAGATTCTTGTAAATGTCTGCAGTTCTCTGAAAGCAGGAAAGCCCAGGACTTAGCATGGTTTGAAATAAGCAAGACAAATAAAGGAGGTGTGATAAACAAAATAGGTTCAGATAATGGTGTTCATTCTTTGCCACTTAGTTCATAAGGATTTGTTTTCTACACAAAATGTGGCACCATGAAAGCACCAGAATGTCTCTCTCCATTAACCTATTATTCTCATCTGCCCTAATCAAGCTAAGCAGATGTCATTGCTCAGGAGTTTTAAGGTTTATGAAGGATGAAAATATTATAAGTGTGCTACATATCAATACAAAACTTATGCTCTTACTAGCAAGGTGGTATTAGACACATCCGGGGGAAGGGAAATGCAAAATGAAATTCCTTTTCTGAACTAATTTGCTTAATGGATCAGCTAGAAGATAATCTAAAATTTCTAGCAAACAAGTGTCTGACTTTACAACAAAGTGCTCTAGTCACTGATAGGATTTTAACTTCCAGTGAGATATCACATAATATTTGCAAACTGCTTTTAGCCATCCTGAGGTGATTGAGACAGACTTGTCTCTAACATCCCAGTTCAGAAGGGGAGAAAGATGAATGTCTGTTTATGTAATCACAAAGAAATAGCCATGTCATGTCTGCTATGATCTGACAGAAAATAAAGTAAATCAAGAAATTATAGAGCATCTTTCCTCATATAAAGTTTCCCCCCTGTTAGTGGAAGAGATGATGAGGTGAGGACTTTGGTTCTTTCTCTATGAGCATCCAAAAAAGAAGAATGAAAAATTAGCTTTCAAATATATGCTTTAAGGCAAATCCCTGGATGAGTGGCTCTTAGAGTATGGTACTGTCTGCTTTTGTGGACAAGGGCAGAAGTGGTGTATCTTTTAAAAACAGAAATCTAACCATGAAAGTTTGTACTGATGTAAGAGTTACAGAATCTGGAAACAAAGCTGGTGCCTCAGCTTCAGTAGCATGATACAGATGCACAATGCAGTTAGTGGTGACTAACTAGATTGCTTTACCTTTCTCTGTTTACAGATGGAAAGTCAGGAGGCAAAAAAGTTACTATATTTAAAACTTATATTTCCCCTTGGGAACGAGCAATGGGTATCAGCCCTGAGGACAAAAGCCAGTTCTCCACGGACTTACTGTCATACAGCCCCAAAGCTGATTTCCCTCACTACAAGTCTTTTAACCGGTAAGTGTTCTGAGATATTCAATGCAGTTTATTTAGCAAGAGAAAACACAAGAATGCTGACCATGGTCCTCCTGTCTTATGCACTGTAAATAAGTTCTAGTTGCAAGTCATTATGCTTAGCACAGTCTCCAGTAGATGAAGTGTTTGGAAGACTACAAAGACAAAATACATTAACAGCTACAGATTTTAATTCAGATTATGCACAGAAAACCTATGCAGTTGGATAAGAGGACTTTAATCCTATTTGCCTTTCTTTCTCTCCTCGTTTGACCAGGAGATGTAGCTTGTCACTGCTTTTTACTGCATCCCTTTTAAGTTCAGGAGGTCAGGAAAAATCTTATGATCAGCAGCCCTATACTTCACAGCACTTCAATTTTTTGTTAACCTCTCTATACAATTTTCCACCTAGCTCCATAGCCTCAGGACATCAGTACCAAGGACAAACCCACGTCTCACTCATTTCTGCAAAAATGCCTGCTACATACACAGAATATTAATTGGTGTGAAAGGTGTGTGGTTTGATGGAGATTGATGCAACAGGGCTGAAGGAAGTGCACAGCAGTGTATTTGTGTGTTTACGTATTTTTTAATACATGGGCAATGGACACATCTATGTTCTCATGAAGGACTTGTTGACCAGTCAGCTGCAACAGGAGCAAAATTTAGACTCTTGATAAGTTTGACTATTTATTTTATAAATCCTGTTGTTTACCTATGTTCTGTTTGCTAACTCCATGTATTCCTCTATGCCAGGACTGCCATGCCTTATGGGGGTTATGAAAAAGCAGCCAAAAGGATGACCTTCAAAGTGCCTCAGTTTGATATCTGCCCTTTGCTCCCAGAATCTCTCATGATATATAATCAAAATTTCAGCAAAAGACCCTCCTTCAACAGAACCCCAATACCTTGGATGCCTTCAGGAGACTTCTCAGAGTACCAGACTGCAGTCAATGTGCCAATGTGTGGTGAAACAGAAGAGCTGTAAACCCCCACTGGCAGCACCTTCCCATTTTCTCAGCCCTTTCTATTTGCAAGTTGGTAGTGAGGAGCAGAAAAGTGCAGCTCTATTCTGTCAGCTCTTCCTTTCTTTTGCCCATAGCCAAGATAAGTCCCTAGCAGGTTCTAAACTTCTCTTCACTGTTTTGTTAATCTAAATCAGAAACAGTTTGAGAAAAAGGAGCTTTTTATTCATCAGCACATAAGAGGCCAAGACTAAGGAAGTGTTTTTCTGTTTAGCAATACTACATGCTGCCTGTCTGATTGATAATAAACCTGTTTTGTCATATATTAACAAAAAATAAAACACCAAGATGAAAAACAGCTTTTGTGTTTTCTCCTTAAAAACTGCTGAAAGAATTTGGGGATTAGCCATAACAAAAGTTTCAATCTCAAAAATGAGACTATTAGCCTGGGATGAAAGATCAGGGACTGACATGGACGGTCACAAGATTTATATACATCCAGGTGGCTAGGAAAAATACTGCCAAAGTGGTGGGGAAGCATGATGACTTTGAGAGGAAATTAGAACAACATCAGAGATGAAATAGCAAGTCAGCCTGTCAGCAAAACAAACAGCTTGAAGTATTTCACTGTCACCTAAGATTCCCCAGTTCTCCAGAGAATAAACTAGGTGACAGCTTAAGCAGTTTTTTGGTTTTTTTGTTTTGTTTTGTTTTTTTGGTTGTTTTTTTTTTTCTTTTCTTTTTCTTTTCTTTTTTTTTTGTAACAGAGATCATAAAGTCAATAGGTTGGGAAGCAAAAGAGGCACACCCAAGTAAGATGGCTTGCCCATAGTAACAGAGCAAGAAAACAAATGCTTTAATAACACCAGAGTTAATTTGACACCTATCACAGTGCATTACTTATTCAAATACACACCATCCAAGTCTATTTCATTTCTTGCAGCAGTTTCAGCAATGCCACACAAACAGGAAGAAAGGCAGGCGCTGTGGAAAATCACTAAAGAACTCCTGCTTGGAGACTGGTTTGGAATTCTCTTTTGGTGCCTCAACATTTCCTTCTCTAAGCAGGGTGGAACAGCTTATTCAAGGGGACAGCTTCCACTGAAGTACTTTTAATTTAGGAGTTATTCCTCTTTGTATAGAAATTCCTGTAGCCATGTATTTGATTTTTATTTTGTTGGGTCGTTATGTGGTTGGCATCATTACATGCCTCAATAAGGCTACTGAGAGGGCTACTGTGAGATCTCTTTAAAATTATGCTAATAATAACAAGCTGCAAAAGTAATTAATGAGTAGTTTCCTAACCCTTCTGCTGCAATGGCTAAAGAACATTTATTGTATATCCTATTAAATTATTGAGAAGTATCCATAACTCAGTTCTGTGACTAAACTTAAAAATATTAAGGTGCTACTTTGATCTGAAGAACATTTCAACAAACAAAAAAAACCCCTCTGTTTGAGCTCTGTTTGGAGATAAGTTGCTGTTTTCCAATATTTTGAATCAATCTAGATTTCTAATTGCATTGAAATTAAGGAGGATGGATTTCTTTTCCAATTCAAAAGTACTTTATTACAAGAATCCAGTCCACACTGACAAGGCTAGAAACGCAGAAAGTCAAAGGAAATGTCAGAGAAAACAAGGTGACATTAAGCAAAATATTCTCCCACTAAATAAGCCATTTATTGCCTCTCCTCTTCTGACACAGATTTTAGCCTACTGCAATATAGATTTAAATGATTTTTTTAAAAAGGTGAAATACATGATGCTTTCATGGTAAATATGTCAGGAATGGCAGAAACAAGACCGCTTGGTAGCCACATGACACGATCTATTTCCAGTTGCAGGTATTCCAGATCGTGGGCCAGTTAAGGGATGCCAAGGTGCAGGGAGGAGTGGCTGCTCTGAGGAGGCGGTGCCGCAGTCACAGCGCAGGTCTCAGCTCCGCCCAGGAGACAAGAGTGCACACAAGAGTGCACACAAGAGTGCAGGCCAGCACCTGCACAGACCTCTGCAAAGGACCCCAGGACTGTGTGTGAGCCTAGAAGAGATTTCTGGGCCGTAAGTGAGGTGAAGGTCCCAGGTGAGATTAGTCAGGTCAAGGAAGGGCTGCACACAGGGCACACACAGGACAAAGACAGAAAATGTTTGGGAATTCCAGTAGAATCACAACAACCACTTGAGTTGTACTGTACCATAGAAAAAAGACTGAATAAAACAGGTCCTTAAACACAGAGACAGGTAAAGAATACAAGCAGAAATAGCACAGTGCTCTCTGGTGGCCTGGTCTCCAAGCTCCCAGGTACAAGGAAAGCAGCATGATCCTGCAGGTAGCTAAAGGGCTGGGCACATACCCAAAGCTCTCTCTGCATCACAATATACTGCTGACAAGGGTTGTCAACACACCCCATTAACCCAAACCCTAACTGGGGACAGAAGCTGCAATGTCCTTGGAATTAGTGCTGTATCACTACAAATTACTAATAATATTGCTATAATTCATACTTGTAAGCTAAGCTGTTTCCTCAGTTTTGGTACATTTGCTTAATAACACACACAGCTCTTCTTTTGCCAGTGCACTTTCAATCTCAAATCCTGTCAAGCAGGATTTATGTGCTTTTGTTTCTAGTACAAAATGAGAAATACAACACCACATGTTGTAGAACAATTCAGACAACTATTGTCTTGTTGTTTACACAGACTAAATTACATGCTAGTTTAGTCATTATGCAAAGTAACATTACAAGTGAGAGAAAAATCAGTAATCCAAATTCTGTCTCAAAAATAATTACTTTGAGTAAGGCCTTCAGCTATTGTTAATCAGGGCAGAAGTTTGTCCATAATGATCAAATATTTAAAAGGAAGTAAGAAACAGCTCCTGTTCTTTGTTTTCCTCAGGCTGTGATGTAGACTCAGGGGAATTGCCTATGTCAGAGGATTGTTTATATTGGGAATTAGAGGATTTTATTAGATTTAATTACAGTGGATTTTCTCCCACATAGTAAAAGCTACAGAATGGAAAGTCAGTCATCTGCTTTTAAGCTTTTAAGTTAGAGATAAAAAAGAACAAATTATTAAGCTCATCAACTTGAAAAGGCTACAGTTCCCTTATATAGGATATACTGGATATTAAGCTTATACTCCATGGAACAACAGCTAAAAATCCATTTAATAGAGAGGGCCTGACCCTTGAAAAGCAGATTGCAGAGAATTCTGTGACATTCAGGTCTTTCATTCACATTTTTAGTTATTTACACTGTCATTTCTAGGAGTATTATTTCACAGTTTCCAAGCTTTGAAATGTTTCTCTCATGAAGACAAATTCCATGATAAAGAATCCAAGCCATGCTAAAAATGCATTTAAAAAGAGTGCCCACATTTTAATGTAAAACAATAGCATTTAAAAAATCTCAGTAATATTATCCACAAATATGGTCTCAGATGTTTTAAAACCTTACCTGAAGTTACAGCTGATGGCATAAATATTTGGCAGGTAGTATAGCACATTAGCACGCTTCTCTGTGCTGTGCAGAAAACCTTCCATTTGACTGCACTGCATTCCCTAATCAAAGGGAACAGTTTGATAGATCATTGACGGATCATTTAGAGGAGATAAGCTCAGACTTACTCTCTGAAATAAAATCTGGAAGAGTTGCAGGCTGTTAAGAGAACATGTGCTATGCATTTTTGGGTTTTTTAAATCATACTGTGAACATATAAAATGTATTCACTTTTCTTATTACAAGATGGCAGGCACCAGACAGCCTAGAACCTGATATGGTGTTTCTGTTTCTGTTCTGGAGCAGAGGTCTGGACGTGGCCGTTCCTCCATGGGAAGCACAGTTTGGCACAAGCCTTGAACATTCACTGCACTGAGGGTTTTTTCCCTTGTTTGCAAGCAGTGTTCTCTTCCACAGAAGAGTGCTACAGGTGTGCTCATCTGAACACGTCCTACTTCCAAAGGCCTGCCCCGTGGCACAACGGGCTGCTGTTAACACTGCTCTGGCAATTTACAGGGGCTGCGGTTGCACACCAGCAGCACATATAGGAGTCTCTCTTGATTCAATATTAGAAGTTTGCAAACCATCCTGCTGTCTCACAGCACATTAAGACATTTATAGGCAATCTCATCTATGGCCAAACTGGAAGTTATAAACGAATTTAGACAAATTGCCTATTCTGTCTTGCAGATGTGCCTGACCAGGGCTACAGATAACCAAGAAGATCTTGCAGGCAGACACAGAGGCAAGATTGCACACATTTTGTGGAACTCTACAAGTTTTTGTGAATTGAGTGTATGTGAAATTTGAAACATTATTAATTATAATCATATATCTACTGGTAAAAGTGTCTTCAGTTAATGTAATTAACTAGCAGTGCCTTTATATTCTTGCTCTCTATGTATTTAACACACAGTAAGAGTTATCTCTCTGACGATCATCTTCTGCTTGCAGTACAACTTCCATGAAGCTTTACGGAGCGCAAGTACTTGCTCAGATATATTTTGTGTTAATTAACACATGCAGTGAAGGGAAAAAAACTCCACAAACAACCCTGAAGCAGGGCTTTTAAAATGCAACCTAAACTTCAGTCAGCTTAATAAACAAATTCTCAAATATAAACTCTTATTTGATTTTCAATTATACTTTTTAGAAACATTATTTACATCAAAACTTTTAATGTGTCGTGTCCAACTACTTTTAAGAAGACTTACAGGGTTCTTTTTTCTGTTTATTTTGATCTTTTGATTAACAATAAAAGAAACAAAATGCTTTGTGCAGAAAGTTTTGATTTTAAAAGTCTGTTTTTCATTGAAACAAAACATCATCTGAAATACTTTCAGAGAGAACTGATACAAATAAATTTGCAGACAAGGGACAACTACCCTTTAAAAAATTGGAACAGAAGCAGTTAGGTATAGCTCAAACCAGAATAAGGTAACAAACATTTACCCTTCAAAAATCCAGAGTGGACAAATAAATGCATAAAATGAGATTAATTTATGGTTGTAAGTTCTTCAGGTGCCAAATCAAAATAGTTACTCTTCCTGGTTCTTGCAATAAGGCTTACTGGGAACAAATATTTTCTGGAAATTCAGACAGGGACAATGCAATTGTACTATAGAAGGCTGACAAAGGTCTCAACCCCTCCCAGGCTCAGACATCGTCTTCATCCAGGTTCCTGCATTTGCAGCTAGGGAGAAGAAAAGCATACAAGGAGGACACAAAGAGCAGTGAAAAAGGTGGCCACTAAGCAATGCTGCACTCGTGCTGCAGAACATCCCTCTGCACAGAAGGGTAAATAAGGACTCTGTGGACTTCTGGTTATTACTGGGAGAAGTTCCTGCTCTAAGCAACAATCCCATCATACATTGATGTGGGGAAAACAAAGCGGGCCCTGGAAGGAGGGACAAACAAATGAGAAACTTTCTGCTGGCCTGCCTAGGGACACCCTGTGGGCCTTGTGGCACCGGCCCTCCCCTGCTCACAGATGCTATACAAATTCAATTACACCGAGGAGTGCTCCAGTCAAACCCCAGAGTGCCTGCCTCAGACATGCAATTAGTTCCATATTCTATTGCAAACACAGCCATACTTCATGGGCCTGAAGCTAGCACTTATTCAGGGCTTCGTTATATCTACTCTCTCTACATGTTTCTCTTAATTAGCTGTGGTCTCTAAGAGAGGCTTGAGGCCTTCCTCAATTCCTCTTTTTTCCACTATGGTTGGTTTGATTCCCAAAGCAAGAGACTGAAATGGGATAGGAAGACACAAGTAAACAAATGTTCTTCCAAACAAGAAACACAAACTTTTTTTTCAATTTATTTTTAGTGGTGTTAGAAACACCATATTAAGAGCAGCAGCATGAACACTATTGCAGATGTATATGCACAGACTCTATGCTTTGTTTGCTCCACACAGAACAAACAACAGTCCCAGTCCCCCAGGCACACTGTGTGCATCTGGTACACCACTAAAGGACACCTGAATTACTGGAAGCTGGAAATTCTGGCATACATCTTTTAGATACAGAACACTGTGCATCAACTCACTTCTCTTATATAAAGACAGACTCAACAACTAAGTTAAAAGAACTTCCTGTACACTTACAGAGGTGGTGGCACTTCTCTAAGAATTGTTACAAAAGCTGTATCTCTCAGATGCTGGGAACACTGGAAATAAAAGAGCAGAAAAGAAACTGTATTAACCCTCATGTCTTCATGTTTCGGTCTGAGTAATTATTATTGTTGTTTATCCAGGTATCACTGATACCAACTGATCATGGAAATGGTGGTCACCACAGTTATCCTCAGATTCCCTCTATATGCATGATCCTGAATTCACAGGGAAGCACCCGTTTGTTTCAGTGGGTTTCTTGGGTGTCATCAAGAATACTATTGCACCAGAGTTAATATTACCATCAGTCTGCCCTGGTGACAGGAAAATCACGGACTGCAATGTACAGCTGATGCAGTTCAGGTAATGCGAGTTTTACAGTAATTTTACATGTTGTCTAGCATTCAGAAAAATCACACTACAAATTTCTAAAAGATCTCATTCAATTTTCCCTCATCCTGAGATGGTCTAATTCACACCTGAAGTATGCATGGTGTTGAACACACCATGTCTTGGCTCTAACCTGTCTGCTAACTCGGCTCACGTGAACTACAAGCTAACTTTTCCTAGACGTGAACGTGCCTGTCTCCTCCAGCCGTGTTTCGCGGCTGCCCGTGCCCACGGCCCGCAGCTGCGGTAGTCCGGCCGCTGTGGGCAGTCCCGCCGCTGTGGGCAGTCCGGCCGCTGTGGGCAGTGCCGCCGCTGTGGGCAGTCCGGCCGCTGTGGGCAGCCCCGCCGCTGTGGGCAGTCCCGCCGCTGTGGGCAGTCTGGCCCGCTGTGGGCAGCCCCGCCGCTGTGGGCAGCCCCGCCGCTGTGGCCAGCCCCGCCGCTGTGGGCAGTCCCGCCGCTGTGGGCAGTCCGGCTGTGCGGGCAGTCCCGCCGCTGTGGGCAGTCCGGCCGTACCGGCACAGGCCACGCTCCCCGGCCCGCCCCGCGCTGCCTCAGCGCTCTCGCCAGAGGAGGCGCCCGCCGCCGGCGCAGCCCGCGGCTCTCGCGGGAAGATGGCGGCTCTCGCGAGAGGCGGGCGGCGCGGCTGCCCGTAGCTATGGCAGCGGGGCATGAGCGCGCCCGGCGGGACCCGTGCGGGGACAGGTAGGGGCTGAACGCGCTCCCGGCGTGCTGGGGATTCCTCTCCTCCCGTCCCGTCCCGTCCCCTCAGGGGGAACCGCGGCCACACGCAGCTGTTCGCTGGCTGCTTGGCCGTGCGCCCGGAGCCTCTCCGGTGGCGACCCCCGCTCTGCGCGGTGGCGCAGCCCCCGCCCGCCTCGGCCGGGCCGCAGCGGGGTCCGTGCGGGACTCGGCCGGGCCCGAACCCCAGCCCGGCCTCCGGCGGGACTGAGAGTGCGGGGCCCCTCTGCTCTGCACGCCCGCACAAGAGAAAAGGAGTAGCAGGTACGAGGACAAGAGAATGCTAGAGGCTAAAAAGGTATTTTATAAGCGGGGGTCTTTGAAATAATAAGGGATGTTGCATTATTTTGGTTAATAACCCAGGCGTGATCAGCTACCGTCAAAAGTTAAACTTGCCTGGGAGCTGCTGTTGGTTAGAAGAACCTCCTCAGTATTTCATTTACTTTGTTGGTCTAAGGCAGGCAAAACCATGTGCTTTCCTCCCCCCTCTTAAAGGAAAGCAGAAGCTCTTTGCTTTTCCAGAGTCGGATTTCGCCTGAACCCTTTCTTTCAGTAGAAGGATTATGAGGAGACATTCATGAGGATTACAGCCATAAATAGAAAAGCATAACAATATACACCCTCTGCTTTCAAAAAGTTGCAGGCACAATGGCTTTCTGGTCTTTCAGCTGCATGAATTTCTTGTGGGTATTGTAATGGCTGATCATGTGTGTTAAAAAAACTCAAAATCTTTCAGATTTCAGAACAAATTCTGAGGGTTTTAATTATGGAAAAAAGATGCTTGTGAAACGAGGGAAAACATTTGTGTATTTCTCATGCAGCTTGAAAGAAAGACGTACGTACTGAAAAAAATTCTCTAAGCTTGTGCTACTTTTCAGACTTGAAAAAGAATTTACAACCGAAAGATTTTGTGCTGCAATATACTTGATACTGAGTAGCAGTTCTGGAAAACTGCAGCAACATAGATAGTCTTGCGTTTGCTTCAGGAGGGAAGGAAAGTACTGCTGTGCTGAGAACTCAGCTGGTAACACATGACTTGAACATGACAGCTTTTAAAAATAATTAGAAAAAAGTATTATGGGCTGAAAAATATTTGTCAGCATGTTGAAATCTGTTCTCATTTAGGAAGTGATAGAAGTAATAGCAGTTTAATTAGATAGGACACTCTGTAAGTTCTATTCCATCACCTAATCAAAACTATATTTAATCAAGCATGCTGCATGCCATTCAGACTGGATTGGATAGGAGCTTTATTATTTTACTCATTTGTTTCCTCACCTGGTAATGTCACCTATGAAATCTTTTGCCACAATATTCCTAGGGTGCAGTGAAGAGTAAGGTTGTGCCTGATTTGTCCAGTGCAGACAATCTTACAGTTATCCCAGAGAATTTAGACATTTTGGAGGGTTTGTTGTTTTTTTTTATGCTAGTGACGACTGTGAAACATTTCAGTTCATTTCTTTCAGGCATTGCAGGTAAGAAATATGCCAGTTCTTCTCTCAGTTCTGGGTTAAGTGTCTATTTTGAGACTGTAGTCACAAGTTTCTTAAAAAGGATAATAGGAATTTAAATCCTTCTCTATCTAGTCTCGGAGATGTTATTAGGGATTAAGCCTTCTTAGGCGAGTTTTCATGGACAGTACATAGAAGAGAAAGTGTGCTTATTTCCCAGTTTGTGGAGCTTCGAAAGGTTACCTTGAGAGGCTCATGGAGTTTGAAGACTCTATAAACATACCTATGTAAAGAACATTGTGGCTGTCCAGAATCACTTTTGGTTCAACAGTGCAAATTGCAACAGATGATATAAAAAAACCCAACCCTAACATAAGAGGATGAAAGAATAATAAAAAAGTCATAGCTATTGTTTGTTGGTTTTATTGTTTGTTTTTTTTTAATCTGCTTACCTGTTGGTTCTGTTGCTTTAGAACCAACAAAACTGTCTTATAATTAATATACCTGTTGATACCTGTAGAACTTTAGTATTTTCATTTTTTCTCTTGCAGCCTTCTGAATATCTTATAAGTCCTCATTCCACGCACATTTATTCAAACAGTTTAATTTTTTCTCTGAAATACTTCTTGTTTGCTTTTTAATTTCTTTATTTTTTGTCAATAGTGGCTGCAGGCACAATTCCAAAGCCATTGTATATTCTGTCACTGAAGGTCATTCCCTGGAAAAGATATGCAGAGCTTGGTGGCAGAGAGGAACAGAATGAAATTTTATTACTGACTGTCAAAGAATTTTGATTGGCTTGCTTGGATCTCTCCATTGGTCCTGCTAACTGCAAGCCAAGTAATTTGCAATCCCCAGTCCTTACAGTAAGTGTTTTATATCTGGAGTTATTGGAAAAGGAAGGAAAAACTTCAGTTTATCAGCACCTTAGTAAAATCCAAGGAACCTGCAAGGAAGACTAGAGCCTCTTACTTTTTTGATACTTTCCAAGATTTGTGAGTTGTATGTGTTCTGTTGTAATCTTAAATGTTAGGAATGACATTTCATGTTCATAGAGTGTAAAATTTTCAGTAGATTTTGTTGTTTAAGTTTGTGAAGTAAAGGTGATGTTAAAAGTACTGCGTTAAAAGTTGGTGTGTCTATTCACTCCTGTAGCTGAGTAGAATGCAGACCTGTGGTACCTGCTGAGTGTTTATTGTGATTGCTCCCAAACTAGTAAGAGGCAAAGGGCTGGATGTGGTTTTGAGGCTTAAAAACATTTTTGTTCAAGTTAAGAAAGCATGTGGGAAATTATGTACTGTTATGGCATAGTCCTACTTTTCCTATCTAACATAATTTTGGAGAAATACAGTAAAAATACTGGTTCTCTAGTATCATTCATGATAACTTGTAAATAAATCCATTGCTGAATTAAAGCTGTCTGCAGGTAGTAGGATACGATGTTGCTGCTACAAGCGGTGTTCAAACAAGTGCATCATAACAACATGGAAAGTAAATTTGATACTCCTTTTATAGAGCACTGTGACCATTTTCTTCAAAACCTTCAACCTTAAGAAACACAAGTTTGAACAAGGTATCTGAAGAGATCTTTAAGCAGGACTGTGAAATTTCAGCTTTAAGATATACATATTGGTGTCTTTTTTTTTCTTTTCTTTATTAATAAAACCTCTGAAAGCTTTGTACTTGTACAGAGGAAATTATAATGGAGTATCTGAGAGTCACAAGTAACCTTTATCCCCAGAATGATGTGTTGTGCTACTAGTGGTATAATTTTCACTGTTCCTCTGGCACTCTCTAGAGACTCTAGTCTGGAGATGGTACCTGAGGAGGAAGAGATTACTTCTGTTTGTTCACTTTTTTGTTATGTTGCTGGGATTGTTTTCAGAAATCCAAATTGTCATTTTGAATTCTGAGTGTGATGAGAACAGGACTGAGCCTGACAAATCAATTTGCAAAGGCCAGGGCTGTCAGATGATAATAGCTTGCCTTCATTACCGACCAGTTTAGATTTGAACCAATGACCTAGAGGTGAAAAGCTCAGTATTGTACTACGAATCCCCTGATCTATCCATATGTTCTCTTGTTTAAGGTCCCTGTAGTTCTCTGAAACAGAACATGCAGTAAATATTGAGCATCGTTTGCACTTGTAAACATTAGAACAGTGTCCATTCCAGTTGTCTGCTGTGCGTGTGAGGACACTGCAGTTAAATATAGCAACAATTTCTTACACTCTCTGGCTTTTCATGAGAAACCCTCATACAAATCCAACCATATGGCAAAACCCAGCATTATCCTAAAACCATTAACCAAGAACCTTTTGCTGCCATTAATGGGAAAATGAATCTACAGCTCTAAGTAGCCTACTGGGAGTTATTAATAACATAGGCTACTGCTAAGAAAGTGAACTTTAATAAAATATCATTGAGAGCTGAGTCATCCCACCAACACTTCTACATGTTGTATCCAAGTTGGTATTTATCTATGAAAGCCTTTACAGAGTATATTGTCTTTATTACTCTTCTACTTTTTTCTTCATTGAGTATCTTTAATGCTGTAAAAGAGCATAATGGAAAACCATTTGCATGGATTTCATAAAATAGATTCAAAAAGTGTTTGAAATGTCCAGACAGGCTCATAAACTATTTTCTCATTCATTACGAGGTAAGAGGCTCCTAGGCAACCTGCTGAGCAGGAGTAGGTCAACAAATGTAAATACTTGGGCAAGTCATTCTTAGTTTCTAAGGCTATTAAGTTACTGTCTACAAGCCATAGTTTCTGTGAGCTACAGGAATAATAAAATTAACATTTGTATGTATTTGGATTGTCTTTTTATCTCCTTATCTCTTCTCCTCCAATTCTTAATCTCATTCTACTTCATATCAACAGACACTGCTTGTCTGTACTGATTGATCTGCTGCCAAATCAAATATAAAGAGGTGAATTTCCTACTTTCCCCTCACTATGAGAGCAAATTAGCTCTTTTTCCTCTACCTGACCATTAATTTTCATGTAGTTTGTAGGAACATAAGTTATTTTTGAGATCACCAGGGGTTTTATTTCAAAATGTTGAAAATTGGCCAGCTGATTCAAAAGGTGTTGGTAGGAAACCTGTTTTGGTCAGATGCTTCTGTGGGCAACAACAACAAAAAAAATCACTGCCAAGTTACTAGTGAAACAAGGCGTATGATTATGCTGTGTGATCCTGTATCCTTGGTCCAATTTGTTTTCTTCCCCTAGAGAGCATCAGCTAGAGAATCCCTCTTGGGGCAGTATTTTACTTTTTGCATAGCATTTCTAGTAGATGGGACATGAGCTGAACCTCTTTTGTAATTTTTTTCCCCTCACTCCTTTGATGGCGATGCATTCTTCTTCCAGGGGTTCTGTCTGAAAAGCGAAATATCTGAATCCTTGGGGATTTTTGAGATTTGGGAAATTAGGGTTTTAAAACTCATAGATACAATTTATGACTGTTTTCCTCTTTCAAATATCTCTCCAAGCCTAAAACTATACCTTTTTTGGTTTGTTTTGTATTTGTTTTGGTTTGTTTGAATGCAGATGGCACTTCACTGAATTGTGGTTGTCTGTAAAAGTGTGAGAGAACATGAACCCTGGTGATCTTTTAATTGTTTTGCAACAGACTCTGGCTTGTTACATTCTGCCATAATTGATTTGATGTGTGCATTTGATCAAGCATGCAGTCATCAATTTGAAGGCTGGAAGTCTGGCTTTTGGAATTACTTTTCCCTTTTGTCTTTTACAACTCTGAAAATTTAGGGAGTTAAACTTCAGCTGCTTTCCCATCCTATTTAAATTGAGGCAGTGAATGTGGGTTTATTGTAGACACCTGTTTTTAGAATGTAGTCAAGCTTGCTCGATGGTATAAACAATTTAGTGCCATCAGCTGGCACAAAAGAAGGGGTTTGAATTTGTGCTTTACAAAAAAACTAGTAAGTAACTACTGGTTCAAAGGTAGAAGCTGGTAGAATGAACTGTAATAACCAATGGTCACGTGTTAGTCTTGACTAGAATACTTTCTTCATGGGACAGTTTGGCTCACCAAAATTTATGCAGAGGTACATGCTGCATGTCGTGTGTGGTGGGAACAGTTCACATATGAGAAGCCTGCCAGGGGATCAAGGGGAAATTAGCTTTTTTCTTCTTTTTTTTTTTTTTAATCCTGTCTGCTTGTTTTTTTTCTCATACTTGGTAAATGACAGTTGGTATTTGTAGCAGATAATGTTTGGTGGATGTAATTCATATGGTTTCATTTTTAAAAAATGTGTGTGGTTTATTATGTTTTGAATTTTGAAAATAATGAATGAACTAAAAATATGTAAGAGTGATTCAGACGTGGGAGACTGTTTGAAGAGGAGGAATCTTCTCTAAGTGTTTCCACAAAACATGGAAATAAATGTATTCTGGGAAATAGTTAATCAGTAAAGTGTGTCACAAAGCAGAGGAGAGCAAAAGACTTTATAATCCTCCAGTTTGTATTCCCAGTACAATGAACTTGTGAATGGATCAATAAACAACAGCTAATGCATCTCAGCATATTGGTACATGGGCTGTTAGTGTGACATGGAAACAGTTTAATGTCCTCAGTAGATCTGCATGTTATTCAAGAAAATAGGTCATGGTGTAGGGGAAAGGGAGGGAAAATTAGAGGAAAAAAAGAGTTGGTTTGTTTTACTCTTCCTGTTCATTAAAACTTTTTCATTGTGCTGCATCTGAAGTGTGCTAATGAACAGACAGCAAAACTTCCTAAACATTGGGATAGGAAACTGCAGCACTCTCTGATGTCTGTTCTGGACATGTTATCACAACAATCTCTGCAGTACTTGTAACAAGATATCTGAGGAGCTTATGTAAATACTTCTGAGGTATGTTTAAAAAAGGCATTGCCAGCAAAGCTTTAGGTTTCTTTGATTATGGATGCTTGATGGATTTTAAATAGAGATTTATTTATTTTAGTCAAAGTGAATCAGAAAAAAATGCTGTGATGTGAATTTGGCAATGTTGCAGTTTTCATTTAAGTGCTGTTTTTATGGTGTTCCTAATTTGTTTAAATTCTTGAAGATGGACAACTTCCACAAAATTTTCAGGGAAGCTTTTTAAAACTTGACTTCAGATACTTCTCTTAAAATGCATTGCTTCATGAAAGGATGGAGAAGGAGATAATCTCACTTTCCTGTTAGCAAAAACTAGGTAGGTTTAAGACTAGTTTTATTATGGAAATAGCAGTCTTTTAAGAAATATCTTCTTTAAGGGCTCTTCATTTGTGGGAGAGATAGAAAGGTAGTTTAATTAATTCAGTAATATATTTCTTCAGTCATTCCACATAGTGTTGTTAATAATTGTCGCAGTCACATTCATCTTTATAATTATCACATAAATGAATATATTTATCACTTACCCATTATGTTTTCCTCTGTTCACTTTATGCATGTGGTGGATTCTCCTCTGCTGTTTTGTCTGAAATTGCAGCTGCAGCCTGGAAAGGTACCTGGGCAATTCCACTGTATTCAGTTCTTGCCTGGTAGGAACCAGCAGCAGTCACAGGCAGGAGATGGTAGAGTCTTGTTATCTCCACTAGAACAGAGACTTTTTCAGGCTCAGGGATAAAGAGGGACATTTTCAAATTGAAGTTACTTTTTCTGATGGCATGGCTCCAGAAACATTTCTAGACAGAAGCAGCAGTACTGGGAAAATCTTATTTTTCAGGATTATTCTGCTAAGGAATACTTGAGATTTTGGTATGTTTTTGGAGAGAAAACATGGAAAATGTGTGACCATTGCAGTGTCACGCTCAACTGAATTGCTTAATTCTGCTCTGAAATACAGTACTATAGTAGAAGCATTGATTACAGATTTGTTTTGTTCTTTTTGTTCTGATAAGGAATGTACTGTTTGTACAGTAGAATTGATATGCCATTTGTCAGTAAATTTTAATCTTTGATATATTTTATCTCATGTATACATAATAAATAAAAAATATTTAAAGTTGTTTGAACAAGAATCCAAAGCCTAAAATCAGACTTCTAATTAATCGTAAACGGTTTTAAAATATTTGGATTATTTTGAATTTGGATTTTCTTAGCAGAAAACATCAAATACTGACTTGTTTTAGCATTGTTCTACTTCAAATGCAACTGTCTCCGTTAGGTCTGAAAATGGTTTTGTTAGTTGTAGTGCTTCCCTCATGTCTCTACTGTCCCACTTTAGGTTAATGGTAAAAAACGTGCAACAATATTCCAGGTTGTTCCTTGGCTTTCTTCTTTCCTATCTCAGCATATCAGGAGTTAATTTGAGTAATGACATGTATACAAAATGCCAGAGCCCATATTCTTATCCCAAGTCGTGAATAAATTATGATATTCATCTTTGGCTGTACTTGGGAATGGTCTCGAGTATTAATAGCAGTCAAATTTTGGTTGTTACTTCAATCAAACAATTGAAATACTGTATTTGAGGTGAATTCTGAGAATTCTCACTGGCAATTTCTTGTTTTCTGTATACTAAATTTTCAGTCCTTCTGTGTATTGCCAGCTTATTGAGCTGATTTGGGATTGCCAATATGTCTCTGCTTTAAATAGGACATAAAAATGTCTTCTCTTGTCCAGTCAAACTTATGTTCTCATTTGGTTTGTGAAAATCTCTCATAAACATGACATAGGAACTTCCCTCAGGAAGCATGTGAAGTACATTATCAATTTAAGGACATAAATTAAAACAGGAAAGGTTCTGAGTGATGGTAAGGAAGATATTTTTCCTCACTCCATTGAAGGCCATGCATTTGAATGAGAAGCAATCCAGTCTACATCCCTAGAGGATTTGAAGTCTCAACTGGATAAAGCCCAGAGCAACCTGACCTGACCTCTTGGCCATGGCTTGGTGTGAGGTTAGGCGACAGATCTCCTCTGGGATCCCTTCTAGCCTCAGCTGTTCCGTGGCTCTGATTTACTTGTTGATCACACTCCTTTTCAGCATTCTTTCTTCCTAATTGCATGAGCTGCTCATTTGGGGTGTTCAGTAAATTCCTTTGGTTAGAATGGCATCACATGAGACTGCAGAATTTAAGGCACCAGCTCAGGGGGAGTACAGGCAAAATGCTCTCCAACTGTCTTGATAAGCAGCTGTGGCTGTGGACAGATTAACTCCTGCTTTGAAGAATATTTCTGTGAAGATTTAGTCTAGATTAAGCCATTTTCCTAAGAGGACTTAACCAAAGTATGAAATTCTTTGTTCTATATTTTAATAAATTATGCAGGACCTTGACTAAACAAACATTAATTTTTGTACAAGAAATAGATGATTCTCACATATTATATAATATTCAGAACAAGTTCTAATTGTGAGTAGGACACAGCATAACTTGGATATTATGCAGGCAAGAAGAATTAGAGCAAGGGAGCCAGCACATTTTTTCTTCTAATAAAATAGACAAAATTTCACACCTGCCAGAAGAGTTTAGTAGGGTTCCTATGCAGGAAGTCACCAAGGTATTGTATAATGTGCCTGTTGCTGAGATAGTTGCTGCAACTAAACTTGTTTGATGGGGTTTTTTTTGTGTGGTTGTGGTTTTTTGTTTTGTTTTGTTACTGATGTAAACAAAGGAGGCCAAAAAGAAATTTTGTTGAATTGCAGTCAGCTGTTAACAGATTGAACTGCATAAATGTTTTTCAAGAATAGCATTGTCAGTTACTTTTGATTCTTTGATAAGACAGAAAAGATGCATTTACATTTAAAAAATAATCTCTTAAAAAGATTATTTTTGAGACTATAAAAAATCTTTTTGTCTTCAGAGTCAGAGTTGTCATGAGATAGGAAAAATTCTGGAAACATTCATAATTTATGCCTATAAGTATAACTAATAGCATTTTATGAAGAGGTTAATACCTGATTAAGGTTACAAGAGAGAAGAAGAAGTCTTATTCTCTATCTAATACTAATATTTTTTTGATAAAACTGGTCCTAGACTTAAATCAGGTCACTTTTGTTTTAAATACCCACTTTTTGGTTCTCGTGTTATCTTTTGGTGTGGGATGAAGATCAAATAGTTGATTTTCATGTGCATATTTCTAAGGAGAGCTCCAGGATGAGGGCCTGCCTGCCCCAGCACAGCTGCTGGTGCTGGGGGATGTTCTGCATTGCTGCTCTGCTTTGCCAAATTACCTCGATAGAAGGAGGTGGTGGCAGTGCTTGCTGGCGTGAATGCCAGAGTGAGATCCAGCTGCTTGTTTTGGACTGCACACAGGTGGTACAAACTGAAAAACACTTCAAATATATCTTGCCCCTCACTTTCCCCAATAATGATCTGTCCTCCTACATGATGACTATAGGCAATAAATACAATTTTAGCACGTAAATTAGTGTTTGAATTTTTCTTCCTCTGCCCACTCCCATTATTTAGGTGTGTAGTCACACAGTTTCAATTCTGCCAACATTCTTTGTTCTTAAAAAAAATAAAAATCCAAACAGCTACTGAATATAGAGGAAAATGGTGTCAAATGAAACAAAGGATCTTCAATTCTCCCCGTTTTTACAAATATCAACCAGTGTGGTTTGTGTGGGTTTTAAAATATGTTTATTTTTTCTTTGTCAGGGTGGGGAGAAGTTGCCTTGGCTGCTTACCAAAGGAATTTTCCATTTACTGATGTAATATTACCACATAAATGAGAACCAGCAATCATGATTTTGAGTTGTTAAGAACTAGTGAAGGCCAACTCTGGGCTGCTCTAAAGAGGTTGTGTGAAATAATTCTTGATTTTGATAAACCCTCAGTCTCTGTTAATAAAGAGCAGCATTTTTATATTGCCCATGGGTACCCTAACTCAGCACAGCTCGAAGACTCTTAGTTACTAGTGCTGCCATTAACTTCCTGTCATAAGCAGTTTACCTCCTCAGAAGAAATAGAAAAAGTAGCAGAATGTAGTTCTTGAAAAATTGTATTTGCAGCAGTAACTGGCATGTAGGTGTTTTTGTAGTTTTCCAATCAGCTTTCACAAAGGATTTTATTATTGATCTGATAAAAACATAATACTAATGGAACACTACATAGATCAGTCTAGACAAAGCAAGTCACTTGAATTCTCACTTTTAAAACATGGACACTTGTGACTTTTTCTATTAGTCAGAACTTCCTGAAAAAGCTAATGGTCAAACAGATTTTTGTGTCAATTTTTAATCCTCTTTAGGCTTTACAAAATAAAGGGCACACCTGCAAAGTCTAATTACTTAGTAGTTCCTTCAAGTGTTCAGCGCTACTTGCAGGGTATAATTATCCAGCTGACTTCAGAGAGGGAAAATAGTGTTCTTCTACTCAAAGGCATTCACTGAAATGTCTTGGTGTCTGAATTTGAGGGCAGAGGGTGAAACATGTGCATGTTTGCCTGTCATCTGCATGTTCTTTGAGAAATGCAATGCCAAATCCAGTGCCTTCCTCTAAGCTTACCTGGACTTAATGTCACAACTTATCCCATTGTCAGATGGAGATCTTTGAAATCATGGTTTCAAAAATTGAAAGTTGAAGTAGGAAAATTATTGCTGCCAAAAATCCATTAGACATTTTTGTAAACGAAATTGTGCTGGAGGAAATACTTTGTGTTTTTTCAGGGCAGAATTGCTTTGGAGATTGTTTAAAAGGGTAATTAGGGAAATTTTTCCTCTGTTGCACTTAGATTTTTTTAAATGCATACTGGTGCTGCCAAAATTATTTGGAATTTAGACTGAGATAATGTAGAGCAGGATTTGTCTCCTTTTTAATGATGTCAGTTCTGCTCCTGCAACTACAGTGGCTTCTTTCTTCCAGACAGAAGTTTCTACCAGGAGGGAATTTCTGTGATTTCAGTGGTGTTGCTGCCTTAGGCAGCAACCCATGACTGGAATTGCAGACATGTTTACAGCTGGAATCAGTCCTGCTTTCTTAGGTTGTTTAAATTTCAGCCTGGTGAGCCTTTTATTCCCATTGAATGGCATAACAGGAAGAGATGTTTACTGGTACCTTTGGATTTCAGGATGCAGCCAGGATACCAACACTGAAAGCTTTATGTTATGAATGACATAGGTTTTATGTGTCACACGATTGCATCTTTAGTTATGTTTTAATTAGAAATTAACTCTGCCTAGTAGATAATCAAGTAGAATTGCTAGGCAAAGTATTAGAATACATGTTTAAAATGGTGTAAATTTGCAAGGTGTAATAATAAAAACCAACAATATCTATTATGTAAGTAATTGGGAGATAAATTGATGTGCATTGCATCTTTACACTTTATGCAATTTCTGCCTCTTTTATAAAGTCCAGTGACATCACTCGCTTACTTAGCTCTTCTGTATCTTTTGCAGTAAGGAGAATTAAAATACAAAGGAAAATTCAGAAGAACTTGTCCAGTGTTTTGATTCAAGACACTTGTGAGCCTTAGTACTGAGTTTGCTCGTTGCCTTTTTTACAACTGTTTTTTTGAGTTGCAAAGCTGTTCATCTACCAAAGGGGAAGTAAATATCAAGGGGAGGAGGTTGGTGGACTGGAAAAGGCTTAAGAAGTATGCAGAATTTATTTTGCTTCAATAAGGTCTTTATGTTTAGCTTATCCATTCAAATCGTAACTGTTGATGGGCTGATACCGTGGAAACAATGACAGCAGTTAAAATTTTAGAGGAATAGAACTGGGCCAGTACTGCATTAGTTTCCACTAGGTACTTATTACATCAGAATCCATTCCAGCCTTGCCTGTCAAACTGTGTGCAGTGTTCCCCAGGCATGGTAATGCCTGTGTTGCAGTCAGGATCAGCTACTTCATATGGCACCACTCCCTTGCTGCTTGTGAGGAATGTCCACAAATAAGGCTTCCTCTGACAAGCAAGGGGTTGAAGATCGGTTTCTTGTCTTTGCTACATTAGCAGGCAGAATTCTTTTTACTGTTTGAAAATTCAAATTAAGCCTGGTGAATTCAGGTCTGGACATGTTTTTTAGCTTTTCTTTTTTACTGGAATTCTGAGTCTTTCAATCCAGATATTTCAACAAAATTGACTTTGGCATCATATCATAAGTAGCCAGGATTGATGGGCACAGAGGGTTGGCTTGTCAGAAGATGTTAGTGTAGAACTCAGGATAAAATTGGGTGTTCTGGCTGTTCCGGTGCTGTCACATCCCCAGTTCAGTGAGAAGAGGAACCAGATCTTGAACTGTCTGTCTTCTTACAGAAATAGTTCTAAAATCTGCTACGTTCTACAGGGATGGAAATTCTTGGAGGATGTGTGAAGTAGCATAATGAAAAATTACAATGAATTCTTTTGAGTTAGCAAATGATTTTGCTAATGTAACTTGGGTGCATATATATATACACAAGAGACAAAAATTAGATTGAATTACAAAGATCACCTTCACAGAACAGGCTTTCTCTAGACAGTAATCAGCAGTAATTATTTCTTGTTATGGGTCCTGACCATACAGACAGGATACAATTGAGCTTGCAGCTAAAACTAACCATAAACAAGCATTGTGAATACAGACTTTACTAACTGTTCAAATTGTGTTAGGGAATTATTAAACTAAATATGTGTTTGTATTAAATTCCAGGTGGTTGTGAACAGAACAGATGTGTTGTATTCACACGCTATCATGTAGCAGGCAGTGAACTAAATAGGAGTTATTACTTCTTTCCAAGATTAAAGGTAATATTAGAAGCCTGCATCAATGTGATTTTTTTTCCTATCAATAGCTGTCACATATATGAGGCAGCAGTACAAGGTCTGTAAGGTGATGTGCCTCTTATCATGCAAATTTTCCTAAACACATTGAATTCTTGAACTCTGAGTTGAAATTATTGTTATGGGAACTAGTAATCAATCTATTTCATGTAAAAGAAAAATCAAACAGTTAGTATTTAATATCTGTTCCAAAATATACTTAATGCCAGCCAGCTTCAAATTGGCCAGTAAAATACTGTCTCATTAGTGATTTAGTTGTGATTAGTGATTAATATTGGTGTTCAAGATTAATATAGTTTGTAACATTTTTACCACCTTCCAAACATTAATCCTTTAGTGTGCCTATAGCAAAAGTGCAAATAAGGAAACAAACAAAATCCTCCTCCAAAATCCCACCAGTTGAAGCCTGAATGTTTGTCCTTGTTAATTACTTTATCTCATCAGGAAAAATGTGATAAAAACTAATTTAGTGACTGAACAGTTTCAAAGTAAATTTTCTTTGGTCATATTGTCTGAGATTTCACTGAGTATATATAGTTAATTCACTAGTGGTTTATACTAACTTGTTTTGCGTCTCAGGGTAATTGGACTAGAAATGCATTAGTCTGTTAATGCAGTTCAGCTGGTGGTCAGTATCTTGTTAAGTCATGATAAATCAGTGTTTTAGCCTTTTCTTTCTGAGGGGGATAAAGCAGGGATGTTTGCAATGGTATTTTTCCCCTCTTCAAAAACTTTAGGTTTTTTTCACTTTTAGTTAGATAAAGTCAGATACTTCCCAACAGCTAAGCATTTATTTACGACATGAATCTACACAAATAGTATTTTTTTTCTTTTTCTTCTAATGTTAAACTTGTTAGCTTTTGCTCTGCTATTTTATAAAGTATTGTCATAAAATTATAGAAAATGTATCAGATGAATGTTGGATAATCTTAGGGGAACTAAGTAATTTTTAGATAAGATACTTTTGCATGCTAACTATTTTGATGAATTTACAATTGTATTACACTACCTTATTTCTTTTGGTCTCTGATTTTTTGGGAAGATTAAACTTCAATGAAGGGAAGGGCTAGAAGGCTATGAGTATGCTTAGTGTACATGAAAGATAATGAATAGTTTTTTCAGTTTTATGTAATCATTGTATAATTCTTGTGAAAAGGAAATAAACAATTTGGGTTCATGGTGAATAACCTACAATACACTTAAGAAAACAGGTATTAGTTATCTTTAACTCATGTATTTTAAACTTTTTTCTTCCTGTTCTCTGTTGCTGTTTTAAAATAATGTAATCAAACATTTACATCTTAAACTGCCACATATACATGTGCTGTAATAAGGGTATTATTATGCAGTTTAATTTTAGGCAAGGACAGCAAGTTGCTAACATTTTAAAAGTAATGGTACAACAGTGTAGGAATGTACAGAAGGGTTGCTGGGTTTGTGTGCTGTGCTATCAACATTGTGAGAGCCGTCGTATCTGCAGGATCATTTGTGTCAGGGTTAATGCTGTTTTTTATCTGCAACCCCTTGTTCAGTGTATATGCATGAATTTTGTGAACGAAGTACTGCGTGTGTGTGTCCCATCCAGCCCAGCTCCATCTGCCCGGCCGGGTGTAGAGACAGATTTCATAATTGACACAGAAGCGACGCTAATATGCTGCGAACGATCTGGTAATTGGTCTCCCCTTGCTGGTGTGATTGCTAAGTGGATTGCAGAGCTCTGGTTCCGTTCTTAGTGCAGCTCTGCTGTGCTGGCTTTGCACTAGAGCCGGCCACCGCAGTGGCCAGTGCCCCTTCCTCCTGCAGGGCCGTGTCCTGACCTTCCTGCGGGGCTGCTCAGCCTGGGGCAGCCCTGGAGCACCGCTGCCCCTCCTAGCAGCCACAGAGCCATGGCTCTACTGATGGACAGCACAGTTTTGGAAGATGGGTTAGAACTGTGAAAATATCCTTAAAACATTAGCAGAAGAGGAGAGTATAAATGAGCAACAGTTTGCGCAAGGAGGAAATAAAACCACCTATTTTCTGGGAGTAGGTTATTTGTTAGGTTGTATCCTGATTACATGCATGCTTTGACTGGCTAAGGAAAAAAAATGGGATGGAAGTTCTCAGTGCAACTAGTGCCCTTGAGATGCAGGAGCACTTGAAAATGTAAAGAGAGGAAAGGTCTATAATTTCCTGTCTCCTATCGTCCACATTTTGAACAAACTCTTGCAGAAAGTGTAAGCCTCAGGGAGACAACTGGGACATGAGGCACAAGCACAATAAATTTAGGAAGAGTAAATAGTCATGCCAGTCTAATTTTCTTCTGTAACATGACAATAAGGCCAGCGAATTGACAAGAAAAGGGTGACTGTTAGTATTTTTCATGTTAGTGAGTTCTTTGGCAGTGTTTCTTGCTATAATACTGCAAACAAGGGAAGAAATGTGACCTGAAAGAAACTCTTGTGGAGTAGGAGCAAGACTTGGTGGATGACTGTGCCTAGTAGGTGGTTACTAATGATCGTCTGTCAGAATGAAATGGTTGTATTGAATGTGGATCCGCCACGGTCTGTTGGGTCTGTACTCATTCTGCTTCATTTCAACCTTCTTGTTAATGACCTTGATGATAGAATAGAGAGTGTGCTTACCAAATTGATTCACTAAAAATGCCCTTAGAACTTGGAGGGAATATATATACATAGGACACAAGTTTATGAGCGCAAAATTATTTTAAGAAAATTAAGAAAATCTTAGGCGTAAATAGCGACAGATTGAAGTTCTACACTTAACAGAAATCATGAATACACAATTAGACTGTAGGGAACAAGTAATTAGATGATAATTATCCAGAATTCCTGATGTAAAAGGGCAAATGTTATACCAGGAGGGATAAAAAGATACAGAACAATCTTTTTTTCTTTTTTCTTTATCCATGACTAAGTCCTCTCTTGAAGTGTTGCATCTCACTAGGGTAAATGCCCTAAGGAAATAGAGCTCACCTGAGCAGAGTTTAGGAGAAGAGTAATTAAATAATTTGAGGTCTAAAAAATGAGGTCTAATTGGCCTCAATTCAACTGAAATAATTTGAACTGGAGAGAAGAGTGAGTGTGCAAGTGCCAAAAAGAGAACCAGAAGGCATAATTTTGTGGATATGTGGTAGGCAATGTCAGGAAGGTAGGAAGTTGTTTGGTATAAAGCCCATCCATGAGAAAAAGGGAAAGATGAGTGATCTTAAAATGTTGCAAAAAATGTAGATTAGGTGTCATCATGAACAAAGGACCAGTTACTGAGATAGCTGGCTGTTCTTTTTCCTAAAGAACTTTATTTAGCTGGTTTTTGAACAGCAACATTATTTTAAGATTGATGAATAGTACATATAGACTTTTTGGAATGTTACTGAGTAAAAAATGAACACTTGGTACGTGGAGACAATTTACCCTGAGACAGTATCCACTTGACAAAATGGTGATGCAATCAGTCTCCATATTGCCAGTCCTTTGAGTTCTAACATCCTCTAACTCAGTAGCCTCATCTTTTTTATGTTGATACCTCACTATGCAAGTAAGAGTTGTACCACACAAGGTTTTCAGCTCTTTTTTCCTTTTCAGGGGCCCTTAACAAGCCTGTTAGTAGTTAACTTCTATTTCTTTCTCATTCTCATAATGACTTCAGTTGTTTCTCCAGCACTCTGGGTACTGGATGTGTTATTAGCATATGAAAACAAGGAGTGTACTGTTGGTAATTGTTTTGTTTATAAAATCTCGCCCAGTTTCCATTGTCTATTTCTCCACTAAGAAACGAATACAAGCTTCAGTTACCTGGGGGTGTAAAATATGTTGTTAGTATACTTCGAGTCTCTATTTGCATTGTTATACCCTAGAATACGTGTCTTTAATCATCGCAGTTGGAAATTACCTTACTTAGCATTTTTAGTTTCTGTTTGCTCAGAGAGATTTTGTGAGTCAGAGCCAACAGCCTGTGTACAGTGTAGCCAGCCAAACCTGAATTTTGCGCCTGAGAATGGAATTTGTCACAGCTCCAAGCACTTTTTAATGGAGCTTTTTTGTTTAAGTAAATGTGAAGGAAATGCCATCATTTCAGTATTCCTTCTCTCTAATAACTTATTAAGAGCTGCTTTCAATTTATGTTTTTGCCTAATATTTCCCTTCTTTTTTCCCATGGGCAGTCTTTAAACACAGGGCAGATGTCTGATAGGGAAGCATTAGGAATCTGGCATCCTGCAGGGAGACACGCTGGAGCTTTTAAGAAGTGGAGGTTTTTGCATATTACAGGAAGGACAAGGGTGACTTGGAAATATTTGTTTTGGTTTTAAGGAGATAATTTCAACTTCTCTCTCTCCTCTGCTACTGCTATTTTGCTTCTCCATCACATAGAGAATTTGGGCTAAATGCTGTAAATTCTGTTATTTTTCTTGTATCACATATCTTACTTTCCTAGGTGGATGTTTGTGTTCATATTATCTGCAAGAAAAGTTACTATTGACATTGATTATTTAAATATTGATAATTAGCTTTCAAATTTCCAGACAAATCTATGTGGAAAACTCACAGGCTGGTGCTTTTTCAAGCTCTGGCCATATTTTAATGGTATTGCTTTTAGCCACCATAGCCAGAAACTCTTGCTTTAAAGTAGAAAATGTAGAGTTAGCTGTGTGTATCTAGTACGTATGTACTAGGAATAAATAGGAGGATCCTTACTGTAGTGGAATGCAAAGTAAAACAGTTATTGTCCATGAATACTCAGTGATAAAATAATCTTTGAAAAATATGCCCCAAATACTAATTCTTAGAATGCCAATAGCATCTGCTGCTGGAACTGGAGGGTAAGACTGCTCTGTAGGAGGAATGTATAATAAAGAGTTGCTGTAGTATGGAACTTGCAGGATGTTGCAGCCTCATCAACCAGCTCTAAGTACTGGGTGTAGGAGGCCGAGCAGCATTTGGTGTGATTCAAATGATGTACTTAAGAAGGCCTGGGGTTTGGGAGTGCTGTGATGCTGCTGAGCTGGGAGCTGAGCTCATGCCAGTGCCTCAGGTTAGGACACTAGAGCGGCTTTTCCCTTGCATGGTTGGAATGAAATTTATGGCAGCAACTGGCTGCTCCTCAGTGGATAATTTCATGTTGTATCTTACCTATTGTTTTTGAAAGCCATCGGTAGAGCAGAAAACTCATGCCTTTATTTTTTCTCAGACCTGGAATGTACATGCTTTAAATAATTTAGGTTTCTGGAACTGGAGTTCCTTGTTTAGCTGCATTTGCAAATCTACTGAGAAAGCACAGACCTGTCTGACCATTTATGCTGCATCGTGTTGTACTTTCTGTGCTTGACTTAACGAAGATAATTAACTTTGGACCAACAAAAATTACTTCTGCTTTGCTTTATTTGCTAGAGGAGCAATTCCACAATAAGCAATACTGCTTATTGTGGAATGCTGGATTAGCTATTGGATGTCACAGTACCTAGTATTTGTCTGTCTCTTTGTAGAACAACATTAAAAAGGATAAAAGAAGCTTTATTTATAAGCATAACGTGTGGCATTATGAAGACTCTGTTAGCAGAATTACAATCCAAACTTGAAATTTAGTGAGAAGGCTGCAGCCCCTTTCACTGTAAAGTGGAGGTTGAATTATCTTGTTGCAACAGAAGTAAGTGAAGTTAATGTTACCTTAGAAACTTAGTAGCCAAGTGCTACTTAGCAGCTACGTGACATCAGTTTAGAAGTACACTGAATTTATTTAAGCTACTGAAATGTGGATAAAAATGCAGTGTTCCATACATAAAATAAAGTTCAGAATTGATTTTGTTGTGATTTCACTGTGCAAGACAGAACTGAGTTGTAATTTTACTTATGAAGTCTTGCTTATTCAACACTGTTAGTGGGATAGCTGTGTTGGATGGTAATATGTGTAAATATGTTGGCTTAATTTAGTAGTTCTAGGGGAAGGCAACAGGAAGGCAACACAATAGTCTGGATAAGCAATAGCACTGCAAACATGCCACAGACAATAGTCAATCTGTCAGCTGTGAAGAGCTGATTTCCAGGCTCCAATTGAAGTTGCACAGACGTCTCTCTAAGGGTGGGAGCTCAGTGATCAAAACGACACCAAACAGGATGGATAACAACCAAACAAGGGATTACTTTTTTTTATATGACATTTTAAACTGATTGAAACTATTTTTATTTAGGGAAAAGTGTATTTGAGTGTAATTAAATTCCACGTTTATTGTTATCAATAATTAAGATAGTCCGTTCTGAATATACTTTAAAATAAAATACCACTACGTGTTTGCCACTAAAATTTTAGCGAATAAGGTGCTGAATTGAAACTAGCACTAATGAACTGGCAACCTTGCTTTTGACAACAAGTGGAGTTTTTAAATTATAGTGTAGTATGACTGTTTTGATTGTTCCATACACTTTGTCACCTTAGAATGAAAAATAAAAAAAGCAAAAGATTTTCATGTTGAAACAATAGCTTAGGGAGAAGAGGGGAGGAGGTGCCTTAGTTCTAGAAGCATTAAGCATGTACTTGTTTTTTTAAAGTACCTAAATAAGATTGTATAACTTCTGTCCACATGCAGTCTGAGATGAGTATGAAAGTGAAATTCTGTTGTAGAAAATGTGCTGTATCACATTCATCATTTTCTGGAAAATAGTCTGGATTATTTAGTAAAGTAATCTTAGGCAACTAAGCTCACTAAAGCAGAAACACAGATTTTATAAGTACTCAGGGAAATGAGGGGGGGGAAGAAAAGGGGTCTAAACGTAAAGAGAATGTTTTTGGACATCTGGGTGCCTATGAGTCACAGGAGGGGGGAAGCCATAATCTCTGTAAGGGAAAACAAGAGTTGAATGGGATTGAAGTATCTGATTACATGTATATTTATGGTCTCTCCTTATTAACAAAGCAAGAAGCAAAAACTTATGTATGAGGTTATAATATATTGTGTTAAAGCACAATTCAGCCTGTTCCCATATGCACAGCAGAATTCTGTCCTTCCTCTTTTCTGAATGCTGCACTTCCAATGGCCAACACTGTTTTTATGAGTGCTGATATAATTGGTGGTGGAACTCATGCATTGAAACAAAGAAAAAGGGGAACTTTGCAGAATCAAATAATTATTTAGAAACAGCTGTAGAAGGTTAAATAAAAGCTTTGATACTAGTTGGACCACGAGTGACACTCTATTATTACTTCATCTTTGATATCTAGAAGGAGGAACTATCCCTGCGAGCATGCATGAGAATTAGGATAGTAAGTGTCACTTGTCCATTTTACAGATGAGGAATTGGAGCAGACAGAGATGAATTCATTTGCATGAAGTTGCCCTGAAAGTTGGAAGACAAGATAGTTAATCCTGGTAGTCTGTCTAGACTGATGGCTGATAACAGTAGTCAGGGAATTAAAAAGTGCCTGCAGCTTGAGAATTCCCAGCAACCTTCTTGTGGTTTAGGTGAGAGTGATGTATTTTCATGTCTGGCTATGTAAGAATAGTATTTTTCTGTATGGATTAGATATAAATAGATGGATGTGGGTAGATAGAAATAAGAAGGATGACAGTGTAGAAACTGCCGTTTCTGTTCAAATTTGCTTTTTGAATAGGAGCTTTTAGTATTTGTATCTTCCATTTCATTATCCTCTCTTCCCTATTTCATGTTATTTGCCTGTCTGGAGTTGAAGCGATGCAGATACTGATTTAAAGGTCTCTTGTCCTCCAGCACATTATCTTAGTAGAGAGGATCACTGAGCAGGGTAAGAGGACAATTGATTTGGATTAGGGAAGACGACAGTGATAAGTTTGATTTGCCCCAATTGCATTTTGAGTGGTTTTGTTTTGTTTTGTTGATACAAACTAAGTGGTTATCAGTTTTGTGCCGTGTTACATTGGCTGTTTTTTTCCGGCAGAAATACAGCAGTTCTTGTTCAGTGGCTGGTTCTGAACGTGACGCTGAGAATGCTCAAGCTGTCCTTTACCAATGGGCAGACTGGCATTGCTGTTCTGGGGTAAATGGGGAAGCTGTGGCCTTCAAGCTCTTAAAAACTGCGGTTGTTTGGATTCTGGAATGGGAGGAATCAGAGGCACATCCTACTATGGCCACCACCTCTTAAAAAGAGCTGTGGAAAGAATGGGAAAGGATATGAAGCGTGTTGCTAAAATCCACCAGGTGGGTGGTTTTCTTGCCCAAATTAGTGACATAATCGGCACCCTGGGATAGTTCTTTTCGGCGAGGAGGGCTGCAGGAGTCCGAGGGCAGGGCGCGGCCGAAGGGTCTGTGGGCGGTGCCGAGAGGTGGCGGAGGGGCGCTGGGGTGTGCGGGGCGGCGCAGCGCGTCCTGCGGGGGCGGGCGGGCGTTCCCCGAGCGCGGCCCGCGCCGCCGCCGCCCTTCCCCGCGGGGCTGCGGCCGCAGCGGCCCCTTTAAGGCACGACCTGCCGGGGATCAGGTGCGCGGCCGGAGCGGTGACGTCATGGGGCGGGGCCGCGGCTCCCGCTCGCGCTGCCCGCGCCGCGGGACGGGGCGGCGGCGGCTGCGCACGTGCGCGGGGCGGCGGAGAGCGCGCGGGGCCGCGCGGGCCGGCGGCGGCGGGAGCCGAGACTCGGCGGGAGCCGGGACTTCGCGGGAAGGCGTCTCGGTGCGGGGCCGCTGCAGCAGGTGTCGGCTTGTTTTGTGTGAGGCTGCCTGCCGTGCACGCACATGAAAGGTTTTCTCCTTCGGCAGGCTAGGGAAAAATGTGCTGTGTGCAGGGTGTTTAATTATTTGCCAACTTAATTGTTATCTTTTCTTTTTTTGTAATACAGCCATCCATCATGTTGTGTGTTTCATTTGTATTTACTTGTTTAAACTGTTGCTTAGATAGTGAGTGCACACCAGATAGTGCCGTAGTTGATTCTGTTTTCCATGGTGGTGAATTGTGCTGTGTACCTGCTGTCCTTGGTAGGAAGCGCTGCGTGAAATTTTAACTCTTCGTTCTGTGCAAATCGAGGCGATTCCAAACGCTCAGGTTGGCATTAGAGGAGGGATGTCAGATGTCTTAAAGCTGCTCTTCCTCCCTTGCCAGTGGAAGATTAGATCACACCTGCGTGGAAAAGAGACTGGACCTTTTGGCAGTTAGGTGGGAATGTGTAAGCCCGTGTGGAATTTACACAGCTTAAATATTTGTATGTAGAGGAATTGTATTTGCTGGTTCTTGAGAAGAAAGGCAAAGGATTGCTTGTGGCTTTGGTTGGGGCTCTTGGTTTTGTATTTTTTATTGTTGGTTGGAATTTTATTTCTTTGTAAGGTGTGAGAAAGCACTGAAACCTTTCTTTGAATATTCATTTAGTGTTCAGGATAAGTAGACTTCTTTACTTGTAGTTTTAATATCTGGCTAATATGCTCACTTTTCACCAGATAAGTTAAAATTGGCAGAAATAATGAAAAAAATGCTCTGTTCCAGGAAATCGCCATGTGAAGATAAAGTTGGCAGAAGAACCTCTGTAATTTTCTGGGTATCAGAAGGATGTGATCAAGTAAAACGTGGCTTTAGCAGGCCTGGTTCTTTAGACTGAGAAAAGTCTCTTAGGCATTCTTATGCTAAAAATGTAGGCTAAGACTTCTCTTTGAAGTCTTGATTTGGAAATGCCCATCTCTACCACATCTGATTTTTTGCATTACATTCCAAAGTAGATTTAGTCTCTTCTAATCTGCAGAGCAGGGTATTGGAGTAAGTCCTTGTTTAAATAAACAAAAATGCTTCCATGGATGTGTGTTTATGTTAAGAGATGTGCTATTTTTGGTTTTCAATGCACACCTCTGAATCCATCATTCTGCAGGTTTCTTTTTTCTATGGCCTTGATAGCATTTCAGTCTAATCAGTATGCAATGGGTGATGTTTTTGCTCTAAATTTAGCTGCTGATGTTCATATACTACTTGGTATTCTGTACTGGTCTTTGTAGTGGGCATCCTGCATAGATAGATCAGCCCCAGTGGCCTTTGTCCTGGAAAATCCCAGATGACATATTAACAGTGGGCTTCTTAAAGGGATGAAGTATATTAATCTAGCATGCTTGAAGACCAGTGGGTTCTTTAGTTGTATTAATGTGTACTTGTTCTTCATGTGTGCCTCACACCTTAGGAAGAGGAAACTGGGTGAATGTCACATTATGGTAATGTTTACTACTCTTGTTTTCTTTTTTTTCTCCCATATTTGTGCAGAGTATGGGTGTTCTGTCAGAAGCAGATTTGTAGTCTAGTGGTCTACTGTAGTCCAGCATTAGGACACGAGGCAAAGGTGAACAAGTAGGTAATCCAGGACATAGCAGGATTAGTCCACAGGGTGAAATCTGGTCAATTACTTTTCTACCTGAAAAGCTCTTGAACTTTTAAGTACATTTTTTCATTATAGCACCTATTACTGTGACAGATGTGACTTTCTATAGATTTTCGGCAAGTGGCTTACTGTTTCCTCTGGGTGTCATCACCTATTTCTTACCCTTCTTGTTCACATTTAGCATCTTAAGCCAGTTTAATTTCACTGGCTGTGAAATAAGCAATAGGCATCATAAGATGTGATCATGTATACTGTTGAAAAAGTCACTGAGTTGTAAGCATCTGCAACAGCTTTTGTAGGTGCATGAAATTTTAAGAAATAATGGCTGTTCTTACGAAATTATTAGAAAATATTTCAAGGTGAAAAGAAAGCTGATTCAAGAGTTGCTGTTACTTCCCCTCTTCTTTCTAATGACACATTTTCATAGAGAACTTAGTTTAATGAATTGCAAATAAAAGTTTGTTTTAAAATACTAATTCCCCCGTAGTGATTGGGAGGATTCCTGGAATCACGTGTAGCACTGACTTTGTTTTCACCTCTTCAGTACTGTGGCATGGATTTAAATACTCTTGGTAGTTCCATGCTGTATGTACATCCTGGCTGCATATCAGTCTGCCAAGGTTCAGTCATAGGACAAAAATAAAACAGAACAGAAAGTAATTAATGCTGGATGTGAAATTGTGTAAGAGAATATTTTAAGAATCTCATTACCTTCTCTGTTACTATGGCTTTGTGATCTTGTTTTTTCTGTTAAATTAAGTGATACCAAAGTAAATACAAAAGTGATACAGCCAAGCTTACTTTCATTTGGGTTACACACTGATGGGAGTTAGTTTCCAAAGTAAATCTTACACCTTCAACCTGTCATCTCCCTTTTATGTCAGATAAGAGGCTGAAAAGCACTGGTTTTATTTGATGCAGGCAAGTGAAACTTGCACAATTTTCTTTCTCAAAATTTCTTGCAAGCCTTTTGTCAAGGGCCACAGCATTGCTAAGTTTCAAGGTTTACAGGTTGTGTGCTGTAATTTAGGGTCACAAAATTATCTAGGTTCTTGGTGAGTGTAGGAAAAGTGGACAGAGATTTATCACTCCAGTTATGCTGGTTTTGTGCCATATGTGTGCTTTATGTAGGAAAAGTTGTTTCCTGATTCCTAACTTAGTCAAACTATAAATTAATTCCTCAGTAACCTGAGATCATATTTAAACCACAGGAAATTCCTTTTTCTACAGGAAAATGATTTTGTGCCATGCTTCTTAAGGCATAAAAGTTTGTGTATCTTTCCCGTCTGCGGAGGTGACAGGAAACTTGTTTTTGACTTTGGACACAGCACGGCACCACAGTCACTCAAAGAATGTGCTCATGCTTTGATCAAGAAATTTAATTTAGTGCTTTCCTTGATTAACAGGCATCTATAACCTGGTGTCTTACTTGCAGTCAAGAAGACCTTTTGCCTTCTCTCTTTGATAGGATATTTATAAAACATTCTTTTGGCTTGGGTCCACTTACTGAGGTGGAAGTTACAAAAAGCAGGATGGATTAAGTGCAGTGCTCTGTGTTTGGCAGTCCCTGGGAGTAAGTATGCAATAGAATTGCTTGTCTTGTTTTTGTGGTGGTTTTAAGAGGGTAGTAGAAACAAGAACTGCAGTTATTTGTGGTATTTGTGGTGTTACCTCTGTGGTAAAGAGTGGTGTTTAGGTTCTTGCTTCTCTTTGGTAACTTTTAAACGCTGGGTTTTGTAGTCTGTGAGACTTTCCAGTGCTACAGGTAAAACTAGTTCAAGTCACTCTTATGAGTTCCTAGATGTAGAAAGTCAAATTTCCAGCAGGATGTGTTCATAGTAATGTGCTCAGGGTATTAGCGCTTTTTTTTTTCTCCCAGTATTTATTTTTTGTTTGTTTGATTCATCTGCCAAAAGGTTTCGATAAGGAGCACTCTGCCTCATAGCAAATGTACATAAGAAATAAAATAGGTTTTATCAATTAAGTGGAAAATATTGGATGTATATACTAACCTTTTACTGTTAAAATTATAAACGAGCCAGATTTGTTTGTCAAATTTAAGATTTGAAATGGAATTATGACATCAGTACTCTTGATAGCGAGGACTGGACTTCACCTACAAAGGAATCGTTTCCACTTCATTGTTCCCAAATTTGTTTTTAAAACTAGTTTAGGTTTTATTTGAACAGATGTAGTCAAACTAATTTAACTGGTACTGGCACTGGGAGGTCACTGGGAGGTGAAGGCTATGTAAGGATCATTGAGGAACAGATCTGACTTCAAACTACCCTGGCCTGTCTTTCCACCTGGCTGCTGTGTACCCTGACCAGGTTGTTGTGTTGCCATGTTGAAGGGTTGCACAAGAATGAGAATGAGCAGTTGGGAGGCTGAAGGAAAGTGGGGGCGTAAAAACTCTGTCAGTGTTAGTCAATGTCTGAGTAGTCTTGAAAAATATTTCTGATTCTCTTTTGTTAACTAACAAAACAGCACTATGTTTGGTTTGGTTATTCTTTTATCTGAGAAAAGGCAAAAAAGATTTTTGCTCATTTGGTAATTTACAAGCTATTTGAACAACTCTGGGTTACCTGACTTCAATAAATTAGTAACTTGGATAGTAAGAGAAAACAGAATGGATTTTTTTTTAAGGAGTCCATTTGATTCTAAGGATATGTTGATGAAGTAAAAGCAAGATTTTGCTGTGCCTCCCCACTCCCCAGGCCTTATTTAAACAGTTGTCTTGCCATGTGGAAAAGGTCAGCTGAGTACAGCATATGTATTTGCCCAATATGTTTGAGCACATTGCCCTAAAGTTTGTTAGACTGTTGTTAGATTTTTTTTATTGGCTTTTTTCCATCCTCTTGAAAATTGCACTGCTGATGTGGGAGCATGAGCTTCTCTTTCTTAACCAACCTTCTTCACCCTCCTCAGACCCCAAAAAAGAAATTGTTGATGGTCACTGCTTTCTATCCACAGAATTAACTTCTTTTGATGTCAGAGATTTTCAGTGAAGAGGGCAAACATCTGTTTTCAGACTTACTTCTCCAAAGTCCAGGGGATGCATTCTCCGAGTTAAAAACTAGTGTCCTAGAAGAATGTACTTACTTAAAAGAAAGATGCTAGAAAAGATTAACCAGGGGGTTTAATTTGCATCAGTTGTTTTGTACTCATCTTTCCTGGAATGCAGCTTCGCTGTGGCTGCTTAAGGACTGGGCAGGGCAGGTGCCTGTGTCTTGATTGGGTGCCCCTGCTCAGCTCTTGGTTGAAGTGGCTCCTGCAAGTGGCTCACAGCTCAATGCAGTGCTTGGAAGTAGTGGGAGCGTGAGGCTAGGGAAAATGCACAGACTGACACAGTCTGCTGTTTCCCTCAATTAAATAGAACTGCACCTTCAGTCTGTTACAAATTGCTGCACAGCCATCTGACTGCAGATGGAGGGGCAGCTTTGGTATCTGGGTAGGAGGATCTAACTTCAGGCCACTGTCAAGAGGCATTGTTCGTCCGGCCTACTTTCCTGCTTTTGAGTGAGAAAGCTAATGAAAAAATAAAATTTCTATTGGTAGAGTTATTTGTTGCCAACTGTTTTTTGCTGCCCTCTTACAACGTCATTTTGCAAACTTAGCAGTGTTAGCATAAGGGGAGTGGAAGGGGCACATGGTGGTAACAGATCAACCCTGGTAGCAGCTGTCAGCTTGGCCAGCTATATCATAAAACATACTGTAAGTTACCTGTGCTAGAAATGAGTGCATTGACTAGTACATCTACTTTGGTGGCAAAGCTCATAAGGAATCTGCTGTCACTACTGTTTCTCTGCTCCTGTACCCCTCTGGTTTGCTGGTCTTTGTTGTGCCAGTTACAAGTGCATCCTGCAGGACTGCTCTGTATTCTGAATAACTGAAATCATAAAAGTAGCCTATTTCATACTTTTATTTTCTCATTGTTGCCATATTATTTTCATGAGGCAGTTTGTAATGTGATCCTACACTGGTTGCCACCTGCAGAACAGAGCATGAAACGAGGATAGTAAAAAATGCTCTGTGAAAGGTGGGCAGGAACTTCTACAACCAGCTTCTTTGTTGGCAGTCAAGAAACTCCATCTTTACCACATTTTATTCCTGACAAACTTCTCCATGCAGACAAACTTACAATATTTAAACTGTACTAAGTGTGCTGACATTTACAGCTCTATGAGTGGGAGTGCTGTGGTGGATAATTATATGAAGGTGAAGGGAAGGGCTAGCATAGCCTTTGCTAGGTAGGAAGCTAAAAGATCTGCAAAAGCAGAAGGAAGCCAAAATCATATGACTGCAGACATTTGGAAAAGATCTGTTTTCAGTCTTAAGGGAATGGTTGTTTCAGCTCTGTCATCTATACTTTGTTTCTTCAGTTTTTTAAACTTATGCTTTTGTAATTTTTCTTGACTGTCTCTATCTTGCCAACCATGAAGGCATGCTGTTGGTATGCATGTTTCTAATATATGGGGTTATTTGCAAATACATTTGCTTCAGATTGCCGATGTCTGAACCAAAGCAAAAAAGCAAGGAAGGCAGAGAGAGAGAGATTTCGGGCTTGTCTCTGTTGGTTTCGTTTGCCTGGTTTTCCTGCCTCATTTCTGTCTGAGGTAGCTGTGTGGATGGCTGTATAATTGCTAGCATTGCTGTCCCAGTTGCCCTAGGGGCTGCAGTACTTGACCAGAACAGTTTGAGGGTTGCTGTGCTGTCCCAATTTAGATGAAATGGTAGAAGAGTCGAAACGGTTTCTTTTTCCCCCTTTCTTCCTGTTCTGTGCAGAAATGTGGTAATTGCTCTGATTTCTTTCTTAGTTTGGTGGCAGTGAGTCAGATTCTTAGCTGGTATGTTTGGCAAAGCTCTCTTCTGAGTGCAGTAGCACTGTTGTTCTTCAGCTCAGGACCTGTCCCCCTGCTTCTGTTCAAGGCAAAGAGCTCTCCTTGCTGTTTGAACTGTCTGACCCTCATCAGCACAGAGTGAACTCTTATTTTCTGCCTGATGTAGAGGGATTTGTTTTAATAGTAAAACACTTTTTTGTCCTTTGCTGCTGTATGATTCTAAAAAGTTTTAATTTTAGGTGTGATGGAAGCAAAACTGATCTTGCTTTCAAGGGAACATTTAGAAATAATTTTCATGCTTTCTTCATGCACCAAAGTATTGAAGAACTGGTTATTGTTTAGACAGGTAACTCATAGTCTCCACTATCCATATGCTGAGGGGCTGTGCAAAATCATGTCAAAGCAGGTGTTTGAAAATGTCCACAATTCGATCCATATTTCTAGCATTACTCAAGTGTGTGTGGACACTTGAAGCACTTTATCAAAAAGCTGAAAGAGTTCTAAAATTATGGAAACTAAAGAATTCTAAAATTATGAGGCTGAAGCAAACAGGAATTTGTAAACATCAGTACCACAAAACTCTTGATGTTACTGATTTAGATGCTCCTGCTCTTTTGTGAGCATTGGCCGGCATCACCTCAGCGAGGAAGTCAGGGGAATCATGGGGGGGGATGTATGTGCTCTTTGTGCCTCAGGAGGAAAGGCTTTGTCCTTTGGAAGGAGAAGGACTAAAGGAGTTTAGAGACCAGTGTTTTCTCTGCAAGGGTGCTTACCAACCTCAGGTCATTGTATGTGGAAATAATGTCACTTGGCATTATGAACATATATGAACAAATGGACTTGGTACCTCTTGGTAAAATTCTGTACATATTTGAGAATAAACATGCAGATCCAAGTCATAGTGTGAGACACCTGGAAGACTTGGTCACTCTGTATCCTAAAAATGATGTTTGGCATATTGCTTTTGCCTGGAAAATGTTAGTGTTGCAAACTGGTTTGAAGTGATTTGGCTTGCTTGAAACAAGCTGTTTGAGGGAAGAGTGCCACAGAGTTAACGTGCTGCTTTAACCACGCACAGCTGTGGAGGAGGTTTTGAGCCCAGCATGATTACTGAACATTGCACTGCTTTTTGTTCACAATTATGGCACTGTCAGTACACTTAAGAAAATTACTTTATTTACAATTTTCTCACACTAAATCTTTTTAAAAAAGCTGTGTAGAAGCATCATGAGGTAAAACTGCTTAGAGTATTGTGCATTTGTTGTATTTTTCCTTTCTTGTTCTCCTATTTTTGTCCCTCTAAAAGTCTATCATTATGGAAAGACATAGTTAAAACTTGGCTCAGCCATCTATCCTGCAAGACTCAAGTGTTGTTAAGGCAAACCAGTTTAATTGTATTCCAAATGCTTCCTTTTTGCATTGTTTGTTTCTATTAGGTAAATGGTCCCAGTGGGGATAGTATCTTCAATTCCTTGTATGGTCCAAAGCATTATTATGTTTCAATCTGATTCTGTTAGCATTATATTGTGCTGGGGCAGCAAGACAATGGTGTGCACTGGTTTGTGGGGTTTTTTTTGTAACATAACCAAAGTTTTCTTTACAGCTATTTCAGTCTTGGATGTAGAGTAAGTCTCCCTGTCTGTGCTCTTAAGGTGACCGTGTTAGAAGAACAAATTGATGCTGAATGCAGATGGCACCTGTGTCCTGGAGCTGTATTGTAGGAGTGTCTGGGAATAATCATGTAGTATATGCTACTGCTCAGCTTATGGGAGATTTTGGGGATAGGAAGCTGTTTTTCTGAACAAACTTCTTTTTTCCGTGATCTGTATCACTGGCTTTGAACCGCAGGGGAGGGTTCCAGGAAGCGTCCTGCAATAATTGTTCTTTGAAAAAGTGCTTTTAAGTTTGTATTGGAACTGCAGGGCTGTAAATGGAGGGACCAAAACTAAAGCCATCTTTTGAGTCCTTTCCATTTTTTCTGTGACATGGTGACATGTTGCTCCTGGTTATCAATTTCTCCTACAAGAAAACAGTCCTTGACATTTAACTGCAGAGTCTGCAGGAACCTCTCCAGTTCACTGATCACACTGAGGGAAGCCCTGCCTTGCACAGGCAGGCTGCTGCTGTAAAATGAAGTCATGCCTTGCAGCCCTATCTCCCCCTCCTCTGCCCCCAGTCTGATCCCTTTTATAAAAGCATTTGGAAAACTTTGCTCCTCCTTGCCTGGCCCTGTGTCCAAGGGGAGTTGTCGGTAAGCAGGGCTGGGCCTCTGGCCTTATCTCTGTTGTCAGAGCTGCCTGCCTGGTAGGTGGCAATGGGGGCAATGCTTTTCCAATGAGACTTTCCTGTGCTTAGGGAGGCCCTTGTTTTTTTGTTTTAACAGCTTCCTATTGTTTGAAACAGCAGGTTATCCCCTCCCATACTATTCTAGCTCTTTCCTCCTCCCTTAAATATTTTTTCTGTGCAAGTATTACTCAGAGCAGTTACTGTCACAGTGAGTCCTCAGTTTTCCCAACTCGCTCTCATCTCCAGCTTCTCTTGTGATACCAGTGTGGAGTCCACACAGTAAACAGAAAGCAGCTTCTGAAGGTAGGTCTTTCTGATTTTTAATTCAGCATCACCATCACTATGATGTGACTATTTTGATTGAATTCAGCTTGTCATAGGAATTCTCTCCTACATATGGTACAGAAAGATAGAAAATTCCTCTTTTCAATGTGGCTGACTTTTGTTTCTAAGATACAAAGAAAGAGTATTGCTTCAGTTCATTAATAGTTTGTTTTTCAGTGTTCCAGTCCTGATAGCTAATGGTGTTTCATATGTGTACCATTTATGTATAATGTTCTGTCTGTGTGAAAGGTACTTTCTAACACATAAGCTGCCTCTGGTCTACCATACCATAACTTTTTCTAATAGTATCCATGATAAATATGAAGGTAAAACCAGTCAGAATCTCTTCTCACCATATCAATTGTTACAGCTGGAAGGGATGTTGGGAGTTCATTTCCCATCCCACTTACTTTACAGTGTAAGAATTACCTAGTCAGAAGTGCTCCAGACTGCCTTTTTGATAGGTTAGATGTATTTTTCCTTCCCTCTACTTGTTGAATTCTGTATAAGAAAGTTGATAATGAAATGAGGAACTAAACATATGCAGACTTTTCTATTATTTTAATGTGCTGATATATAAAAGTCCACTTGCTTTATCTGTTTTCCTGATCCCCTGCCTTATATCAAGTGTCTTGTTTCCAAAATTATTAATAATTTTGTGATTGTTTGCAGTCTGTTACTACTGTTTTATACTTTTTGCGGTTTAGCTTAGCAAAAAGTATGCATTTGTTTAAATTTCTAGATTTGAAAAAAAAACAACCCAAAACCCTCATACTATTTTGATACATTTGGTGACACTAAGCAGAAGTTCTAATTCCACAAAATGATAAGTCCAGTTCTAGACTTTGTCATCAGAGAGGCTGAAGGAGGGGGCAATAATCTGTGTATCAGTTCCAGTAGTTGACATTCAGTGTAATAAACATTCTGCCTGTTCTAATGCATTCCAGATTTTTTTTTTTTTTTTAAGGAATGACTTCTCAGGCAGCCTAAAACAGAGAAGAGTTACAAAGACAATGATTATAGCCTTCAGAGGCCAGGTTATTCTGATCCATACCTGGAAGCTGAAGTCCCAATGTCCTTGCCCTAACTCTAACTCCTTGGTAATCTGATTCAGGTCACTAACTTAGTAGGAAATAAAGCAAGCCCGCTCCTCCCCTCTTGCCATCCCTCCAAAAGTGCTAATTTTGTGAGCTGAATTTGCTTCTGTGAGCTGAAGTGTGAACTGCTTACCCCAGAGCACTCGTGTGGAGGGAGAAGTGTCCTCTTCACACTTCTCTGGTGGCCCCGAGATTTTGGCTTTGTTTGGTTATTTAATAAGGTTCCTCTCAGAGGTTGTCTGAGATGATACATCCTCTTTCTAGAACACTGTATTTCGTGGGAGTTAGAGAAGCCATAGGCTTTTTTATTACTATTATTATAACTGACAGTTCGGAAGCCTCTTGGGGTTTTTTGATGGAGAAGTGTTGCAGTGGATATACAGAAGTTTGTGTTTTCTCAAGTTGTTAATTTATAATGCAGTTATGTGTATAGGTTATGACAGTGGTCTTGAGAGTTTTAGGTGCCTTAAAAACCCAAACAGGATGATTCCAGGTTAAAGAGTTCTCTGTTTAAGGCCAGAGAAACATGACAAACAGCCTGAGGAGTGAAGGAAGCAGACTGTGGTGGCTGTCAGGATGAACAATGGTTTTGGCACACCTGCTGCTTTGCTGCTGAGCCTCTCCGTGCTTGGCAGGAAAGGACTGATTTGGAGGATAACCAGATAGTTTTGTAGATGTTTTTGGTATGTTTCCATCTTCTCCCAGGGAGAGAAAACAGAAGCACTTGCTTTATAATGTAACTAATGGCTGGTTGAAGACTGGAACCATAAACTTTTGGAGCAGGATTTAATAGTGCACTTAGAAATGTGGCAGTCAATATTAGGTTAGACTCGAGGGCACTTATAAGGGAGTGCAGGGAGACTGATTAACCATGGGAAGGTGGAATAGTTGGATATAGTCAAAGCAATGTTTTAGAGAAATTTATGCTCATACTGCCTCTCTGGACAGATATAAACATAATCAAGAAGCAAAATTAAAAGAGCTGAAACAAATGCATTTGGAGGATTTTTTTCAGTATATCAGTTTTTTAACTCCACCATGTTCCAACTGATATTATTCCTTTGATGCTTCTTAGAAGTTGACACAGATGTAAGATGTGAGACCAGATTACCAGATTACAACATTACATAGTAATAGTCTTTTAAAGTGATGTATAATGCCATACATATTTATACAGACTTTCTCTGAAGTGTCTCATGTACTTGATTTCACAAGAGGATATTGCTGTCCTAAATTGTTGAGTACCTAGGTCACCAGAGTCTGTTGGAATTGGAGAGCTTAGAGGTACCAGGGAAAAAATGAGAATGCTAAAAAGCTGGAAAAACTTCCTTTCAGTCCAGCAAAGAAAATGTCTCTAACATGGTACTTTTTGGCTCAAGCTCAGAAGAGTTTAACTTCAAATGGGGGGAGTTCAGTTCTGATTGATGATAAATGTAGGATTTTTCCAGATCATCCACTTAGTTACACGTGTGCTTGCACACATGTGCATGATTTATTTTATTTTCTTAATCACAGAGGAAGGATGCATAGACTCTAAATCTGGATAAAATATTCTTATTTTTTCCTGTTTCCCTTACAGGTGTGTGTATAAGGAAGTGTTGTATAAGATTTGTTGTAATGCTGGTTAAGCAATGGATAATAATTATAGTAACAGTGTGTCTGAATGCATTCATCTACTATTGAAGGAAAATTCTGTCAATGATTTCTCAAAAGAGTTTTTATCATTGTGTAATGACATGAAAATACTATCATGGTGTGGTAACCCTTCTTGATAAGGATAGCTTTTACAGATGTTACTTTCCCAGATGTCAGGTGATTGTTCCTTGAAGCCTGATTTTTCTGAGGGGAAACTACTTTTAAACAGGACGGTGTTTGGTTTTGTCCTTTTATTGCCTTGCTGGTGTTCTGGATGTGAATTTTTTTCTGCACCAAGTTGCTAACACAACAGTTGCATCTCTTCAGCAGCTTCTTGTGTTGCCAGCATATTGTCTGGGGAATTCTGGGGAAAACAAATTCTATTGTACAATATTACAATGCTTGTAGACGCGAGCCTGGAGCAATATAAGCTGGTCTTGCACTAACAGGATTTGGCAAGACAAGGTGTGGGCAACATGTGACTGCTTTGCAACTAGAACGTGAAGAGTGTCCTGTGACCAGCTCTAGGGGATCCCAGTGTAGGGAGTGGTGGCTGTGTAACCTGTACGGGAGCCTGCAGGAAGAAGCAAGCCTTAGGGACCATCTTGGATTGCCATGGCAGGATATGGAGTCCCCCACAGCTTTTGAGATCAATGTGCCAAACCCTTCTGCTATGGTGAGTTCCCAACAGACTGAAAGGATTTTAACATCAAAAAAGCCGTATTTTAGTTGATTAGTAATAGAAATCTTACTTTTCTGAAAAGAGAAAAATAAAAAAAAACCTGGGGAAGATGAAAGGGAAATAGGATTGTGTGCAAGTTTCCTGTTACCAGCTATATCTTGCCTTCCCAGCCTGTCAGTCACTGAGTGGTCCCAAATGTCTTACTAGAAATTTTGTGCTAAGACCAGCCATACCACACAAATCCCTGGAGCTTTCATCTTTGATCACCCTTGGTATCTCCCCAGGAGGGCAGGATGGGACTGTACACCTGCCCCCAGGGGTGCTACATGGCACAGCCACACTCTTAAAGAATTACACCCATAATTAGAAGCCAGAAACCAAATGCTTACATAAGTGTTATCATCCTGAGACCCAGTTACTTTCCCGTTCCCTACTGTGTGTGATGGAGTGGAAGAACCCCTAAAGCTGCTGTTGTCTCTTGCCTGAGACCTTTCCCCAAAGCTTCTCTGTGCTCCAGTGCTGCTCCCTGAGGCACTTTGCTTGAGGAGTGACACACATCATTGTAGGCTGGGCATTTTTTCTCTGTGGGGGAAGAAAAAAGATGAACCAAGTACACGGAATATAAGATACAACTTTGGGAAGCTGTGCTTTCTAAATTTTGTGTGTTCTGTGCTGGACTAAGCCAGAAGCTGCTTAATCCTTTATGCTTAACATTACAGCACTCCTGGGAGTCCCTATTTAAAAGGGGTTGTGTTTAGTTTCACAAGTGATTTCAGACAGTGCAAGATCAGATTTGGGAGAGTAACAGAAGTAGCTGGTTGCTTTGCTGTAGAGCTCAGACCCACAGAAGCATTGAAAAAGTTGAATTACTGCTGAAAGGAATTAAACTGAATCCCTAAAGTAAGCATCTTTTTTTTTTTTTTTTTTTTTTTTTTTTTTTTTTTTTTTTTTTTTTTTTTTTTTTTTTTTTTTTTTTTTTTTTTTTTTTTTTTTTTTTTTTTTTTTTTTTTTTTTTTTTTTTTTTTTTTTTTTTTTTTTTTTTTTTTTTTTACAGTACAGGCTGAAATGCTATTCTCTGATGTTGAGCTAGACTGCAGTTTTCTCTAGGTACTCTTCCAGTGTTGAAATTAGTGGCTTCAACACTTGTTGGTGGCTGGGTACTTCACAGTCTTCAGGACAGGCATCCTTTTTGTGTATGAAGGCATGTGTATATATCCTTAAATTTACTCCTCGTCAGTCTGTTTTAAAATAGCAACAGCAACCAGTTTCATTAGGGGTGTTTTCCTTTCCATATGTACTAGTTGGTTAAATGTATTAAAACTTTCTTGGGCACCTTCAGAAATGTTTTAGTTTTATCTTTAACTGGTTTCTTCAGTTGCTGAGAGAAGAACTCATGTGACCAGGTTACCTCTTCATGATCTTTTCTGCCAATGAGCAACCCACGAATAATGTAAGGCCCCTTTCAGGGTGTGTACCTCCTCTTGAGTGCCTCCTGGAGCTTGGGTTTTTTCTGGCTGGCAGGTGTTTTGGTTTTCTGGGGGAGGTTAAGGGGGTTTGGGTTTTTTGTTTAGATGGGTTTGGGGGTTTTTGGTGGGTTTTTTGTAGGGAGCTTCTGGTGCTACTCAGTTGAGTCATTTTATTGCCCAGCAGAGAAAAAAAAAAAATCAAAGCTGTTGACATCATTGTTCTTTTTCTTACCCCAACACCCAACTGGTCTGTTCAGCTTGTATTATACTGCATTTGCACAGCTTCTGCTTCTGTGACCCATTAGGACAGAGCCTGCTTGTGCTTAACAAGAGTCTCTTTCATGCTTTGTGGATCTCTCCAGGACACAGCAGGACACAAAATAATCCCTTTTGCATTTGGTAGTTTCACAGTACTTTTCTGGTGAAGATAAAATAACCTTTCTGAATGAAAACAATAGCATCATCTCCATAAGCCTGGTTTTGATAGAAGGAAATTGTGTCATTGTTTCTGCATTTTCTAAAATGAACAGAAGCTTGTTTGGGTTTTTCTTCCCCAGCAGATTACTTACAGATTTTAGTATTTTAAAATCATGGGAAGGGTATTATAAGTTTTTTAAATCAGTATGTAATTAGTTTCTTACGGTAGTGTCTGTTAAGACTTAGAGAACCAGTTTTTTGAATCATAACTTAAAATTTTGAATTTGTATTTTGAATTCAATGAGGCTAGTTTTGTGAAATTGCAATCTCATGGCTTCACCTTATTATTAGTTCTAACATAAAATAAAAGATCTGTATTTCAGAAAACATGTTTGTGCAACAATCTGCACACATGAAGCTTTCATTTTTTTATACTAGACGAATTTGCTAAGGTTTGAGTTTCTGAGGTGTTTGACAGAGTAGCTGTTTGTGATGAAGAAAGTATCCTTTTGCCTATTTTAGCCATTTACTCCAACTTTCACATTGTGAGATGGGTTAAACTTAGCATTAAGGCTTTTTTTACAATCTTTTAGAAGATGTATTATACCAGAAGAATTCAAGCAATTTATCTATAGGGGCTTCTCAATGAAAGTAAAATTTCAAGTAATGGAGGTAGCTGAACATCCTGTTACACAAGAGTTCCTTTCCTATGTTTGTAGCAATCATTTCATGTCTTTGCCTATCCTTGATGTTTAGCTGTGAGTTCAGGATTGTTGTGCATTAAATTATTATCCTCCTGTTTTAAACCTCACAGAGACCTGCAAAATGGCTCTTTACTTTATGAGAGGTGCTGTGATGGGCGGAGTGTGCAGCTGGGGAGAGGCACAGTGTGTCCATGGCTGTGGGCTCAGCCAGCAGAGGAGCAGCTGGCTGGGTCCAGTCTTGGGCTGCAGGAGCCACGGGGAGGCCGTGACAGCATATTCCAAACACTTTATTCACTGGTTTGGGTTGGAAAGGCTTGACTGTGGTTGTGTCTACTTGCTTCATACTTAGAATAGCACAGGACCCAGCTCATCAGCTTGCAGAGACAATCTTTTCCTCTGATTTCCCTAAATGCATCGCTCAGAGGTTTTCTTCTGCTGGCCTCCTACTTGTGCGTTTTACTACCTCTGCCCGTCTGTTCCAGGTTGTTGGTGAGGTGTATGGTGTCATGGCATGTGTCCCCCAACCTGTTTGTTCCACTTTCCCATATGCTATTAGCTGCTGTTGAATACAGGATGTTCTGATTAAGTAAGCTTTTTCTTGTGGTGTGTGCAAGTGTTTTTCCTACTCAAGTTCTGAAGTCTTCAGTGGGTTTCACAGCAAATGCTTCTCTGTACAGAGCCAAATGAAGCAAAAATGAGTTTCCCTGTTCTTATTAGTTATACTTATTCCTCTAAAACTACATAGTAATGATCTTAAACTCAGCTTATGCATGTGTGTGCGCACTCGTGATTCTGCCGAAATGTTATTTATAGCTATACAGCACAGATGATGGCTTAAAAAAGAGGAATAATCAGCATGTTGTGGATGCTGGGAGCATTTGCTTTATATTTTTATGTGAAGTATGAATCTATATAATGTTCTGCAGTGCAGCAGTGTTCCTTCTGCCTGTCAGTTTTAGCAAAACAGGAAAAAAATGATGTAAGCATTTAATACTGGGATCCAGCAAAGGCACCATAAACTGCTGCTCACTCTGCCTTTACTCTCTGTTTTTGTGAGTTCCTCTACACTGCTTTAATATTGCACCTTGGTATGTTATTAGTCTGTCAAGAACCTGAGAGTTACAATCTGTCTTGGTACGTGGTAATGGTGGTATAGATAAAACACAAAATACAATGAGCTAATACTTTAATCTAGAACTATTATTTTAATACCAAGTACTGTCCTGAGCAAAGAGGGAGGGCATAAATGCTTTTATGGTACTAACAGATACACTGTCTGGCTGCAGCTGCTGATTACAAGGGAGGTGGGAATCATCTGCCCACTTCTGTGGAAGTTTTCACTAGCCTGTGTTATATGTGCATGTGTTGAGGAAACTGATTTCTGCCCTGGATGTCATCTTTCCCCTTGGGCACTACCAGGAGAGAACAGTGCATTGCAGTATTTGACTTTGAGATTCTTACCCTATCAACAGAAAGACCTATTTTTCCATCCAAACGCTGTCCATCTGTTTGAGCAAAGTCTGTTGCTACTCTCAATGTGTTGCTGCCTTTGCTTAATCTTTGCTGCGTTTCCTTGAAATCACAAGTACTAATGGAGCCTGACTTCTTCTGTTTGCCTGCTTTCCTGCAAAAGCTATTTCTTGTGCAGTTGTTATTCTATATGGATGTGTGCATATTTCCACATTCAAATATATCAGAAATCATTGATTTTATAGAGAGTTTAATGAAACAGAGGGGTTTGGGGTGCTGTAATGTGAACAGCATATGATTTGGGAGTTGATTGCTACTGACTTCTGTTTTGAGCAAAGAAAGGAGAGTGAAGATTGACAGGAGAACTCACAGTTATAACAAGGTAGCAGTTACAGACTGAAGAATTTTTTACAGGAAGAATTTTTCTGTTCAGCGGTGAAAATCTGCAAGGTCAGGAAAAGAATGGCAGCAGGATTTTAGGATTTAGAAAGTTATCAGTCATTAAGCCATATGTTGTTGAATACTGCTGACTACTTCTGAAACCTTTCAGGGCTCTTAAGTCATTATTGAACTGGAATTCACAAGCCAGAGTACAAATCCCTTGGTTTTTTGGATCAGTGGTGTTACCAGTGGAAGAGAGATGAGATCATTTGTTAATGAGGTGCCATGTGAAAATGGGCCTTGGAATCTTTTGGCAATAGCTGATGGCTGTAAAATATAGAATTTTACATTCAAAATGTTTGTATCTGGAGAATGACTCAAATACTAAGTTCATCTTGAAGCTCCACTTTGGAAAGTCAAGGTAAAGATTTGGGAGGGAATGAATAACTGGTAGCAGGAGGCTGGCTGAGTTTTTGCTTGAGTCAAACCAAAACCTTCAGTTTCACCATAGGGTTGACAGCTGTCTGTCAACCTGTGTTACACAGGATTGAGTAGTGATGTTTAACTGCTTTTGAGCAATTGCATAACATTTGAAGCTGCTGTGTTTTCCCATTTATCCAAACTGCACAAGTTCATGTAGAGTGGGATGAAAAGCTCTACCCTTCTTCCTTGAGAAATGTCCAGCAGCAGCCTGGGGTAAGGTAGAGTGTTTTTTAAATACAGGCTTGGGAGAATGTACTTAGATTTCATATAGAAAGTAATAGAAAATCTGAGGATAAGCACTTTGGAAATCTAGGTGAGTTAAAATGTAGGCTTTTATTATCCTGTACAAGTGTCATAGAGTTGAACAACTGTGAAGGGTAGATCTGAAGGGAGTGCGGATGGTTTTCAAAGGGTTTGAATTTACTTAGGACTGGGCAGACTTCCTTAATTTTATATATATTCCTTGCCTCTCCAGCTGTCAGAGAAAAGTTGCTGAGATAACAGGGCTGTGTAACATAAAGGTGGCTGCTGCTTCCAAAGGATTTTGGAAGTAGGACCAGTGGGCTTGTCTGCCTCCATTCCCTGTAACATCCACAGCAAATGAATGTGCTGGAAGTACCATAATGCATGAGATCAGTGGCTATTAATATAATGGGCTTTTTATCAGTAGAACCTTTATCTGGGGAGCAAAATGTGTTTTGGCAGTAAGCCTCACAAAGTAAATAATGTGGCATTTGCATCTCTAGCTCTGACCTCCACTCTCATTGCTTGTCTTTGAACAGAAGTCCTTTATTACTGGATTATTTTATACTGTGCTTTTATCAGTTGCAGTCTTTAGGAAGATAAGCTTTACTCTAGAAACTTCTAGATCATCTTGCAGATGAAGTAATTGTTGATCAGAAAAGGCTGTAATGCTGGCTTTAGATATTGAGAGTTATGTTTGGATGTTTTCTGTATTTTTAAATTATAATTTGCCTTTGATTAATTGTCATGTTGTACTGGAGCTCCTTACCAGAGGATTTTAATAGTTTTTCTCATTATTTGAGAGGCAGCTGGATATTTTGAGTTCTCTTAACTGTTTTATGAAAGTCTGGACACAGCTACCTTACTGTCTCAATAGCTGTATAGGATAAGTGACATACTTTTCCATTATTGTGAACAGAAGTCTGTGTGGTTGTCAGTTGGCACAGAACAGAGGTGTTTATCAGCTGATGTGCTTATTTCAGAAAGGGCTGCAGAAAAGACTGCTAGGACTAACCCTGGAGGACAGTCTTCTGCATTTCAAAGCCAATGGCTCTCTGCTGGGTTTTGGCTGGTGGGTTTTTTTGTGGTTTTTTTTTTTTTTTTTTTTTTTTTTTAAGCTGTGAAAGATGCTCCTTAAATAGATTTGGCTGACTGTCAGGCTTAAAATCAAATGATTGAGATTAGGTAAGTGTTTGCAAGATTTCATTACACTGCTTTTAGAGGCAGTCCACCAGAGTTTTATAAAACCTACAAACATTTTGGATGAGGAAGTTGGAGAATGTTTTGCTGTGAGGAGTATTTTCATGCAATATAAAGCTATACTTGACGCCAGCAGCTTACACAGTCTCACTTTGGAGTGTTTGTGCAGAATGTGAATGGTCTCACCATGCCTCTTGTTGGTCTGAGCAGTTAACAGGCATGTAGAATGGGTTGGTTTTCATGTTTCATGATTAATTGGTTGTTGGTTTGAAAAGTTGGTATAAAAACGTATTCTTTCTTCATAAAATTGTTCAGTTTTTTTCCTTCCTGTGACTGTAGAAGCATTAGAAAATTAGAAATGGCAACACTGCCACAGTGGGGAAATGCATTCCTAAAAGGTGATTGACCCATCAGTATTTTGACTACAGTTTCTTCTGCTGGTTGGTAGGCTGTATAAATACAGTGGTAGTGACCAGAAATAATGTTTGTTATGCTAGTTTTGCTTGCTGTTCTGTCTAGTCTTTTCCGGTTTTGTTTGCATTATCTTGAGGTGATCTCTCAGAAATGGCCTTCACTGTGTCTTCTGCAGAAACCTGTAGTGTTTGATCAGGCTTGCTGTATCTGTAGTCTCTGAAGAAGTACATCCATAGATTTGGGTAATTGTGTGTTTAGTCTTCACTCCAAGATCATTTTGATGGTCTTTATCAGCAGCTTTTAGCCAGACTTTCAAATAATTTGCTTCCGGTAAATGGAAGGATTTCTCAGATGTGTGAAAGATGTTATCCTAACCTTAGCAAACTCTTATTTTCCAAAAAGGCTCTGGGAAGTCAGCCTAAGGTCCCTGGTACTCAGAATCTGTCTTTACAAGACGTCAGGGGCTGACAATTGTGCAATAGCACACGGAAAACAAGGAAGACCAGTATGAGTCTATTGTGGGCACCAGTGGCACTGTGAGGTGCTGTCAGTTCCTGGCTCCACCCAGTGGCACAAGTAGCACAGAGCCAGGTAATCAGGTTGTTCCTTTAAGAGGAAGACTGACAAATGGGTGCAGGCTTGACAGCAGAAGCATTACAGACTCCTCCCTGGCCCTTTCTCTCAGCAGAGCCATCAAGACTGAGAAATGCATGCATAAAGCAGAAATTTTTTCCCCTCTGTTGTCCCATTTGTACTGTGAAAAAATTCTTGGCAATGAAGATGAATGTAAATCTACTTTTTTGTAGTTGCACTTTATTGTCTAGGTGAGCAAATAAATCTGTCTCGTATTTCTGGCTAGCTAAGAATCTCAAAAAGAAGAGACATCCTCAAGAGGAGGAAATCACCTTCTTTTGCTTCTGTCAGGTCACTGCCCTCTTCACTCTTTTCTTTAGCCAGCCTCATTATTATTTGGTATTGGGAAGTTTTTCCACCCCTCTATTTTCTTTCATTACCTTCAAGATTGAATTTAAATTGACTTGCAAAGCTGACTATCTTTTGGGATGTCTAAACTAAATGAAGACTGTAATATTGATATGTCTGCAATTAAATATAATCTAATCCATGCAGAAATTCGCAAATGCTTTCATCATGGCAGGTACATCGAGAAAGTGTGTTCTCAAGCCTCATTTTTACAAACTTTACATCTAGCTGAGAACAGCCATGGGATTATTCTTGTCCCTCTTCACTGAAAGAATGAAACTCAGGAGCCATCTGGATGAAAATTTTCAACAAAATCCATTGTTTTGGAGAAGTCTTCCTTGTTATCAAAAAGATCTTCATTTCAAAGCTGTTTCTCACCTCTTTAGGTTTGCAGCCTTTGAAGGCATGATTTGCCCTCAACACCATTAATCTACTTGCTACCATCAGAATAGGTGTTAGGATACTGGGGGAAAGGAGTCTCTTCTCTAAAATGAGACACATTCACACATTGAAGCATTTACTTTGTTCTGTGTTTGGAAAGGTTTCTCAGAAATGTAAGTAATAAACACTAAATTCTAGACCTCTTCTTTTATTTAATAGTTTGATAAATACTTAATTGATGGTTTCAGCCATACCTAGTGCTACATGGAAGCATCTTTGTTACTAAACAGGGTTGTTCTGATTCAGGCATATGCTTGGATTGGGGGAACATTATGCTTGTTCAAGCAGAAGCCTAAAATGTTTGGCTACATGAGACTGCGGTGAGAGGGGTGTTGCACTCCACACAGCCCTCCTCCTCACCCCCCAAAAGGAACAATGACAGTGGCACCTTGCCAGAGAATAAAGGATGCAATTTGAGATATTATGTTTCTGTGTGATTGGTTTAACAAGGGAATTTGGGGATAAACAGAGTCTTCAAATCTTCTGTGGTACATCTTGTAGAGTTGTGCTCTGCTGTCAGAGGACAGACTCTGGTTTCTCCAGGCCAGAAGTACGTGCTGAGCCATGGGCAGCCTTGCTCTGGGGTTGTGTTTCTGGTGATGCCCCAAGCCTGTCTGTGGCTGGGAGCCCTCCTGCCTTCCCAAATGAAGTTGCTACAAAGCAGCAAGAAGATCTAGAATGTTGAGTTTGCTCTTTTTATTATTTGTTCTTTATCTATTTTTAATGTTTTATTTACTCTTTATTAAAACATTTTTATAATGTTTATTTGAGTTATATTTCATTGCAATTTTTTTAGAGGTTGGCACAATGCAAAGCTGTGATCTGGAGATCTGGTTTTGTCCTAACGGGGTGGTTACCAGCTCTAGTGTTTTTTGCTTGTTCTTAGCTTTGCAAAGGCAAATGAGTAAACTGAATGTGCTTCTGTGAGCAGTCATGGTGGTGAGCACTCAGTTCTGCTAAGCCTGTGCAGAAGCAGTGCAGGTACTAAACTTGCACTGTTACTGTGAGGGCCAGCTTGGAGTAGTCTTGCTGCAATGGCAGGTGGACTGCAAAGCCTCTAGTCTTCAATTTTGTTCCAAGACAATAAAAGTAAACTAAAAAAAATTTACTCACATTGCTATGTCTGATATAGCTTTGCTCAAAAGGTGTTCAAAAGTTAATTTTAGAGCCCATTTTGAGAGGAGAGTCTTGTTTTGAACTTGAAGTCCACTGAATAGGTGTAGCTCTCAGCTGTGCATCTTGGGAATGTTTTGGATTGTATTTTTCTTTGTTTGTAGGTGCTGTGGAAAGAATACTGAGTGTTTGGCTCAGTGGTTTTTGTGAGGCAGCACAGAGCCTGCCTGTCTCAGTTGGTTACACGCTGCACTCTGCTACGTCTGTGACACAGGCTTAGCACACACTGCACCTATTGCATGTGATGTTGCTTTACAGAGATCCCTAAACTGATCCCTAAATAGCTCCCACAGTACGGTTGGCTCATGGTTCATTAAGGGCTTGAGCAAAGAAAGGGGGCTGAGGCTGAAATTGCTTTGAAATGACTCCTGTCTAAGTTCAGCACTCAGGAATGTTGCATGACAGGCACGGTAATGGTCTGTCTGCAGGCTTGCAAGCACATCTGAAATTTTGCAGGGCACACTGGCAACCAGGAGGACTACTCATCTGGGAGTAGATATTTGCCTGCCTTACAGCAATGCTGAGATTTACATTAATATTTGTAGAATGACTTTAATAGAAGTACAAATGAAGTATTGCTAGAAGGGAATATAACACATTTCCAGCTATTTAGGAAGTTCTTTGTGTTTTGACAGGAGATGAAGAATTTATAATTGTGTGGAAGGTGAGGAACATGCCTTGAGACTCCCAGTATATCTTTGTAAGGGATTATACCCTCAGTTAATTTTTGCTGATGTACAAACCCTATATGTGTCCATTTTGTAATGACTTCATGCTTCAAGTAATAGTTAAATACATTTGGATTAGAGTTCTCTTGCTCATACCAGCCATAATAGGTAATTTCAATTGTTATTATGTGTGTCAAAAGTTGTATAATTCTAGATGTCATTGGGAATGTCCATGGAAAATACTATGCAAATCTCTGTAAATATAGGTGGACTACACTTGAGAGAAAAAAGTGTTGCCATGAATCTTGTAGTTCCCATTTCTAGGAATTGCTTAAAATCTTTTTTTTTCAATTTGTTCTAGATGAGGGAAGAGCACTTTCTGTTGAATAATTGTTCCGGCTTCTTCAGAAGCTTCTATGCCTTTTATAAGATATCATATCCCATGTACCTATATTAAGTAACATTTTAGAGGTACACATAGTTTCTGATCAAGGAAATTTGGAGACTGCTTTTTTTTCTGGAGAGTGCAGCGGGTTACTGAGTCAGGGATGAGCCTTGTGCCTTCCATGTTCAGTGCAAAATCCCAGTTCTAGGGTGGAGAATGTGCTAGCATGTATTCATAGAACCACAAACCCTCGTGTAACTGTTTGAATGAATAAGATATGTTAAAAAAAAAACCACTACAAGATTGTAAAGGATATGTTTGGCTACTGTCATGAGGTTCACTTGAACATTGTGGTTTATTTTTTAAATCTAGTTTACTTCTTAACCTTTCCAACACACTCTAAGCCTCCTTGTTCTTACAGGCTTTTCTCAGAAATCCTCTGTTCTTTTCCATGTTATTTTATTTTTTGGGTGGAGGAACGTTTAGATTTTTTGCTTTGTCTCTGAAGACTCAGTGTATTGTGGGAGGTGAGGCAACACTGGTCTTGGCAGAACACCACAAAACCAAGAGAGTAATTAAATGACGCAAACCTTTGATTATTTTTCTCTCTCAAGCTTTCTGGCACGGCTGGGCATTCCGATTGCAAAAGGAGGATCGGCAGAAGACGTTTCTGAAGATTGCATGCAGAATTAGAAGAACTGTGTCGGAGACTTCTTGTGTCTTTAAAGTTCTTCGCTCTCAAGTTCTGGAGTTATTTTTTTCCCCTGTGAGGAGAATGTCTCTTTCATCACCCAAGATACATGTAACTGAAAGGGAGCTGCCGAGGTTGTGTTTTGGTTTCTTTGCTCCCTTACTAATTGGATTTTTCCCATCTTCTTCAGGAGGATTATAGAAGGATTACAGAAGCCGTGTTTTTGGGGGTGTGGGAGGAAGTTGTTGTTTTTCTCGTCTTGAGTCTGGGACCTCCTTGATTTGCCATTTGTTCTCTGAAGTTCCTGCCTTTTTGGAAAAGGGAGAAGCAGCATAACATGAACTTGCACAACTGTGGATTCCTTTCCTTTGCAAATGTTCTGTGTGGCTGCTTTTAAAGGAGGTTGTTGCATGAATAAGCAGCAAATGAAGAATAGCATCCCAGTCTGGATTTAAAAGAAGCAAACTCCTTGAGTCCTGGCAGAAGGATAAATACTGTAGGGTAAGCTGTAGTTTAAGGAAGTCTGGCTGTTATTTCAAATTTCAGTTTCAAATTTTTTGAAAGGAAGCACCTGATCAAGTCAAATATTCTGCCAGCCTAAACTGCATTTTCTACATCTGAAGCAGGAAGATGTCTTGGAAAAGAAATTACTTTTCTGTGGGCCGAGGGAACGTACAGGGCATGTTTACTCCACGAAATACCACCTCAATAGCACCCAGTAAAGGTCTCAGCAATGAACCAGGACAGAACAGCTGCTTCCTGAATAGTGCACTACAGGTAAGAGCACAGCATGAAGAGTGTTTCTGGTTTTGCCCTCTGTCTGTTGCAGTATTTTCCTAGGCACTGTGCAACAGATATAGCTGAACTTGAGTACATAATTGTTGGTGGGCCTAGATAGAATAAAGCTACATATGGAAAAGCAGATTGAATTATTGAACAGCTTTTTAATTTTCAGGTTTTTCATGGTGAATTCAGCAGCATTTACACAGTTATCATATACTGTACTTGAACATACATTGTACTGGAATGTCTTGTTTGTGTAAGCTTGTAGAATATCATCCAAAACTAAAAATATACATAGAAAATTTATTTAAAAATAATATGTTATTGAATAGCTTGCAGAATGCATACTCCTTAAAAGTAAATATAACTTTTTTGTTGAACCAGTTGAGGTTTGATAATAACTGTACAAGATCCATTTTATGTAGTTCAGTTTTCTTTCTGGCTGCTGCTTTGTAGCTTAGTTTAAATGACTGAGTGTTTACCTTTTGATTTAGAAGAAAAGCCTTTTCTGGTGCCAAGTTCAGTGGAGTGGTATGGCTGCTGTAGAGGTGTTGTCACCATTTAGATGCTTTGAATGCCTGATGGCTGAGATTCAGTCCACTTGGCAGCAGGGCTTAAAACCCCTCCACATCACTTTGCATCCCTTCATATGACTTGTCTGTGCAGCACAGACTGTATCACTGTGGATTTGACTTCTCTTTGTTATTTTTTCCATGGGCACAATCAGGTTCTCAACTAACTTCATGCTTCCATATAGCCCCTGTGCAAATAATACAAATATGTGTGCCTATGACCCTCAACAGGCTTAATATGTTAGAAATTACAGGGCAAAGAGCAGTTTCCAGTGATGTTCTGTATCAATTACCTTTATTAAGCTGGAAGGGGTAATGACTGGCTGCTTCCAAATATTGAGTTAGTCAACCTGGGTCTGGACTGAGTAGATCCTAATACCAGCTGCATGCCATACATGAAGATGAAGGCATATGACCTGGTCTTTAATGTGCTACAGAAACCCTTTTCTTCTAAAGCTGAAGAGAGATAGGATACTGAAAATACTTACAATCAAAGCTGAATTAAGGAAAAAAGGCAAGATGGTAATCTTTTCATAAAATATATCGTTTCTGCGTATTATCCTAATTTTTTAACACTTAGTCTAAAATGCTCTTGAATGTTTGTTGCTCCCTACTCTTATGAGTTTCTATAAACATTCAAGCTAAACTCCGGAGGCAATTACATTAAAAAATTGGACTCATTCCTGAACATAATTTTTCTGTCCTTTTGTAAAGTCTGCAGTAGTTCTTCAGGAATGTTTGTGTGTAATCAGATGTTTCAAAGGCTTATGTTGCCTCCCAAGCCCTTAAGTACAGGGATAGTTTGAGTATAAACATAGCCATTGCAATTATGAAGTTTTGGGAAATTGCAGATTATATTTTAAAATGAGTTTACTGAATATTACATATTACTGTGGTTTAAATAACAAATTGTTCCAATTTAAAACACTTATTGAAACCAGCACAAATTTTGCCGGATGCTAAACTTTTTCTAGCCAGTTGCTGTAGGCAAATTCATCAGAAGTAAGAAGTTTGGTTCCTCTGTGCTAATGAAGCATTTAGCCAGTCACATGTCGGCCTGGACCTTGCTGCTGTGTCCGGAACCTGGTGGGACGTGATTTAGGTCAGGGCTTCTTGCAGTGCAGACTCCTGAAAGGCTGGTGACTGAGGTTTGCAGGAGAGTCCAGCTGCTGTTAGTTTGAGCTGAAATATCCAGTGCTGACCACATTTATACATAAAGGGCTCACTGGAGAACACCTCAGAGATGGGTATTGTTGCAATTTTACAGTTAAAAATTTGAATAATGTCCTGAGAGTGTACAGGTTTAGTGGTAAAACTGAAGAATAAAAAACCCATGCTGCTGGTAGAGCAAATGTCAGCTCTCACTCTTGCTAGCAGAACATGTAAAAGCCTATTTGCTTTTCTGTGCTGTGACCCTACCTAGTCACACACCTGTTATTAGCTCCATGCCTGTCCTGAGAGAAAGGTATAACTGCCCTAGCAGGTATGGGTTAGTAATCATGGCCTGTGGGACACTTAGTAATGATAATATTGGGCATAACGGATTTTAGCATTCTACCGTTTTCACTTGCACGAACTCGTTAATGTAGATGCTGTTGGTGCTCCATCTTTCCAGCATCTGGGCTTTCTGCTCAGAACAAGGCAGCTGTGGAGGATTGGACGAAGGGAAGAGTTTCATCCCCAGCAATCTGTGGGGTGTCCATGGCAGCTCTGCTCAGCCTCATGTGCAGTTGCCCAGGGGCTGGCCCTGGTGCCAGCACAGTGGAGCAGTCAGAGCAGGTGCTGTTTAAGGCAGCACTGCCACAGGGATGAAGAAGCAAGTTTTCTAATCTAAAAACACATGGCAAGAAGTTCAGAGGAAGGTCATAGGGTAAGGTAAATTAGCATGTGAAGGTTACAGCTAAAGAAGAAAGTTGAAAACATCAACTTGCAGTTCGATAAAAGGCATCCCTTTTAAAGGTGATCACTGTTGACATTGGTATACTTCTTGGATTATTCAACATATGCAGTTTAATCAGAAGCTTATCCAATATTTTATTTTATATATTCATAGAATTGGCTGTGTCCCCTTTTCTGTTTCAGGTTCTTTGGCACCTGGACATTTTTCGACGCAGTTTCCGGCAGATCACAACGCACAAATGTATGGGTGATTCTTGCATCTTCTGTGCTCTTAAGGTAAAAGTTAGGAATGCATTGAAAACCATTCTTTAAAAATTTGAACAGAAGTATTTATGATATTTAATTAATATTTACAATCAAACCTGCATCTGAAATTTGTGAGAAGGTAAATGTGATAGCTAGTGGTCCAAGATCCAGTTTCTAAAATGTGTTCAAATGAAAAAATTGTGAAAATACTGTTGGTAAAGTTTCACTTACAAGGACTCTTCTTAATGGTGTGCAGGTCATTGTGAGTCTCCATGAGTTCAGGCACTAAAACACGTCTGCTTTATTTTTTCCAGTTTATCATTTGGTGTACAAATGTAATACCGTAAGCAGTCAGTATGCTCATCAACATTTACCTTTCCCTTCAGAACTATTTTAAATGTCAGGATGGGGAAGGCCATTTAGCTAAGCCTTTCTTTTCAAAGCTCTTGATTATGTAAGGCTAAAAGGCTATTTTCTACTGTAAATATTGATGTCTGCATTAAATGGCTCTGCTCTTTGTAGTCTCTGTTTTAAAAAACATCAATTCTGTTTGTAGCTGCAGATGCAATAACTGACTGTCACAGAGGCTGCCTGGACAGTAAGATCTAGATGCTAGCTCTGATTTTGAGTGCTGCTATGTACTTGAGTAAATTGTGCGATTCTGTGTCTCTGTTTGTCTCTATCAATTAATTTGTTGCACTTCTGGGGTTTTTTTTGTGGCCTCCTTTCTAAATTTTGCTAGCTCAAATCCGTGGGTTCTTCTGGGAGAAATGGGCCTGATGCAAACATGATGAAAATACCAGCTTTAATCTTCCTGAGCAGTGATTTTCCTTTCTGAAATTGAGACTTAGACATCTTCTTTGATCACAAATGTGTTGTAAAATCGAACTAAATATATAAACTAATTGTGGGAGAATATGTGTCGTGAATTCTACGTACAGTAATGAAAATGACAGACAGCATATAAAAATGGCAAAATAGAGAGTTCAGGTTTAAATTAAGATCATCTGATGTTTCCAGGCAATATTTAGGGTATAACAGCTGTCTTGCTGCTGTTAAGTGACATCACAGGTGCTGTGATAGAGACAGGCTTGAAAGGAATTCTCTAGAGAGCTTTTGGGATGTTGTTGAGAAGTTTTCCCTGGCAAATGATGAGCAAGTGGGAGACTATTAAGGCATGAAGTAAGAGAATTTAACTTTTTTTGAAGGGAAATTTGTCTCAAGATGTATCTGTTGAAATGATGAGACAGGATGATATTTACAGCAGTACCATCAGAAGAGGATGTAACAGTGGGTTAGGAGCAAGGTAGTGCATTCAAAGTTAGATACAGCTCTTCAGACACAGAAGAGATGGAGTATTACATATATCCCCTTCCTTAAAGGGGACTGACAAGACTTAGTCATGATCTGGTTTGAGTTCATTAAGTTCAGTGGGATAATTTAAATGTATTTTTTGGATCACGCCCTTGAGTAATGTCAACTGATTGTTGGTATTCTTTGTTAGCCAAGATGAGGTCAGAAAGAAAAGGATTTAGGAATTTACTATGAATGTAAGCTTTTGCCTTTCTGGGGTTTAACCTAAAAGCATGATGAAGGAAATACCAGGAGATCAGACAGGTTCTGCCATGAATGACAGTAGACTCTCAACCCTGCACCAGGGTCCAGGTTTTAATATGAAGATAATAGTTAAAAGCCTTCCTGTATAGAGTACTGAAAAAGAGGGAAAGGGATGTGAAAAGATATTGCAGTAAAAAGGAGAGGATGCACCTTTGTGGTACTGGTCTTGAAAGATGAACAGTAGACAGAGATGCATGTGCATTAGCAGTACCGGTGTGAGAGGGAAAGCACTACAGGAAAACTGGAAGTTGACAGGATCTCTGGAATACATGTATTAAAAGCAGTCATTGGGTCATAGAGTGTTTCGTTTTGTTGGTAAAATCCTTGTTTTTGATGTCTTGAAGTGTGTAGTGTGCTATCATAAACTTGGAAATGTTTATGATAGTGGTGTGGCAGAATTCACAAATTCTATGCCTGCAACCATATGTTTATTTTTTAAATTAAGCAGCTTTTGAAAAAAATGCTGCTCTCTCTTTTCACTCTCAGATATCTGCAAAAATTTTGTGTGTGTGTATTTTTGGTTTTGTTTGGTTTTTTTCCTACCTGAAATTCTTAGCAATAGTTTCTAGCTGGGAGTTGTTACAACCCTTAATTTCCACTAAAGCAATAATGTTGCACCAAATCATCTACTACTTTTGCACATTTTGGGAAACTTGTGTCTGGTTGTCTGCAGAATTCCTAGAGCTCATAAAAACTCTAAAGAACACGTAAGCAATTAAAGAATTACCTAGACAAGTATTTATGAATATGGGCAGTAACCAAAACTTGAAAAAGTTAATAAATTCCAACTGGATCCAAATCAAAAAGTTAGCATTTAGTCTATCTACAGTCTGTTCTCCGTGGGAGATTACTGTGTGTCCTACCAAAATTTGTTCCAGAAACTCTTTCTCTGGATGATATTGTGCCAAGCTTTCACTTTTATTATCTTGTGTAAAATGTTGATGTGTGTACGTAAGTATTTGAAAATTTTCCCTTCCCCCTTTTTGTGTTGTTATCGAGTCAAATACTATTATAAAGGTGAGTTCTAAGGGCTGTCACTTAACTCTAAGTGAAATTTGGGATGCAAACGTCCCTCAACCTCCAGAAAATCTCTGGGCTCTGGAAACATAAGCTGTCTTGCTTGAATGCAGCTGAAAAGTTAGGAGTATTCCCAAGGAACAGCCCCAAACCGTGGAGATGGTCACATTCATCTTCATATACTCCTTAAACAGGCAGTAGAAGAGGGCAAAAGACTGTTCAAGGTATTTACTCGTTCTCTGCTGCCCTCAGTGTTTTCAAATTGCTTTATTTTTTCCTCCTATAAAAGTCTGTCTCTCTGTTACATGTTACGTGTAAACTTCCATAAGACAAGTGAGATTATGTGCTTAATGTGCACCTAATACTGCAAGCATCACCAAGAGCATGCTTTGTGTCCCAGGGCAGCAGGGTCATCTGCTCCTTTCTGTGCTCATCTCTTCCCCTGCCCCAGCTCCCCTTTCTGCTCTGGAAGCCTTTAACTGTTGTCCTGCCAGAGTAATGCTGGATTAGCCTCCTCCAGGTCTTTGACATCCTCTTTTTCTTGAATCTTGCCTTAGGCTTTGCTAAGATGAGGGAGAAGAAGTGGCTGCATCCAGTGGGAACACCAGAATTTGGAGCTCTATACCATGCGAAATCTCCTATTAGGGTCTGGGGAGAGGTAATTAGCCTTGCATGCTGTCAGGTGGATCTGCCCAAAGTACTTGTCCAGACCAAGCAAGGTGGAGGCAGGACATGTTGACTCTTTTTCAGAGCATGCTGGCATGCTCAGGTTCCAGCCTGGCCTGGGAAGGGGACAGTACTTGTGGGGAGGAGCCTGTGTCATGTTCCCCTGCTTCACTTCAGGGTCCCTTCACAGCATACCTGACACCAGCTGTCTTCTACAGAGAGGCTTCATGCTCTTCTCCCATTCTGAAATGTTGCTATGAAGTGACATCCTCTTCCTTTTGACTCTAGAGGAAGATAGTACTCTCTAACCTAAATTTAGCCATAGAATAACACTGAAGAAGTTGTATTTTTTCCACACTTTCTTGGCTTGTTCCAACTATTTCTAGGGATTTGGATGTCATACACAGTATTTACTGTAAATGCTCAGTTAGCTCTCTAAATATTACTGGTAATTTCAAATACGGGATCACAAGATAGTGATGTCATACTTGATCAAATCACATTTTATTTTTGTACCACATTGAAGACTTCCATTTAACAAATTCATGAAATAATTTTAAAACTTGATATGCTACCTGACTGTGTTTATGTAGCTGGAAAACGAACCTTGAAATCATTCCAGATATGTATTTCTTGGTTATTTGGAAGGAACCTTGCATCAACAGCTATAAAAAGGGATAGCTGCAGACTTTTTGCTGGAATCCCAAACACTGCTCATTAAGATGGGGCATTATTAAAATATTCTTTTCAATACACAAGCTGTCCTTACCACTGTGTGGTTTGCCTGCCATACCACTGGAACAGCTTTTTGATTTATTATTTATGCTGAAGTCTACTATGATTTGGTTTCTTTTCATTTTTTTTTCAGTATGACTTTGCTTTGGTGTTTATCACAGCTGGGAGAGAGTAGGAAGGGGGAAATCCGTCCACTGTACTGAGCATGCCACAGAGAGTTTGTTCTCCTTCCAGGGATTGTACTGGGAGCTCCATAGTGCCAGGATACAGGACAGAGTGTTTTTTGTAGGTCACAAAGAAGAATGTTCTATTGATTGATAAATTCTAACAGGGCTGGTCTTTTCTGTTGTTTTGTCATGTGCAACAAAAGCAGGAAGAATGTGAATTTTCTGTGTAGAAATGATGTTGTTATTTAAGATGAAAATGGAGAACAGTAGGGTTTTACAGTGCTTTAAAAAAGTGGAATGACTATAGTTGGTTCTGAAAAGCCACTTGCTTGAAATTGAGTGATTTATTTTGAAATGTTCATCCTGTGGTTGAGACCATAACAGGTTGGTTGCACAGATTTTATTCTCTTGTTCTATGTTTTTTTTTTCAAATGACAGTAGTATTTCAGGGTAAAACAGTAGTCAAAATACATAAAATAATTACTTTTATTGTTTGAACTTTTTTCTTCAGTTGGCACTTGCAGTTAACTGCCTGCCAAATAAACTAGCAGCAACTACAGTTTCCTGAGTTAATAAACTGGTAATTGAGGCTTCCAAATAACAATTGGCTGTTTTGATCTTCATCAAGCAGTGAAAGAGTTGTTACCTAGTAGATGTGCACATTCTGTGATTTGAATTTCTTTCCCTGGTGCCTTCCAAAATAACACTTTTTGGAAAGTATTATTTTCAATTGATTTTGATAATAGCCAGGAATGCCTGACTTGACAGTCTGTATTTTCAGATCGGGGACCTGATCTTAATATTCAGGGTACAGTGTGAGTACAAATGGAAGAGACAAAAAAAGAAAGGAATAAATGGAAATACAGGTTGATTGTTATCAGACTTAGAGGTTTGAAAAGAGATCAAAAGACACAAAACCAAATAGACCTCGAATTTGTTGCAGCCTTGAAGGCGAATATAAAATGAGGAAATGTGGGGAAGAAATGTGAGCTAGTGGAAATACTGTGGATGGAGGCTGATGTGTTTAGATAGGAGAAAAGTGATTTTTAGCAGCCATTTGAAACAGGTTTCTCGCACTGAGTACGAGAGTTCACTGGGAGAGTGGATGTTCTGAATGAGAGATTAGGTACTATGAGCAGGAAAAAAGGTCCACTGAATTGAACAGAGTAAGAAGGGCATGCTATTGAAATGGAGAGAAAGCTTAAAAAATTATGCAAACAGAAGTTCTATCCCCAAACCCCAGAAACAATTGATTAGTGGCATTTGAGGGGGAGATGTTTTGTTCTTTGAAACACCATACCCCTAGAGTTGCAGTGATACTCCTATACAGAAGAAACTTCTGTGTAATTCTGGGAGGGAATAGTTCTCAGAAAGCTGCCAAGGACACAACTCAAACTTACAGTGCATGAACACTGTTCCGATTCAGTAGCTGTTCCCTATTGTCTTCAGCCATCAATTTATTCTTATGTCAGCCTACTTTTGCATGCTTGATTAAAAAGTCACATGTGACTGTATATCAAGTTTGATTTGTTTCATCGGGATGATTAGTTACACACTGCAGATGTCAGTTTATCCCAAATAAATGGAATACTTCTTTCCTGGGGAAGAAGTTGATTCCAAACATGATTAAAGATAATTCGGAGCAGATCTTGTGCATTTTGGGGGGAGGGGTTCACAGT